>NC_137901.1:85876368-86535123 GCF_963455335.1 Martes martes
TTGGCAGATGTCTAGAGACCCCGTTTAGGCTCTGGCCTCATCCTTTGACTATCCTGTTTTTCTCTCCCTTGGTAAATACATTTCTCTCCCCCCAAGAAAACAGACACTTTAAATATGTTCATTGGGTTATTGTTTTTAATTTCATGGTCCCTGTCCCTCATATTGTTTCCTCCAAGTTGTTGGTGCTTGTCTGAGATTATCAGAACACTGGAGGGAAGGGCTTGTTTCGGAGCATATGGCGGAAGGTTGGGGGAGTGTGCTGGGGCAGCAAGATTGAGAAGTTCAGTTAATGCGTTCATTCTCCTTGCCTTGAGGTGAAGTCTCTTGTATTGCCCCAGGCCTTGCAGTCCTGAGTGGTTATTTCCAGAGCCTGGGGTAGGGAGGGCTGGCTCTAAGGGAAGAGGTGTGTCCTTTTCTTAGTTGGCTTAGCAAGAACTCTCTTCATTGCCAGGATCAGAAACCCAACTCAGACTGGCCTAAGTGAAAAGGGGTCTATGCATCATATCACCAAGAGCATTACATTCAGACCTGGTTAGATCTCAGGGCTCAGCTGATGGGGAGAATTCTGTCCCATACTGCACTGCAATTCTGTTTCCCTGCTTGGCTTCATTGGCTCAGCAGTCCCGGGTGTACTTTCTCCCAGATGAGCAAACCCAGAAGAAGGAGGGCGTTTGTAAACCAATACTTCTAAACCAGAGTCCCAGGGCTGACTCTCATTGGCCCAGTTTGAGCATGTGTGTACTGTCTCTGAACCAATCAGTGGCTGGGGCATTGGAGGATACTGATTGGCCAGGCCTGGATCACATGACCGCTGTCGACGCGGAGACGCTTGACTCCTCTCAAACCACCTGGGCCAAGTAGAGGTTGACAAGAGGTTGCCTCTCAGAGGCATATTTGGCGCCTGTTGCTATTAGGAAGGGTGGAACCTGGGTAGGAAAAAAACCACGAGTTCCGCACAGAAGTGCTGTGCCGTGCTGCGTCCCCCAATTCCCGTCCTGGTTGTCTAAGCCACCTCTCTGATCATAGTAGTTGTATCATCTTAGCTGTCAAACCGACTTCCCCGGTCATGTCCGGCGGTGCAGAACCACCCACTCACACTCTCCTGTACACCCTGCTCGGGCCCCTCCATCCCCCAGGAGACCCACAGGATCTACAAGCAGAAGCTGGAGGAGCTGACCTCGCTCCAGACTTTGTGTAGCGGCTCCATCAACAAGCAGAAGGCGCGCCTGAAGGACTTGAAGCACACACTCCAGAGGTAGGCGAGGCTGAGCTCCTCGGTTTTAAGGGACAGAAACCCAGCTCGAAGCTGGCTGAAGCAGAGAATGGAAATTTTAATGGGGAAAAAAAAAACCAAAAAAAACAAAAAAACAAAAAACCCAGGAGTATCTTCAGACATCACTGGATCCTGGGGTCAACAGATGTTTTTAGGAATCTGTTTGTTTTTGCCCCCTTTCTAAATTCTGCCTTCCTCTAGATTGGCTTCACCCTCAGGCTGACTGCCCCCTTAGGGTCACCGAGATGGCCGCCAGCAGTGCCCAACTTATATCATCCAGATATAATTCCTCCAGCCTTCCTTCCTATTGGTTTGGTTACCCCAGGAGAATAACTTGTTTTTCAGTAAAAGTTCTGGGTGTGAGCCTAATTGGCTGGAATTGGTCACGTGAGCATTTGTGAACCAATCCCTGAGACTCTGGTTGGGCAGTACTGGGTCATGTGCTCAGTTCATGGACCTGGAGGATAGGATGGAAGAGCCTTACTGGAACCATATGGAGGGGGAAAGAGGATGAGAGGTAGTTTCCCGGAGCAAAGTTGCTGTAGGTCTTTGGTGTAGGTGGTAGGAAGTCTGGGATCCCCAGGGGGAAATACTTAAGCTCATGACTTAGTTCAGTTCTTGAGGCCACGATCATATGTTCACCTCCCAGTCCTCATGTCTTCATGGTTTGGAAAGTGCTTTCATTCCCCCACAGGTGAAGGAGTCCAATGGGTGCTGTGATCCCCAGGCAGGCAAGGAGACTGGTTGAGGTTGTAAGAAGCATCGAGATAGAAAGATGGGAGGGCAGTGCCCAGAGCTCCCACATTCTTCCTCCAGTCTGAGTAACACCCCTCCTTCTCCTGTGCCCACATCTCTGGCCAAACAGGTACAGGAAGCATGCCAGCCGGGAGGAGGCAGAGCTCATTCAGCAGATGGGTGCCAACATCAAGGAGCGGCAGAACGTCTTCTTCGACATGGAGGCCTACCTGCCCAAGAAGAATGGGTAGGAGCTGGGAGCTTATTGGACCCCTGCTGCGGGCAGATGCCCAGGCCTAGCATACCTGGTCTGGTGACTCCCATCTCCCTGCTAGGGCTTGAGGTTGAGGGGAAAGGAGGGAAGCAAGGGCAGGAAAGAGAAGGAGGCTTCCTCATACATTCATTCCTCCATGGAACAGGAGGGGATCGCAGGAGGCCTTTTGTGAGGAACCACATACAAGATCTGGTTTCCAGCACCTGCTGCATGCCTGGTGTCAGTCGAGGTGAAGAGGAAAGATGTTTTCTCCCAGGAAACAAATATTTAATTTATTTTATTTATTTCATTTATTTATTTGACAGAGACAGAGATCACAAGTAGGCAGAGAGGCAGGCAGAGAGAGAGGGGGAAGCAGGCTCCCTGCTGAGCAGAGAGCCCGATTTGGGGCTTGATCCCAGGACCGTGAGATCATGACCCAAGCCAAAGGCAGAGGCTTAACCTACTGAGCCACCCAGGCACCCCCACTGATTTTATTTTCATTTTAAATTCCAGGATAGTTAACAAACAGTATTGTGTTAGTTTCAGGTGTACAACAGAGTGATTCAAGACTTCCATACGTCACCCAGTGCTCATCTCAACAAGGGCACTCCATCATCCCCATCACCTAGTTCACCCCTCCCGCACCCCATCCCCTCTGGTAACCATCAGTTCTCTGCACTTAAGAGTGTGTTTGTTGGTTTCTCTCTCTCTCTCTCTCTCTCTCTTTTTCTTTTTTTTTCCTTTAAGAACAAACACGTATTGAGTGCCTGCTCTATGCCTAGCCTTGTGCTGGGAGCTCTTGAATTGTCTGCAGCTTGGTGAGTCAGACCCAGGTATCCAAATTCTACAAGGTTCAAAGACATTAGGGGGGTGTTCTGCTCAGGCGGCTCAGGCCAGGTTTGGATGTGAACACTCTTCCTCCTTTGGAGAAGTCCATTTCCTCCCTCAGGTGACATGACTGCCACCTGTTCCAGAGTGAGATCGGATAGTGTTGTATCGAAACTGAGGTGGGCTGCTAAGTGCGCTCCCATCACTTCCCTGTGGCCCTTTCTCCCGGTTTTGCCTAGCGCTGAATCAGAGCCTCTGATCAGGAGGCTTACTCGCTCTTTTACACTTGAAGCCATTCCTCTTGGCTTCTCCTCTTTTGCCATAGGAAAAACTCCCTGAGTTGGGTGGTGATAATTTTCCATAGAATGAAACCCCATGACCCTTTTTTACAGAGCGGCCCAGGTCCACTTTCCCAGCTCCAGCCTCCTGAGTCCTCTGTGTATTTTGCAACAGTTGGAAATCCTTGGATTACAAATGACAGAAAGCCCAGCTCAGAGTGCTTACAAAAAAATGGGCGATTTATTGGCTCATGTAACCTCAAGGTGCAGATGTGGCTGCAGGTCTGGCTGGATCCTGCTGCTCAAATGATACTGTTAGGCTCTGTCTCTCCATGAGCTTTTCTTTTATTCCCTTTGCCATGTGTGTCTTGTTCTTAGGGAGACTTTCTCTACAAGCTGGCCCCAGGCGCTCTCAGTTTGCATTCTGCCAGCTTAGCAATTCCAGCAGAGAAAGCCTCTTTGTTTCTTTATAGTTCTGGGAAAAGTCCCAGGACTGAGTCTCATTGGCCTGAGACCATTGTGTCACATGACCATCATTGACCCAATCAGGAGGGTGCAGTGCTTTGGTTGGCTAAGGCTGGGTCATATGCTTTACCCTGGGACCTGGGGGGGAGCGGAGAGATTCTCCGAAGGGAAATGGAACCTCTCTTTCAGGACGTAGGGGCTGTATCTCTAAGCGGGGGAAAAAAATTGATGTTCTTTTTACATCTCTGTTTCAGTTACCTCAGACCAGAAATGCCCCTAGAATTTATTCAGAGCTAGAAAGAAGACTTTTCTGTTTGCTTTTCTCCTCTCAGCCTTCTACTACTCACCCTTCAAAGCCCAGTTCAAATGTTACCAACTCAGTGAAGCTTTTCCAAAGACCCCGCCTCCCTCTGTAGAATTAAACCCTTCTCCCCTGAGATTTTGTAACTCTTTACTTGCACCTTTATTAGTGCCATTAGAGTACGGGCTGTTGTAACAAAAGCCCAATGATACGGGGGCTCAAACAAGGGGGAGGTTTCTCTTCTCATACACAGCAGTCCAGAGCTGAGGGGACCAAGAGTGGTGGGCTCATGGGGTCGTCTAGGGACTCAGGGTGCTTCCGTCTCCAGCTCGCTGGTTCACCACCCTTCAGGGAGTTGTCCTCACCTTCGCAGCCAAAGCTGGCTCTCACCGTCTCATCTCCAGGGAGTGGAGGGCAAGCAGATACCTTTTACCAAAAAAAGTTTGCCCTTTCCTGGGGAAGCCAAAAATGCACTTACTCTATAATCCAGAAATTCCACTCCTGTCTGCATAGCCAATGGAAATGAGTGCTTCTGGCCTCCAGTAGACGTATATAAGAAGGTTGACAGCAAAGAATCCAGACACAAAAGGCCCCATGTTGCAAGAGTCTTTTTTTGAGTGAAATGTCCGGAATAGGCAAATCCATACATGTGGAATAGATAGTGGTTGCCAGGTGCTGGGGGGGAGGGCGGAAAGGGAGTGACTGCTGATGGGTATGGGCTTTCTTTCGGGATGATGAAAATGGTCTAGAATTAAGTAATGGTGATGTTGCTGTACAATGTTGTGAATATACTGGAAACCGTGAAGTTGCGTGCTTGAAAAGGGTGATGTTATGGGGATGCCTAATGGGTTCAGTCAGAAGAGGATGCAACTTTTGATCCTCAGGGTTGTTAGTTCGAATCCCATGTGGGGTGGAGAGATCACTTAAATAAATAAATACAACTTTTTTTTTTTTTTAAGGGTGATGTTATGGTATGTGAATTACATCTCAGTTAGAAAAAAAAGAAAGCTGTTCACAGCAATGTATTTCTATTAGCCAAAAACTGAAGACAACTTAAGCGTGTATCAGTAGTAGAATGAATAAATAAGTTTTGGGGTCTCCACTCAGGGGAATACTATACACAGACAATGTGGGTGAACCTCCCAGACATAATATTGAGGAAAAGAACTCAGCCATAAAATATACTATAGGTATACCTATAAATATACTGAAGTATTATACTTCAGTTTTAAAAAAAGAACCCTTTCTGGGGCTCCTGGGTGGCTCAGTGGGTTAAAGCCTCTGCCTTTCACTCAGGTCATGATCTCAGGGTCCTGGAATCGAGTCCCGCATCGGACTCTCTGCCCAGCGGGGAGCCTGCTTCCGCTTGTCTCTCTGCCTGCCTCTCTGCCTACTTGTGATCTCTGTCTGTCGGATAAATAAACAAAATCTTTAAAAAAAAAAAAATAAAAGCTTTTTAAATTGACCTAGAGATTTGTAGAAATTATACATATGCCATCACCTCATTGGCTGGAACTCAGTCACATGCTCACATGAGCTGCAAGGGAGCCTGGGAAATATGGTCTCTAAGCCAGCTAAGATGGGAAGAAATGGGTTAGTCATGACTGCTGGGTGTCATAATTGTTGCATTCTCTAGTTAGTCTTTATTCTCCATGTGAGAATTTTACTGCTGAGTTTAGCACGCTATTTTCTAACATTGGTGCTCAAGGCATGCTTATTGGTTGAATGTTTTTGGTTGGGGCCCATTCCTAGGGCTGGGCTGAGTCAGCCCTCACCAGTCCTTTCCTTCCAGGCTCTACTTAAATCTGGTCCTTGGCAATGTGAATGTGACCCTTCTCAGCAACCAGGCCAAGTAAGTATCTCTGACCCCCGCCTGACTCTAGGGAATCCAGGAATTTTGCCCTTTCAACTTAGAAGAAATGAACTAGCTAGAATTTTTGTGTAAATAAAAAAAAAAATTATAGTGTGGGCTGGGGCCCTTGGTCTTCCTGACACTCTCCTACTCAGTGAGGAGACCGCCTTGGGAGTGTTCCTTCCTTCTTTTCATGCAGTCAGTACGTTGGTTGGGTGAGCAGAACTGCCACTCTCCCATGAGAAACGGTCCCTGCTCCGTTCCACCCCTCATCACACACGGTTCTCCTGGGAAGCAGGCAGTGCTGTCCACCTGAAATCAGTCAGTCCCAGGGGCGGTCGAGCTGTGGTGTTTCTGCTGCCGTAGCTGATTAGGGAGGAGCCCTTCTCCACCCCCTGCCCATCCCCATCACCAGCCCAGAGACCTCCCCCAGGAGCCCAGGGACGTGGGAAGCTTTGCCCATCGGTCCTCTTTCTCTCATTGACCATCACCATTCATTCAAGGCCAGAGCTTTCCTTTAGTGGGATCACGAGGTTCTTGTGGACAGTGGCTGGTGGTAGGTGGAGGATCTGATGGTGCCGAGGATTCTGTCCCCAGACGGGATATAGTTATATTACTGTAACTATAGTAATAGTTACGTGACCTTTCCTGGGGGTGTCTGTCACTGCAGATTTGCTTACAAGGACGAGTATGAGAAGTTCAAGCTCTACCTGACCATCATCCTGCTCCTAGGGGCTGTGGCCTGTCGATTTGTCCTTCACTACAGGTAACAGGAAACATGGTGGTGTGTGTAGGTTTGGCGGGGGCTTGGCGGGGGTGGGTGGCTCTCTCCTGCGTCTGCAGTGTTTGGGCGATTGTAGGTAGAGAAGAGCCCTTTCTCCTGCAGAACAGCAGTCCTGTCTACTCGACATCTGTCCAACAAATACCTACTGAACCACTACTGGAGAGATCTTATAACTAGGAGTTAGGAAGGATCCCAGTGGCACACCCACACAGTGGAATATCATTCCAGTAATGAGTAGGAATACAGTAGTGACACATGCTACAACATGGGTTCTGACAACGTTATGTTCGATGAAAGAAGCCAGTCACACATTATATGATTCCACTTACATGAAATATCCGGAACAGGTGAATCGATAGAGGCAGAAAGCAGATTAGTGGTCAGGAGCTGGGTGGGGGTGGGGGTGGGGGTGGGTGCTGTTGATGAGGAAGGGGTTTCTTTTGGAGTGAAGAGAATGTTCCAGAATTAGATAGAGGCAGTGATTGTATAGCTCCGCGAATATACTAAAAAGTAATGAATTAGGCACTTTGAGAGGGTGGATTTTATGGTATGTGAATTATGTATCAGTTATAAAAAGAGAAAGCCAGAAAAAAGGGAAGGAAGAAAAGGAAGATCACAGCCTGCCTGGGTTTGAATCCTGGCTTTGGGACTGATTGGCTGTTACCATGAGCGGGTTCCCTCCAGGAGCCTCAGTCTCCCCATCTGTAAAACGGGGGTGACACCAGGCTTTGTTAGCGCTGCATGCGGAGGGCTCTGCCGGGCGCCAGCAGTGCTGGGGAGAGAGAGCGCCAGCCGCTCCTTCTGGAGCCTGAAGAAGCCACGTGGCTCTGAGAGGCTGAAGGCCAGTGCCTCGGGGGGTTTCATTTCTACCCCCCCCCCCCGGTTTTGTGCCTCGAGGGGAGGCAGCTGGGTACAGCTTGGGCATCTGGCCCTTGTGTCGGGCTTATTTGCTGGCAAGGGCTTGGCTGGGAGTCCGGTTTCTGGTCTGGCCACTTGAATGTCCAGACAAAGGCTCTTTTAGGTCCCGGGCCCGTGCCCACCTGCTGCCTTGGGCTGGCCTGTTTCCCCAGAGGCTAAAGGCTGCACACATCGGCACTGCCCGCTCACATGCCCCTCTGGAAGGGAGAGACGTTCTCGATGTGCAGCCAGATCCCCTGGCGCCGGCACACCTCGGGGGCCCTCAAAGGGCAAACCTGTGGTTGGTTCTAAAGTTCAGCGAGGGCCTGGCTCTCTCAGCTTCTCCCCATCCCTTTCTATATTCATTTCCCGGGGCTCGTATAACAAAGCACCACTAACTGGTTGGCTTGGGACAACTGAAATCTATTCTCACACAGTGCTAGAGGCCAGAAGTCTGAAATCCAGGTGTTGGTGGGGCCATGCTCACTCTGAAGGCTGTAGGGGAAGGTCCCGTCTCGCCTCCCAGCCGGAGTGCTGCCGGCCTCCTTGGCTCTTCTTGGCTTAAAGCTGCTTCCCGCCCCTCTCAGCCTCCTGTGCCTCAATCTTGTCACGTAGCCCCCTTCCCTGTGTGTCCCTGTGTTTGTCTCATGGCCTTCTCGGGAGGACACCAGTCTTTGGATTCAGGGCCTACCCTAACCTGTTATGACCTTGTCTTAACTAATTAAATTTGCAAAGACACTGTTTCCAAATGTCATTCTGAGGTCCTGGGTGGACATGAATTTTGAGGCAACACTAGTACCCCTTCCGTGGGTTAAAAATAGGACGGGGGAAGGGGGCTGGACAGGCAGCTCCTCTCTGTTCTGCCTTCAGGGAAGTCTGCCCTGCTGTTTGACCTTGGGCAAATGACCTAACCTCTCCCCACCTGGGTTGCTTCACACCCAAAATGAGGGTAACGGGAGCTACTTGATAGGATGGCTGAGAGGACCACATAGGTTCTATTTGCAGTGTTTATTTTTTATTTTTTTTTAGAATTTATTTATTTATTTGACAGAGAGAGAGAGAGATCCCAAGTAGGCAGGCAGATAGAGCGGGGGAAGCAGTCTCCCTGCTGGGCAGAGAGCCTGATGTGAGGCTTGATGCCAGGACCCTGAGATCATGACCTGAGCCGGAGGCAGAGGCTTAACCCACTGAGCCACCCAGGCGTCCCAGGATTTGGTTTTGAAGCTGCGGGAAAAAGGTGGTTGGAGTTAAGCTCAGGTTAGTTGGGGCTTGGTTTTGGATCTCACTCCTGGGCAGCTTGCTTCCTCTCTCTGGGCCTCAATGTCCTCATCTGTAAAATGGGAAGTTGTCCTGTCTTGGTGTGTGTTCCCCCAGAGGCAACCCGAAGACAAGCATTTGAGTGCCAGTAGTTTCTTTTACAGGTGATCCCAGGAAACAATGGTAGAGGAATGGGAAGTAAGACAGGAGGGGCTCCCCTATAGGCATCTGGAGACCTGGGGGACAGCATGGAACATGCCTCAGTTACCCACTTGAGGGGTGAAGGAGCAAGGGTGTTTATCTTCCAGCTGCTGTTGGTTAGGGGAGTTGAGGACTGTTTCCAGAGGGCATCAATTCCCCCGGCCCCGATCTGCCTCTCACAGCAGCGGGGGCCTGAGAAAGCCAGGCGTGCCAGAACGGGAGGGTCTGGCTGTCGGGAGCTCTGTCAACGGGCGCAGATGTGGTTAAGTGCATCTACCACAGAAAGCCGTCCTGTAGGGTCGGACGAGGATTCAGAGAGATCGTTCACGTGAAATGCCTGCGGCGTTGTAAGTTCCTGGTAATTAGAGCTGGCCTGGCGTGGCCCGAGTCACGGTCCCGAAGAGGTGCGTGTTCTAATCCCCAGAATCTGCAAATGTGTGACCTTGCTTGGCACAACATCTCTGCAGATAGATTAAGTGAAGGAACTTGAGAAGAGATTATCCTGGATTATTCAGTAAGTCCAGGGATCCTTATAAGAGGGAGGTTTGAGGGTCCGAGTCAGAGAAGGAAATGTGATGCCACGAAACAAGGAATGCAGGAGTGTCTAGAAGCCGGCACAGGTCAGCAAGTGCACTCTCCCCGAGAGCCTCCAGAAGGAACCCAGCCCTCCCCATTTCAGACCTCCGACCTCCAGAACTGTTAAGAGAATAAATGTGTGTTGCTTTCAGCCACTAATTCTTTTGTTACAGCCGCAACAGGGAGCTCATACACTCTGGCAGAGAAGGCTGGGGCTGGTACCTCAAGCATTTCCCTGAAGTGCTGGGGCCATAAAACCTTATTTTTATTCCCCTCTTTATGGAGAAGGTGTAGGAAAGGCCCATCGAGAAACATCCTGGTAACCACGACTCACAACTGGGCCTGCCTCCTGCCTGAAGGGGAGCCCGGAAGTCGGTGTCTGAGTGACCTTCTGCCCTGGGGAGGCCCTCCCCACGCCAACACTCCATTCAAGTCAAGTAGGCTTTTGATTTCCTCAGAACTCAGCACCTGAGACTCATTTCTCAGGCTTTGGGTACTCTGTGATCCTTCCCAGAGTCATAACAGGGAATGCAGGGAGCCCTTCCTATGCCCCAGGCCCCACTCCCCGTGCTTCCTGGGTTAAACTCCAGCCTACACGAGAGTTGCTCTCACTCTCCCCACGTTAGTGCAGGAGTGATCACACGGGAGAATCAATGACTTGCCCCTCATCCTACAGCTCGGAAGAGGCAGAGCTGGGATTTGAACTCAGGCCCTGTGCTTCCAGAGTCCATTCCTGGCCCTCCCAGGGCGATGGTTCCCGGCCTTCCACAGGCGATGGCTCAGGAGGGCTTGGGGTTGAAAGTCTGTCATCTGTGACCACAAAACAGGGTCACATTGCTTAAAAGCCAACCTTCCAACTTCGGCTCTTACTGTTTGAGTCATACCTTTCCATTTCCCTCCCAGGGTTATCGTAGTTGTCCCAGTTCAGATATGGAAATGGAGGAGATGGGGAGTTTCTCCCTCCCCGGTGCAGGTGGATACTGCCCCCCCCCACAGTCGTGAAAGGATTTGTCTGGCACTGGGAAGGACAGAGGCGCTTCCCTTTGGGTTGGAAGCTAGAGCCTCCATTAGAGTCAGTGGCAGAGGAGGTCCCGAGGGGCCGTCTGTCATAGGCTCTGCCCGGGGACCCTTCATCCAGCCATAGTCAGGTAGGGGGTCAGCCTGCGAATCTCACAGCAAAGCTGAGGCCAGGGCGGTAGTGGGAGGGAGGTCTCTGATGAGGTCACCTGCCACGTGTCTGCCAGCTCTCCCCACTTGTCTGCCAGCTCTCCGCTCTGACCAGGGCACAGCACCGGCTCCAGCCTCTCTGTGCTGTCCTAAGGCCTCTCTGCCCGGCTCTGGGCCACGAGGACTGCAGAAGAGGCAGGGGGTTCTTAATTCATCTTACAGACCATTCGGGCCATAAGAATTTTTTTGTGGGTGCCTGGGTGGCTCAGTCGTTAAGCATCTGCCTTTGGCTCGGGTCATGATCCCAGTGTCCTGGGATTGAGCCCTGCATGGGGCTCCCTGCTCAGCGGGAAGCCTGCGTCTCCCTCTCCCATTCCCCCTGCTTGTGTTCCCTCTCTCGCAGTGTCTATCTCTGCCAAATAAATAAAATATTTAAAAAAAAAAAAGAATTCTTTTGTAAGTGCAACAAAGTTAATAGATCTTTTAAGGGGTCCGAGGGAATTGACATTTGTAAATTACATTTACACTGTAGACGGTTTAAGAGACTCAGTTTTCTGCTTGAAGTCCTCCTGCTGCCCTTCCACCAAAAATTTTACATCAGACAGTAAGAACTTAGAAGGGAACGAGGGTGTCCCAGTGCTCAGGGAAGGGGACAAAACCTCAGCTAGAGCCTTAAAAGCAAGCAGGATTCTGGCAGAAAGGTGAGGAGGGGGACAGGCAGGCTAGGTGGCAGCCATGCTTACTCTGTCTTCTGCAGGATGGTGGGGGGGGGGGGGTTGTTCCCAGAGGCAGCCCGGTTTGCTGTTCTGTTGCTCTGTGGTGGGGGAGGGGGTGGTAAGAGCCATCCCTGGTTCTCATGCCTGCGCTTCTCCCCGGGGCTGTTTCTTTCCACCAGGGTGACGGACGAAGTTTTTAACTTCCTGCTGGTGTGGTATTACTGCACCCTGACAATTCGAGAAAGTATTCTCATCAGCAATGGCTCAAGGTAATTGGGGGCCCGGCTTTGCAGGGGGTATTGGGGGAGCCAAAGGGAGGTCTGTCATGGAAGGGATGCATGTGAGGGCTGGCACCCTCAGCCCATATTCCCTTCCTCCGTGGAGGGGCAGGGTGTCCCTGACTGCCCCAGGGTGGAGGAAAACCATGTCTGCTGCTGCGAGGCCACCTTCTGTGGTCTCCTGCTTACCAAAAACTCTAACTCAGAGAGGTTTAACACAACAGAAAGTTGGTTTTCTCCTCTCAAGGAACAGGTCTGTTGGGACTGACTTCAGGTCAAGCTTAATCCAGGTGCTTAGACAATGGCATCAGGATCCACTTTCTCTCCATCCCTCACTTCTGCCTTCTGTGATGCTGTCTTCCTTCTCAGGCTCCATGCAGAGGCATCCCGGAGCTCTGGGCCCACGTCTTTTATTTCTAGCATCCCCAGCAAAATAGGGCACCTTGCTGTTTTCCAAGAGTCTCACTGGGTCCCCTTGGTACCTGCTGAATCCTGTGCCTGTCTCTGAACCAATCATTGTGGTCAGAGAATGCGCAGCTCTGATTGGTCAGGCTTGAGCCTCGTGCCGGCCCCTGCAGGCCACCATCAGAAGCCTAGGAGCTGAGTGTCAAGGGGACAGTGGGTGGGTCCCCAGAGGAAAATTGGGATAGTGTCATTAGAAGGATGAATGGATTCTGGTGACAAGAATGGGAGGTCCCCCACAGGGAGATGGGGAGGACGGAGGACAGGTGGTGAGGGTCTTGGTTCAAACCTACCTTGTTACCCAGACGGTGCTAAAGAGGAAGACAGCCAAGCTGGGAATGAGAGTTCCTGAGTTCTAGTCCCGCGGCTGTTGCTGAGTGGCTCTGTGGCCCTGGGCAACTGAAGTCCCCTCCCTGGGCTATTTCACAGCCCCATAAGGACATGTGCCTCAGCATTGCTGAGTGAATGGAGGCACAGTTGGGGGGGGGTCCCCACCTCTGAGGGGCTGCAAATACGAGGAGCCCTGCTCTTTTGTCACTCTCCTTCCTACCCTACCTGTCTCTGAGCTGAGAGTCTTGGGGCCCAATTAAGACCCATGATTTGCCACCTGTGGGACCCATTTTCCATAGATCTGATTTCCTTTCTGGGGTAAGCTGTTTCTTCTCTGTGTACCATGCTTGTCCCAGTTTTTCCCTGAAACGGAAAGTAACAACCTCCCCGCCCCTCCCTGCTTCCTCCCTCTTGGGCGCTAGTAAGGAACATCATGAACTGTGTATTTAAGATTGGGGGTGTCTGCAAACCCCTAAATAATTTGCCACCTTTTCGCTTTTCTGCCCAGTGGTCTCTTATGGCAGATCCCTGCCCTGCCGGGCCTTAACCTGAAGGTAGAGCCCAGAGGTAAGGACCAGGGGCCCAGCGATTTTTAGGTGTGCAGCCCTGTAGCATGTAGCCCGTTAGAAAAGATCAGTGTTTCTCAAACAGCACTTACTCTTGACCTATCCTCGCCATTTTTGCCTTTTCCGTGTATCACCCGGATGATAATTTTCAACATTCTAAATCAACCTCCCCCCCCCTTTTTTTTTAACTTAAGTAAATACTAGTTTATTTTAAAAGGAAATTTTATTTCATCACTATACGTGGAAAGCCAGCATCAGTTGCAGGAAAGAGGAAGTAGTGTAAAAATCTCCTTTTGTTTTCCTTGTATAATGTATTGAAGTCAATTATTCTTGCTTCCGGGAGGTTCTGAGCCTGAGGCCTGCTGTCTCTCCGTGTATGTACGTGTGTATAAAAAGGGAGATTAGTGGGCCTTGAGAGGCATTAAAGAGACTCCTTGACTTAATCGGGAGACCAAAGAACTGAACAGATGACCTCTCGCCACCTGGTTCAGTATCACCTAGAGTTACGGTTGAATGTCATCTAAAACTTGGTGGTACGCACCCCATGCTTTGGGAAACACTGAAGTAGAAAATCTTACCAAGGAAATAACATTCATAGTCTTCCTTAATTTTACTGAATAGTATCTTTCTGCTTTGGGGTGCCGTTGGAGGGGAGCCAGGGTGGCAGGTAGTCGGGAAAGAGGGCTGGGCAAATGGCAAGGCCTCCTTGTCATAAATTCTCTACCTGTTCCCATGCGCTTGCTGCCAGTCGTACAGTTTCATCCTTCTGATGGATTCCTATTGAGTCTTCAAAGGCATGCCACATCTCTAACAATCACTAACACTTTAGTAAGAGTTACTCTTACTTTAGTAAGAGTTACTAAAGTTTACTTACTTTATTAAGAGTTACTCTGGTCAGCTCTTTATCTAGTGTGACGAGCTGTGTGTGGTGGGCAGCTGTGTGGGGGGCAGTGTGTGGTGTGATTACTAGAGGGAAGGGAACAGGACTGACTGGAGGTCCCTGCAAGGGTGGGGCACACCAGGAAAGTGAGGAGGAGGACACGGCCCTGGAGGTGGGGTAGAAGTGAAGTTCCAAAGCCAGACCTCATGTGCCTAACACTTCAGCCTATATCTGAAGTTGTAGTGGTACTGTTCCTCTGGGCCTGTCTGCCTGCTTCGGCCTGGGGCAGGGGTTTGGATGTGGTGGGGGCTGGGGTCTGGTATGGGTGGGGTGGGATTGGTGCTTTATCTTCTGGAAGGACTGGGAGCTGTAGCTCATTAGCTCAATGCAATAAGCAAATAAAGTTCCCTTGGAAATCCTGCAAATGAGGGAAACTGCCTGATAGGAGTAAATATGATGGGGGAACATATATAGGCATACCTTGTCTAATTGCACTATGCAGGTATTGTGTGTGTGTGTGTGTGTGTGTGTGTGTGTTTTACAAATTAAAGGTTTGTGACAACCTTGTGTACAGCAGGTCTGTTGGCGCCATTTTCCCAACAGCATTTGCTCATTTTGTGTCTCTGTCACATTTTGATAATTCTTGCAGTATTTCAAACTTCTTCATTATTATTATATTTGTTATGATGATCTGAAATCAGTGATTACAATTTGCTGAAAGCCCAGATGATGGTTAGCATTTTTTAGCACTATTTTTTTTTTAAATTAAGGTATGTACATTGTTCTTCTAGACCTGCTATTTCACACTTACTAGACTACCGGGTAGTGTAAAAGTAACTTTGAGAGGCACTGGAAAACCAGAAACTTCATTCGACCTGCTTTACCATGACATTTGCTTTATTCCCTGAAAGGGAAGCCACAGTATCTCCGAAGTGTGCCTGTGTATCAATGGTTCAAGGAGGTGCAAAGGGCTCACACAGTGCTAACCGTCCTCCACCCTGATCTCTTGGCCCCTCTTGGAAGCACTGGCTTCTAGCAGCCCAGACCACCACCCCGCCAGACTGACAATGTCACAGGAAAGAGCTCTTTCCTTCGCAGATTGAGTTGTGATTTTGACACAAGATTTCTGATTGGCTCAGGTGAGGTCACATGCTCATTCCTGAGCCAATCAGTGTGGCTGTGGAGGATGCAGCGCCCTGGTTGGCTGGCTTGGAGTCACGTGCCCAGTTATATCACTCCCGCTCCCCCTCAGCCACCCAGACTGAGTGTGGGGATGAGGTGGTTCACCCAAAGAAAGGCCTGGCGTGCAACCAGAACATAGGGGGTGGAGTGGGGGTGGGGTGATTGACAGAGAGGCAAAACAGCAGATGTCCTCTACAGCTCGTTCTGGGCCAGAATAAATAATGAATCAGGGATCGTGTTAGCTTTTCTGGCCAACCAGCCCATGGGAGCCTGCTTCCAACTGGCTATTAGAGGGGCCTTTCCTGGGATAAAGCCGTGTAGGGATGGCCAGGAGGGAGGGATCCTCAGTGTGGAAGCCATTCCCCCACCTGCCACGTGACCCGAAACTCAAGCCAGATACAGTCTGTGGCTGCTGGTGCCTATGAGTGGTGCCCACGTGGCTAAGGTGTCCCGAAAGGAGGGCCATGGTATGCTCGGGCACAATTCCCAGATAGCAGGCCGTGCTATTCCTACACCGTAGCTGTGTGTACCACTCTTAATTGGTTATCTGCTGTCTGCTCCTTACAATACCCATAGGCCACGCAAGCTGTATTTCCGTGGCAAAACAGGCCCAAAGAGTGACCACTAGTGGGTCCAGGTTTCTTTTGGGGTGATAGAAATGTCCTAAAATTTGAGAGTGCTCATGGTTGTACAACTGTGTGAATGTACTAAAAACCGTTGATGTGTATAATTTAAATGGGGGAATTGTATGATATTTGAATTAAGTGACAGTAATACGGTTGCATAAACGTGCACAAAATCAGCTCAGCACCCTGGAGTGTGCAGATGGCTGAGGGGCTCGTGGACGGACGCCTCCACAACATACCGATTTTCACCCAATAAGACTGGCTGAAATTTTAAAGCTTGGAATCCAGCACTGGTGAGGGTTTGAGGCACCCAGTTTCTACTGCCCAGTCCTTGGGAGGCAGGAGCCCCGCTGCTCCCAGGCTGTATTTGGCAAAGCAAATCGCTGCCACATTGTGTTCGTTGAGCTCCGAGACAGGGGCCGGAGGAGGCCAACAGAGGCCAGAGACAGACTCAAGGACTTTGAAGGGTAAGGGTTTGAGGGTCCAGCTTTTAGCCTAGGCTGGGACATTGACACAGAGGGTGGGGTGACAACGAGACTCCCTGCCCTGCTGTGGAATGAGAGCCCTCAGTTGGGGGAGTACCGGGTTCTGAAACCAGGGTTCCCACAGCTTCTGGACTGGACACATGACGTCCAGGGCTGGGTAAGGGCCTGCTGCCGATGGGGGAGTGGATGAGCCCAGGGCGTGAGCTCCCGGGGAGAAAGTGCGTCTGGGATGCTGAGAAGCTGTGTGGGCAGTCTGGCATTTCTCTGTGTCTGTGTGGGATAACAGGTAGCTATAGCTCCGGGAGAGCGTGAGTGTGTGTGTGTGTGTGTGTGTGTGTGTGTGTATGCACGCGCTCGCACGCGCACGTATGCTGTGTTAATTCAACACACTGAGCACCTGCTCGGAGCCAGGGGTCACAGATACACCGATGAAGGACACGGACAAGACCCCAGCTTTCCTGATTACATGTGAGCGGGGAAGAGGGGTCAGAGAACAAACCAAGGGGAAGAAATGAATAATTTCAGATAGCGGTAAGCCCCATGAAGAAAATAAAACCGGGCAGTGTGATCCAGAGTGGGGCCGCCTGGCTGTTTTAGATAAGGTAGCCAGAGAAGGCCTTTCGGAGGAGGTGACAGTTGGTCCAAAACTTGAATTTGGACCAGGAGCCAGGCATGCCAAGTTCTCAGGACATAGAGAACAGCAGTCCAAAGGCCCTGTTGGTCTGTGTGGGCTGCCATGACAAATGACCACAGGCTGGGCGGCTGAAAAGATAGAAGTCTATTTTCTCACAGTTCTGGAGGCTAGAAGTTGAAAATCAAGGTGCCAGCCCCAGTGGTTTCTCCTGAGGCCTCTCCTTGGCCTGCAGATGCCACCGTGTCTTGAGGGGGCCATTTCTCTGTGAGCGTACCCACCCCTGGTGTCTCCCCCCTGCACAGACACCAGCCCTGTTGGGTTAGGGCCCACCCTTAGGACCTCATTTAACCTCACTTACCTCTTTAAAGTTCTTATCTCCAAATACAGTCAAATTCTAAGGTACTAGCCCTAAGGGGGTTAGGACTACAACATGGGAATTTGGGGGGCACACAGTTCTGTCCATAGCAGGCCCTGAAATAGTAATGGGCTTGGCAGGTTCAAGGAGAGGACAGGGAGACAGGGCTTGAAGTTGGGGTGCAGTGAGAGATGTGTTTTTAGGGTAGCTGGAAGCCCCTGGAGGCCCGAGTACTTCGGTGGGCCTCTTGGCCAATCTGTGGGTGGTTTACATGTGATTGTGCATCTCTGGAGGACAAAGGAAAGGGAGAGATCATGGCTTGGGCCTGTGTCATGGCTGGGGGCCGCAGAGTAGCCCATGCACACAGAGTCCGGGAAGCAAGGGCCACCTGTGTTTCCCTCCCCACCTGAACGCCCTTTCCTTCTCTTATCTCCAAGAATTAAAGGCTGGTGGGTGTCTCACCACTACGTGTCCACGTTCCTCTCTGGAGTGATGCTGACCTGGTGAGTGTCTCATGGGGGCCCGTGAATGGGGAGCTGGTGGTGGGCGAGGGACACCTTCGAGGCTCCTGGCATGGGTTGACTTTTAGGCCAAGAAAGAAAGTGTGAGCTTACAACCGGGCCACAGGGATCCCCCAAGCCAACTGGGAAGTTTCTGGGGATGTCCCGTTGGCTTGCCTGCTGGGACAGAAGTGGCAGGGAGCAATGGACAGAAAGAATTACAGGGATGAGGCTCCAAAGGAGACAGACGGAGAGTGGAGATCAGTGAGAACTTAGGCTTCAGAATGATGATACTGGTCCCCCTGCTTCTAGAACAGGGTTAAAGCAATGACGAAAGTAATCGGGTCCAGCCCCAGGGACACTGGTGCTAAAGAAGGACAGAAATCAGGGACCTCCCTTTCATTGTAAAAGCTTTTCTTCTGAGGGTGCCTGGCTGGTTCAGTTGGTGGACCATGTGACTCTTGATCTCGGGGTGGTGAGTTCGAACCCCACATTAGGTGTAGAGATTACTTACATAATTTTTTAAAAATTTATTTATTTATTTGACAGACAGAGATCACAAGTAGGCAGAGAGGCAGGCAGAGAGAGGGGGAAGCAGGCTCCCAATGCGGGGCTCGATCCCAGGACCCTGGGATCATGGCCTGAGCCACAGGCAGAGGCTTTAATCCACTGAGCCACCCAGGCATCCCTTAAATAATTTTTTTTTATTTTGATCTTGGCTGGAACGGAGAGAGGCAGGGATGAATGTCTGATTTCACAGCACACCTCACCTTTGCTTTTCCCCACTTCTCCGCAGGCCCAACGGACTGATTTATCAGAAGTTTCGTAATCAGTTTTTAGCGTTTTCCATTTTTCAGAGTGAGTGCCTCTTGCCTGGATTCAGGGGAGGGGGTACGGTTTCCGGTTTCCAGGTCTTTCGCTGATGGAGGCCCCTGTCATCCCTCTTCCCTTGTGAGGGTTGTGTCTAGTGTTGAAGGGAGCTTGGGGCAGGGGATGGTCCCAGAAATCCAGCAAAGAGCTCTCTGCCCCCAGATCGCCACCCAGTCCTGGGGGAGGGACAGCCTGATTATCCCCCACCTTCAGGAACCCCCACTGCTGCCTTTTCTGGGGACCAATGGTGACTTTTGGGATCTGAGTGGTGTTGGGGACACTACGTGAAAATGGAAATAAAGTATATGTTCTTTTTCTCATTTAAGAATAGCTCTAGATTGGGGATACTGGCTGACTTAGTCGGTAGAGCAAATGACTCTTGATCTTGGGGTTGTAAGTTCAAGCCTCATGTTGGGTATAGAGGCTGCTTAAAAATAAAATCTTTAAAAGAAAAAAAAGAATAGCTCTGGATTTATATACAGTAAACCAGTCCTAAGGGTCCCCTCTGAGAAGGAGCTTGGATAGTGGGGAATAGGGACAGAAAGAGAGTTTTGTTTTTTACCAAGTACTTGTTTGTTCCCTTTGAATTTTATTGTGTACATATTACTGACTCAAAAAATACAATTAATTTTTAAATAAAACCCTGCCAACAAAGTCAAATCTGTAAAGGCAAGAATGACAATTATGTTTTATTTTTTTTTTTTGACAGAGAAATCACAAGTAGGCAGAGAGGCAGGCAGATAGGAAGGGAGAAGCAGGCTCCCTGCTGAGCAGAGAGCCCGATGTGGGGCTCGATCCCAGGACCCTGGGATCATGACCTGAGCCGAAGGCAGAGGCTTAACCCACCGAGCCACCCAGGTGCCCCAAGAATGACAATTATGTTTAATCTCACCCTTAGGAGTGATCACTGTTAATTGATCTATGTCCTTTCAGTTTGATTCATATATGCATATGTACTTCATTATGTTGTCTATAAATATGGGATCCCTTTGTACACAGAGCTTTGCTTATAACCTGTTTATTTTTTTATTTTTATTTATTTTTTAATTTTTATTTATTTATTCATTTTATTTATTTATTTTATTTATTTTTAACAATAACGAAGGGTATTTTTCTATGTCAAGACACAGAATTCTACCTCATTTTTAGGAACGACTAAGTATCCCATTGTATGAAAGTGTCTCTTGCCATCTTGGCATTACACACAGCTCCCTGTACGGTGCCACCATTCCAGCAAGCATCTGCTCTAGAAGTTTCTAATCTCATTGGCGCTTAGTTGGGTCTTCAGATAACCTGCTCTCGTTGTATTCTGGAGAAGGGATAAAGTAGGTTCAGGCTGAAGTGTGTGTGTGTGTTGGGGTGAGAGAGGGCGCCCTCTGGGCTGTGAAGACCCCTGGGTGTGCATGCTGTAGTGGCATCCCGTCCTCCGGGCCCTGAGCCGGGCGCTGTGCTCCCCCTATAGGCTGTGTCCAGTTCCTGCAATATTATTACCAGAGAGGCTGCCTCTACCGGCTGCGTGCCCTGGGGGAGAGGAATCATCTGGACCTCACGGTGGGTGAGTAGCCCCCAGCCTGGGGAGGGGATAGTGGGTGGGGGACAAGTACCGGCCCCTCCCTGCTCCCCCAGACCTCATCGCTACTCCCCGCCCTGGGAGCATGAGCCATTAAGAACGTAACAACACAAAGCCTGCGCTGCCGGCCTCTACCTGAGTTGCTTTTCATAATTCATCGTGGATTCTCTTTCAGCCGACGAGCTTGCGGCCAGCTGTATGCCAGGCCTCGATGCTGGCTTCTGCCTCATCCTATTTATTTATTTATTTATTTTTTAAAATTTTATTTATTTATTTGACAGAGAGAGAGAGCAGCAGGCAGAGGGAGAGGGAGAAGCAGGCTCCCTGCTAAGTAAGGAGCCTGACACGGGATGGGGTTCGATCCCAGGACCCTGGGATCATGACCTGATCCGAAGGCAGTTGCCTAACCAATGGAGCCACCCAGGCACCCCATGTCTTATCCTTTTTAAAGGCCTATTTTTTTTTGTCTGTGCTTTGTAATACATGTAATTATATATGCATTATGTTGTGCATGTATAATTTGTGTAATATGCCTACATATAGAGGCACAGGGGTGGCTCAGTCTGTTAAGCATCTGACTCTTGATCTCAGCTCAGGTCTTGATCTCAGGGTCATGAGTTGGGCTCTCTGCTGGGCATGGAGTCTACTTAAAAAATAATATGGCTACGTATAAATATGTAGAGACATACATCGGGAATGTGTGCTTAGCTTTTATATATAATATACATATATATGTAAATATATATATATGTGTATATATATTTTTTTAGAGAAAGAGAGCAAGAGAACGCAATGGGGAGGGTCAGGGAGAGAGAGAGAAAATCTTAAGCAGGCTGTATGCCCAGCTTGGAACCTGACGATGGGGCTTGATCTCAGGATCTTCAGGTCATGACCTGAGCTGAAATCAAGAGTCAGTCACTTAATCGACTGAGCCACCTTAGCTCCCCTGTGCTCACCTTCTTTATTTAACTCACGGGTCAAGTGCCCAGTCAGAAGAGCTTGGAGAACTCTTAACTTTCTTAAGAGTTTCTTAACTCTTAACTTGGAGAAGTCTTAACTTTCACAGGAAACTAATAAAATTCTCAAATCTTTTGAGATGGTCATTTCTACCAAATTACTCTGCAGAGTAGGCCCGACTTTGTCAAGACTCGCTTGAAATGATACGTGCCGAAGTCCATTATAAAATGCAAAACCCCATACAGATCAAAGACATTATCAAAAACCGGTGCCTGGCCCTTCAGCTTTCTGTAAGTGTTGTCGAGCCCTGTGAGTTCGTGATGACTTGAGGCATGAGAGCAGTCAGGCCCCGTGACGGGTGTTGTGCATGGTCTCTGGGTGATTTTCATACTTGAGTGCTCACACACTGATGATAGGTGAGGGCTCCCCCCCCCCCCCGCCCCACATGGCTAATCTCGGGGGACTGTGGGGGCAAATGAACCCCCTCAGACAGGCCGTTCACTTCCTCCTTCGTCTCCACAGAAGGATTCCAGTCCTGGATGTGGCGGGGCCTCACCTTCCTCCTGCCTTTCCTGTTCTGTGGCCATGTGAGTCCCCTGGAATTTGTGGGTATCCCCTGTTCTGGGCTGACCCCTGAGAACAAAAGGTCCTCAGGCCTCTCCCGCATCCACCAGCCATCCCTGAGCTGGGCCCCCCAGAGTCCTGGGACGGAGATAGCCCCTGGGTCCTGGGCCGCAGGCAGGAGCCAGAAGTGGCTCTCAGCACCAGCACGCTGAGCCCCAGAGTTTTAGGCTGCTCCGGCCTAGAGTGCCCCGGTTTCATTTTGGGGGGCTCTCAGTGTCGTAGGACAGTTGATACCAGAAGCTGGGGGACCTGGTCCACTCCCAGGGCTTCCCCACATGGGTGTCTGGGGGAATCCACTGGGGGTAAGTGTTGCCTGCCTCCCCTCTTTCCAGTTCTGGCAGCTCTACAATGCCGTCACGTTGTTTGAGCTCTCCAGCCACGAGGAATGCAGAGAATGGCAGGTATGGGGTCAGTGTGTGTGTGTGTGTGTGTGTGTGTGTGTGTGCGCGCGCGCGCGTGCGTGTGCCTGTGGCTGTGGGTGAGGGTGGGGGTTCCTGGGGAAGGTTGGGCTAGCTTGGAGAGAATTCCTCAGCCACCCCTTCGCTCCCCACCATGGGGCCCTGTACCCCGAGCTCCCTGCCACTGGGGCCCGGGAAACTGTGGGAGGGAATTCGGGAAGCCAGGGACCCCCCAAGTGTCTGAGAACCCTACTGAATGCCGTGGGGGTGCCAGAGGAGACACCTTCCCACGCAGTTAGCCCAGATCTCTGCTTTCTGCTGTGGGAGCTCTGCACTTTGTCAGTGGCTTGTGCTAAGGGGGTTGCAAGGTCACGGGGCGGGGGGTGGGGGTGGGTAGCGGGGGGGGGGGTTGGCCAGGGGGGCGTCTCAGCAGCGAGCTGACCAGAGCTGACTCAACCTTTTCTTCCTTTCCTCTCCTCCCCCTGCCACCCCTTCCCCTGTCGCCCTGCATGGCCCTGCCCAGGTGTTCGTGTTGGCGCTCACCTTCCTCATCCTCTTCCTGGGCAATTTCCTGACCACACTCAAAGTCGTGCACGCGAAACTTCAGAAGAACAGAAACAAGGGGAAGAAGCTGTGAGCCAAGGGACCTGTGCGCCCCCCAGCCACCCCCCGGGGGGTTCAAGACTGCAGGGGGTTCCGCCCGGCCCCCTTGCTGCCCGGTTCTCCTCATGGTGTCTGTGGCCACTGGCAGCAGCCAGCTCGGGGGCCAGCGCATGGCGGGGAGGAGGGCCAAGGTCCCGGTCCCTGGCGGACAAGAGGAATGTGAGCCCTGCCTGTCCATTCAGTGTCGCCTGCCCTGGCCTCCCTATTTATGACATATTCACGACGGCCTCCTCCCGACTGCCCCGGAACCTGCAGTCTTCCCTCGCTGCCCTCTTGGCTACGGTTGAGCCTGGGTCAGTCTTCCTGGGGTGGGGTGGCCGAAAGCCTCAGGGAGCCCCTCAGGTTGGGGTCTGGATGTGCCTCACTGGGGTGCCAGCCGACTCCTTACTGACCCCCAGTGGGTGGGAGAAAAGCCCTGGGCGTCCTGTGGAACCTCCCGCCCCGGGGCCCACCGCTTCTGCTGTAAGCTCTCCTGGCCGCCGCTGCTCTGCGGTGGGGGTATTTAAGTTCTCAGAGAACCACTGTCTGTCTGTGCCTTGTGCTCTTTGCGATTCCCAGGCTGCCGGCCCCCCCGGGGACAGCTGCCCTTCCTGCCCCAGGGCTTGGCCCCACGCCCCCACCCGCGTGGGCCGGAGGCGGGAGGGTTCGCTGTGACCACCAGAGGGCGCCCCAGCCTTGGCATCCCCTGGGCGGTTGGAGGGCTTTTTTTTTTTTTTTTTTTTTTTTGGACACTTGAGTTTGGCTTCCTGACCCCCACCCCTCAGCCCACTTCCCGGAATTCTTGCAGCGAGTTCTCAGAGTGGGACCCGCACTTCCGCGCTGGCTGACACTCAGGCCATCGTGGAGCTCACCCACCCTCCCCACCTTCCCTCCCTTCCCCTCAGGTTCTGGAATGGGGTGGAGAGAGTCTGAGCAGGCCCCCTTCCAGGTGGCACTTGGGAGGCCAGGACAAGCCCGCTGGTCACCTTGGGTCCGATTCTATATTTGAGGCGAGGGTGAAGAAGCCGGCAGGCTTGGGTGAATGTTCTGCCCCCGCTCCCCCACGAGCTGCAGCCCTCCCTCCCACGCACGCACGGGTCTCAGCTCCCCTTAACTACCTCCCTCTGGGTCCTCTGAGCGGAGTTCACAGCTGGCATCCTCGGTCCTGCTTGGGCCCCCAGAGGAGTTTGCGCCTTTTTTTTTTTTTTTTTTTTTTTTTTTAAAGATTTTATTTATTTATTTGACAGACAGAGATCACAAGTAGACAGAGAGGCAGGCGGAGAGAGAGGGAAGCAGGCTCCCTGCCGAGCAGAGAGCCCGATGCGGGACTCGATCCCAGGACCCTGAGATCATGACCTGAGCCGAAGGCAGCGGCTTAACCCACTGAGCCACCCAGGCGCCCGAGTTTGCGCCTTTTTAACTGTTATTTTTAAGATAAGAAATTTCCCTTCCATCCCAGTAAGGGTCTGCATAAAAAACCCAGATTTCTACTTTGCTTAGAAAAATGGAAAGCTCTGGGCTGGGCTAGCTGCCTGCTTAGGATGGGGTGCTTGCTTTCTGGTGCCACACACCCACCGCTCCCTTTCATACGTGCCCTCTCTGACTCCTTTGGGTTTTCCATCTGGCCCTGGGGCACCTGACTTTTCCTGAGACTAGGAGTCGACAAGCGTCTTCTGTAAAGGGCCAGATAACCGGTCCCCGTTTCCCTCAGCGGCAGCTGTAGGGCCAAAGCCGCCAATACCTAAATAAATGGGTGTGGCTGAGTCCCAGCAAAACTTTATTTACAAAAACACACAGCTGCCAGATTTGGTCCACGGAGTACGGTTTGCTAACCGCCACCCTATACCATCGCTTGTCCATGAGGCCTTGGGGAACCAGTGTGGGGTGGGTGCGGTGGGATGGGACGGGATACAGGAGTCTCTCCCTCTCCCTCTCTCTCTCTCTCCAGCAGCTGACTTCAGAGGCTCAGTCTTAGTGGGGGCTGAGGCAGGAGATCCCTGGGAGGGCAGGAGCCCCCTCAAGCCACCATCCTAGGTTCAGTAACACGGACTTGTAGCTCACTCAGGAAGTAAGCAGCTCTCCTTCTCCAGGGCATTAGAACCACCTGGAGCACTTGTTTAAAAACTCCTGGCCCCCGACCTTCCAGAAAGTTCCGTGAATCTACAGCCGGGGGTTGCGTGTTCTCGCGGGAGGCCAGGATAGTCTCAGCTTGGCAGCAGTGGAGGCTGTGAGGGATAGGAGGGAGCATGATGACTATTAAAATGAGTCAGTGCTGTCCTTTTGCAGATAGGGAAACGGTCTGCAGAGAGAAGTGACTTGCCCACGATCACTCGCAGCTGATGTCACTCTTCGTCTTGAGTTTCCGGCAGTGGGGGGGGGGGGGTTTGCAGGTGAGGAGCCCTGGAGCAGGGCTTGGATGGGCGGGCCAGGGTACCTTTTGCTTCTTGAGAAAGTCCCTTCTCCCCCTTGGGTATGTGCGCCCAGCTCTGGGAAGATGGCAGCCTAGCCGAAGGTTGAGACCGAAGTCTTCGGGGGGTGAGGGGTAGGGGCCGGTGCCAGCCCCCATGTCCGGGGCTGGTGCGTGTGCTGTCCCGATAAGTCCCCATCCCACTGTGGCCCCCACGTTCCTGGAGGAAGGAAGCCAGAAGCTGGAGGATGCAGCCGTGCCTATCTCAGGAGCCCAGGGAGGCGGGTGACGCAGGAGCGGCGGGCTTGGTGGGGGGCCGTGTGGAGCGCTGACAAATCCACATTTATCCACGTATCAGATGCGGCTGTTTGTTTCAAGCATAGGTTTTCAGGACCTATCGGGTGTGCAAAGGGGGACTCACATGGCTGGGGGGAGGCTGTGTACTCCTGCGTCCTAGGGACAAATGCTGGTTCTCGGGTACAGAGGGACTGAGTCTGGGACCCTCACCCACCTCCTTGCAGGCGTGGGAACCCTGGCCTGAGGTGAGTTCATGGCCAGAGCCCCAGCTGGGAAAGGAGAGATCTCCAGAATGTTCTAAAAGTCTGGCCACAGGCTCCAGACACTCGGAGACCCCTAACTCAAAGTGCCATTGGAAAGCTGGGGACAGAGCAGGATCTTGGGGTACAGTCCCGGCCTAGCAGCCTAGGCCCTGTCAGTCTTGCCATGAGGGCTGTGTGCCCTGCCCGGAGGGGTCAGAGCAGCAGGCACAACGGGCGTTTCTGCCGCTGTGCTTTCTTCAGCGCATTGAGGGCAACCTTGGCCGCCGCTCGGAAGACGTCCTCCACATTCTCCCGAAACTTGGCAGAACATTCCAGGTAGAGGGCGGCTCGGATCTGTTCGCAGGCGCTCTGGCCCTGGGTGGGGGGGAGGGGCTGGCATTAGATGAGTCTGGAGCACGGGGCACCTCCTGACAGCCCTCCACGGATCTGGGGACTTGGAGCTGGCTTTGGGGACTCTCCAAGGCGGGGCCCTTCCCCCATCCCAGGCCCAGTCCCCAACAGTGTTTGTGGATGGAACGGAAAGGCCTGTGGTGTGGCCCAAGGGCTGCAGCTGAGAAGCCCCATCCTGGCCTCTGCCCTCCCTCCTGCCCCCCCACATCCCCACCACCACCTCAGGCGGAGAGGGGGCTGCATCCCGACGCCGGGCCGCTGTGTGCACCAGGCCTGTGACAGGAGCCAGAGGCCTCCAGACAAAAAGGGCTTCCTCCCTCCCTCCCCCTCGTCCCTTCTCACAAGCTCCATCCAGGCAACGGAGCTGGCGAGGACAGTAAAAACTAGCTCTTCATCCAAAATTTACTTTTATTAATGCTTATTCCTTTTTATTAAACTTTCTTACTAGTTGTCCTTTGTGTTCCTTTTCTTGTCCCACGCCTCACCCAGAAAAGCCGCAGGGTTTGGTTTTGCCCACGAGCCGCACGGCTAGGGGAGCCCTACTCTGGAGCAAGGGCCCCCCCTCCAGTCCCCTGCGGCAGGTGGGACAGGATCCTGGCTCCGCTGCGGGTCAGTCGTGTCCCTCTCAACCTCTACCTTGCCTCTCTGGGTCTCAGTTTCTCCCCTGTGTGACGGGGGATGGGAACAGCCCGTGCCCCGGGGTTGTAAGGATTAAATGAGGTGGGGGTGGGGGACCCCTTCCTGACCTGCATGTAGGTGATGGGCTCCAGCTGGGCTGCCCGGAGCTTCCGAAGCTGCTCCTTGTCTTTCCGCAGGTCTGTCTTGCAGCCAATGAGCACCATGGGGGTCCCACGGCAGAAATGTGTCACCTCAGGGAACCACTGCGGAGGGAGAGGGCAGGCCTTAGGCCTTAGGGCTAAGGCCAGATTCGGGGGCCCCACCCCGGAGACAGGCTGGCTGGGTCACGGGCCTCACCTTGATGAGGACATTGTCATAGCTGGTGGGGTTCATGACGTCATAGCAGATGAGCACGAGGTGGGTATTCTGATAGGACAGGGGCCGAAGCCGGTCATAATCTTCCTGCCCTGGAATGGGAGAGGAGGTAGGGGTCAGGGAGGCACCCCCTCCTTGTCCACGTGAGTCTGGGCTCTGTCTCTAAGGCCTCGGTTTGCTCCTCTGTAAAACAGAGGGGGCAGCCCACAGTAGCAAAGATAAGAGGAGATAAAACCCAGGCAGGGCTCAGAACCAGGTCTGATTACAGGGTAATCAGGAGAAGCTGGAGAAACTGCTAGCAATTATGTCCTTGGCAATTACTGCCACCTCCCCTCAACCCCCCAGCTTGCCCTGGTGCTCAGGTTGAAGAGAACAGACTCGGGCCAGATCGGCTCCTCTCCCTGAAGAAGGTTTGGGGCCGGGGCACGACCAAGCCACTGCAGGATCTGGAAGGGGACCCCCAGGCCCAGAGGCCTGGCCTTGGGTTGAATTCCTCCTGCCCTTCTGCGAACCCCAGGAGGAGAGTGGTGGGGGGACGGCTGGTGCCCGGCCCCTCCCCGGCGCCACTGAATCAGCCCCCAAGGCTGGGTGTGGTTTTTTAATGCTTTTTTGTAATTTTTTTACGTTGACAATTTCAAACTTAGAGAAAAGTTGCAAAGAGGGTGCCAAGAACTCCCTTCCTGAGATTCCTGAGTGTTTATATTTTGCCCCACTTGTCCTCTTATATGTAAACACTTGAACAGGCAAGCGTAATTGCGCGTGTTCCGCGGCTTCGCCCCAGGACAGTGCCTGCAGATTTCTAAGAACTAGCGTTCCATCATCTCGCGGAGAACAGGCAGCCAGCTGGGGCAACCACCACAGACTCTGTGCTCTATCTAACCCAGCCCACGGGCCACATTCACATCTCAGTGGGGGGGGGGGGGGGCTGTAGGTTTGCCCACGTCCTCCAAACTGTGCCCTCTCCTAATCTTGGTCCATGTCTTTCTAGATCTGTGCTGTCTGGTAGGGTAGCTGCTAGCCTCATATGGCTGTTTAAACTAATGAACATTAAAAATTCAGGTTCTCCATTGCACTAGCTACATTTCAAGTGATTAATTGCAACACAGGGCTAGTGGCTCCCGTAACAGGCAGTGTGGATACCCGACATCCCAGCACCACAGAAAGTTCTATTGGACAGCATGGCACCATCCCCACGCAGCCACCGCTGGCCTCCTGTGATCCATGCTGCCCCTCAATAATCCATTCTCCACCCGGCAGTTGGTTGAATCTAAGATAAGATCCTGCCTCTCTCCCCTCAAAGAATACCTTCAATGGCTCCCTATTGTCCTTTGTATAAAGTCCGAACATCTCCCAAGGGTCCGCATGACCTGGCACCCACAGACCCTGACCTTTTCTCCCCCCACCCCCCCAGCCCCCAACCCCCTGCTCCTGTTTCTCAAACCCACCAAGCTCTTGTGCTTCAGGGCCTTTGTACTTGCTCCCCTCCCCCAACCTGGAATGATTTCCCTACTTACCACCCCCCTTTCCTTCTTAGCCTTTTACTTTAAGACATTCAAACTGAACGTCTACATTATTTCCTTTTTCAGGATAATTGTCTTCTATTTCTCCTCCACAGTAACACCACTTTATGCTTTACACACTTTTTAGAGTCCTTCTGCCTATGAACAGTTAAGAAATCCTTACAGCCATCACCTGATGGGCTAGACAGGAAGTGAAGAATATTTCCATTTCCACAGAAACTGAACTTCAGAGAAGTGATCTCCCCCAGGTCACAGCACCAGTGACCCAGCCAGGGCTTAGCCCCAGTCTGCCCGGTCCCGGTGGAGCTGTCCTGCTGACACCCAGCAGTCCTCTAGTTGGTTCTGCATTGTGCAAACATAGCTTCTGGGCCCCTATGATGTCACGACGCAGCTCCTACTTCTGGCACAATGTGCATATCTGATCTGTTGGAAATCTGGCGGGAGTGGACAAGTAGCTGCAAAATGGGCCTCCTGGGCTCTGTCGGCTTCCCTCCTCCTGACCAAGGCCTTCCCTCACCACACAGCATCTGCCCCCCCCCACCCCGCCCTGGGTGTCCACAGCCTGGGCCTGCCTCCCCAGGGCCTATAAGCGCTCTGAGCGCAGGGACCTCGTCTGTCCTTGAAAATCATCACCGACGCCTGGCAGGTGTCCAGTCTGGCTGCTCATTGCCTGAAGCTTTTCAGTTCCCTCAGATGCAGCAGAGAGCAGGGCTGCCACGGCCCAGGGGGTTTAGTAACTCGGGCTGGGGAGGATTTCAGCAGAAGTCGGCCGCAGGGGCTGGAAGGAGGAAGTCAGACTGCGCCTGCCCCCTCCCCCGAGGGCCTCTGCTCTCGCTCGTCCCTCTTCAAAAGGTTCTTGTCCAGGTAACGTGCCTTGCTCCCTCCTTTCCTTCAGGTCTGCAGAAACATCACCTCCTCCAGGAGCGCTCCCCTGACTGCTGCCCCACCCCCCACCATGGCTCTGTTTTTCTCTGGAGTACGCGTCACTCCCCGATGTTGGGTTTTGGTTTGGCTCTGTCTGTCCCGTGAGCACAGAAGGCCCTGAGGACAGTTACGGCCCCTGGGACACAAGCGAGCTCCTCCGTTAAGTGGTGAAGGAACGAACAAATGAGTGTGGGTTAAGGTGTAACGCTAACCTCTCCGGTTTCCTGCAAGGGCATTTCACTTCTGTCACCTGTGTTCACTTAAGCAGCCGCCCTGGGGAGCTAAGCCACGCCGAGAAAGTTCTTCCTGTAAGGAGCCCATAAGGCCGAGAGGGACCTTTTCCAAGGTCATAGACAGGTTCCCTGTGAGCTGGAGGGCCAACTCGGTCAACTCCAGGGTCCCTCCAGGGCCACGCCACTCTAAAACTGCCACAGACTCTCTCAGGAAGGCTTCTCCAGACTTCCCAATTGAGAATCAACCTCATTTCCCGTACGAATGGTTTCCTCACCTGTGAAATGGGTACTTGAGAAGCGGGTGAGTTTGATAACAATACTAAAAGGGGTGACAATCAACCACGCACGTTGGCAATGCTCCCTTGTCATGAAGGCTCTTAGGCTCGCACACGGCTTCACTTGAAGCCCAGAGCCTACACTAAGCCGTCATGCCTCATCATGACGCTAACAAGGTAGGGCTATTGCCACCGCATTTTACAGATGCATAAACTGATGCACAGAGAGGTGAAGTGAGTCGCCTTAAGGTTGCACAGCTAAGGAGAAGCTCCATAAGACTACTGGGGGCGGGGGGGGGGTGCCTCTCTCTCAGCCCACTCCAGAGGCTAGGCAGCTGTCCTCACCCTACAAGCCCCAGGCCTGACCAAAAGGCTGCCAACACAGGTATTGAGAGAGAGAGAGAGAGAGAGAGAGAAAGGGGGGAGCGGCTCTGGGAGGGGATGGGCAGCCAGCCTGGATCCTAGCTCCCTCCTCCAGGCTGCCTTCCTGACTTGACTGGGCCTGGCTCAACTTTTCGCAAGATTCAGTGTGGACCTCCACGTGGGGACCAGGCCTGCAAAAGAGGGACACGTTGACCTCGTGTCCCCCTAGACGCCTCTCCCATAGGAGTCAGGAGAACCAAGCTACATGCAGACTCATGTTCTGTGACCTGGGTGCCTTCCCTCTCTGGAGCTCGGTTACCCGGCGGAGGGGATGATTACCTGCCCCCCACACCAGAAGTAAAGGACTTGCAGGCTAAGCAAAACTGAACAAAGGTGAAGGACTGCTACTATGGTTACTGTTAAAACAGAAACTTCCAGGGGATGGGGGCCTGGGCGGGGATCTAACCCCAGATCTCTGGACCCACAAGCTTTAGGGGGCCCCCAGCCACAAGGTGATACTCTCGCCTTCCCCGTTTACCCACACTGATGCCAAGACTTAAAGGGGCCAAGTCACCTGTCCAGCAGCACACCGGGGTCCCTCTCTGGCCTCTGCCGATGGGCCTGCACGGAGTTACGTGCAAAGGGATGCATTTGTTTGTAGCCAGGAAAGGTCTTCTGGGCCACAGCTCCCCTTGAAAGTGGCCCATATTCCGGAAGCTGGTGGGGCTGTGGGGCAGAGAGCAAGTGAGGCTCTCACCTCGTACCAGGGTATTTCCTTTGTGGGAAGGAGCTCTGTTGTGCCAGTCACTTTCCAGAGGCAGGGGTCTCTAAGGCCCGGAGCTAAGCTGAGAAGAGGGTGTCACTGGGCCACAGGGACCCCCATATCTGCTGGACACACAGAGAGCCAGTGGTTCCCGGCTCCAGCCAGGGCGTTGGTCAGGGGAGGGGCGCAGGCAGCGTGAGAAGGGGAAGCGGCCAGAAGAGGAACCCACTTCCCCGCCCACCTGCGTTTCCTCCCCAGAGGAAGGAGCGGCTGGGCAGCCCCAGCCCGGAGCCGAGGAGGCCGCTCCGACCGACCGGAGGCTTCAGCTCTTCAAGCCCCCAGGCCTTCTGGCTCTTAGCCCCCTGGTCCCTGACTCCCTGACTCAGCAACTCCTCTGTCCGCCCCCCCCAACCCCACTGTTCCCATTGTTCCCATCTCAGGCTGGGAAGGGGACCACAGCCCCCCACCTCCCGGGGGCAACCCTCATCCCATCCTGGACGCCCCACCCCTGGGCCCCACCCCAAGACCCAGACAGCTTCACCTCTAGCTGGTGTCTTAACATCCCACCTTGCCCCCGCCTCCCCTCTGCCCAGCAAACCTCGGACCGCACCACAGCTTCCTGCCTCGGAGGGTGTCAGGCCCACAGCAGGCAAGGCTGCTGGGGCAAGAGAGCTCACTGTGCCTGCCTCCCCTTCCCCTGTCGGCACCGAGAGCTCCGTCACCCCTCCAGCCACCCTCCCACTGCTGTGGCGTCTGCGTCTGCTTCCGCAGGATGGAGATGAGCAGCCAGACTGGCCTCCCACGCAGACCCCTACGGCCCGGGTCCTGGGTTTGGAGAAATTTGGCCTCCCAGGGGCCAACCCTTGTTCCATAGCTCTGGTCACCGGTGGTCAGCTGGAAAGATGGCACTCTGCACCACCATCCCCCACCACGGGGTCCAGCTCAGCGGGTTCCAGAACCGTCTACAACCTTCACGAGCCTTGTCTCTGGTTCAGCCACTCCCCTCCCCCACCCTTACTCTCTCCCTCTACTTGGTCCACTGAGCCTCCTTTCCTGCCACTGATTTTTGATCTCTGTCCATCCACGGGTAGAGACGATCTCACTGCCTTTATCACATGGAACATTCTCCAGGAGGGCCTCTGCCTCCAATCTCTTTTGCATTCATTCCACAGTCACCGTGCTGGGCACTGGCACATGGAAAAGGAATGACCCAGTCTCTCCTTCATGTTCCTTGTGACAGGGCTTCCTGGGTCACGGCGGGACACCCCAGAAGGAGTGGCCACATTTCTTTCATCTTGAATATTCATTCGCCCCTGGGCTGTCCTGCTGACCGCGAAGCCAATGGACTTCCCTAGGACTCCAATGAGTCGTTCAACCCCCCAGCTCTGTTTCTCTGCTGCTTGCAAAGGTCCTTGGGGAGGGCAGGGTAGGGGCCAGCCTGGAGCTCTTCAGGCCTTCGAATTGGTTGGACTTGGGTCTGGGCCTGAATGGCCGGGCGGGGGTGGAGGGGGCTTAAAAAATCATGACAACACTTAGCCCTTTCCAAGAACCAACCCCTGTGTTACGCATCACATGGATCTAATTTAACTCTCAAGACTAATCTAGTTAGCCCCGATTACAGATGAGGAAACCGAGACCCAGATGACACACAGCCAGGGAGCCAACATCAAAGCCTAGGTCTGACTCCAGAGCATGTGGCGGGAAGAGCATCATTGCTGTGGTGGCCACGTGCCTCTGATGACCCTCTGGTGCCCCTCCAGTCCCTCCTGCAGCAGCTGGGAGCGCAAGTCCTTTCCTTACACCAAACAGAAAACTTCTGGAACCTCCACACCACAATCGGCCCTAACGTGTTCTTTGAGCATCTTTCTCTGGGTGAGGCCACAAAGACCAGAAGTGGTCCCTGTGCTGGGTCTGATGGGGGAGGCTTCCATGAACAGTGAACCCCAGGGATCTGATAGGAGAGGCCCTGAGGTCCTGGAGGGCAGAGGAGAGTGAAAACCGGCACCTCACCCACAAAGTGGGGCTCATGGGCTTGCCCCTCCCTGGGTCCCCGACAGAAAGTATGTGAAACTGAAAGTATCCCAGACACACAGTAAGTTTTACGGCTCTCACGACAGTGCTCCTGGGGTTGTTTCTCAGCAACCTTTGCCTTTCTCAGTTCTCAGGGCTGGAAGCGGGGCCCTGTTGGGGGTGGGGGAAGACTTTCGGGGCCCTCAACCAACAAGAGGGGGTCCTTAGAAGCCACTACAGGGCAGGGCCCACCATACAGTAAAGGCTGGGGAAATCAGGAATGGAGGAGGGGCCTGGGGATGGGCCAATCCCTTTTCTGATTCTCTCCACGGTGGAATGAAGAGATGCCACTCGCTGCCTACGGGTGGGGGATGTCTGGATTTTGGCTCCATCCAAGGCTGGTGGAGACCTAGCATATACAAGGCTTGGCTGGCAGTGGACAGGGCACCCAATGACGTGGTTCCATGCAGGTCACTAAACACTGAGTCAGAGAGGTGGGGTGAGATCCTGACCTTTGTTCCCCAGTGGTGGTTCAGCCCAGGAGGGGATTGAGGACAGGATGGAAGCTCCTTGAGGGCAGACACCCAACACTCCCTGCCCCCCCCAACCCAGCCGGCTCCCCCCCTTCCCCAAACAGGGTCTCTGATCACTGACAGGATTAGCATAAATCCACTTGTGTTAGGAGCCGCAGGTGGCCAAGAGAATCTTGGGAGCTCTGCTCCTTCCTCCGTGTTTGGTTTACTCCCAGGGAACCAGGAAGACACAGAATTGTAGCCAGAATCCTAGAACTACAGGCTCAAAACGACCACAGAATTCCAGAACCGTGTATTGTAGCAGATGGAATCCCGGGAGTGTGGAACTCAGAATTAGTGTGGAACCCAGAATTTATGTCCACAGGACCCCGAGCCTCAGGAGTGTCAACCACAAAATCCTGGAGTCACAGTCTCTGATCTGTAGCCCAGAGTATTCTAGAACCACAGGACCCAGAAATTCAGCCCACAGGATCCTAGCACCAGGGCACTCAAATCTGCAGCCCACAGAATCTTAAGAGACCACAGCATGCAACACACGAAAGCCTGGAACCATGCGAAGCAGAAGCGATGCCCACGGTTTTCTAGAACCACAGGAGAGGAATGAAGCCGTGGGTTCTCAGCACATTAGCGCTAGCAGGGTGGCCCAGGAGCTCCTCTCATTCAAGTCCCCTCCTTTCAAACATGGGGTGACTGAGGCCCTCTGAGCCTCCAGGGCCACCCTGCCAGAGCTCCTGGCGGCCCTCAGGAGTGCTGGGAGGTCAGGGCCCCACAGCGGCTGGTGGGCGGGGATGCCCGGAGGGGGACGCCCCGGCGGGGGAAACCCTTCGGGCACCCGGGACCCTCGGTGCGCAGGCGCACTCACCGGCGGTATCGTATAGGTTCAGGGTCACCTCCTTGCTGCCCACAGTCACGCTGGCCGTGTACTTCTCGAACACGGATGGGGCGTAGTTCTGTCGGAGAAGGGGTCGGCCGGTTCTTAAGGGGTGCGACGGGGTGCCCAGGGCCCAGCTGCGCCGCCTCCCCTTCACCCCATCCAGCTCAGCTCCCCTCACCCTACTGGGCTCCGGAATTCCCGAGGGGGCGCCCCGGGGTGGCGGCTGCCTCTCTGCGCACAGGACGCCGGGGAGCCGGGGTCCAGGCTCGAGGCGCAGGCTGAAGGCCGTCCGTCGCCCCCCGTGGTCCCAAGCCCATTTGCCCCGCAGTCTCACCCCCACCAACCCCCCGGCGGGCCTCACCTCAGGGAAGGAGCCCTGGCTGTACACCATAAGCAGTGATGTCTTGCCGCAGCCGCCGTCACCCACGATCACGATCTTCAGCTCCTTCCTGCCCGGGCCCGCATTGGGGCCCGGGGCCCCGGGGGCATCCATAGCTGCGAGCAGCCGGCAACTGCAACCGAGCGCGGGGCAGACTTCTGGGGCTGAACGATCGGGAGCGGGGGCGGGATCCAGGGGGCGGGGCGAGGCAAACCCCGCCCACTATGTGCCGGCATCGCCTCCGCCAGGCAGCCACCCGGGCCCACCTCCCAGCCTCAGTTTTCCTTTCTGTTCGGTCCCGGACCGGGGCGTTCACTTTTCACTCCCAGGGAAACTGAGGCAACTGGGAAACGGGGGCACTCAGCCTGAAGCGCGTCTCCCACTCCCTTCCCTTCATGTCAAGGCGCGCCCCCCACCGACAAGATTCGATCGTTTCCGCCGTTCCTCGCCGGGCACCTCTGATTGGCAGGCTCCGCCTTCTGGCAGGGACCCTCTGATTGGCCGGCTCGCCTCCCCCACCATCGGACAGAGACCCTTTGATTGGCGGATCGTTGCCCCAACACCAGGGGTCCAGGAGCCTCGGTCTCCGGCTCAGGGAAAAGCCCCTTGTCGTTGCCCCGCCTCAGCTGTGTGGCCTGGGGCAAGTCGGCTTCTGATCTGGTCCCCCACGAGGTAGGTTGTTAGTGCCAGGGAGGATGCTGGCATGGGGGGCGTGTCTGCTCACCTAGACCAGCCCTGCGGGCGCCAGTGAGGGGTGCGGGTTGGGGCTGGGGAATAGCGGTTCCACTCACCACCCTCCCCCCCGGGCGACCTCCCCAAGAGCGCAAGGTGGACGTCTGGCGCCCTCTGGCGGGCAATCGCCTTGGGGCGGGCGGCTTGGAGAGCAGGTGAACGACTCCGGAACAATACCCTTTGGGGGTTGGCCCCAAACCACGCGGGCGGAAGTCTCTTTCTAGCAGGGGCAGAGGCATGAACCGAGGAAAACACCGTCGAGGAAGGAATGGGTAAAGCTAGGGCAGATCTAGTTGAGGTAAGCTGGGCTCCCTGGTAACACCCACCCCAGCCTGAAATTTGACTAAGCGCTCTCCAGCCAGCAGCCTTGTATCTTCATCCCAAGGACTCACCAACCCTTCCACTTCCCTGATCAAAACAGCTATTTATTGAGCACAATGTGCAGGTACTACTGGGGCTGCTGGCTGAGATCACTCCTGTCCCCCATTCTTTCCCTTCCCGCGACTCTGGGCCAACGGTCCGTTGCACAAGCCAGGCCGGCGGTCAGGAGAGGCAGGGGACCTCTGGAGCCAGTGTGCGGCTGGCAGGCATTAACTGAGGCGGGGCAAGTGAGAGACAGGTCCTACCCTGTCTATTCTGGTAGTTTCCTCAGAGAGGAAGGACTCAGGATCTTCTAGCCACAACCCCCCCCCACAACCCCCCAGGAAAGATTCTCAATTTTCAAGTTCTCAGCAAAGACCAGGTAAACTTTAGTTCACGGAGGAAATTGCCAACTTGGCAATTCCATAAAGGCCGGGTAGGTTTTCCGCGGAAGCAAGGCAGGGTCTGACCACCAGAGGGCGGCAGCGACCGCTCGTGGAAGCTTACAAATAAGAGCCCAGAGCTGGGAAAAGGAGGCAAGGCCCAGCTCCAGGTCAAGTGGAGTCCTACGCCCGCCCCACCACGCCTCTCATTGGGTCAGAGGGCCACCCGCTGGGCCAAGCATCCCCCATACAAATTTACAGCAACTCAATGATTCCTTTTTTGCAAAACAAGTTTATTGAGAGGCAACTGTGTTCCTGCCTGGAAGGAGCTATCTTGAGGAAGCAGTCCAAAGGAGCCTGGGAGATGAGAACAATTTAGAGACCAGAACCTCTGTAGGGTTCTGGGAAGGTTGAGCCCAAGCTAGTCAGTGTTGGGAAGGCAGACCAGTGGGAGCACGATGGGTACCCTGGGCAAAGGCATGGTAGCTGGAAAACCCCATCAGGTTCCACAGCACCTGGGCAGTGAGGCCAGACATGGCTGTCAAGGTAACTGGGGTTAGATCAGGGAGGGCCTTGCTGCCAGGTTCAAGACGGGTGTGGGACAGAAAGCTCCCGAAAAGAAGTGCCCAGCCAAAGCCAGTCCCACAAGCTCTCTGGTGACCCAAGAGGATCTGTGACTGGCTGGTGAGGCAGGGCTGGGGTCACACTTTCATAGAGGCAGCCTGAGGCCAGCAAGAGAGGAAGGATGGAAGGAAACTCTGAGTGAGGCGAGGACCACTTACCTTCACAGTCAGCCCTGGCCTGGACCCTGAAGCTCAGGGAGGGGCTGGAGGGCAAGAGGAGGAGGGGCGGGGGAGAGTTCAGTTGCCCCACTCTGAGCAAACTGTCACCTGGGGGTTAACCACACCTCCTGACGAAATTTCCTCAAAATCCCTGACCTCAAGTTGTCATTTTCTCCCCCTGAGAGACAGGACTCTGATCCCAACTTAAGACAGAACAAATGGCTTCTACAAAACTGAGTGGGGGGGGGGAATGGGGGGGTGGGGGGGGAGGGATGTCCGGGAGGAAAAGCAAGGCTTCCCAGCCCTGCCTGATTCCAGGCAGAACAGCTGACACTGGCCCCAGCCGTTCCCCCACCCACCCACCCACCCCCACCTCGCCAAGAGGCTGGCACAACCCCAGCCCCACACGGCCTGGAGTGTGTTTGATTTGGACCGGGCTCCAGTGGTGGTGTAGGGGCTGGATCTGTACCTAAAAATACCCAGGAGCCTGGCCAGCTGCTGAGAGCTTCCTCAGAGGCAGCTGGGCCAGGGCAGGCCGGCTGAGGAGCTGGGCCTGCCCACACGCCCGGGGAGCCCTGCTCCCTTACCTGTGAGCGGTTCTGAGGACCCAAGTCATTCACCTTCTAGTCACCAGGAATTCCTGGAGAGGTTTAGGAAAACAAGAAAGAGTCTGTACGTTGGATCTTAACATAGAGCTGCTGGACACCGAAGCCTAGGGGAGCAGGCCAGGACGCATCTGTGGGGTGAACCCACTTGGCCTGTGCTAGAGTAAGGCCAGCAGAGCCCAGGAAGAGAACTAAGGGCCAGATCCACTTCTGTCTTGTCAAAAGTCTGATCAGCACAGGATGGGGAAGGTAATGACAATTCTTCCAGCTTCTACTTCCCTGGTACCTCAGAACCTCCTAAAAGGTCACCTCACACCTGAGGAGTCATCCACCCCAGATGAGACAGAAGAAACTGAGCTATTCTTTGAGGTACCGGCGATGGAAGGTGGCCAGGGGTCTAGCCTGGGAGTCAAGGACTCTCTCCAGGGCTCAGTACCTGGTGGTGCTGCTGGGGAGGTCATGCTGAGACACAAAAAGCTCTCCTCACAAAGCCGGACTCGGAAACAGCTCAAAAGGTCACCATCCACCTTCTTCCTCCTGGTTCACATGGGGAGACCTCAGCTCCCAGAGGGGCGGGGACTTGCTGAGGTCACTGGCCGGTTGGAGACAGCGCCGGACCCAGGTGGCCTCCAAGATGGCAGGGTGCCTCTAGCCCCGGTCCAGGCAGAGGCAGTCTCCACCCAGAGGGTCCAAAAGGTCGTATTCCAGGCTGGGGCTCTCGGTGGATGGGCCGGAAGAGGCGGGACCCTGGTGTCCAGTAGCAAGGCAGGTCCAGCCACCTCCCAGCCTTGGGCCGCCCTTCCGCTGGCGTGGCCCTCTCCAGGATGGCCCTACCAGATTGGCGCCAGGAGCAGCCCCGCCCTGAGCTCGCTGGGAGACCGGGGGCGGGGCCAGCCTCTGAGCCAGGAGGACCCGCGGCCGGAGGACAGGCAGGCTGCTCCGCCTCTCCTCGTCCCCAGGAGGTGATGGGCTGGGGTGGGGGGAAGGGGACAAAGAAAGGTGAAAGAGGTAAGAAAGAAAGGGAAGTGGGGAGGGGCGCATGACCCTTACAGGTCACCGGGACACCTCTCCCTCACACAACCAGACCACAGTTTCGCACCTAATTGCTCCCTAATTGTTCCAAGGGCCGGAGTGGAGGAGCTGGCTGTAGCCCTTCGGGCTGTGGCTAGGATGGGGGGGGTAGTTTAAACCAATCATTTAACCATCCGATGCCCGTCGGACATAAAGACCCCTGTCTCCCTAAGCCCTAAGGACTCTATCTAAAGGGAGGGAGGACACCCTCAGGCAGCGAGCCAGTCACGTGCGGATCAAGGGGGTTGAAAGCAATTCAATAGCACCAAATTTAAATCCTAAGAGTTTGGAGCCAGAGTGGAAGGAAGAGCCCCATGGGATAATAAGAATGTGAACCTCATCAACTTGTACGAAGTGCTCCCCCGCCCCCCACAGGGGGAAGGGGGCCTGGTGCCAGGTGCAGCAGAGTGAACCTCCTTCCCACCCCCCCCCGCCCCCCGCAAAGCACAAGATGGACAAACCCAGCTGATCTGGGACTGGAGACCCTCATGCACACAGGCAAAGGGGCCAGAAAGAGCCAAGAGCACCACGCTGGTTACTTTCAACCAGACAGTTTTCCCAGCTTCCTGGCAATGATGCCAGCAGACAGCTGGCACGGGAGGGAGCCCAAAATAACCCAGACAGCTGGGGTGGGGGGGTGCCATGGACACAGGCGATGGGCCGCAAGTCAAGACACCTGGAATCCCATCCTGGCTGCCAGTGGTGGCCTCGTGACCTTGGGTGAGTCACTTCTACTCCCTGTGTTTTGGGAGAGTGACCCCAAATCATGACCTGATCGTGGAACAGCTGAGGGCAGGCCACCATTCCGACTCAAACCACACAGGAGGAAAAACGGGGCTGGCTCCCTGCCTACAGAAAGTCAGTCTTCCCCTTTGCCCTGAGGCTGTGCCACGTGCCTTGGGGGTGGGTTGGTGGGGGAGGAGCTCACAGACAGCCCAACCCCCACTCCCTGCAGCCACATGGGAATGGAGGCCAAGTAGTGTGAAGCCGGAACGTGAGGCCAAGCCCCCTTAATCACACTTAATCCTCCCACTCCTGTTTCCAGCCTGCATCTTTATTATCATTGCACACAGGAGAGACTCACCCAAGGTCACCCGCACAACCACTGGACTTAGAGCCTCCCTTGATCAAGTGCCAAGATGGCTCTCAACCCAACCTCTAGGTCAAGCCCTTCGGGCTCCCCCAAACTTCAGTTTAGCCCTCACACTGTGGGGTGGGGTCAAAGTGGGCAGGGCTCATCCCACAAGGAAGCCAGACCTCAGTCCTGATGGGGGAGTGGTTGCCGGCCAGCGGCACCTGGGCCCAAAAGGTTCATCAAAGTAATCCCTTAACTAGAGATCACATGGGGGAGGGGGCAGAGATCAAGGGCCACACCACCTCCAGCTGTGGCGCTTCCGGGAGACAGTGGGAAACGATCAGCAGTCAGCTTGAGTAAGGAGAGAGTTGCCACGACTGGGAAGCTAACGCCTGTGTCAGGCCCTGAGCGTGGGGTTTCCAAGTGCACTAGCTCCCGTCCTCACAAAACCTCCAAGGTGTTACCCAGCCCAAAGGTTCTCAAAATGTGTCCTCGGCTTGCAACCATCAGCATCACCTGGGACCTTGTTAGAAATAAAAGTTCTCGGACCCCGCCTACCGAATGAAAAACTGGACCCTGCGGTCGATCCTACTGGGCATGCCCAAGACCGGGAATCAGGACCCAGCCCCATCTGTGCACAGGGGGAAACGGGCTCAGAGACTAAGCGGCTCGAGCAGAGTCACAGCACGTAAGTGGCTAGCCAGGTTTCAAATCCTTTTGTCTGGTTTTAGAAACAGTATTCTTTGGGGGGGGGGCGTGGGGGCACAGAGAAAGGTGGAATTCCCAGGAATGGGGAGAAGAGTTAAGAAACCTCTTTCTCAAGAGGAAGCTGGCCCAGATCTCAGGTCCTCGTGTTCTCCACCTCCCTAGCAGCTAGACAGCAGAGGGAAGAGGCCAGCTCACACAGTCACCCCACACGCCCCCACTCAGCGCCGGAAGGGAGGGCCAGAGTAGGGCCGGGCTTCCTGGCAGCAGACAGTGCCTTTCAGAAGAGGCACCCAGGGCCCTCCGCGCCCCCCCCGCCCCCCCCAACACACAACTGGGAAATGCTTGCAAGCAGCCTCCTATGCGGCTCAATACGGCAGAGAATTGCACGCCCCAAACGCTTGACAACAGAAGCTGACAGGCGGGGATGGATGGACCGAGCAGGCCCAGCAGGGAGCCGACTTCTCTCTCTCTCACACACACACACACACACATACACACACACACAGTCCCACACAACTGTGAGGGGGAGGGGCTGCAGAACCAGCCTAGCGGGTTTGGGGTGCCCGCCCTCCCTGGGCTCCAGGCCCAAGCCCCCCAAATCTCCTTCACAGGCTGGCAAAGGACTCACACCTACCTTATTGTCAGAGTGAAATCAGGCCTGCTCCTGCGGTCCAAAGGAGGGTGGTTCACTCTGGGGGTACTGGGCGGTTGCCCTTCCTCCAGCCAAGAGCCTGACAGGACAAAGTCGGAGGGTTTGTTAGGGACTTGACAGCCACAAACCGGGCAGGGTCCCCTTTGAAAGGGAGCCTCACAATAGGCCCCCCCCCCTTTTCCATCTGCCCAGGCGGCCCTCACTCTGGAAAGGAGGGGGGGGGTGCCGCTGAGTCACGAAGGTTCAGCCCGGGCGACTAGCAGCAGGAGGCGACTCATCTACATTTCCAAAGGCCCGCCCTGTCCACATCCCCTCCCCGAGAAAGGGCCGGAGATGTGAGGGCTTACCCTAGAGCCCTCCGCCTCGGGGGATCCCGGGGAAGGCCCGCTCAGCTTTCCCAGGCTACACTCTTTCCCCACCCCCCACCCCCGGCCTCCGGAGCGCAAGGTTGCAGGGTGTGCCCTCAACGACCAAATCAGGACGTCGGTGGCCTCCGGGAGGGCCTCGAGCCCAAACTGGGGACAAAGCGGGCCCCCACCCCTCGGGCTCGGGGAGCCAGACTTGGGCGCCGAGGCCCGGGTAGGCAGCGGGTCAGGGCCGGGCCCCGAGGAAGGCTGCCCCCGCCTCGGGAGGCACCGGTCGGAGTCAGGGGGAGCCTCGAGGCCCCGACCGTCCCCGTGGTCCCTTGCTACTGGCTCCCACGGCCCCGCCTAGCCATGAGGCCTCCTCGTGCCCGCGTGGGCCCCGAGTCGGGCGCGGGGTCCGAGACCTCTGCGGAGCCCGCGATCGTCGTCGAGGCCTCCCCGGGCCAGGGGCGTCCACGCGGGCGGCGGCCTGGAACGCGGGCGGCGGCGCGCCGGCCTCCCCTCCCCCCTCGCCCGGCTCCGCCGCCTCCTTCCCTCCTCCCGCCTGGCGCGCAGCAGCCGCCACCGCCCGAGCCGCGGGCGGCGCGCGAAATGGCGCCCGTCTGGCCGCCTCGCCCGGCGGAGGCGAGCGCGGGAGCCCGGGCGCGCGACGCCCCCGAGCCCGCGGCCCCCCGCAGCGGCTTCCGCGGCCACCCTCCGACCTGGGGCTCTGTGCCCTGCGGGCTCTCGGGGCCCGGCCCGGCGAGGGGCCGCCGTCAGCCCCGGGCCCCCAACGACAACCGGGGAAGGAACGAGGGAGGAAGGAGGAGGAGGGCGGCCGCCATTTAGCCACCGGCAGCCCGGCCCGCCCGCCTGCCTGCCCCCCGGCCCCGGCCCCGGCCCCGGGCCCCGGCTGACAGCTCTGCTCTGAACCTGAAAATAAAACTCGTGTTTGGGAGGGAGGAGCGAGCGCGGCCGGGAGAACAGGCACCGCTCGGTGGCAGGCGGGAGAGATGCTGCGTCATGGTGCCAACATGGACGCCGGCCTTTTGTCCTTTTTTTGCTTAGGAAGCGCAGGCACGCCCCGGAGCCCCGAAAAGCCGGCTTCAGAGTGCGAGCCCCACAATCAAAAGAGAAAGAGTTCCTAGGCCGAGCGGGGACGTTTCCTTGTCTTTTGAGCCCCCCCACCGCCAAAACACTTCAATTTTCCCCTCCCCATCAAGGCGCAGACCTAGAAAAGCCAGGAGGGGATGAGCGCAGGCAGCTCCATGGATGCCCGAGCTCGCTGGGGGAGACCCTCCCCTCGCCTCCGGGGCAGAAGGGTCTAAGGAGCCCTCCTCGTACCCCCACCCCTCCCCATCCGGCTGCCAGACCTAAAGCTCCAGAAACCTCCTCCTCCCCTCGGCTCCCAAGCATCTGCAGCCCCTTGGCCTGCTCGAAAAAAGATTTCCTCGAAGGGGCAAAAGGCCTTTTTTTTTTTTTTTTTTTTTTTTTTTTAAACTTACCCGCTCAGCCCGGTGCCATGGAGTCTGGAAGATCAAGCTGGGCGGAGGTTTTGGACGTGTTATGTAAAAAATATCTTTTGGGGGGGATTGTTTAGTTAGGATTTTGGGGAGAATGGTGGTGTCTTTCCTGTTGTTACCTTTTTGTAAGTTACACTCTCATGGCATTTTCTGCTCCTTCCACTTCTGCAAACTTTCCAGGGTTGGGTTGGCAAAAGGCGGCTTCGCTGAGGACTGTTTACTGCTCTGGATATAGCAATGGTGTGATCGTCATTAAGAGACAAAAGGCGAAAATACACAGTCAAATCAAACAAAAGGCAAAAGACGCACGGCCATCCCAACCACCATAGAAAATACCCGCGAGTTAACGTTGGTGTTTGGCTCGAACCAGCTAGGACTTGTTTTCCAGTTTTAATCTAGTTTCCTGTGACGGCTTTAGTCTCTGTACACAAAGAGAAGGTCTTCCTTTCCCTCACCCCCTCCCCTACCAAGACGAGAAAAACAGAGCTGTTTTTCTTCAAATAGATCGATTTTCAAAGAAAGTGTACATGTTACTGGGAAGAAAGCTGACTAGCATTTATGGCTGTAAACATTTTCAAAAGCTTAAAGCTAAAACCTTAGCTTTCTAAAAAGCAAAATCGTCTAAAAGCATTTTAACTGGCTTATATTAGACAAGAGCGACAAAGACATACATGCAGATGAAGGTTCAGAAAATTAAGGACATCTCAGCAACATTAACATAGAAACTGCACTGCGTAAGGACACAATGGATTGGGTACTTACAATGTAAAAGGTTTTTAAAAACTTAAAAGTAACAACTGCTTACAATTTTTTGTTGCTGCCATTTCGCTAGTCCTAAAACTATACATTTAAAACATTACCTTGTTAAAAAGAGAGCAGAAGGAGTTAATAAGATGGCCAGGTTTAAGTGTTTAATAGAGGAAACTATATATATTTAAAAATTTATTGTTCAGTCAGTCAAGAGAATACAGATTAAGACAGCTCCAAGCTCCCCCCACCCACCCAAGAAAAAAAAAGAGGAAAAATAATTAAATATGTCATTTACTTAGGTTTTTTGGAATTCAAAATTGTTAACTGCTGACATTAATGGTGTGCTATGACCTAGTTATACAAGACAAAGATGGATTCCAAGTCATAAGGAAAAATCCAGATCTTTTTAAAAAGTCTTCTTCATTCTTCCAATTGTGAGTCCTTTAGCCTGTTGACAAATGTTAAACACAACACTGAGGCGTCCTGAACTGGATGGTGGAGTCAAAGGAAAAACATTCCCCATTTGCAACAAAGGAAAAACCCACTTGGCCATTTAATTCCATTGCAGAAAAATGGCTCCCCTCATCTGTTGGCCTCTCCTTGGTGTCTGATGAACGATGTTTTGAGATCAGCGTCTAATAACTCAAGCCCTATAGAAGCCGCGCGCTGATTGGCTGCCGCGCCCTGCCGCCCTGCTCCAGCCAATTACCTACCCACGGCCAAATTACAAACCCCGAAAAGAGCCCCAATATGAAATACACCACCACGAAGCCCCAGCAAGGCGGCTCCTTCGCCTCGGCGGCCCGAGAGGAGAGGCAGAGGGGGCTGCAAATGCGTCCTCGTGAAGCCCGGGAGCCTCGGAGTTGAACTCACAAAATGGAAGCCGCGCGCTGATTGGCCGCCGCCACTCCCGGACCTTTAATAAAGAAAGGGGAAGGAAAAGATAAATGCAAAAAAGGGGGACTCTCTCCTCTGCTGGTGGAGGAAGAAGGGGGGGGGGAGAAGCATGTGTTTAGGACAATTACAGGGCGCTCCTCTCCAAAAATAAAAAACAGAGCAAAAAGCTTCTATCACCCAGGTCCAGGCGAGGGCTACATCCTCCCAGGAATGTGAATGCTAATTTGGTTAAAATCCTGGTTTCCCCTCCCTAGCTCAGCTCCAAGGGGGAGGGGGTCTCGGGGCAGAGGAGGAAGCCGGAGCAGAGATACCTCGATTGCAACTCGTTTTGAGTCGCCTTGCCTCCCCCCATGGTTCCCAGAGTCTAAACACACAATCACACCCCCCCACCAAAAAAAAAACCCAGCCCTTTCCCTCGAGCCCCCACGCGCCCACCTCCGGTCTTGGCAGTTTGGAAACAGTTTTGGAGGCCCCAGGCGCACGCCGCGGCGGCCGCGGCTCGGAGGGTAGCCCCAGCCGCGGGAGGTAGAGCCCGGGGAGACCCCCCCCCTCCCCTGCCAGCCAAGCCCCCCACCTAAGTCCCAGCAGAATAAATAAATTAAAAGGCCTTCCCCCGGGGAGGGGGGAGGCAGTGTGGGAGCGCGCGAGTGAGGGGTGGGGGGCCGCTGGGGCCCGGGGCTTTGGCGGCGCAGCTGCCGCCGCCGGGAGAGTGCCTGGGGAAGCGGCGAGGAAGGAGAGGGGAGGAGGAAGAGGAGGAGGAGGAGGAAGAGGAGGAGGGTGAGCGCTCGGGTCGGGCTCCTTAGCGGTGTATTGTGGGATGTGCGGCTACTGGGAGCCGAGCCTCCGCCGCCAGCCGCCTCCCGGGCAGCAGCAGCAGCAGCAGCAGCAGCGGCGGCAGCAGCTCCGGGCCCGGCAGCCGCGGCGGCGGCGCCCCCCACTCCCGGCCCCCGGTCCGGCCGCCCCGGCCTCGGCTCCCGCGGGGGACACCATGTACTGGCTGGCGGCGCAGGGAGGCCGGCGCCCGGCGGGGATGTAAGCGCGGCTCGGGGAGAGAGAGGCCGCGGTCGGCAGCCGGGCGGCCCCGAGCCCCCGGCCACGGCCCCGGCTCCGGCCGAGCGGGCGGGCGGGCGGCGCCAGGCCTGCCGCGAGCCCGGCGCGGGAGCCGGGCCGAGCGAGCGAGCGAGCGAGCGCCACGCCGGGCGGCCAGGCGGCCGGACGGACACCATGGGCCGGAGCCCGCGTCCTCCCGGCGCCCCGGGCCCCGCCAGCACGCACCGGGGGCCCCCGGGAGCCCCTCGCTGCCGCCCCGAGACGGTGGCCGAGCGGGCGGGCGCCTAATTCTCCCGGAAGGGTTATTCTCTCGCTCTATTCTTATTTTGGGGGGAGCCAGCGAGACAGCTCCTTTTGGGGCGCGCTGGTAAGGTGGGAGGGGGTGGGGGCTGGACGATTTGATTCTTTCGCGTGTGTGTAGAAGCGGCCGCCGCCGCCGCCGCGGCGGAGACGACAACAACTTGCTCGTTTTCAGGTTGGGTTAACGGCATGGAGAACAGTCACCCCCCCCACCACCACCACCAGCAGCCCCCGCCGCAGCCCGGCCCTTCGGGCGAGAGGAGGAACCACCATTGGAGAAGTTACAAGTTGATGATTGACCCGGCTCTGAAAAAGGGGCATCATAAACTGTACCGCTACGATGGGCAGCATTTCAGCCTGGCGGTGAGTAGCCGGCGCGCCTCCCCGCCGCCCCCACCCACCCCCAGCCGAGCCCGGGGCGAGGGGGAAAAGGGTCCGAGCGGCCCAGGCTACCCCCCTTCCGACCACTGGGCCAACTGTCAGCCGGGTCCCCAGTCCTGGAGTTTGACAAGTGCCTGGAGAAGAGGGGGTCTGCCCCTGCCCCTGGGGAGTGGGACCAGCCTTCCCATTCCGCCCCCCCCCCTCACCAATTCCTCCCCACAGATGTCCAGCAACCGCCCGGTGGAAATTGTCGAAGATCCCCGGGTGGTTGGGATCTGGACCAAAAACAAGGAGCTGGAGCTGTCGGTGCCCAAATTCAAGGTAGGACCCCTCCCCCCGACCCCACGGTCTCTTCCCTGCCCCCTCCCCGCTCCCCGAGTTCGAAAATAACGCCAGTCCTGACCGAGCCCAGCCAGATTCTGAGTTCCCGCCGTCCACGGCTGGGGAAGTTTTGGCGGGGAGGGGGAGATGGCAGCGAGAGGGGTGTCCCCTCCGGGCTGCTGTAAACAGAGTAACACTCAGTGAAACTGTAATCAAGGATCTGATACAGTGTCCTGCCGGCCCACCTGGGGGCTCCGGGTCCCCACCTGGCTCCTGCCAGCCGGCTGCTCTGCCCCGGGACCCGCCCCCCTTCTCAGCCTTACGGCTTAAGGGGGCCAACTTCCTAGACCAAGGGTTCGCCCCTGACCCGGCAGCAGGGAGAGGAGGCCGGAATGGGGGGTGGGGAAAGAGAAACTGTTTCTTTTTCCCCTTTCCTTTCGAACCCAAAGGACTTCCACGTTCCAAACGATTTAATCCTCCGCTTCCCGGGCCCGCCCGCGTGCATTTTTTTCCAAAAAAAAAAAAAAAAAAAAACCAAACAAACCCCCAAAACATACATATATATGTATATGTATTTTTTTTTAAATTTTCATTGCTTTAAACGGGGATGCAAGTGGGGAATGTTGTGTTTCCCTTTGGTTTCAATGTTCTCCAAACTCCCTTCCCCCTCCTCCCTGCCAGATCGATGAGTTCTACGTGGGCCCGGTGCCTCCAAAGCAGGTGACATTTGCCAAGCTGAATGATAACATCCGAGAAAACTTCCTGAGGGACATGTGTAAGAAGTATGGGGAGGTGGAGGAGGTGGAGATTTTGTACAACCCCAAGACCAAGAAGCACTTGGGCATCGCCAAGGTGGTCTTTGCCACGGTCAGGGGAGCCAAGGAGGCCGTTCAGCACCTTCACAGCACTTCGGTCATGGGGAATATCATCCACGTGGAGCTGGACACTAAAGGTGAGTGCTTAGGTCCTGCCTCCCCTTTGCAGTAGGCTGTTCTGTCACTAGGACTCCTTTCCCTCCCTGAGCCTCTCTCGTAGCGTTGGGGACCCCCCAACCCTATTTCTTTTTTTTTTTGCCCCCCTCCTGAGGGTAGAGTCACGTGGAGCTAAATGTGTTGTCTGTTGCTAGGAGACAAGCTATAATTTACCAAATGTGCTGTCCTTGGCTACTGCATGTACCCCTGGGGACCACCCAGAGGCTTCCCCACAACTGACACCCCTGCGGGCCCCTCTTGGAGCCCTGGTGGCCTGGGTTTAGGCAGTCCCCAGTGTTGCCATCTGTGTTAGGGGAGGAGGCGGGGTTTGTTTATTTGTGAGGGGCTGAGGGAGAGCCGCCAGAATGCCTTTAAATACAGAAAGGGTAGGTCCTTCAACTAAAAAGAGAGCCCTCCGAGGATCCAGGGTCCTCCCCACCGCCCCCATGCTACCCCTTCCCTCTGGAAGTGGAAGCCAGTCTGGGCCCAGAGTGTGGTTTCATTGATAATGTTCCGATGGAGCTGCTCTGGGTGCTCAAGGGTTGACACTGTGCCTTCCCTCCTCTCTCTTAAAGAGACAGCAGCGCCTCCCATGCACCGGGATCCAGCTGTGTGCTCTCTCCGAGCTGGCTGCTGGGAGAGTGCAGCTGGAGAAGCCACCCTTCCTCCCTTAGGTTCTTGGGAGGAGAAGCTGGATGCTGCAGAGAGGGGCTTTGGGCATCCCCCACAGTTCGCCTGCGGCCTCTTTAGGGAAGTTTCCACCAATATAGAAGGAGGTGCTGGGTGCCCTGAGGAGCAGCCTGCCCTGTGAGTGGGCAGGCCTCCTTGGGTCCAGGGCTTCCTGGGGTCTCCTGGGAGATTCTGCCTGGGAGGGCTTTGGCCTGCAGTTTCCAGGAGTTCTGTGAGCACAGGGTTTCAAGGCAACCAGGGCACACCAGACCCAAACAGGAAAATCCAAACCCTTCTTTTTTGCTTTTAATAATGAATACGTGTTGACTGGGTCTCTAAGCCCTTGCTAGAGGTTGTAGAGGGACGCTGGAATTGGGTGGGCACAGTTATCCCACAAGTCTTGCCAAGCCTGTACCTGGATCTGAGTTTCCTCAGGGCATGAGCCCAGGTTCCTGGCCACGACACAGCACCCCTGTCCCTCCCTCTAGTTTCTCAGTCTCTGTCAGAGGCATTCCGACCCTTCCAAATCTACTCATCCCTTGGGGGGCTGCTTCCTGATGTCTCCCTGAGAATTGACTATGGACCCCTCTCCCCTGTCACATGCCCATTTTAAGGAGCAGCCAGCTCTCACCAAAATTCCACTTCTGCAAAGGTGGGGGGGGGGAAGTGGGAGGCCCTCAGAAACTACCAGCTAACTTTGTATTTCGAGAAAGAGACCAGTAAAGTGTAAAGTGTAGCTCAAGGAATGTGTCTCCTTTGCATATGTAAGCAGCTGCCTCAGAGGGCTCTATAAATATCAATAATCTGGGGCCCCTGGTCTATAGAGGCCTCTCTCTGCTGTGGGGGGAGGGTTACCAGACAGGGCTCTGGGACTGAGTCCCACGCTGAGCTGGGGAGCCCGGGGAGCCTGGTCAGAGGAGGAAGCCTGTGGAGTTCACAGTAATGGGGAGCTGGAGTGTGTTTTACAAACTGCTTGTCACCTGGCCCCTGATAAAGTTAGCAACAAACTGTTGCCTCTGTGTCCCTGGGTCTCTCCGCTTACTGTAGCCTCTGGCTTTTAAGTGGGAAGACCTAACCCTTTGTTTGGGTGCCCTGGCCCAAGTGACAGGAAAGGGCTTTGTGTTGGGGGTGGCGTTTCTGTTGTGGGGGCAGTCCCAGTCCCACAGAGAATTAAGTTCTGAATCTTGTCCAAAAAAAAAAAAAAAAAAACCATACAGTTTAGCAGCTTCGTTGAACCGATGGGACTTCTGAGTCAGGTGCAAAGAGAGGGGGTTACCCAGTCAGGGTCACACAGCTTCCCAGGCTTGGGGTCTCAGGCACAAGGGAGCCACAAGGAAGCCAACCTGTGGGGTCTGCCCCAACCTGGAGCCTCCCTCAGTCCTCTCTCCCTCGCCCTTCTCACAGGGGAAACCCGCATGCGGTTCTACGAACTGTTGGTCACAGGCCGATACACACCCCAGACCCTCCCAGTGGGCGAGCTGGACGCTGTCTCTCCGCTCGTGAACGAGACCCTGCAGGTGGGTACATCACCATCGGCACACCCCGCCCCCCATCACGCTCACACTCACACTCACACTCATCACCAGCTTCTGGCGTGCCCCCGCCCCCACGTCACCATCTCCAGCGCTGGACTCCAGAGCCTCGGAGAGAAAGGAGCCTCGCCTTGTCGGGGACTGGGGCTCCCGCAGACCGAGGCTTCCCGGGGCTTGCTTTGTGTCGGTGCAGTGTTGTGTCTGACAGCCCTGTCACTGCTCTGCCGCTGCCTTCCACCTGGACGGCCCTCGGACGGGCTCTCAGTCCAGCCCTTCCCCGGCAACAGCTCAGCTGCCCTCAGGAGGAGCTTTTCCAGAACGAAGGGTCTTTGCTGACTTGCTGGGGTGTTCAGTAGGCATTTTAACCATGTCATGCTATTTAACTCTTCGGACATTGGGGGGCCAGAGGGAACAGGGCCCTTGGCCACCCCCTCCCTCCCCAAACCGTAGTTCTTCCTGCTGGAAGGTCTTTGATTTCTGACAATCTGAGACAGGAAGGAAACCCCAGTTCAAACCAAGATGTCAAGATCTTCTCTTTTCTCTGCTTTAGAGATGATAAAAAATCCTCAGGGTTCCTTGAGGATAACTGGATATCCTAAGATTAAAGATAGGACCATCCAGAAACCCCTCTTCAGTCTCCTGCTCCCTTCCCCGCCCCCCCACCCCCCGCCCTGCCGCCTCCTTTTACCAGGCCGAAGTTCTGGAGTGACCAGTTTGGCTCTGAGATCCCCAGAGTGAGAAGGGAGAACGGCACCCCCCCCATTGCACGACGCCCCCCCACCCACCCTGGATCTCACATGCCGCTCTCCCTCTCTTTCCCTCTCCTCAGCTGTCAGATGCTCTGAAGCGCCTCAAGGATGGTAGCCTGTCTGCGGGCTGTGGCTCTGGCTCATCCTCTGTCACCCCCAATAGTGGCGGGACCCCCTTCTCCCAGGACACTGCATACTCCAGCTGCCGCCTGGACACGCCCAACTCCTACGGACAGGGCACACCGCTCACACCGCGTCTGGGCACCCCCTTCTCACAGGACTCCAGCTACTCCAGCCGCCAGCCCACACCCTCCTACCTCTTCAGCCAGGACCCCACAGTGACCTTCAAGGCCCGGCGCCACGAAAGCAAGTTCACAGATGCCTACAACCGCCGCCACGAGCATCATTACGTCCACAACTCTTGTGCCGTCACTGCGGTGGCAGGGGCCCCGGCTGCCTTCAGGGGCTCCGTGGACCTCCCGTTTGGGGCAGTCAGCAGCAGTGGGGGCAACAGTGGCCCTCCGTTCAAGGCCCAGTCACAGGATTCGGCCACGTTCGCCCACACTCCACCACCTGCCCAAGCAACCCCCACTCCTGGAGTCACGTTCAAGTCGACTTTCTCTCCGTATCAGACCCCCGTGCCCCCTTTCCCCCCACCCCCCGAGGAGCCCGCCACCACGACCACCTTTGGGGCCCGTGACAGCGGGGAATTCCGGAGAGCACCTGTGCCCCCACCCCTGCCACCCGCTGAGCCCCTGACCAAGGAGAAGCCAGGCACCCCGCCTGGCCCACCACCTCCTGATGCCAACAGCATGGAGTTGGGTGGCCGGCCGACCTTTGGCTGGAGTCCTGAGCCCTGTGACAGTCCAGGCACGCCTACGCTGGAGTCATCCCCTGCGGGGCTGGAGAAGCCCCATGACAGCTTGGACTCACGCATAGAGATGCTGCTGAAGGAGCAGCGCACCAAGCTGCCTTTCCTTCGGGAGCAGGACTCGGACACCGAGCTGCAGATGGAGGGCAGCCCGATCTCCTCCTCCTCCTCCCAGCTTTCCCCACTGGCCCCCTTTGGCACCAACTCCCAGCCAGGCTTTCGAGGCCCCACACCACCCTCCTCACGCCCCTCCAGCACCGGCCTGGAGGATATCAGCCCCACGCCACTGCCTGACTCAGATGAGGATGATGAGCTCGACCTGGGCTTGGGGCCCCGGCCCCCTCCGGAGCCAGGCCCCCCGGACCCTTCTGGTCTTCTGGGCCAGACAGCTGAGGTAGCCTTGGACCTGGCTGGAGACAGGACCCCAACCTCAGAGAAGATGGATGAGGTACCATGTCTGTCCACCTCTGTCTTGGATTGGTTTTGTCTCTCTTGTGTCTCCCTCTTTCCTCCTCTGAAACATTCTCCCCTTAGGACAATGAGCTAAAACACAGAAGCATCAGGGTTAGGGCAGCGAAAATAACAGGTCAAATACAGAGAATAAAAAGAGAATGCAAAAAGCACCAGGGACTGTGACTGAGCAGCTGGTTGGCTCTGAGCAGCCCAGCAGCCATAGAGAGAAGGGAAACATGACCTAGTTCTGTTGCTCTCCTAGTAGGTATGGGAAGCTAAGACATTTTCTAGGGATCCATTCTGACTTGAGCTTCTCGGGTGGGAGTTTACTGAGGCCCCAGATAGTATGGACTGTGGTAATGGTTCTGGATCCCCTCCTCTGTTGGGTGGCTTGGGTATGATCAGGGCTGATCCTGACACTCAGGCTTATTTGGGAAAGGGATTAGCCAGAGCATTCTTAGGCTAGGCCAGGTGGGAGCTCTGGAGCATTGTATCCTAGAACCTAGAGCCCTCTGAAGAAATGGAAAGCCATGGTGGGCAGGGAGGGCATTGAAATTTCCCTTAGCCCTCTCTCTCTGTCTCCAGGAGTGAAGGAGTTAAGGGTTAGCCCAGGGGGAGGGCCACAGCCAGAAACAGGCAAAGCATCATTCTCCACTGCTCATCACCCATAGAACCTCATCGGGGGTCTTATTACCCAAATCTCCAGCCTCCGAGGTGGGGTGGGCGCACTGCTGTGCTACAGTCCCTTGGAGGGAAGGATTAGGTCATCTTCCCTTGGCTCTGCTCCTCCCCATTTCTGATCCAGGCACCTGTCCCTGTACTCCCAGAGACCTGGGTTGGAACATGTGCGCCCAGTGGCTTTGAGCAGCCAGGGATTTAGACAGAGCTCTCTGCCCCTGTGGGTGGCAGGAAGGAGGGTTCCCCCCTTCCCAGGCCCTTTGATTAGGCATGTTTGGCTGCCTCAGGGAGGAACAGAGAGGAACTTGGTCTGCCCAGGAGGGGACTGCCGGTGGCTGGTGCTCCAGACACCCTCGAGACGGTTCTAGGGAAGTGGTTTCTGGTGCCAAGGGGTCTGAGCAGGGGGAGTTGACAGGTGTGCCGAGGTGAGGGGCTGATAGCCCTGCCGTCTTTTCTTCCCTCTGCTACCTGGGGTAAGGGGAAGTTTACCATGCTGACTGGCTGGCCCAGGACTGGGAAGCCCAGGGCAGCCAGCGGGACGGGGCTCTCCCATCTTGTCACTGTAGGAAAGGGGAGACTGAGGCCCAAGAGAGGTGGGGTCGGGATGCCCCAGGACGTTAGCCCTGGGAAGACCACAGTACTGATAACATCCAGGCTGGCCCTCGGGAGCCCCCTGCTGGCAGTCTGGAGAGCGGCACCTGCGTTCCTCCAGACTGAACTGGGAGGCTGTCCCAGCTCATGCAGAAGACTCCAGGGAGAGAGCAGGGGGCACCACTAAGGGGCATTCCCTTTCTTCACAGAGGCTGGTGGTTAAAAGTTCAGGCTCCAGTTCTTGAGCCTGGAGACCCAGCTCTGTCACTTACTGGTTATGTGACCTTGGTAAGGCACTTTCCCTCTCTGAGTCTCAGTTTCATGGTCTGTGAAATGGGACGGTGAAAGTACCTGCCTCCCACTGTCTTCGGCTTAAGTGAGGTGCCCCAAGGAGAGCTCCAGGCACGGCGGCGGCCTGGTGCTGAGCACTTCAGCTGTAGGCTAGTTCCCGCTGGTTCTCACCCCCACCCCCGGGCGCCGGAGGGGCGGAGGGAGAGGCAGGGCCGAGGGCTGGAGCGCAGGCTCCGGGTCTCCTTGTGATTGGCTGGCCGCGGTGCCGGGTTAACCCTGTGTGTGCTGCGCTCCCGAAGCTGGGCGCTGTCCGGGACTGATCTCCCTCCCCGGCTCCGTCCCTGAGACTCACGCTGAGCCTGTCTGTGTCTCGTCCAGCATGTGCTTGATGGACCCTGAGAGGGAGGGGGAGAGAGGGGGAGAGAGAGAGAGAGAGAGAGACTGTGTGTGTGTGTGTGTGTGTGTGTGTGTGTGTGTGTGTGTAGAGGGGGTCTAGCAAAATCCAGAGCTTCCTACAGGTGCTGAAAGTTTGGTATTCCTCCTCCCTGCGGTGCTCCCCCAATTTCCCTTTGAGCACTCACTGTCCTAAAGATCTGAACCCGAACTTAGAGCCTCCACACACCCCGCCTCCTCAGGCTTCAGATGCACTCTCCGTCCCTCCAACCTACAAACGCTCTGTCTCCTCAGCCAAGTTCATCTAGGTCAAGACCTGAGCCACCTTCTCACCTCCTGTCCTGACATTAGAGCCTGACTCTTTCTCCCACCTCTGCTCTGCCTTTTCACTCTACCTCTGCCATGTACACCCAAGTGCCCCCTTCCAGTTTCCAGTCCTGTGTCCCAGTGTAAAGGGGCCCGTGCCCATTTCAGAGCTGGGGTCGTCCTCGGCTCCTCCCCTCTTCACCTGGTACCATGTTGCTAGATTCCATGGGGATCCATCCTGAGCTTGAGTCCCAGCCTTCTTTCTGACTGGCTGTGCCTCCTTGGCCAGTGGCCGTTTTCTCACCTGTCAGGGGGACTGGAGTCGACCCCCCACCTTACAAGGCTAGAGCGCGGATGAAAAATGAAACACTGTACCCACAGCACTCAGCCCCACACTGGCCCGCGCTCAGCGTGCGGTCTCAGGACCAGATACCAAGAGTAACTAAGGAAGGGAAAAGACATACCTCCTGTTTATACAGCCTTAAAACTGCCAAACCTTTAGCTCAAATGTCACCTTGGACAGCTGGCCCTGTCGCAATGAGGACGGCAGGCTGACTGGGAGAGGAGGCAGGGGAGCCACTTACTGGTTTGAATCCTGGTGCCATCTCTTTATTGGCTCTGTGGCCTTGGGCAAGTTACTTAAGCTTTCTGTGTTCCAGTTTCCTTGGTAAAAAAAGGAGATAACAGATCCACCTTGTAGAGTCGTTCTGAGGACTACCTGACTCAGTCCACATATCAAGTCGTTAGGAAGATGGGTGGAAATGGAAGCAGTGTAGCACCTTAGTATTACCTTCTCTGAGTACAGATGGAAATAGAATCTCTCAAGCTCACGGAATGTGCTTCTCTCGCCACCCCCTGTCTCCCTCCCCAGCTTCCTTCCTCTCCATGGTAGGCTGTGTATTTCCCATCTTCGTTCTGCTCATCCTTTGCCTCTTCCCTCTAGAAGCTTAGCTCCATGAGAGCAAAAATTTTATCCGTCTTGTTCACCACTGTGTTCCCAGCACCTAGAACAGTGCCTGGCCCACAGTGGGTGCCAAGCAAGTGTTTGTTGAATGAATGAATGAATGAATGAATCCTCATGAACTGTGAGGCAGGTACTGAGATGCTCATTATGCAAACAGGGAAACTGGGGTTTAGCAAGGTTAAGAGACTCACTGAGCCTACATGGTCCAGAAGGGAGGAGACCAGGATCTGAACTACAGGATCCGCAGTGCTCCTCAGTCTTGAGGGGGGGGTTCTCTGACTTTCTGGTGTTTGGAAGGGCTCTGTGAGCCAGCTTGGTCTCCCAGGCTTAACCTCAGCACTCTCTTTACTGGCTCTCCCTGCAGGGCCAGCAGTCCTCGGGCGAGGACATGGAGATCTCGGATGATGAGATGCCCTCAGCCCCCATCACCAGCGCCGACTGCCCCAAACCCATGGTGGTGACCCCAGGGGCAGCGGCTGTGGCGGCCCCCTCTGTGCTGGCTCCCACCCTGCCGCTGCCCCCACCCCCCGGCTTCCCACCACTGCCCCCACCACCGCCACCGCCCCCACCACAGCCAGGCTTCCCCATGCCCCCACCTCTGCCACCGCCCCCACCCCCACCGCCCCCGGCCCACCCAGCTGTGACAGTGCCCCCACCACCCCTGCCAGCACCCCCACCCGGTGTCCCACCCCCACCCATCCTGCCGCCGCTGCCGCCCTTCCCTCCCGGGCTCTTTCCGGTGATGCAGGTGGATATGAGCCACGTGCTGGGTGGCCAGTGGGGTGGCATGCCCATGTCCTTCCAGATGCAAACGCAGATGCTGAGCCGGCTGATGACCGGCCAGGGCGCTTGTCCCTACCCACCCTTCATGGCTGCGGCGGCGGCGGCGGCCTCAGCGGGGCTACAGTTTGTCAACCTGCCGCCCTACCGTGGCCCGTTCTCCCTGGGCAACAGTGGGCCGGGCCGTGGGCAGCCCTGGCCTCCCCTCCCGAAGTTTGACCCGTCAGTGCCGCCACCAGGCTACGTGCCACGCCAGGAAGACCCACACAAGGCCACGGTCGATGGCGTCCTGCTCGTGGTACTGAAAGAGCTCAAGGCCATCATGAAGCGTGACCTGAACCGCAAGATGGTGGAGGTGGTGGCTTTCCGGGCCTTTGACGAGTGGTGGGACAAGAAGGAGCGGATGGCCAAGGTAGGCAGCAGCTGTGGAGTGCCCCGGGGCGGCCAGCCGGCCCCCACTCCTCTCCCAAGCTGTGTTACTGGAAACAGCGCTCCCTCTAACTCCTAAGTAGGACAGTGTGCGTGTGACTCCGTGAAGCGTGTGTGTCCGTGACACGGGTGTGCACCCGCTCTGTGGGTGGGGACGTCGGGGTTCAGGGAGGCAGCGTGGAGCGCTGCCTGTGTGTTGAGCCGTGGGCACAAAGCGCAGCCAGTTTTGTGGGAAGGAAGCAGCAGTTACGATGTGGCTGTCACTTTTGAGGGAAGGCAGGCTGCTGAGAGAGGGCCGCCCGTAACCATGGTGACAGTCTCCTCCTCTCTGGCACCCCCAGGCCTCACTGACCCCAGTGAAGTCAGGTGAGCACAAGGACGAGGACAGGCCAAAGCCCAAGGACCGCATCGCCTCATGTCTGCTGGAGTCGTGGGGCAAGGGCGAGGGCCTGGGCTACGAGGGCCTTGGCCTGGGCATCGGGCTGCGTGGGGCCATCCGCCTCCCGTCCTTCAAGGTCAAGAGAAAGGAGCCGCCAGACACAGCCTCTTCTGGTGACCAGAAGCGCCTGCGACCTTCAACCTCTGTGGATGAGGAAGATGAAGGTATATGCACCCCTTACCGGGTGCTCGGCTGTCCCCCAGCGTGTCCCCAGCCCGGCTCAGACACCCCTCTCTCCCCTCAGAGTCAGAGCGGGAGCGGGACCGGGACATGGCCGACGCTCCCTGCGAGCTCACTAAGCGGGACCCCAAGGGTGTCGGTGTGCGGCGACGGCCAGCCCGGCCGCTGGAGCTGGACAGCGGTGGGGAGGAGGACGAGAAGGAGTCCCTGTCGGTGTCCTCTTCGTCGTCGGCGTCCTCATCCTCGGGCTCCTCCACGACCTCACCGTCGTCCTCAGCCTCCGACAAGGAGGAGCGGGAAAGCACTGAGGAAGAAGAAGAGGGAGAGGAGGAGGAGGACGAGGAGGACGAGGAGGACGAGGAGGAGGAAGGCCCCCGGAGCCAGGTCTCCTCTTCCTCTACCTCATCTATGTCAGATAAGGTACGTTTGGGTTGGGGAGGCCTGGGGTGCTGTGCCCGATGAAGGCGCCCCTTTGGCTCACCCTGGCTTCCCATCCGTCTCTCCCAGGATGACAACGACGACAGTGAGGACCAGGATGAGTCTGAGAATGACGATGAGGACATAGCCCTCTCGGAGGCGAGTGAGAAGGAGGAAGGGGACTCGGACGGAGGTGAGCGGCATGGGCCGAGGCGCCTGGCCTGGCCCAGGGTCCCCCTGCAGGACACAGCCTGGGCAGCTCTCAGCTATACTTTTGGGGCAGGATTTCTGGCCTTCAGCATGTAAGCTCAGTGACGTGCCCACGCGTGATGTAAGGGACAGTTCCGTGTACATTGACGGGTCCAGGATAGGTCAGTCCCTGGAGACAGAAAGGAAACTAGTGGTTGCTTGGGTCTGACGCTGGGAGGCTGGAGGCCTGATATCACGCTAAAGGCGCTGGCTTGCTTCTTGAGCTCATGAGGATGTCTTGGAACTAGAGGTGGTTGTACAACACTGCGGATGTACTAAACACCACTGAATTATTCTCCTTAAAACGGTTAGTTTTATGTTCTGTGGATCCACCTCAGTTTTTAAGATGGTGACCAGTTACCACACGTGAGCACACACACGCACACATGTCCCCCGGCCACCTGAGGGCCCCGTGCAGCCTGGGGGCCACGCGTGCGGGGGCTGCGGGGGAGCGTCCCTGGAGCGCCGCAGATGCTAAAGGGCTCCTGCCTGTGTCCCCTGTCCCAGAGGAGACCGTGAGCATCGCCACCTCCAAGGCTGGAGCTGGGTCCTCCAGCGAGAGTTCTGAGTCTTCTGAGTTCGAATCAAGCTCCGAGTCCTCGTCATCGTCCTCGGAGGATGAAGAAGAGCTGGCGGCGAGGGAAGAGGAGGAAGAGGAGGAGGAGGAGGAGGAGGGAGAGGAGGAAGAGGCAGCAGTGGATGAAAGTATGGCTCCGGCGGCTCCCGACGAGGACTTTGAGGAGGACGTAGCCACGGGGGCCCCTGTGACGGAGTCCTCGGTCATGGAGGAGGAGGTGGACGTCGAGGCTGAGGAGGAACCCCCCAGGGAGCGGACCCCCGTGCCGGAAGAGCCCCCCTTGCCTGTGTGCGTCGAGGCACTGGCTAGCAGCAAGGAGCCCCCCCAGGAGCCGGGCCTGAAGCAGGAAGCGGCCAGGCTGCTGTCTCCAGAGCCCCCCGCAGGGGGAGAGGCGGAGGCCCGGCCCCCGCCGTCCCCGGAGCGCACCCCAGGTAACACCTGCGCCGCCTGTGGGATGGTGGGGAGGGAGGCGGGATGGCCTCACCCACAGAATGAGCCCAGGCTTCTTTGGGTAAATCCCTGAACCTTCCCGAGCTCCGGTTTCCTCGTCTGTAACACGGGGTCAGTGGATTGTGTCTCTCCCATGAGGTCAGATGGAACGAGAGAGGGAGGGGACATAATGTGCCAGTGTAGAGCCTGGCACCCAGCCAGAACTCCGGATAGTCCTCGGTGCGAGTAATTCCCCATGGTTTGGGCCTTGGCCCGTGAGTCCTATGGGATGCTCCCAGGAAGGTGGGGAGGAAGGGGGTGGGGGACAGACGTGCATGGTCATTTCAGTGACAGGCAGGTGGGGGAGGCTGTGGACACTGCCCCCACCACCATTTTTATGGAGCTGCACAGAGCATACTCAGCGCTCTAACATACTGCCCAGTGGACCTTTCTGCAGTGATAGAAATGTCCCCTCTCTGCCCTGTCCGGTACCATAGCCATTAGACACAGTGTTGCTAAGAGCACTTGAAATGTAGCAAATGGAACTGAATTTGTAATTTTATTTAAGTTTAATTAGTTTAAACTTACATAGTCATGTGTGATTAGTTCGTACCTCTAATAAGTCCTTTAGGGAAAAAAAACCTGTTGTATTTTCTGTAATTCTGTATAATTTGGCTACAGAACCACGGGTCTTTAATATTGTCGTAGGTACTTATTTAGCCTATTTTGTGTCTCCAGTACTATTTTAGGCATCGTCAATACACTGGGCCAAACAGACAAAAGTATCTGCCTTCATGGAGCTTACATTCTAGGGCAGGGTGATAAATGACAGCAGATAAGCTAGAAAAATGTTTTATATGACAGTGGAGATAAATGCTAGGAGAAAGGCTCTGATAAGTCCTGCAGAAAAGGGACTTGAATTTTACTCAATAGCAGAGTCCATTTTCTTGGTCCACAGGACATTTCCTGTTCACAAGGACACCATTCTAAGGACATAATGTCAAAGGCTAGCAACCATGTCCTCTTATGTCTTTCATTTATTCCACCGTCATTTATCAGGCACCTACCGTGTGCCTGACAGTGGGCTGAATATTGAGAAGCCTTGAGTAGTTTAGCTATACGGGGACAGTCCCCATACTCACAGAACTGGAGGGGTCTCAGAGGGCTATGAGGTCAGGTATTAAGCACATAGTGTGGCAGCATGAATAGGGCACCAAGAGATGTTTGAATCGAATACTAATGGTCTGGTTTTTGCCCACCTCTTTGCAGAGGAGAACCTGGAAGTGGAGCCCCCTGCGCTGCTCTCCTTACCCCTGCAGCCGCCATTACCACCCCCACGACCGCCCCGGCCGCCTAGCCCACCACCAGAGCCTGAGACCCCAGAACCCCCCTCGCACCCACCTGTCCCTCTGGAGCCCTCTGCAGAGGAGCAGCCCCCGCGTACTCCGGGCCTCTGTGGCAGCCTGGCCAAGTCACAGAGTACAGAGACAGTGCCGGCCACGCCGAGCGGGGAGCCCCCACTTTCAGGGGGCAGCAGCGGCCTGTCGCTGAGCTCCCCGCAGGTGCCTGGCAGCCCCTTCTCCTACCCTTCCCAGTCCCCGAGCTTGAGCAGTGGGGGCCTCCCCAGGACACCTGGTCGGGACTTCAGCTTCACACCCACCTTCCCCGAGCCTGGCGGGCCCCTGCTCCTGCCTGTCTGTCCCCTCCCAGCCGGCCGGCGCGATGAGCGGTCTGGCCCCCTGGCCTCCCCGGTGCTCCTGGAGACGGGCCTGCCTCTCCCCCTGCCTTTGTCCTTGCCCCTGCCCCTGGCATTGCCTGTCCCCGTCCTGCGGGCCCAGACACGGGCCCCAGCCCAGCTGCCACCTCTGTTGCCCGCGCCGCTGGCCCCCTGCCCACCCCCGATCAAGAGGAAGCCGGGCAGGCCCCGGCGATCCCCGCCGGCTGTGCTCTCCTTGGATGGGCCCTTGGTCCGGGCCCCAGGAGGCGCCACCCTCGGCAGGGACCTCTTGCTCCTGCCAGGCCAGCCACAGACCCCTGTCTTTCCTAGCACCCATGACCCCCGGGCCGTGACCCTGGACTTCCGGAACGCGGGGATCCCAGCCCCCCCACCCCCCCTGCCCCCCCAGCCTCCTCCACCCCCACCACCACCCCCTGTTGAGTCCAAGCTGCCCTTTAAGGAGCTAGAGAACCAGTGGCCCTCAGAGGCCATCCCTCCAGGCTCTCGTGGGCGCGATGAAGTCACCGAGGAGTTTATGGACCTGGCCAAGGTTCGGGGGCCCTGGCGCCGGCCGCCTAAGAAGCGCCACGAGGACCTGGTGGCCCCAGTCTCGCCCGAGCTCTCGCCACCACAACCCCTCTTCCGGCCGCGGTCGGAGTTTGAGGAGATGACCATCCTGTATGACATCTGGAATGGTGGCATCGATGAGGAGGACATCCGCTTCCTGTGTGTCACCTATGAGCGGCTGCTGCAGCAGGACAACGGCATGGACTGGCTCAATGACACCCTCTGGGTTTACCATCCCTATATCCTAGCCTACGGGGTGTGGTCCTCGCCCACCTCCCTGGGCCCTGTCTCCCAGGACACCCACACAGGCACCAGCACAAATGCCCATCACCTACTAGCCGTGTCTGGGCCGGCAAGATGCGGGCTCTGTACGGAGTCATCACTGGCACTCTGAAACACACCTTCCGTGCCAGGCCCGTCTCACCCTGTGCAGGTCTCGGGGCCCAAGGTAGCAACGTGAATGTACAATATCACAGTTGCGGAGACTGAGGGCCCACTCCTAGCTGCCCTGTCACCTCATTTAATCTTCCCAACAGCCCAGGGAGGTGTGGGCCATTACTCCCATCTTATCTATATAGACACTGAGGCTCAGGTTGACTGACCTGCCCGAAGCCCCACAGCTATGAAGTAGCAGAGCTGAGAGTTGAATCCAGGCAACTCTGCTTCCAGACTCTGGGCTCTGGACCACGATGCTACCTGGATTGTTGGTTAAGCACTATCAAGTTGGGAGTGGTCGTTGTCCCCACTGTATCAAACTAATTTACTGAGTACCTCCACTTCAGGAAGTCTGCTAGGCGCCTAAGCATATGTACTCATTCAGAGAGGCATTGTTAAGACCCACACCCAGGGCCGTGCACCTGGTACCCAGACCCGACAGAGGTCAGACCATAAGCAGGGTTAGCCTGCGGGCAGCCTCAGGGCAGTGGCTTAGCTGTGGGTTAGCTGTGGGGGGTGGAGCCTCCTGGAGATCAGCCCCAGGGTAGGCAGGCTGGGCTGTGGGACTGGCCTCCGGAAGGACTGGGAGGGGCTCTTCAAGAATGTCCCTGTGGCCCTTAACCCACACCCACCCACCAGCCTCTCTTCAGCTAAGAAAAAGAAACGGGACGATGGCATCCGTGAGCACGTGACGGGCTGTGCCCGCAGCGAGGGCTTCTATACCATCGACAAGAAGGACAAGCTCAGATACCTCAACAGCAGCCGCGCCAGCACCGATGAGCCCCCGACAGACACCCAGGTACTGCCATCAGGCGCCTGGCCACACTGGAGCCTCTTGGGCTGTGGTGGGTGGAGATTCCAGGACGGGGTGCCAGGGAATGTGGGGGGGCTTGTGGAGTCAGAGGGGCTGGCACAGAGGGTGTTACTCACCTGGGCGCTCGGGTTGGAAAAGCGCGGCGAGGATGGGAAGGGGGAGCCTCCGAGGTTTTCATCAGGGATGTGAGCCGAGTGGAGTTGCATTTCCAGAAGGTTCATTCTTTCCTTTTTAAATTCAGCAAATGTCTATTGAGTGCCTGCTGTGCCCCAGGCGCTGTTCTGGGTTCATTCACTGGGTTCAGTGAATGAAATAAAATCATTTTCCTTGCAGAACTTACCTTTTAGAAGGGAGGTAGGAAATATGTGAACAAATAAGCAGAATTTCAAGTGGGGTAAACAGGAGAGGAGGCTAGGTGTGGTGAGTCAGAGAAGGAGACAGTTGAGCCAGGTCTGAATAGAGTAAAGAAATGAGCCATGTGGATAACTGGGAAAGACCACAGAGAAGTAGAAGAAGGCTTCAGTAAAAAGTTAAAACAGGAAGGGTACCTGGCTGGCTCAGTCAGTAGAACATGTGAGTTTTATCTTGGGGTGGTGAGTTCAAACCTTATGTTGGGTGGGGAGCCTCAAAAAAAAAAAGTTGGAACAGGAGAGGGACTCACTAAGTCTGGAAGTCAGCACAGCGTGAACAGCATGAGCAAAGGCCCTGAGGTAGAGAGGATCTCAGGTGGTGTGAGAAAGGGAAGGAAAGATGAGTTGAGGCCAGAGACAGAGCAGGTCATCAAGGCCCCTGGAGGTGGTGGTGACGAGGTTATGTATTCTGTGTGTGACAGCGAGCTGCATGGGGGCTTCCTGACGGAGGGTGAGGGCGATGTGGCTCAGCCCATGATTTTGATAACTCCCTCTGGCTGCTGTGGAGAGTTGATTGCAGGGGTCCTGAGGGGAGACTGTGGCACAGTTGTGGCAGTTCCCAGTCCAGACATGTGGGCACATTCGACGGCGTTGGCCATGAGAAAAAAGGGGGTGTGTTTGAAAGAATACTAGGAAGCCGAAAGGACGCACCTGGGGGCCAGACTGGCCACAGGGGACAAAGGAACCAGCTGGGACGTCACTGGGCCTGGCTTGGGGAACTAGGAAGCGGGGTGCCAAGCACTGAGGTGGGAAGCTTGAGTTTTGGGGTTTGTGGAACATCCAGGTAATGAGGTCTGTTAGGCAGTTAGATTTTTGGCACAGAAGAGAGCCTGGGAGGAGGACAGCTGTCTGGTCATCAGGATGGAAATGTTAAGGGAAGGTCACAGCAAGGATGAGCTTATTCAGGGAGAGGGCATTTGTGGGGAGGAGGGCAGAGGACAAGGGCGACCAAGGGAGAGGGAGGGAGGCAAGGATGTTGAGGAAGGAGCTGTGATCTCAAATGCTTGGAAAAGTCAGAGGCCCCGTGGTGAAAGCAAGAGGGGTGGGGTGGATAGACACGCACCATCCTCCCTCCTGAAAGTAGAGGTAACTTCTGGCTGAGACGGGAAAGACAACAAGTGTGAAGGGAAAGTTGTATTATTTGCTTTGCCTGGAGGACGTTGAACACGTTCAGATTCCAGCAGGAAGGACCAGCAAAGAGGAGAGGTGACAAGTAGGGATGGGACAGGCGCAGACAGGCCCAGAGCAAGGGCTGGGAAGTTGGGAAGACAGGGACCCAGAGCTTAGGATGGAGTCGCCAAGAATGTGATAGGGACACGGTACCTTGTAGCACCATGAGTGGGCCAGCTCCCCCGCCCCCAGGCCACCGCAGGACAGCCACGCCCCTGACCCGTGGCCCCTGTCCTCCGCAGGGCATGAGCATCCCGGCGCAGCCTCACGCCTCCACTCGGGCGGGCTCGGAGCGGCGATCCGAGCAGCGTCGTCTGCTGTCCTCTTTCACTGGCAGCTGTGACAGTGACCTGCTCAAGTTCAACCAGCTCAAGGTGAGGCCGGCCCCACCTAGGGTAGCCGGGGGAGGGGGATGGGGGGGCGCGGGACTCTTGAGACCAGAGCTTTCACCTCTCAGCTCCTTCTCTCCCCCAGTTCCGGAAGAAGAAGCTCAAGTTCTGCAAGAGCCACATTCACGACTGGGGCCTGTTTGCCATGGAGCCCATCGCGGCCGACGAGATGGTGATTGAGTACGTGGGCCAGAACATCCGCCAGGTAGGCACTGCCCGGCGGGGAGGGTATGGGGTGGGGGCGGGGCGGCCCAACTCAACCTGAGGCCTTCTCCCCGCCAGGTGATCGCGGACATGCGGGAAAAGCGTTACGAGGACGAGGGCATTGGCAGCAGCTACATGTTCCGGGTGGACCACGACACCATCATCGATGCCACCAAGTGCGGCAACTTTGCACGCTTCATCAACCACAGCTGCAACGTGAGTGCCCGGCGCGGGCGGCGGCTGCCCCCGGAAGCTTCTGGCACAGGATGGGCGTGGCCTCCCTCCCAAGTTCCGGTCACGGGGTGATGGGGGCGGGGCGTGAGGTCTCGTCCGCGGAGTCTCTCTAGTTTTCTCTTCTGTAAAACGGGCGTAACGAGAGCCAAGCTGCCGAAGAAGCGGTCAGCTCGGCTCGCAGGACGGCGTTCCTCCTCGCCCCTGGGCTCCGCCCTCAGAGAACTTTGGTTCTGGGGCGGGGGCAGAAATGCTCTGCGTCCGCGCTGTCCCCCGGCGGGGCACGAGCTGCGGGTGGGTTGGACACGGGGCCCGTGCTGCTGAGGAGCTGAGCTCATCGTTTACTTTGGTTTCACTTAAGCTTAAATAGTCACACGTGGCTAGTGGTGATGGTGCCGGACGGCGCTGGCCCGGGGGGCGCAACGGCTGCTGGTAACAGGGGTGGTTCTCATGCTGAAGATAAGCATGGGGAGCTCCAGACGGGCGGGCGAGTTCCAGAGCAAAGATACCAAACTCTGAAGTCACGACGTCGCTACTCAGCAAGTGACCGTAGGCTGGTGATGTCATGTCTCAGGGCCTCAGTTTCCTGATCTGGATGGGAATCGCCCCTCCTTGTAGCTTGTTGGGAGAGCTCAGTGCTCCTGAGTGCATGGCCTCTGCGTGTGTGACACGGGCAGCTCTCCCAGCCGTCACTGGCTCATCACCTGGGCCAGTAGGGACTTTTGCTTGCCTCTCCTTTGGGATCTAAGGGTTGGAGGGACTCACCCAGGTGGCGGTGAGTGGGGCAGGCGTTTTGCTCAGGGAGGCCCAGGAGGGGAGAACACCTGCTTGAGAGACAGGGAGGCTGGTACCTGGGATGCAGTGGGGGGCGAGAGGGTGGGTAAGAGAGGACGTTGGCAGGGTTGGGGTGGCCAGATCACTGAGCCTTGCTGGCGGAACTGAGAAGCTTCTCTAGAAGCCAGGCAGGCTACTGGAAGGTTTCAAGCCATGGGATGACAGGATCTGCTGTTCCCTGGGAAAGATTTCCCTGGCTGCTGGGTCAGGAGTAGATTTTTTTCCGAGGTTGGAGAGGCAATGGGAAATGCAGAAGTCCAACTGAGTGATGAGAGGAGCCTGGCTGGGGCTGTGGCAGTGGAGGTAGAGAGCAGTAGACAAAATCAGTAGGTCCTTTGGAGGAAGAACCCACAGGACGTGGCAGATCCAGCGTGTGTGGAGGAAGATGCGGGAGGTGCGTGTCCAGGGGCCTGAGGGCCTAGTGTGGCTACTGCTGTGAGTTTTAGGTTTGAGTTTACAGAGTCAAAAAATGTCTCCTGGAGCTGCCAAAGGCAGATACCAAAAGCAGGTACTTGGATTTCTGGGTCTGGAGCAGGGTCGAGCAAACCTTTTCTTTAAAGGGCCCGATAGTAAATATTTTTGGCTTTGTGGCCCAGAGGATCTCTTAGCAACTACTTAACTGTCATTGTAACAAAAGCAGCTACAGACAGTATGTAAATGAATGGGGATGGCTGTGTGCCAGTGAAACTTTGTTTGCTCAAACGGGTAGTGAGGGGCCAGTGTTTGCTGACCCCACCTCTAGAGCCCAGAAGTGAGGCCTGGGCTAGGAACAGAATTTTAGGAGTCACCTGTAGTATAAATGGAAATTGATGCCCTGGGGAACATTTATTATTATTACTACCATCATTATCATTCCTGTTTAGTATCAGAGGCAGGGGCTCCCCTTGTCACCCAGATAGGGCAGCCGAGGCTCGAGCAGGTGGCCAGTGGGCATGGAGGTCGTGTGGCACCTTTGTCAGGCCTTACAGGGAGCTCCGTCGGGTTTTGGGGGGCCTCATGGCGGAGGGCCTGGTTGGGGTACCGGGTGAGTCATTAGCTCACCGTCCCCTCCTGCCTTGCCCACAGCCCAACTGCTATGCCAAGGTGATCACGGTGGAGTCACAGAAGAAGATTGTCATCTACTCGAAGCAGCACATCAACGTCAACGAGGAGATCACCTACGACTACAAGTTCCCAATTGAGGACGTCAAGATCCCCTGCCTGTGTGGCTCCGAGAACTGCCGGGGGACCCTCAACTAGGCCCCGCGGACGGCTGCCCGTGCCGCCCTAGGGCTCCCAAGCGTGGACCCCAGGGCCCTGGGGCCCAGCCCCACCTCCCACCCCCATTTCAGGTGCTCTCCCCTACCCAGCAGCCATGTCAGGGCCTGGCGCCCCCAACACTACCCCCAGGACCCAGCGCAGCTCCAGCCCCTCAGCGGGAAAGGGCTTCTCTGTCTCTCGGCCCACGTCTCTTTGGTTTTTTAAAATGCTCCCTTCAGGATTTTTGTTGAACTCCAGCGTAAAGTTCTCTCTGTCTGTGTCTCTCACTCTCCGTCTCTCTGTCTCTGTCCTTCTCTTTTTCCGTCTTCCCCACCAGCCTCTTCCCATGAATGCTGCTATGTTGTTTTGTCTTCTCTTTACTCTTCCTTGTCGTAAGGAAAGACGTTTTAACCGTTGAAATGTGAACGCAGAATCAGAGAGCGGGGACCCCCGGCGGGGGCTGCAGAGGCCTTGGTGTGACGGTGTGTCGGCCCACGTTCCGGAACCCCCCCCCCCCCCGGGCCAGGGCGCTGGGCCAGGTGCTGCAGAGAGGAGGGGGGTCGGGCCACATGGCTCTGACCTCAGAACACTACGCAAGGCCCCCTCTCTGCTGGTGATGACTCAGTGAGGAGAAGACCCCTGCCTTCTGTTCCTTCCCCAGCAGCCTGGGGGCGCCATTTCCCCTAGCAGACCCTGGTGGAGCCAAGCTGGTCCCAGGCAGGGATTTCCCCTCTGGGCTCTCCTGCCACCCCACGCCCTGCCACCCCCAAAATCTTGGGTTCAATGTTTACTTTCTCATTCGAATGCCAGCAATGAGGGAGCCTCCCGGAGGCCCCAGTGTGGGGGCGTGGGGGCACTGGGAAGGGTCCTGTCTACTCTCCTGCCCTCACCTTCACCTGGGCAGGAGGGCCTCCCAGGGCAGGCGGGTCCCCCAGTCCTGCCACTACGGGTCTCTGACCATATGCACGTGGCATTTTTTTTTCATTTATAAGCTTCACCCACTTGCCCCTATCCCACACCCCAACTCACCCAGCCAGCAGCCCCCTCATCCCAAGAAGGCAAGAGCATATTTATTTTTGGAGTGAGAAGATTATTCTCCCAGAGAGAGGAAAATCTTGGAGAAGATTTTAAAACTCATCTAAGTCTGACAGGTTTGGTTTTTTTTTTTTCCCCTTAACCTTTTTTACCCCCTTCCCATCATCCTCTTCAGGGTTTATTTCCATAGATTTTTTTTTTTTTTCCTGTGCGTGTATAAAATCAAAACGAAGGGAAGAAATAGGTTTTTGAAGTTCAGAACCAACTTCTGTATATAGGCTGCCATAAAGGACTTTTTCTCGGGAACATTGTTTCTTGTAGAAACATGTGGAAGACTTTTTTGCTCATTTCTTTGTATTTCCAAAAATCACACACACACACACACACACACACACACACACACACACACAAGGCAAGTCCCTTGCATCCCAGAAAGCAGAGCAGGCATGTAAATAATTTCTGGAAAGTGACTGTTGTGACCAGGAGTCATCTTCACCCAGACGGGAGAGCTCCCAGCGGGGCCGCCCCCCCCAACCCTGCGGGACGCAGGCCCGGAGCCTCTGGTATCTTCAGCTTGTGTCAAGCTTGTTATCATGTAAATTCTGTACAAAGAATTGTTATTTTTCTCTCTCTTTTTTTTTTGTCGTTGGTGGTTTTGTTGTGGTTTTTTATTTTTTTTTTTTTAATTTCTTTACCCCATGCCCTCCCTGTTTGAGATTGTGCCCACCAGTTTCAAGGTTTCAAGGTCGATGGAATCGGTGGCATTAAGACACAGAGGAGGGACCTGGGCACAGCGGCGACCTTCTCTTCCGTTTGCAGTTTTCTGCCTAATTGTGCAACTGAGGAAATATTTATTTTTCACATGAGGAAATGTGTAGTCTGTAGAGATGGTTGATTTAAGTTACTCGTGCAGCCCCCAAGGGGCTGCCTTCGTGCTCACCCCTCTCCCCCGAGAAGAAGTGGAGAGGGATGTGAGGAAACCAGGGTTGGGGGCCAGCCTCATGCCTCGCCCTGGCCTCACCATGCCCAACTGGTGAGGGGCTGCACCCTCCCTGTCCCTGGGAACCCCCTCCCCACCCCCAAAATGGTTTGCCATATCCAGAAACATGGCTCGTTTTTCTTTCAATGCCTTCGTTCTCATTGAACAAATCTTTACTTTTGAAAAGTTGGGGGTTTCTACTTTTGTTTCTTAAATTTTTCTTGTCCCTCCCTCCCTGCCTCTCTCCTCCTGCAAAGAAGAGAACCCATAAGTTTTAGGGATGTTTGTGCATATAGACTCTGTCATCCGTATGTAACTTGTTTTGAAGAGAAGTGTTTCCGTTGTGGGTGTGTCTTGCTGTAAATATTTGTTCATATTTTTGTGAATTCAATACTATGTACCATTGTATTATAGTAACTTTTATAAAGCAAACCATAAATATACTGACTTTTCTTACAGATACGCCGTCTCTCTTGCTCTCCTCTCCCTCTCCTCCTCCTCTCTTTCTGATGGGGCACACCCTGCTCACAGGGAGGGTGTCCTGGCGAGGCTCAGTGGGTAGAAGGAGCTAGGTGTGGTGTGGTCCGCTCAGACCGGTGGTTCTTAAACTCCGAGCCTGTTAGGTGGATTCTGTGAACTAGGCCTAGTTAGACCCTTTCAAGGTTTTTTTGCTTTTAAGTTTTGCTTCTACAACTTTGCTTAAAATCTTAGGTATCTAACACTGCTAAAGGCTTGTAATTCGGAAACAAGCTCAAATATCCAATTGGAAAGGTAGTATCTCAAAGATGGTCACTACTTTTGAGACAGCCCTCTGGTTTGCATTTGAGGGGAAAGGGAATGATAAAACAGTCATAAGCCGAGAAGCATTAAGTGAATCTAGTGTTCGTGGTGTTTGAGGCTCTGGCCTCTGTGCCCCGCAGGTCTCAACTCTTCCTAATCCTGTGGCGGGGTAGCCATGGGGTGCCTGGAGCCTTTTTAGATGTTGTCCACCTACCCCTGAGAAGGACAGATGCCAAACTCCAGCCATAAGCAGCTTGACTGAAAAAAAAAAAAAAAAAAAAGCCTGACCTCCCTTCTCACTAGGGACATGTGAATTCTACCACAAAATAGCCAACGTTGGCTAGTATGGGGCAGGGGGCACTTGGACATCATTAATGTAAGCTCAAATGGCCACAACCTCCGAGAGGAAAAAGTAGATAATAACAATTGGTTTAAAAAGGCACAAAAACTTTCGGCACAGGTGTTCTGCTGCCTGGAGTTGAGCCCTACACTCACAAGCAGGCAACAGTATGTACACGGATGTTCTTTGCAGCCTTCCGTGTGAAGGCAGGGGAGACGCCCTTGTTGGTGGGCTGCTTTCCAGAATTGTCCCTCCAGACAGGGGAACACCACTGAAGGTGGATTTGTGGGGAAAGAAAAAGCTAAGGGTGGGCCTGACCAGGAAAGAGAGCAGCTGCTGGCCATTCTGTCCATTCAGCCAAGGTGACTGCGCACCTATGAGGTGTCAGACAGTTCTCTAGGCACTGTGGACACAGGGTTGGAGAAAACACACCCCCCGGCTTTATGTGATTGTGTTCTTGTGAGCCAGGCAAACATGAAGAACACAAGCTATAGTGAGAAAAACAGCTACGAGAAAGGCGTATCAGTTGAGAGAGGGTGAAATTTTAAATACAGTGGTCAGGGAAGTCTGCTTAGCACACATGTGAGCAAAACTCAAAGGAGATCAGGGAGGCAGCGCCGTGGACACCACGAAGGAGGGTAGTGAAGGCAGAAGGAATCGTGAGTGCAAAGGTCCTGAGGCTAAAGATGGCTGGTGTATTTGAGGACCAGCACAGAGGAGGTCTGTGTGGCTGCAGCTAAATGAGGGAGCCGGGAGTAAAGGAAATGAGGTCTGAGAGGTCCCGAGTTGGGGGGAGGGGAAGGCAGATGCTGTGGGGGGCCTGGCAGGGCAGTGAGGACAACCCAGGGCAACTAGCCAAAGGCAAAGAAAGGAAACACATCCAAATTTGAGTTTCCTTCATCTTCCCTCTTGAACTTGCTCCTCCTGCCCTAATTTCCACCTTGGTCAATGGCACTTCTACTTGTCCCCTCCACCCACCACGGCTGTGGCTGGTTACCTAAACCCAAACCCCAGAAACCCCGAACTTCTCCTTTTCTCTTCACTACCAAGTCAGACGGTTCTCCTTCCTTGTTCAAATCGACCCACTGCTCCTTCTGCCCTCTCAGTCCCATAGGACAAGTCCTTTCTTCTCTGGTCCTGCTGTGGGGGCCAAAAAGGGAACCCCAATTTCAGCCATCTGCGTGTAGACCAGGGTGGAATGGGGAGGAGGAAGTGCCAGGCAGACTCAGGCAAGACCCCTCACCCAGGGCCCTCTCCCAAAATAACAAAAGCAAACACATACCAGTGACATCATGCCAAGAGCCACTGTTTTAAACATCCGCTATTAAAGGTACAGCAGTGCTAGGAGGTGGGTGTTGTTACCATCCTCATTTAACAGACAAGGAAAATGGAGGCACTGAGAAGCCGAGTAGCTTGCCCAAGTTCACACAGCTAGCAAGCAGCTGACCTGGGATATGAACCCAGGCAATCCTGCTCCCTCGTCTGTGCTCAGCCAATGAGGGTCCGCTCTGCTCTCCTGTCTAAGGAGGCACCCACCACTTGGCACCAGGTGATTGTTACTGCATAGGAAGACAAGCCCAGAACTGCCTGGTTATTCCAAGAACAGAATCCTAGAATTTGTATGTGAAATATCCAACTTTCTGAAATGATGACTCACATTTGTTTGAAACTATACAGACTAAATAAAATACATCTGTGAGCCAGATTTGGCCCATGAGCCACCAGTTTGCAACCTCCTGAGATACAGAATTTCTCTGCTTTGCATAAGCCATGGGAAAATGGAGGGAGAATATTTTTAACCAGGGTTGCCATTGTTCCTCTGGCTTCTCACTGCTGTTCTTTTTATTTCTGAAGTTCATGATCCTAGAAGCCCTGACTTCTACAATCTGGGCGGGGGGGGGGGTAAGCCCCCTATTTTACCAACTTAGAATTTTTCCTTATGCTCAGATGATCCGCCTGCCGAAGCAGAAGAGACCCAATTTGCCCCCAATTCCTCTTCTGGTTTTTAAAACCCAAAGGCAGAAGCTGAGGGGCTCAGAGCTCCCCACCCCCACCTGCTCTACTTCTCAGACCAGGAACTATGTCCTTAGGTTGCTGGGCAGGGATGTGTCCCAAAGTCCCCTGGCTAACACTTTCCTCCCTCTGATGCCCAGAAGTTTGGGCGCAGGGCAGCAACCCTGGGGAGAGCTCATCTTTAAATATCATCAAGTCATGAGACGGGATGCTGTCAAGCACGGTTTCGCCACAAGGCCTACTACCCTTCCTGGTATGCCTCTTTCCCAGGTTTTTCCGTGGCTGGTTCCCAAAAGCCGTCTCTCCAGAGGGGCTCTCTCAACCGAAATTTGCACCCCTCCCAGTTTTACCTTTACACAATCTCATCATCGCCGCTTTATCTTCATAACCCTCTGTCAAATAATAGTCTTCCCCTCTAGCGTGTCAGCCCTCTGCTCCCCTTGTTTCCAGAATTCTCCCTGACCCGCGCGGTCCCACTTGGCAGGCAAAACGCACTTCCCCCCTTCCCGGCTTCGGCCTCGGCAGGGCTCCGAAGCCGGAACGCGACGCCTCCCGCAATGCTGCGGCCCTGAGCTCCCCCTGCAGGCCAAAGGGCGTCACTGCCCCAGCCCGGCGCAAACACCAAGACCGCTCACTGGACCCGGGTCGGCTTTATTCCAGAGGGCGGGAGCAGGGAGCAGGGAGCGGCCCACCCGAGGGGGCGTGGCCAACACCTGGGGCGTACTGGGTTGGTGGGCGGGATCTAAAGGGCGGGGCCAGGAAGGCGGGCTTGCAGTTCAGGGTCTGTGGGGCGGGCGTGTTCCAGGACTGAGGGCGTGGCCCACCGTACGTCGCGGGTGGGCGGGGCCTCGGTGGGTCCCGCAGGGCCTACATGCCCCGTAGGGTCCCGTTGGTCTCCAGGTCGGTGAGGTTGCCCCGTAGGTCCTGCTCCTCCTCGAAAGCCTTGAACAGTGAGTTGAAGTTGCCGGCTCCAAAACCCTGGAGCGGGAGGGAGAAGAAGGTGAGCTGCGGGCCTAGAGAAAGCCAACCGTACTACCCTGCCTGGCGTCGGGGGCTTGTCGGGGGTAGCTGGTACCTGGTGATTGTGGCGCTGGATGACTTCCAGGAAGAGCGTGGGCCGATCCTGCATGGGCTTGGTGAAGATCTGCAGGAGGTAGCCTTTCTCGTCGTAGTCTACCAGGATTTTCAGCTCCTAGGTAGGAGGCAGGAGGCTGAGTTAGAGGGGCGGCTGGCCCACACCCCAACCGGGCAAGGTGGAGTCCTTAGAAAGTCCATGAAAACTCCTGCACCCGAGAGCCAAGAAAAGACCCCATTCTCCCGCAGTTCCAGACATCTCCAAATAGATCCCTAAATTTTCCTGTTACCATCTGCCGGCCACAGTCCATGTGTAAGCCCCCATGGCTGTCCTGGATCACCCCAGTGGCCTCTGCACAGATCCCCCTGCCTCCGTCTTGCCTCCTTACAATCCAGCCTCTCCGTAGACACCCCAAGGGATCTTTAAAAAAAAAAATCAGATCATGTCTTTCCCCGGTTTAAAATCCTCCAATGGAAATCAGAACCCTCCTGTGTTACTGGTGGAATGTAAAATGGTTGCAGCCCCCTGGGGAAAACTGGCGAGTCCTCAAAAGGTTAAACATAGGGTTACCTATAACCTGGCAGGTTATAGGCATACACCCAAGAGAATTAAAAACACAGGTCCACACAAAAATTTGTATATGAATGATTACAGCAGTATTACTCACAATAATAGCCAAAAAAGGGAAACAACCCAATGTCCATCAACTGATGAATAGGTAAGAAAAATGGGATAGACCCACACAATGGACGATGGTAATTCAGCCACAAAGAGGAAGGAAGCATGGACACCTGCTACAACGGACACCTGAGCCTTGCAAACATGCTAAGTGAGAGAAGCCAGACACAAATGATCTCGTAGTGCATGAGTCCATTTATATGACACGTTCAGAATAGGCAAATCTATAGAGACAGAAGACAGATGAATGCTTTCCTAGGGCTGCGGGGAGCTGGGCAGGGGGCATGGAGGGACTGGGAGGTGATGAGGGGTGTGAAATTTCTTTTTGGGGTGATGGAAATGTTCTAAAATTGATTTTGATGATAGCTGCACAACATAGTGAGTAGCTAAAAACCACTGAATTGTGCGCTTTATTTTTTTAACTTTTTAAAAAGGTTCTATTATTTGAGAGGGAGAGTGAGAATGAGAAGGAGTGGGGGGAGGGGCAGAGGGAGAGGGGGAAGCAGACTCCCTGCTGAGCAGGGAGCCCCACTGAGCAGCTGAGCTGGGAGCCTGGCATGGGGCTTGATCCCAACCTGGGACCCCAGGATCATGACCAGAGCCAAAGGCAGACGTTCAATTGACTGAGCCACCCGGTGTCCCAAATTTAAAAGAGTGCCTTATATGTTATATGACCAAACCAAACCAAAACAAAATCTTCTAGTGGTGTATGGGCACAGGAAGAACAAAATCCCAACTTCTAAAGAGCCTGTAAGAGGAATCAGCCCCTGCCTACCTTAGTGATCTAGGCCAGTCCCCAGACACTTCCTTTCATCCCTTCTTGCCTTCGTTCTGTTCCTCGGACACTCACAACTTGCTCCTGACTCACCTGTGCTTGCTTCTCCCTCCACCAGCACTGTCCCTCCCCTAGCCCTTCACACAGTCATCTCCCCCTTATTGTTTAGAGTTCACTGAAAAGTCACCTCCTCAGAGAGGCCCTCCCAGATCACCTCTGGTAAAGTAACCCTAGGTCACTCTCTGTTGTAACCTGTTTTAATTTTCTGCGCAGAACCAACTCTCTCTCCGATGGTGTTTGTGTTGTTATTTATTTGCCTGTCCTCTGTCTCCCCACCAGCCTTCAAGTCCCATGATCACGGGGATCTGGTCTGGTTTTCCTTCTGTGTCCCAGTACCTATCGCAGGGTAGAGGCTTAGACAGTCTTTGTGAGGTAAGGTGGAACTCAAGGGTCCCACACTAGCCTCACCTCCAGGACATCAATGCTCTCCTTCACTTGGATCTTGGCGGACTTGAGCTTCTCCCTCAGTTGTTTGTAGTATGTTGATGGAACACACAAGAATTCCATGCCTCTCGCTCGCAAGTGGCGAATCTGTCTCAAGGAAGCGTCAGGGTCAGTCTCCTCTCTCCGTGCACGACACCCCCAGCCAGGAGCAGGCAGAGTCCCTATCCTAGTTCCCCCTGCCTGCCAAGATGCATCCCCGTGACCTCATGCCCTCCCACACCGGAGCCATGTGGGCCCGGGGAGAAGAACCGCAAACACTAACGTTTATGGAATTCTCCTTGTGTGCCTGTCTCGAGCACTTTCCGTGTATTGCCTCATTATGTCCATGCCGTCATTTTTTTGAGGCACCTGGACAATTATTATCCCCATTTCATAGCTGGCGAAACTGAGGCATCAAGAGATTAAATATCTGTTCTCAACATAATAGAGGGATTTTATTTAAAAGCACGAGTCAAAGCACGTCCCTCCTCTGCTTACCCCACGGTGTCTTGTCTCAGAGTCACATTCAAAGCCCTCACCATCTGTCCTCACTCCCACCTTCTGACCTCATCTCCTGCCCTCTCGTCCTTGCTCATTCTGTCCCAGCCACATTTTGATCTCCTTCACCCTTCCTCTCCCATCGCCCTGCTTGGTTTCCCCCAGAGCACTCACACCATCTAACACATGTATTTTCCCTGCTGTGTTTTCTGCCATCATTAGAGCAGAGACTCTCGTCTTGTCGGCTCATGCATCCCAAGTACCTAAAAGGGTGCTCGGCACCTAGTAGGTGCCCCATACCCAGCTAGTGCCTGGGTGAGTGAATGGATGAAGTTGCCAAGGTCATGCAGTGACTTCTCCGTTAGGCCAGGATGGAATGGGACAGTCAGGCTCGTGTCCACTCTGCTATACGGCTGCCTTAGGAATAGGCTGGTTCCACAGACTCAGCACATTTAACTCGGCTCAGAGGACCTCATCAGTCTTGTAGCCTAATATCCTCATTTTCAAGGTGAGTCAACTGAAGCCCAGAGAGGGGGCTGAATCCCCCAGGGACACACAGCAAGTCACTTGCCGAACTAAGACCAGAATCCAGGCTTCCTCTGGCACCTGCTACTTGTAAAGCCAGCAGTGTTTCTGACAGCAGAGAAAGGGAACTCTCTGGGGTGAGACTGTGCCTGCCCTTGAGTAGCGGGAACTAGTAAGAGAGCCCGGTCGGCCATAGGGGCTGGCAAAGGGGGCCTAGGATTGCCACTACCCGCCCCCCCCCTCCATTTTGCAGAGATTGGCTCTGGAGCTAGGCGAAAGGTGAATTAGGACCAGGAATGAGCTTCTCACTGCTGTGATGATGTCTTGGGTCTTGAGAGCGATGTGCTGGACCCCAGCGCCCCCATTGTAGTCTACATATTCCTGTGGGCGGGAAACGAGGCAAACACGGTCATTGGCTCCTGTCACCCAAGCTCTTCCCTGCTTTCTTCTTCCGCACCCAGGGCCCCAGGGTCTAGGAAAAGCCCCACCTGGATCTGGGACTTCTTCTTCCCCGGGGCCGGCTCATTAATGGGCATCTTGATGGACTCCTCATAATTGGCCACCACGATGGAGCGCAGAGAGCTATATTCTGTGTGCACCTGCGTGTCATCCACGGACCAGAACCGGTGAAACTGCAGATTCTTCAGGTACCTGTGGGGTGACCGTAAGGACACATGGGCTCTGCGTGCCCACCAGGGACTGGGTCCTTGCCCCGACTTCCGCCTTCCAGAATTTGTCTCCTGAGCAGGCTCCAGAAAGGAGCCACTGTTCACCTCACACACATGGTACACCAGGACCTCGATGCTGACCATCTTCCTTCAGGGGGACGTGAAGTGTCCCGTGACAAGACCTGTGTGGTCTGGCACGGGTCCGACCGAGAGAAATGCTTTGAGAAGGGAACCTGCTTCTCATTTGCACGAGGGCACTGTTGGGGGTAGCGACAGACTTTCTCCAGTCTCCCTAGACTGTGACGCTCTGTGTGCCAAACTTCCCCAGGAGTCCTCCGACGGAGGACTTGTGGCTCCCTTTGAGCCTTCAAGCCTCTGGTCCTCAGGGAACAGATGGCTCAGGGACGTCAGGCGAAGCTCCCTCTCCCTCACGCTCCATTTCCCACTCACGTGTCCCGAGAAGAGAACTGGGGAGCAGGCCTGTCTCCTTTGCAGCGAGGGGTTGGGCCAGGGACTCACCACTCGGAGGCAGACACCATCTCCTGGTCAGGCTGGTTTCCCACAATGTGGTCGATAATCTCGAGACTGCAAGTAGGCCTGGGGGGGATGGGGGTGGGGAGCAAGCCGTTAGGAGGTGAGGACAGGATTAGTTCCTAGACCTCCCCCTCCCCACAGTGACAGCTCACTGTGACATAGCGCCTACTGGAGGCACCTTGCAGGTGTCATGACTGGCGTGCTATTACCAGCCCCATTGTACAGATGGGGAACTGAGGCAGAGAGGAATAAAGTAACTACAAAGGTTAAGTAGCTAGGAAATGACCGAGCCCTAGGGCGCCTGGGTGGCTCAGTTGGTTAAGTGGCTGCCTTTAGCTCAGGCCGTGATCTTGGGGTCCTGGGGTCACCCCCACATCGGGCTCCCTGCTCCTCAGGGAGTCTGCTTCTCCCTCTCCCCCTCCCCCCTGCTCTCTCTCTCTCAAATAAATAAATAAAATCTTTAAAAAAAATGGCAGAGTGGGGGTTCGAGCCCAAGCAGTTGGTTCCAGAGCCTAGGTGCTTAGCCTCTGTGCTGCCTCTTCAGGCTACACTTAGGGACCCTCAGGCGTTCCCCAGCAGTCTCCCAGGGCAGCTCAGAGATGCCCAATCTGCATGGAGGATAAGGCATTGCTTGCCACCCTCCCCCACCCCCTGCCTCAGGACTTTCTGCTCCCACCGCCCCAGCCCGAGGGGCACTCACAGCTTGGAAAGTAGGGGGTCCACAGATGCTGGGGCCTCGAATCCAGGCAAGAACCGGCCAGTATAGTTCATCTTTTCCACCAGGGTGTGCGTGGTGTCCCCATACTATGGGTGGAAAACAGCGCGGCTTGGCCTGAGACCCCATCCCTGCCGAGACTGGGCCCCATCTCGTGGTGCCTACACAGTTCCAAGCCGGGTCTGACCCTAACTCTCTATGTGATCTTGGGGAAGTCACTTCCCCTCTCTGAAATGAATTGCAGTCTGTCATTTGTTCAGGACTTTTCTTTGGCAGTCCGCCTGCCCCACGGGACCAGAATCCCTGCGCGGGCAGGGTCACTGTTTTACTCCTCACGGCGTTCTCAGTACCTAGGACTGCCCAGCTCACTGGAGATGCTCCATACGAAGGTACTGACTAAGTGAGAGTGATGAGGACATTGGCTCAGATGACATCACAGGGTTCTGGGGCACCTGGCTGGCTCCGCTGGTGGTATGTGAGACTCTGGATCTCAGGGTTGTGAGTTCAAGCCCCACACTGGGTGTAGAGATTACTTAAAACATAAAATCTTAAGGGGCACCTGGGTGGCTCAGTTGGTGAAGCAACTGGCTCCTGATTTCAGTTCAAGTCATGACCTCCGGGTCGTGGGATCGAGTCCCGTGTTAGGCTCCGTCCTCCTCAAGAGTCTGCTTAAGACCCTCTCTCTGCCTCTCCCTCTGCCCCTCCCCCCTCAATAAATAAATAAAATCTTTAAGATTTTTTTTTTAAAAAAAGGGTTTTTTCAATCCTCTTAACAATCTTTAAGTTGTATTTAGCCTTGAGGAGGTGGGACCTCTGATCGTCTCTGTGTGGCAGTAACACAGACGCGGGAATCTTTGCTGGGTGTGTGAGATCCCAGGCACTGTTGTTCTAAGTGCTGGACGTGAATGATCTCATCTGAGCCTTGCAGTGACCCTGCATGGGGTTATCGGTGAAGAAAGGGTTAAGTAGCATGCCGCAGGCCACACGGGTGGTCCAGCCATCGTCCTTGCTCATTTCAATGGAGTCCTGGAGAGGAGTGCTTTGTCCAAAGTCATACCGCTAGAGCAGAGTAGGGCTTCCCCAGACCCCACTTTCCCCCTCTTAAAGCCCTTGTCCTCAGTTTACATCCTTGGTGTATTGTTAACCACCCGCCTCCCGACGCCCTCCCCAAGCCCCCATCCCCGCCCACAGAGGACTAAGGGAAGCACCTTCGTGCTGGTAGCTCCCATCAGCCTCTGCAAACTGGCCAAGCCTTATAGGCAGTCAGACTTGAGGGAGAATGTCTGCTTCAAAGCACCAGGGTGGGATGGCATGAGGGAGCGGGGGTGGAGAGGGCTCTAGGGGATCCTGGCATCTCAGGGGAGCTGACAGCACGAGGGGTAGGGGCACCAAAGTGAACTCACCGTCTGCAACACGGCCAGTTTCACCTTCCCAAACTTATCTTGCTCTATCCAGGGCTCCCGCACAATTTTGGCGCCTTGTTCCCGGGCTTTCTGCAGAGAAGATGGGGCAGGGAGGCAGGAAGTGCTGGACCCTCCCGGAGCCCTGGCTAGCTGCTCCCCACCTCGGCCTGCCACAGGCTCCCCAGCTTTCCCAGCCCCAGGCAGGAACCACAGCCAGCACCAGCTGTTGCCCCCATGCCTTGTGCCCATTTGGCAGATAGGAAAACCGAGGCCCAGGCCCAGAGTTGGGGCTATGAGAGACAAACCAGGTGGGGTGGGGCTGTGTCCCACCTCTGCTAACCCACTCTGGCCCTCCCCCTCTCCAGGCCTCAGCTTCCCCATCTGTAAACCAGGCAGTGGGAGGCGGGAGAGGCAGAATCAGAGCTAGCCCTGACTGAGCACCTGCTGTGTGTCAGACCCCTGCAGGGCCTTCCGGGCATGGCTTCCACATTTATGTAGGGAAACCTTACTGCATGGCTGTGCCTATCACATGCCAGGCGTTGGTGAAGGTATTTACCAAACTCCTTCTCCCTCCTAGCAACATTACAGGAAAGGTACTGTTCCTGCCTCCATTCTGTAGGTGATGAGATCTATGGGCACAGAGAAGTTAAGTCACTTGCCCAAAGTCTAACAGTAATAAGATTCAGACCTGGGCAGTCAGCCTCTGGCTTCTATGCTCTGAACCTCTGAGCTGCTTCTTGAATACGGTGTTGGGTTCAGAGTCCTGCTCAAGAAGTGGTAATTATGGTCTCGTGTCCTCTGTGTCCAACTCAGTGACATAGGCACTGTGCTTGTCCCCATTTTACAGATGTGGAAACTGAGGCTCAGCAAGAGGGCCTGCAGCTAGCGAGGGCCAGGGTATCCCTGGAACTCGGGTGTGTGTCACACCAGTGTCTGGGCTTGTCACTCCAACATGACGGGCCCTCCAGCCCGGACCCACGGAGGTCCCTGTGGCACGCAGAGGGCAGCCCAGGTGCGGGCTCACCTGCACGATGTAGTCACAGTCTTCCACCTCAAACGCGATGTCCTTCACTCCGTCGCCGTGCTTTACCAGGTGGTCGCCCATCTCTGTGGCCAGTGGGGGAGGTCATGGCGCTGGAGTCATGGCTCCCTCACCTCGACAGTCAGCCTCTGGGGTCCATCTTCTTCTAGGCTGGGAATCCTTGCTGAGCCAGACCCCCTCCCTGTCCCTGAGCACCCCCCCGCCCCGCCCATGATAGCGAGTCTTCACTCCCTGGCGTCCTGAACCCCCTGGGCCTCCTCACCTTTGTTCCAGGGGTTGAGGGCGGAGGAGAAGACGAACACGATCTAGGGCACAGAGGAGGGAGGACACGTAGCCAGTGGGTCGGGCACCCCCATCCCCTCCTCCCCACCCCCGTGTGAGACACCCCCGTGGGGCATTTGCATCAGATCACCCCTCCCAGCCAGGAAGGACTCCTTGACCGTGGGTTCCAGCCCCTTCTCTGCCTCAGCTTCCCCTCAGAGATGAGCTGTGGCTTGGGCCCCCCACAGGAAAAAGCGCCAGGGCTCCCAGGGATCGGGGGGCACTAGTCAGACTTTCAGCTCTGATGTTTGAGGCCTCTGTCAACTTCTCCCAAACATCTGTGAGGCCAACATTGGGCCAGGCCGAGAAGGAGACGAAACTAAGGTCCCTGTGGTCTGTTATACAAAGGTGCCAACGGAGTGGCCGGTGGGAGCTCTCAGCTCCTGTCCCCTTAGCCTTGCCAGACATCCGGGGAGAGAACCAGGTGGGCCTGGGGAAAGGGCCTCCTGGTCTCCTTCACCCAGAGGCACCAGAGCCCTTAGGAGGCTCAGAGGCCAGCAGGGGCAGAGAGGCTGGCCTCCTCGGTGAGTGGGGTCCTGGGGTGGGGTCCTGGGGTGGGGACTCACCTTGCCTTGCTTGATCACATGGCTGACTACCTCCCGGGAACCCGTCTCCAGGCCCTTGTAGGCTAGTGGTTCAAAGCCCATCTTGTTGCAGTAGAATGACGCAGCCTGAATCACAGAGTTGCAGTGGAGTTCCTGAGGGCCAGCCTCGGGGACCCCCCCTCGCAAAACCTCCAGTCCCCATCAGCCTGCTTGCCCTGTTGCCCCAGGGGCGGAATGCATCCTGGGATGAAAGGCGGCTCCCTGGCCATTTCCAGCGTCAGATAAGTTTCCTGGTGGGGTCCAAAGCCCTGATTGTGTAATTAGGATCTAAAGAGTGTCTGTATATCTGGGATGGTCCCAACACTGGCCCTGACCCTCCCCACACAGGGACCAATCACAGGCCCAGCTGGGGACCCGCCCTTGTCCAGGAGGCCCTCTGGCCCGTCCTCTGCCGGCTCTAATACCTGGCCCTAGCTTTTACCTGCTTGGCATTGCCAACCCAGAAGGTCACCGAGTGGAAATGGAGGAATCGGCCTCTCTCAGGCTGCAGGAGGAGAAAAGGAGGAACGGCTCAGTCGCTGGAAGTGGGTCTAGAAAAGTGTGGATGGAGAGGTGTCCCCTAACCACTTTCCTTGTCCCAGCCTTAGTTCCAAAACTGAGAAGCCAAACACCCTGCGGCCTTGCCAAGCCCCTAAAAAGGGTTCTCATGGAGAAACCGAGCTCCTGGGTGTTGGAGATCGGAAAGCCCCCTCCGGGAGGCCTGCCCAGATTTCACTGCCGTGTGCTACAGCAACACAGATTTAAGTTAGACCTTTGAAAGAACTTCCAGGGCCACCTGGCTGGCTCAGTCAGTAGAGCATGAGACTCTTGATCTTGGGGTTGTGAGTTTGAGTCCCACATTGTGGGTAGAGATTACACATTAAAAAAACAACCTAGAAAGAACTCCTAGACAGGATTAAGAGATTAGCAGGAATTTAAGAAGAGGTAAAGTTTTTCTTCGGAGAGCCGGGTTGGGTCCAGCTCAGTCTTGGGGGGGACGGGAAGGCGAGAGATTAGGGTGAGCATCTTGGGACATCACATACCCACTGAGGTTTCTTTTCTGCTCTTTGCTGACATCCCAGTTTCCCAGGACCCGGACCCTACATTTCCCCTCCTGCTTACCTTCTTCCCTTTGTCGCTGTAAGTCGTCTAAGGAGAAAGAAAAGGACAGTGAGACTTGGAAGCTCAGACACAAGGCGCTTCTAGAAGTCTCACTGTAGATCATCACAGGGGAGGCTGCTGTGCCCCAGGGCAGGCACTTACCATGGTTGTTCTTGGTGACGCTTCCTGCTCCGAGATTGGGACAAGAGGCCAGTGAAGCACCAGAGAGAAGTATTTAACACCGAAGAGATCCCGCCCCTCGCTTCCTGGCCTTCCTAGGGACGGGCGGTATCTCCACCAACACTGGAAACTCCCAGGCTTGGGAGCCTCTGATCTGGCTGCAGCCTCAGTGGGCAGGGTGATGTCGTCAGGTCCAGAGAAGGGGAGTGACTCCCCAGGGCCGCTGGCCAGTAGGGCAGAGCCAAGGCAGAGAGCCAAGGGTGCACTCCAGGACTTCGGGTGAGGACTATGATCTCTGCTCTGCAGAATCCAAAGTTCAGAAGTCAAGGCCAGACTGAGTGCATTGGTGGCTGTTTAGGGAGAATTTGAGGAGGAATTAGGGATTGGTCTTGAAGCCCTGTTTGCATATCGAGCATGTGCTTTATAATTAGGTAAAAGGGTTGTACTCCATAGTGATTAGAGGCATGGGTATGGGGGTTTGAATCCTGGACCTGCTATGTACTATGTGACTGGGGAAAGTCACAGAAGCCCTCTGAGCCTCAGTCTCCCCATGTGTAAAATGGAAGCAATAATAGCATGGTTGGGATTAAGTGAGATAAAGTGTAAGTCTTTAGAGTAGAGCCCGGCACACAGGAACTTCCCTGTTAATGTTGGTTAATGCTTACTTACATCTCTTTAGGGCTTTGGGCAATGGATGGAGAACAGGGGTCCTTGGGGTTGCCACAGCCTGAGTAATGGGAAAGAGGTTATGGCCCTGCCCCAGGTTCTCAGTATCTGCAGGGTGGTGGAAGGGAGAGCAGATGGCTCTGGGGGGAATTTCAGAGCTCTCCCAGCAAAGCCACACCCGAGTCCTTAGGTCTCACATTCCTAAAAGATAGAATGCTGACTGACTGCTGGCCAGCCAGGGCATTCACCTGAGGGTTCAAGGACAGCCCCCTGCTGCTTGCTCTACCCCAATCCCCAGAAACTCTGTTGCTGGGCCATCTTGCCCTCTTTCCAGGGAACTGACTTTCAACTATCGTCATTGCCTGGAAACTTTTTCCAGTCCCTGATGCTTTCAGTCTTGGCCCATGACTGTGTTACGACCCCCTGCCCTCTTGCATCACTTGGGTTCCCAAAATGTCCTGCACCAGCCCTTTTTTCTTTTTCTTTTTCTTTTTTCTTTTTTTTAAATACAGAAAAACACATCAGCATGTCTAGTAATGACTTCAAGGATCAGTCGGTCCAACATTGCCATATTTCGGATGAGAGAAAGTAACAAGCAGCAAGAAAGTGCCTGAGGCCACTGTCTTCCTTTCTTCTTTCTTCCCTCCCATGCCTTTCCCTTCCCACCAGGGAATAGAGAGGGACTTGTGCCAGGGAAGACTCCCCCCCACCCCCGCCTTCCTTCTACAAACCCCACCAGGCCCCCTGAGCGGCTCTCAAGTTGCCGTCTTCCCCAGGAAGCCCGTGGGCACTTCCCAGCAGCAGGTCTGAGGTTCAGCGGGTCTGAGGCTGAGCTCTACTACTGGCCAGCTTAGCCCGCAGCCCTGGAGACGGGACCCAGGACGCTTCGAGAACTTTCCCGGGCCATGCAATTAGCAAGAGACATAGTAGAGCTGGAATGTGAACCGGGTTATTCTGACTCCAAGACCACCTTTCTAATGGCCGCACTGCCTCCTATACACATCGGGGATGTTGATATTCCCACCAGACAGATGGGGGAACCGAAGCCCCGGAGAGGCGAACGTAGGTCTGCAAGATTGCAGATCTGGGAAGAAGAGAGACCCAAACCCTGGCCTCTTCGCTTCTGAAACTGGATCTTTTCCCACCAGTCCAGACAACTTCCCCCAGCTTCTCTCCTCTGTTTCCTGGGCAGGTCTGGAGGCTGGCCAGCTAGTCCCACCTCCTTATTCTGCCCCTCCCTCCTGGGGGTGTCCTCCTCAGCCCCCGGGTCTAGGTTTCCAACTGAGAAAACGGCAGGGAGGTAGCCCAGAACGGAGCTCCCAGGCCAGAAGTTTCCAAAAGAGAAGGGCTCGATGCAGCTCTCTCAGCCTCCCAGGTGAACATCCTGTCCCTTTGTTCACAGTGGCCAAGTCGAGCCCCCGCTCCTGCAGCCTGGCCTGACTGGTGTCCTAGGCACACAGTCAATGTGGACCGAAACCAGGGAGCAGATTATGAGCAGCCTCAGAGTGCTGAAGGCAGGTGAGTGGCACAGCTGGCCGGGGCTGGTGGCTCTGTCCTACCCCTGGACTTTGCTTCCAGAAACACTGTGGCTCTCAGTCACACTGTGGATGCACTGCTAGGTTCCTCCTCCAGCGGCCGCCGGAAACCGGGGAGGGAGACCAGCAGGACCCAGTCCCCGGAGCCCCCGTGTTCCCTCCTAATTCTCCTTCTCAGGCTGGGCCGGGTAGGATAACAGGCCAGCGGTGGCCCAGGGTGGCTGTCTCTTCTCTTTGCTCCGAGCTGCGGCCTTCTGTCCAACCTGAGCTGGGAGCTGGGTGGGTCCTAGAGACGTTGCTCCTGGTGCCCTCTTTTCAGAGGGGCCCTTAAGACCCATCCTCCACTGGGGCCTGGTATGCAGAGAGGAGGGAACCTGGCAGGCTCCAGGCTGCCGTTCACGGAAAGGCCTGCTTGTAAGGTTGAAGCCTTGGCTGGTCCTGAGAAACTCGGATTTCAGGAATCTCATCTGCAATGCAATTAAAGGAGAAGGAATTTTAAAAATTCCTTTGTATTTCATAGCTATTGTATTTAGATGTATGGTTAACGTTGATGTAAAATGTCATATGCCTATAATTTCATAAGTGCCGGAGGTATCGTCCCCATCAGAGAGAGTCGCAAACAAAAAAAAAAAAAAAAAAAGGAAAGAAAGAAGGAAAAAAGGAAAAAAAAAAGTCACTGGGATGTAACTTTCTTGGATTTTGCTTGGAATTTGAAATTTTTTTTTTAAAGATTTTATTTATTTATTTGACAGAGAGAGATCACAAGTAGGCAGAGAGGCAGGCAGAGAGAGAAGGGGCAGGCTCCCTGCTGAGCAGAGAGCTCTATGCGGGGCTCCATCCCAGGACCCTGAGATCATGACCTGAGCTGAAGGCAGAGGCTTAACCCACTGAGCCACCCAGGCACCCCTGAAATCTTTTGAGTATTGAAACCAGAGCAATCTTCTGTAACAAGATTCTTACCATGATTTTTGCCTTTCGGAGCATCTGGGCTTGGGGGAGGGGGGAAGGCAACTGAGAAGGAGAAGCAGTCTCCAAATGGAGATACACCTTTGAGGCTCGAAAAAGCAGTTTTTTTCATTGCTAATGAGCTCTCGTGAAATTGCCTGTGTGACCGTTAGAGGCATATATATATATATATTTTTTTTTTTTAAAGATTATTTATTTATTTATTTGACAGACAGAGATCACAAGTAGGCAGAGAGGCAGGCAGAGAGAGGAGGAAGCAGGCTCCCTGCCACGCAGAGAGCCTGATGCGGGGCTCGATCCCAGGACCCTGGGATCATGACCTGAGCCGAAGGCAGAGGCTTTAACCCACTGAGCCACCCAGGTGCCCCTAGAGGCATATTTTTGAGGACATCCACTTGGGCTCAGAAAGGGTTAGGAAAGCTGTCTCGCTTGGCTGCAACAGAAGAAAAGCCAGAGCCTTTCCCCCCTCGGCTTTAGGGAGGTCTAACAAAAATTGCCTTGATGATAATCAAGGTATACAATGTGATGTTTTGATAAACGGTATAGGCACGGTGCAAGGTTTGCCACAGTCAAGCTAACTAGTGTATCCATCGTCTTACACGGTTACCTTTTGGCCACTGACTTTCGGAATCCCACATTCACAGATCCCAGATGCCTGACTCCGCCTCCAAGCGGACACCTGCGGCTGTTTCAGCCCCATCACAAGCTGCCTGGAGCTAAAATCAGGTAAAATCACTGCACCCGAGGAGCGGGGCAGCCCCTGAGTGGCAGATGCTGTGAAAACATTACGGATGCTGCTGGACCGTGTGGTTGTTGCAGGTGTCCATGATGAAAGGCTTTCTTTCTTTTTAAAAATTATTTATTTATTTATTTACTTGACAGAGATTACAAGCAGGCAGAGAGAGAGGGGGAAGCAGGCTCCCTGCTGAGCAAAGAGCATGAGGCATGGCTCAATCCCAGGACCCTGAGATCATGACCTGAGCCAAAGGCAGGAGCTTTAACCCACTGAGCCACCCAGGCACCCCCCTGCCCAAAGCAGCAGGTTGGGTGAGGGCATGTCACAAGGACTGTGACCCTCCCCCCCCAACTCCTGATGGACGGGGGACATCCCATGGCTGTGGATTGTTGCATCTGTCTTTTCCTTTAGCTGCAATTTCCATCGGTGGACAGATAGTCTGACTCTCCTTCCTCACTTTCTCTTGGTACACACACCTTAGTGGGGCCATCTGCTAAGTGCAGCTGTCCCCCCGAAAGACATTATCTTTTCCAGGGGCCTCACTAGATCCGTGGTCAGGGTGGAAGGGGTAGAGAGTTATAGAAACCCATTTTGAACATTTTTGAAAAAGCAGGATTTTGCCCTATTTGCTGTACCTAAGGAGTCTTTCTAGATAAGTCGCATAAATTTTTTTTTTTCCTTCAAAAACACTTTTGTCCTTCTTGTGTGGAACCCTTCCCGACAAAGGTCTGGGTGAGGGTAGGGAGTGACTGAAAAAGAATTAAAGTTTTAGTTACTGAATGGGACATACTGATTTTTTAAAAAGATTTATTTATTTATTAGTGAGAGAGAGAGAGAGCATGAGCAGGAGGGGAAGACAGAGAGGGAGAGGGAGAGAGGATCTCAAGCAGACTCCATACCACGCACAGAGCCCAACATGGGGGTTGATCCCAGGCCCCCGATATCGTGACCCAAGGGGAAACCAAGAGTCAGACACTCAACCGACTGCGCCACTCAGGCTCCCAATACTGACTTTTTTTTTTTAATACCAGAGAAAAACAAAACCCCTGTAGTAGGATGCTCATGGGAGGAGAGGAGAGAGCATTACTGATCTTGGTTTTTCAGAACTGTTCTGGAAGCTTTCCTTTCTTTCTGAAGGGAACTGCCCTTGCTGCCTTCCCAAGCAACTTCTAGCTTTGAATTCAGATTCTGCGTCCAAGAGCCCACCTGACAGCAGGGTGTGGCCGAGCTACTGCGCTTGCCACGATTCGTGGGTTTCCCTGCCCCTGGCTAAGTCCAAGATCCCTGCGCGGTGTAACTGAGCTCATCTCACCCTGCTGTATGGGTCCCTAGTGATCATACTCTGCTTTAAAGATGCCTTGGCAAAGGGCGAAGGGAGCGTGCAGAGGAGAGTTAGCCTAGTAGTTCTAGAAAGGCCTGCTTCTAAGTTTGGCCCTTGGCTAACGTCTGAACATGTGGATTGGGGGAAAGTTCCAGTGTTTCTCTGGATGGCTATGGCAGGGCTTGTTAAGACTTCTTAGGAACATCGGTAATCAGCCTGTTGACAAATCAAAGTGGGAGTCTTGGTTGGGAGACAGAATATGAAGGTAAATTCCTGGAGAACAGGAGCTGGGAGGCATACCCTTCCGTCTTACCAAGAGGAGAGTTATACCCTGGTCTCTAAAGGTGATACCTCAAGCAACAGAAGTTGCAGAATTGTGTTTAAGTGACGAAGAAAAGGAATTGCAACCTAACCAAAATGTGTTTTGTGGAAGCAGGGAGTGGAAGGGGGCAATGGCACCGTGAGGTGTCAGCGGATAGGTGAGCTTGGAAAACAAACCAGGAGCCCCCAATAGGTGTGGCCTCTAAGAAGAGAGAGGAAGTTCATAGGAGCCCCGAGGGAGACGAGTTTTGTTTTGTTTTTTAAGATTTTTATTCATTTATTTGAGAGAGAGCACGAGCCAGAGGGAGATCATGAGCACGGGGAAGAGCGCAGAGGGAGAAGCAGGCTCCCAGCTGAGCCGGGACTCAGTACCAGGACTCTGGGATCATGACCTGAGCCAAAGGCAGATGCTTAATTGATGAGGGACCCAGGTGTCCCGACACCAGTTTATTTCTTTTTTTTTTTTTTTTAAGATTTTATTTATTTATTTGACAGACAGAGATCACAAGTAGGCAGAGAGGCAGACAGAGAGAGAGGAGGAAGCAGGCTCCCTGTTGAGCAGAGAGCCCGATGCAGGACTCGATCCCAGGACCCTGAGATCATGACCTGAGCCGAAGGCAGAGGCTTAACCCACTGAGCCACCCAGGTGCCCACCAGTTTATTTCTTAAAGCCGTTTTAGAGGACAGTGATTGTAGGAGTCACAGTGAGAGTTTCTGGGGCACTGGCAATGTTCTGGATTTGGGTGCTTGTTACCAAGCGTGTTCACTTTGTCAGAATTCATTGAGGTGTGTGTAGTTTCAGAATGTACTTTTAATTTCAATTAAAAACTATTTATTTTGGGGGGTGCCTGGGTGGCTCAAGTCAGCTGAGCGTCCAACTCTTGATTTTGGCTTGGGTCATGATCTCATGGGTGGTGGGGTTGAGCCCCATGTTGGGCTCCGTGATCAGTGGGGAGTCTGCTTGAAGATTCTCTCTCTTCCTCTGCCCCTCCCCACTCATACGCATGTGCTCCCTTTCTTCTCTCTCTCAACTAAATAAATAAATCTGTTTTTAAAGAGATTTATTCTTTTATTGTGGTACACACTACACACAACATAAAATTTACCACTAGGGACTTTTAGTGCATTCACAGTGTTGCACAATCTGTATCTGCTTCCAGAACATTCCTATCACCCTCCAAAAAAATCCCACAACCCTTAGCTGTCACTCTTCCGTTCTCCTGTCCTCCTCCTAGCCTTGGCAACCACTAATCTGCTTTCTGTCTCTGTAGATGTGCCTATTCTGGACCTTTCATGGAAACAGAGTCATGCCCCAGGTGGTTGAGCGTCTGGCTTCCGTCACTTAGCACGATGTCAAAGTTCATCCTTGTTGAAGCAGGTGTCATTTCTCTTCATGGCTCCATATTCCATCAAACACATATACCACATGTTACTTATCTGTCACTCTAAGTTGCTGGGCCGTTTCCCACTTTGTGGCTATTACGAAGAAGGCTGCCGTGGATGATGGTGCACATCTTTCCCTTGGGTGGACACCTCGGAGTGGAATTACTAGGTCATAGTGTAACTCTCATTAACATTTAGGGGCACTGCAAACTGGTTTTCACAGTGGCGGTGCCATTTACATTCCTACCAGAAAGCAGGAGGGCTGCTTTCTTATCCTTCCCAATCTCACCAACGGCTGTTGGCTTCCGTTTTGACTCAAGCCGTTCCAGCTCTCCCGGAACCGATGCTTCATCGTGGTTTTGATTTGCATTTGCCTAATGGCTAAGGACTTTGATTTTTATGTGCTTATTGCCAATTTACATATCTTCTTTGGTGAAATCTCTACGCATATCCTTTGCCTATTTTTAAATTGTATTACTTATCTTTTTATTCTTTATTATTTTATTTATTTATTTATTTAAAAAATTTTATTTATTTATTTGACAGACAGAGATCACAAGTAGGCAGAGAGACAGGCAGAGAGAGAGGAGGAAGCAGGTTCCCCGACGAGCAAAGAGCCCAACGCAGGGCTCGATCCCAAGACCCTGGGATCATGACCCAAGACGAAAGCAGAGGCTTCAACCCACTGAGCTACTCAGGTGCCCCTATTCTTTTTTTTTAAATTCTATTTAATTATGAGAGAGAGAGAGAGAGAAAGCATGAGTGGGGGGAGGGGCAGAGGGAGAGGGTGCGAGAGAAGCAGACCCCCCACTGAGCAAGGATCCTGATGTGGAGCTTGATCCCAGGACCCTGAGATCATGACCTGAGCCGAAGGCAGAGGCTTAACCCACTGAGCCACCCAGGCACCCCGGAAGATTTACTTCTGTGTTCTAGAATCAAGTCCCTTGTCAGATAGATGATTGGGAGTATTTGTTACCATTCTGTGGGTTGTCATTCCACTTTCTTGATGGTGTCATTTGCAGCACAAAAGTTGTAATTTATTTTCCTTTTTAAAAATTTAAATGCAATTAATTAGTATATAACAATTATTGGTGTCAGAGGTAGAAGTCAGTGATTCATCAGTCTTATGTAATACCTAGTGCTTGTGCCCTCCTTAATGTCCATCACCCACTTACCCCATCACCCCACCCCCCTCCTCTTCAGCAACCCTCAGTTTGTTTCCTATGGTTCAGGGTCTCTTACGGTTTGTCTCCCTGTCTGATTTCATCTTGTTTTATTTTTTCTTCTCCTCCCCTATGGTCCTCTGTTTTGTGTCTCAAATTCCCCATATGAGTGAGATCGTATCATTGTCTTTCTCTGACTAACTTATTTCGCTCAGCATAATACCCTCTAGTTCCATCCACATTGTTGCAAATGGCAAGATTTCATTTTTTTTTGATGGCTCAGTGGTATTCCGTGGTGTATATGGACTACATCTTTTTTTTTAAATTTTGTTTATTTGACACACAGAGAGAGAGAGAGATCACAAGTAGGCAGAGAGACAGGCAGAGAGAGAGGAGGAAGCAGGCTCCCTGCCGAGCAGAGAGCCCGATGCGGGGCTCCATCCCAGGACCCTGGGATCATGACCCGAGCCGAAGGCAGAGGCTTAAACCACCGAGCCACCCAGGCGCCCCTGGACTACATCTTCTTTATCCATTCATCTGTCAATGGACATCTGGACTCTTTCCATAGTTTGGCTATCATGGACATTGCTGCTATAAACATTGGGGTGCACGTGCCCCTTCAGATCACTACATTTGTATCTTTGTATCTACCCAGTAGTGCGATTGCTGGGTCATAGGGTAGCTGTATTTTTAACTCTTTGAGGAACCTCCATGCTGTTTTCCAGAGTGGCTGCACCAGCTTGCATTCCCACCAACAGTGTTAGAGGGTTCCCCTTTCTCTGAATCTTCGCCAACATCTGTCGTTTCCTTGTTAACTTTAAAGTTAACTTTTAAGTTAAAGTTAACTTGTTAACTTTAGCCATTTTGACTGGTGTGAGATGGTATCTCATTGTGGTTTTGATTTGTATTTCCCTGATGCCAACCAATTTTAAGCATTTTTTTCATGTATCTGTTGCCATTTGTATGTCTTCTTTGGAGAAATGTCTGTTCATGTCCTCTTCCCATTTCTTGATTGGATTATTTGTTTTTCAGCTGTTGAGTTTGGCAAGTTCTTTATAGACTTTGGATACTAGCCCTTGGTCTGGTATGTCATTTGCAAATATCTTCTCTTATTCTGTTGGTTGTCTTTTACTTTTGACAACTGTCTCCTTTGCTGTGCAAAAGCATTTTATCTTGATGAAGTCCCAATAGTTCATTTTTGCATTTGTTTCCCTTGCCTTTGGAGACGTTTCTAGCAAGAAGTTGCTGTGGCTGAGGTCACAGAGTTTGCTACTTGTGTTCTCTTCTTGGCTTTTTTTTTTTAAAAAGATTTTATTTAAAGAGCACAAGGAGGGGGAGTGGCAGGCAGAGAAGGCAGAGGAAGAAGCAGGCTCTCCACTGGGCAAGGAACTCAATGTGGGACTTGATCCCAGGACCTGGGATCAGGACCTGAGCCGAAGGCAGACGCTTAACCAACTGAGCCACCCAGGTGTCCCTCCTCTAGGATTTTGGTAGATTCCTATTTCACATTTAGGTCTTTCATCCATTTTGAGTCTATTTTTGCATATGGTATAAGGAAATTGTCCATTATCCTTCTTCTGCATGTGGCTGTCCAATTTTCCCAACACCATTTATTGAAGAGACTTTTTTCCATTGGCTAATCTTTCCTGCTTTGTCAAAGATTAGTTGATCATAGAACTGAGGGTCCATTTCTGGGTTCTATATTCCGTTCCACTGATCTATGTGCCTGTTTTTGTGCCAGTGCCATATTGTCTTGATGATTACAGCTTTGCAGTAGAACTTGAAGTCTGGAATTGTGATGCGTCCAGCTTTTTCTTTTTCAACATTCCTTTGGCTATTTGAGGTCTTTTGTGGTTCCATACAATTTTAGGATTATTTGTTCCAGCTCTGTGAAAAAAGTTGATGGTATTTTTATAGGGATTGCATTAACCATATAGATTGCTCTAGGTAGCGTAGACATTTTCACAATTATTTGTTCTTCCAATCCATGAACATGGAATGATTTTCTTTTTTTAATTTTTAATTTTTTATTAACATATAATGTATTATTAGCCCCAGGGGTACAGGTATGTGAATCACCAAGTTTACACACTTCACAGCGCTCACCATAGTACATACCCTCCCCAGCGTCCATAACCCAACCACCCTCTCCCTACCCCCTCTCCCCAGCAACCCTCAGTTTGTTTTGTGAGATTAAGAGTCTCTTGTGGTTTGTCTCTCTCCCGATCCCATCTTGTTTCATTTTTTCCTTCCCTAACCCCCAAGCCCCCCCACATTGCCTCTTAAATTCCTCCCATCAGGGAGATCATATGATAATTGTCTTTCTCTGATTGACTTATTTCACTCAGCATAATACCCTCTAGTTCCATCCATGTCATTGCAAATGGCAAGATTTCATTTCTTTTTATGTCTACATAGTATTCCATTGTATATATATACTACATCTTCTTTATCCATTCATCTGTTGATGGACATCTGGGCTCTTTCCACAGTTTGGCTATCATGGACATTGCGGCTATAAACATTGGGGTGCATGTGCCCCTTCAGATCACTACATTTGTATCTTTAGGGTAAAGACCTAGTAGTGCGATTGCTGGGTTGTAGGGTAGGTCTATTTTCAACTTTTTGAGGAACCTCTGTGCTGTTTTCCAGAGTGGCTACATCAGTTTGCATTCCCACCAACAGAGTAGGAGAGATAGAACAATTTTCTATTTATTGGTGTCTGCTTCAGTTTCTTTCATGAATGTTCTATAGTTCTGAGTACAGATCCTTTGCCTCTTTGGTTAGGTTTATTCCTGGGTGTCTTACAGTTTTGGAGGCAATTGTAAATGGGATCAACTCCTTAATTTCTCTTTCTTCTGTCTCATTGTTAATGTATAGAAATGCAGCTGATTTTTGTGTATTGATTTTATATCCTGACACTTTGCTGAATTCCTGTATGAGTTCTACTGGATGGAGTCTTTTGGGTTTTCCACGTAAAGCATCATGTGATCGGCAAAGAATGAGTCTGACTTCTTCTTTAACTGATTCAGATGTCTTTTATTTCTTGTTGTTGTCTGATTGTTGAAGCTAGGACTTCCAGTACTGTGCTGAACAGCAGTGGTGACAGTGGACATCCCTGTCATATTCCTGACCTTAGGGGAAAAGCTCTCAGTTCTTCCCACTGAAAATGATATTTGCTATGGACGTTTTGTATATGGCTTTTATGATATTGAGGTATGTTCCCTCTATCCCTACACTGTGAAGAGTTTTAATCAAGAAAGGGTGTTGTACTTTGTCAAATGCTTTTTCTGCATCTATTGAGTGGATCATATGGTTCTTGTTCTTTCTTTTATTAATGTAGTGTATCAAATTGATTGAGTTGCGGATGTTGACTCACCCTTGTAGCCCAGGAATAAATCCCACTTGGTCTTGGTGAATAATCCTTTTAATTTACTGCTGGATCCTATTGGCTAGTATTTTGGTGAGAATTTTGGCATCCAGGTTTGTCAGGGATATTGGTCTGTAATTCTCCTTTTTGGTGGGGTCTTTGTCTGTTTTGGGGATCAAAGTAATGCTGACCTCATAGAAAGAGTTTGGAAGTTTTCCTTCCATTTCTGTTTTTGGAAACAGCTTCAGAAGAATAGGTAATAATTTTCTCTAAATATTTGGTAGAATTCCCCTGAGAAGCCATCCAGCCCTGGACTTTTGTTTGTTGGGAGATTTTTGAATACTGCTTCAATTTCCTTGCTGGTTATGGGTCTGTTCAGGTTTTGTATATCTTCCTGTTTTAGTTTTGGTAGTTTATATGTCTCTAGGAATGCATCCATTTCTTCCAGATTGCCTAATTTGTTAGCAGATAGTTGCTCAGAATATGTTCTTATAATTATTTGTATTTCCTCAGTGTTGGTTGCGATATCTCCTCTTTCATTCATGATTCATTTGGGTCCTTTCTCTTCTCTTTTTGATAAGTCTGGCCAGGGGTTTATCAATCTTATTAATTCTTTCAAAGACCTAGCTCCTAGCTTCATTGATCTGTTCTACTGTTGTTTTGGTTTCTATTTCATTGATTTCTGCTCTGATTTTAATATTTCTCTTTTCCTGCTGGGTTTAGGTTTTATTTGCTGTTCTTTCTCCAGTTCCTTTAGCTGTAAGGTTAGGTTGTGTTTTTGAGACCTTTCTCGTTTCTGGAGAAAGGCTTGTATTGCTAATACTTCCCTCTTAGGACCGCCTTTGCTGTATCCCAAAGGCTTTGAACAGTTGTGTTTTCATTCATTTCCATGAATTTAATTCTTTAATTTCCTGGTTGATCCATTCATTCTTTAGTAGGCTGCTCTTTAGTCTCCACATATTTGAATTCTTTCCAAATTTCCTCTTGGGATTGAGTTCCAGTTTCAAAGCATTGTTGTCCAAAAATATGCAGGGGTTGATCCCAGTCCTTTGGTACTAGTTGAGACCTGATTTGTGACCCAGTATGTGATCTATTCTGGAGGATGTTCCATGTGCACTCAAGAAGAATCTGTATTCTCTTACTTTGGGATGGAATACTCTGAATATATCTCTGAAGTCCATCTGGTCTGGTGTGTCATTCAAAGCCCTTGTTTCCTTGTTGAGCTTCTACTTAGATGACTGTCCACTGCAGCAAATGGGGTATTGAAATTATCCTTTACTATTATTGTATTGTTATCAATGTATTTCTTTAATTTTTTTATTAATTGACTTATATAATTGGCTGCTCCCATGTGAGGGGCATAAAATTTACAATTGTTAGATCTTCTTGTTGACTAATTATTTTATAGTGTCCTTCCTCATCTCTTATTACCGTCTTTGGTTTAGAATCTAATTTGCCTGTTATAAGGATTGCTACCCCAGCTGTCTTTTGATGTCCATTAGCATGATTAGTGGTTTTCCACCCCCTCACTTTCAATCTGGAGGTGACTTTGGGTCTCAAATGAGTCTTTTGCAGACAGCATATTGTTGGGTCTTGTTTTTTAATCCACTCTGATATCCTGTGTCTTTTGATTGGGACATTTAACCCACTTACATTCAGAGTAACTACTGAAAGATACAAATTTACTGCCATCGTATTACCTGTAAAATACTTGTTTCTGTATATTGTCTCTGTTGCTTTCTGGTCTTTGTTACTTTTGTCTCTCTTTCTGCTCAATGGGTCCCCTTTTAATATTTCCTTTTTTTCTTTTTTTAAAGATTTTATTTATTTATTTGACAGAGAGAGATCACAAGTAGGCAGAGAGGGAGGCAGAGAGAGAGGAGGAAGCAGGCTCCCCGCGGAGCAGAGAGCCCAATGCAGGGCTCGATCCCAGAACGCTGAGATCATGACCTGAGCCGAAGGTGAAGACTTAACCCACTGAGCCACCCAGGCACCCCTGGATAAATAAAATCTTAAAAAATATCTGCTTTGCTGGAACTTTTCATAAGGAATCTCTAGATCGAACTTTAATTTTTTTAGAAAGATTTTATTTATTTATTAGACGCAGAGAGACACAGCAAGAGAAGGAACACAAGCAGGGGGAGTGGGAGGGGGAGGAGCAGGCTTCCCGCTGAGCAGGGAGCCCGATGCGGAGCTCGATCCCAGGACGCTGGGATCGTGACCTGAGCCGAAGGCAGAGGCTTAACCCACTGAGCCACCCAGGTGCCCCTCTTTTAATATTTCTTATAGGGCTGGTTTGGTGATCACAAATTCTTTTAGTTTCTGTTTGTCCTGGAAGCTTTTTATCTCTCCTTCTATTTTGAATAACATCCTAGCTGGATAAAAGTATTCTTGGCTGCATATTTTTCTCATTTAGCATTCTGAGTATATCATGGCAGTCCTTTCTGGACTGCCAGGTTTCTGTGGATGGGTCTGCTGCTAGTCTGGTTTTCTACCCTTGTAGGTTACAGATCTCATCCCAAGCTGCTTTCAGAATATTCTCTTTGTCTGAGATTTGCTAGTTTCACTATTATATGTTGGGGTGTTGACCTATTTTTATTGATTGTTGGGCAGGGTTCTCTGTGCCTCCTGGACTTGGATGCCTGTTTTCTTCCCCAGAATAGGGAAGTTCTCTGCAATAATTTGCTCCAGTATACTTTCTCCCCATCTATCTCTTTTTCTTCTGGTATCCCAATTATTCTAATACTGTTTCGCTATATAGTTCACTTATCTCTCCAGTTCTCTCCTCGTGATCCAGTAGTTGCTTATCTCTCTTTTTCTCAGCTTCTTTATTCTCCATCATTTGGTTTTCTATACCACTAATTCTCTCTTCTGCCTCATTTATCCTAGCAGTTAGAGCCTCCATTTTTTATTGCATCTCATTAATAGCCTTTTTGGTTTTGACTTGATTAGATTTTAGTTCTTTTATTCTCCAGAAAAGGATTCTCTAGTGTCTTCAATGCTTTTTTCAAGTCCAGCTAATATCTTTATAATCATTATTTTGAATTCTAGTTCTGACATCTTACTTATGTCCATACTGATTGGGTCCCTGGCAGTGAGTACTCCCTCTTGTTCTCTTTTTGGAGGTGAGTTTTTCTGTCTTGTCATTCTGTCCAGAGAAGACTAGATGAATGAGAGAACAAAATACTAAAATGGCAACAATGTCTCCAGAACAATGTACACTAAACAAAGTAGAAGAGACCTGAAACCAAAAAATAAAAATAAAAAGAAATAATAACATAAAAACTAAAATAAAGAAGAGAGAGAGAATATAATCAGACAGGTGAACAGAAAAATAGAGCAATACACTGGATCCTTTGTATATTTTGGCCCGTTTGTTGAAAAACTGGATCCCAAAGTTGTAAAGAAAGAGAAACATACATGTACAAAAATAAAATACAGTGAAAGGATAGAATGTAATTGTAAAAATGAGAATTAAAAGGCAAAATAAAAGAGAAAAAAAGAAAAAAAAAAGAGGAATATAAATAGACAGTTGAACCGAACAGAGCAATACATTATACCCTGAGTGTATTTTGGTTGGTTTGTTAGAAGAAACTACATCTCAGAATTGTAAAGTGAGAATGCACACTTGTATGCATGTGTGTGTGTGTGTGTGTGTGTGTGTATACACACAAAAATGAAATTAAATACAATGAAAGGATAGAATGTAACTGTGAAAATGACAATTAAAAATTTTTTTTAAAAGTTGATGAAATAAGAAATTAGTTGAAAAAGGGAAGAGGGAAAAAAATTAAAATTGAAAGTCCAAAGAATCACGGGGGAGAACCTATGAATTCTATGTGCTGTATTCCCCTAGGGCTGGAGTTTTGCAGTTCTTATTGATCGATGAACTTGGCCTTGGCTGGATATTCTTGCTGATCTTCTGTGGGAGGGGCCTGTTGCACTGGTTCTCAGTTTTGGAGGGCTACCTTTTGAATTTGTGGGTGACTGTGTGTTGGGCTTGACTAAAGATGGGCGCTGTATGATGCTTGGCCAAAGCCTCTAATTGCAAGTTTATATCAATAGCGATAGCTCTTGAGAGAAATACGGCTAAGGAATAAAACCATCAAGAAGCCTTCTTTGTTTAGTGTCTAGCCTTTTTTTTCTTTTTTTTAAAAGATTTTATTTATTTATTTGACAGAGATCACAAGTAGGCAGAGAGGCAGGCAGAGAGAGAGGAGGAAGCAGGCTCCCTGCTGAGCAGAGAGCCCGATGTGGGGCTCGATCCCAGGGCCCTGGGATCATGACCTGAGCCGAAGGCAGAGGCTTTAACCCACTGAGCCACCCAGGCACCCTAGTGTCTAACCTTAACAATATCCTAATTATGAAGAATTGCTGGCAAGTGGGAGAAGACTTGTCTGGGGAATAAGGGTGACCCCAAGTGTGCCCTCTATCCAGTCCTAAGGAAAGCAGAGTCATCCCTTATCTCCGCAAGTCTGCAGTTGACCCCATGGAGTGGGGTACGCTCCGGATTTTACAGAGCAACTTTGTCATCCCAGCCACACGGAATCAGTCAAGGTGATAGCTGAGTTATACAATTGTTGGGGACTCCATCCAGTTTTCCAGCTGTTCAAATAATCATATGCCCATGGGGTCCTGTTGTTATCTCCACAGAGTAACAAGCACAAAGATTGTCCATACATGAGCCATTGTAGCAATTTTCCTGAAGTTTCCCTCAAGCTGTCTAGCTTACGCTAACAACAAACATTCAAAGACAGTCAGAACTAGAATTTGACTTCTGCAAAGCTGTGTTGTTGGAACATAATTTTTCTCAAAATTCACCCTTATTTCCAGAGATAGCCAAATCAAGACTAATTCATTTGTAAAACAAGTCTGGCTTTTAAGGTTTTTTTTTTTTTTTTAAGATTTTATTTATTTATTTGACAGACAAATCACAAGTAGGCAGAGAGGCAGGCAGAGAGAGAAGGAAGCAGGCTCCCCACTGAGCAGAGAGCCCGATATGGGGCTCGATCCCAGGGCCCTGAGTTCATGACCCGAGCTGAAAGCAGAGACTTAACCTGCTGAGCCACCCAGGCACCCCGGCCTAATTATTTAAATAAGCTCAGCAAGAATAGTGATTGGCCACATAGATCCTTTTTTTTTTTTTAAACTAAAATTTTTTCTTAGAGAGAAAGCAGGGGTGGGGGTGGAGGAGCAGAGAGGGAGAGAGAGAATCCCAAGCAGGCTCCATGCCTGGCTCCATCTCACAACTCTGAGATCACGACCTGAGCCAAAATCAAGAGTCTAACATTAAACGGACTGAGCCACCCTAGTGCCCCGACCATACAGGTCCTTTAAACTCTGTTTTTCTGGGGTTGCCTGGGAGGCTCAGTCGGTTAAGCATCTGCCTTCAGCTCTGGTCATGATCCCAGGGTCCTGGGATCGAGCCCCGCATCGGGCTCTCTGCTCAGCGGGGAGCCTGCTTCCCCCTCTGCCCTTCGCCTCTTGCCCCTATTGGGTTCATGCTCTCTCTTTTCTCTCAAATAGATAAATAAAATATATTTTTTTAAGATTTTATTTATTTATTTGACAGACAGAGATCACAAGTAGGCAGAGAGGCAGGCAGAGAGAGAGGAGGAAGCAGGCTCCCCGCGGAGCAGAGAGCCCAATGCAGGGCTCGATCCCAGAACGCTGAGATCATGACCTGAGCCGAAGGTGAAGACTTAACCCACTGAGCCACCCAGGCACCCCTGGATAAATAAAATCTTAAAAAATATCTGCTTTGCTGGAACTTTTCATAAGGAATCTCTAGCTCGAACTTTAATTTTTTTAGAAAGATTTTATTTATTTATTAGACGCAGAGAGACACAGCAAGAGAAGGAACACAAGCAGGGGGAGTGGGAGGGGGAGGAGCAGGCTTCCCGCTGAGCAGGGAGCCCGATGCGGAGCTCGATCCCAGGACGCTGGGATCGTGACCTGAGCCGAAGGCAGATGCTTAATGACCAAGCCACCCAGGCGCCCCTAGATTGAACTTTTAATAGCCTCTTGAGTCTAAAAGTTACTGTACTTATAGATTTGGGCAAATGCCTCTTTTCTAGGTGCCCCAGATGTCCTGAGGTTCCTGCACCGGCCAGGAACTGATGTTCTGTGCTCATCTGGTACAGCTCCTGGGAACTCTATAACCAAAGTTTCAGACCAACATTTCCAATGGGTTTCACTGGCTCCATAAAGTCAACCTTAGTTCCTTAGAGCTGTCTGGCCGTATCTGAGTCTATGCTTGTCTGTCTCAAATATGACATTTCCGTCAAAGCCTTGGCAAAAGAACTAGTGTTTCCAATGGTGTCCTGTTACAAGAACAGATTCTTATTGAACTTATGCAAATAATTGTAACTACCGTGGAAGGAAGAGGAAGAGTACTCACGGAGAGTTTCTGAATTTTTAGAGGGTTCGAATGGGAAGAAAAGTTAAATGTTTCAATTTGTTCACAAAGGGATATTTTATCATGATATTTCTATGTATCATGGATATCTTAAAAGAAAGTTTCCTTCGGGGGCGCCTGGGTGGCTCAGTTGGTTAAGCAGCTGCCTTCATTTGGCTCAGGTCATGATCCTGCAGTCCTGGGATTGAGTCCCACATCGGGCTCCCTGCTTGGCAGGGAGTCTGCTTCTCCCTCTGACCTCTCCCCTCTCTCAAATAAATAAATACAATCTTTAAAAAAAAAAAAAAAGGAAGTTTCCTTAATCTGAAAGAGCAAACATGAGAGAACCAGCAGTGGTTCAAACAAGAGTCATAAAAACTATAATCATCTTCTCTAGTTCATTCGGTCCTACATTTTTTATTTTTGTCCTGTTTGAATGCAGCTTTCCCATAAGTTCTGGAGATTCTTACCCAGTTCAGTTTTATGATCTTAAAGATAGCAAATACCTGTATTTGTCACACACACACAAAAAAGTCCTTTTCATGAATCTCTTTAAAGACAGAACTCATTTTGCGGGAGCCTCAGAACAAGAACTCAGAAACAGGGGCACCTGGGTGGCTCAGTGGGTTAAGCCTCTGCCTTCGGCTCAGGTCATGATCTCAGGGTCCTGGGATTGAGTCCCGCATCGGGTTCTCTGCTCGGCAGGGAGCCTGCTTCCTCCTCTCTCTCTGCCTGCCTCTCTGCCTACTTGTGATCTCTCTCTGTCAAATAAATAAATAAAATCTTTAAAAAAAATCCATTCATTTCAATCTTAATCTGTCCTAACCACTCATAAAATTTTTTTTCTAAAGCTTTTCCTTCACAAACCTTCTACAACTTTCTTTTGGATTCAGATTTTGTCCTATGCCTTTTCAGTCTAACTCACCAGTCTCAATTTAGGACAAACTTACTTTCTTTTTCCCTCAAGAAAACGTATGCTCACTTCTTATACCTTTCTTACATGTCTCCTACTTTCTTACATAAAGAGTTGCTTTCCTTATCATTTCCATCAGTCTTAATTACATTCAGCAGAATTTTAACTCCTAGAAACCTTAGTCTCTACTGAAAATGAAGTAGTATATCAATCGTGAACTATTAGCGCAGGATTCTTAATAATTAATGCTTCTGTATTTTATCTTATTTGGAAGAGACTTAGATATCCAATGAATTCAACCCAATTTATAATTTAACTTAGCAAAACCTCCAAGTTTCAGGTTACCGAAGGTTTTGAAAGCTAACTTAGCAATGACCCATGAGAACTTTAGGAGACAGGCAAAATTAACCATCATTTTTTTAAAGCTTACTTATTTTTAGTATTCTCGACACCCAACGTGGGGTTTGAACTCACAACCCTGAGATCAACAGTCACATGCTCTTCCAAACTGAGCCAGCCAGGTGCACCCCCTCACCCCCATAGAGCATCTTTTTAAAAGAAGTTTTATTTATTTATTTATAAAATGAACCATCATTTTAAGCCATCTTTTTGCTGACAAATTGCGACGGAGATAAGGCGAGGTTATTGGACTTTAGTAAAGCTTGGTTGAATGAAAAGTTTTATAGTTAATGCTGATAACTCTAAAGACATATCTATTTTAGTTACATCAACAAACTTAAATTAGCCTTCATACTCAGTATGTTGCATTAGAGGTCGATCAGTTTGTTCCCCATTGTCAGTTTTTACCTGGGGTACCCGTGGGAAAGTCTAAAGTGGGCGGTGTAAGTGCAGGAGAGCTGCTGGGCCTTCAGGGGGGAGGGAAAGACGATGGGATGGCATAAAAGAGGGATCATCTGGAATGTTCGCAGGACCAGATGGGCCATGAAACCCAGCAAGACACATTCTGCAGTTTTTTTTTGGGGGGGGGGTTGGAGATTTGGGAGACGATGCCATGAAGGCTTGCGTTTGAGACCTCTGACCATTTGAAGTTCTGGCAAAAGAGGTCAACCGGGAAAAAAAAGTATTATAAGCAAGTTCCCTAGAGGGGCCATACCTCTTGATCTGGGATTTTGTAATGAAGCCAGGAAACACGACATAAATAGATGGGACATTTTTCCTCAGGCCTTGGGAGCCAAATTTGTCCCAGTTTTTATTTTTATTTATTTTATTTTATTATTATTTTTAAAAAGATTTTATTTATTTGTCAGAGAAAGAGAGCACAAGCAGGGGGAGCGGCAAACAGAGGGAGAAGCAGACTCCTTGCTGAGCAGGGAGCCCGATGCGGGACTCAATCCCAGGATCCTGGGATCATGATCTGAGCCCAAGGCAGATGCTTAACCATCTGAGCCACCCAGATGTCTCTGTTCCAGTTTTTATTAAAAACACATCCCCGGGGCTCCAGGGTGGCTCTGTGGATTAAGTGTCTGCCTTCTGCTCAGGTCATGATCTCAGGGTCCTGGGATCAAGCCTTGCATGGGGCTCTCTGCTCAGCGGGGAACCTGCTTCCCCCTCTCCCTCTGCCTGCCTCTCTGCCTACTTGTGATCTCTCTCTGTCAAATAAATAAATAAAATCTTGAAAACAAACAAACAAACAAACAAACACATCCCCAGGGCAAGTTCAAAGGAATAGAAGGGAATTGTAGAGACCGGCTGCGGATTCCCAAAGGGGCGTCCCACCAAGGGGAATGGAGCTCGGACCATCAAGATTTCAGGCAGTGTGCCCCTCTCGGTGGAAGGAAGAGAAGTTTGCTGGGACTCCCGGCAGCATTCCGGAGGCATGCCTGTTGTAACACTCCTACAGCTCTCTTAAGAACTTCCTTTAATGTTTTACCTCTAGAGATTTGCTCCTGTCGGTGTTCCCTCCCTCCGGTAACCCGCCCTCCTCTCCCGCCTCCCCCCCCACAACAAAAGATACATGTTAGCTATCGCCTTTCAAACATGCAGCCCACTGATAGACATTTGAAGGGTCTCACGACTAATGCTTTACTAAACTACAAAAGCAACCTTATCTTAACAACAGCTAGCCCTCCAAGGTCTTGGAGACCTTGCTTTTAACATGCATAAATTCCTAAGAGACTTACACTGTCCCCTAACCCCCACTAACTAACAAGTCTATGATCGGTCACTCCTCACAATCCCAGTGCGGCTCTTACTGCCCGCGGGTCCTGTCCCCGTACTGTAACAAAAGCACCTTTCTGCAACCGAAACGTCTCAAGAATTCATTCTTGACCACTTGCTCCTGGCCCTGCATGGCCACTGACCTGAAAAAGAGCCAGATGTTATATGGGGCGACTGGCTCTACTAGGGTGTCCCACCAAGGAGAGGGTCCTGGCGAATGACAGTAGCATTCCTTGTTGGGGCAACAGGGGACGTGTTTTGCCTATAGATCAAGATGGTGGCTGGATCTTCGGGAATAAAGGGAAAGTCGCGGGGGGGGGGTGTTGCCTAGAAGAAGCAAGGAGCAAGGAGGCTGACAGTCCTTCAGCATCGGGAAGGGGGCCCAAAAGACCACACCAGGGAGCCTCCCTAGCCCCAGAGACTTTCAGTTTCTGAGGAATACTAGGGTTAGGCCACCGAAGGGCCAGAAAGAGAAAGGAGAGGGAGGGAAGGATCCCTCTGAAAGGCAGGAGGGGGAATCCCTCCCCCTTTCAGACAAGGGCCATCCGAGGGCTTCCCCTACTGACTTCGGATCCTCGCCGAGGACTAACCAGTTCTCGAAGCAACTGGAGAGATCATCAGTTCTCCAAGGAATCCTAGAAGCCATGCACTGAGGGAAAGTCCTGAGAAATTCCTAGAGAATCTGGGGAGAGTCTTAGGCCAGCAGAGGTTCCCCCAGATGAGCCACCACATTGTGGGGCATCCCAGCTGGGGAAGGCAGAGCAAAGGACACGGAAGTTTATTGGATACACTGCAAGGAGGCGGCGGGCACCAGGGCGAAGGAGACACGGTCTGCCACGAGGTGGTGGTGAGGACCACAGTTAGTTCCGGGGGTGCTGAGGACATATGGGAACGTATGGAATTATCCCTTTTTTGCTACCTGTGCCTGGTTGTAAGTAGCCCAGTGGTTATTAAGGCCTGTGGCTATTTCGAGGCGGGTGGCTTAGTGAGCCTGCTTGCATTCTGGCCCCTGGTGTGATCACTGGGGGCCCTTGTGCCTTGTGCTTTGCTCCCGGTTCCATTGCTCGAGCCTATCGCCTGAACGTGCCCTCGCCAGTTTCCTCCTCTGTAAAGTAGGAATTAAACGAGTACTCCTTCCTAGCGTTGTTATGAGGATCGTCTGATCTGATGTGTGCAGAGTGCCTTGCTGGCTACCTGGCCCACAGTGAGACTCAGTTAACGATTACCGATTATGTTGACTAGTATAAGGAATGTGGGAGGGTCTCAAATGTTAGATTATGGTATTTGGGTTTTATCTCTGAGGCAGCAGGGGAGGGGGGCTTTTTCGAGTTTTATAGCGGCAACATCATTAGGACTTGAAAGGCTCCTCTCTTCAAGGTCAACATAGGGAGGAGGGCTGAGCAGAAAACCCAGCTGTTCCTGGCTGCTGTGCTTGGACTGGATCGGCCCAGTGGCCTATTTGTGAATCTTTATTATATTCAGAGAACATAAATAAACCAAAAGGCTTTAGTTGCATTTTAAAATTGGACCTAAAAACAGCCAAACGGCCCTGTGCTCTGCTTCCTAGAATCAACACAGCTACAGAGCCCCCAAAAGAGAGAATGAGGATTCAAAGGCGCATGGATAGAACTTTTCCTTTCTGCCTCAGGCCCCACAGCCCTGCCAACAAGGGCAGACAGCATTCTGGGAGCAGGTGAGGGCTGGGCAGGGGGCTTGTCTGTTATCCGGTAGCGCAGTGCAGTGGGGTGCTGGGTGTGGCTAGTCATTATCTCTTAGGGCACAGAGCCCACATGCCTGAACTTTGGGGGACAGGGAGCTGTATCACCAATTATCAGTGATGGCCCAGAGTGTCCAAGAGAGTTGCTGGCATGGAATACAGTATCCCTGGGCTCTGGACACCGTGAACTTGGGCCGCTCCCAGATCCTCTCTGATTCTCAGTGTTCCAAGCAGTGCAAATGATGTGGGATGAAGGATGTCTTCTGGGCTTGGCTCTGGGAGCGCTGAGGAATATCCTGGATATTTGCTGCCAGCGTCCATTCCTGCTCTGTGGTTGGAGCATCTCACTTTTCCTCTCAGGAATCATTCCTTCCTCTTCCTGTCCATGCGGTCTGGGGCTAGGCGAGCCGGGACCAGCCAGGGAGAATCCCTGTGATTGCTTCGGGGATTCAGAGAATCCCTGTGATTGCTGGCCAATGATGCCGCTTTGGCGTGGGATCTCTGCTTGAGAAGGAGCCTCTCTCTGAGCTCTGTGTGGTTTAAGCTTATGGAATAGAGCTCTGGGAGCCGACTGCTTCCATGGAGGGAAGAACGTGCCAGTGTATGAAGCCAGCCCAGGGAAGCAGGGAGGGGAAAGAAATAGATTCCTAATATCTGAGCACCTTGTTCCGGGCATGCGTCTGGGTGAGCTAGAATCTTCCCTCTAAAGCTTCAGCTAGTCTGAGTGGCGTTTCCAGCCCAGCAAGAACACCATCCATGAGCACTTACCCAACATCAGCTACCAAGGTGGTGGGGAGCGGGAGCTGTCTGCTCCAGCAACTGCCACTGACATTGTTTCGAGTTTCTGGCACAAGATGATAAAACAAAGTGGCAGACTTTATCAGTTATTATTCTTTAAAAAAATTCTCTACACAGTGCACTGCTGTGGTAAGCACATAGATACCCTGTCCCAGCTCCCCTTGAGGAAGGAAATTTCTGCCCAGGTGCAGGGCAGCCGGCGGCCACGTCGGAGCCGTCAGTGCAGCTGCCGTCATTCTCAAGTCTCGGGTGACAGGTTTTCTGGGCTCCTCTCTGACTTGAGGTTGGGAATGTCGGTTTGGTAAAGACTCAGAACTCCTCTCGGCACAGATCACGGGATGTGAGGGACCTAGGGAAAACTGAGTAGCAACTTAGGGGCCAACCAGGCTACCCTTTGGACAACCAAAGGCTCTTGGAGGGACCTGGTTCCTTACGCGCCCACCCAGGTATCCGAAGAGAAAACCTTCTCCTACTATTTTCTTGGTGGATTCCTCCCCCAGGAGAACGAGTGGGGAAGCCCAGGAGGGTCCCCTGGGCAAGGGACCCCACTCACAGTTCCCTGTTACCGTGAGGAACGGTCTCCTGTTTCTGACTCCTCCTATCCTGGGCACGACTCGGACACCCATCAGACTGGCCACAGCAGCTGTGTGCAGGAATGGCCAAGCAGCGCAAAAGAACTGTAATCTAGGGGATGCCCCCCGACTTTTCGGTCCCATTGGGGCTTATCCCAGGTGGATTTCCCCTCCCTGGGTGTCCCATCTTGTCCCTCCATGTGGCTCTGCCAGACAGAGCAGTTCTACTAAAAGATGATTCGGTGGCTATGCCAGACAGAACGCTTAAAGAAGTCCAGTGTATGCATTGACTTCTAAGGGAGTCTTCGGGGTGGGGAAACCAGGGTCACTCTCTGGAGGTAGAACCAAGCCTGGGTTAAAAGTCAGCTCTCCCAGCACCTCACAGAGAGGACAAGGGCTCTGGCTGTCAGTCGCACGAGTCGCTAGGGCCACACATCAGGAAAAGGTGAGGAGGAACTGAGGTGGGGGGTGCCTTTTCCTCTCTTCCCAAGTCTCCCTGATCAATTATAAGAAATTGAGGTAAGGGACGCCATTCCTTCTCTTCTTGTAGATGGGTAATTCCCCTTCCTGGCATTATAGGCTACAGGAAAAGTATCAGCCCCATAAATCGCCCAATCTTGTTTACTTGGATGCCTTCCTGGTTTTAACTGGACGAAGGCAACTCATTTTCTTTTGTTCTGGGGCATGGCCACTGTACAAGTTGGAGGATGAGATTGGCCACCTGAAGGACTTTGCCTTCCTGGTTTTAACTGGGAAAAAGGTGGCTCATTTTCTTTTGTTCTGATCTCAGCTTTGTAGGATCAATCCCAGCCTCCTGGTGGCTTTCTTCTGGAAACCTCCCCGCCCCGACTCTGGGAGGAACAAAGGAATACCAGATCCACATCAAAACTTGGTAGGCTGGGCTCCTGGGTGGCTCCGTGGGTTAAGGCTCTGCCTTCAGCTCAGGTCATGATCTTAAGATCCTGGGATCGAGCCCCGCATCGGGCTCTCCACTCAGTGGGGAGCCTGCTTCCCCATCTTTCTCTGCCTGCCTACTTGTGATCTCTCTCTCTCTGTCAAATAAATAAATAAAATCTTAAAAAAAAAACTTGATAGGCAAATGGAGTCTGCAGGGGAAATCTCCACTCCTGCCTCTATCCTTCCTAGCATAAGATCTGGTCCCCCTACCGGTCCCACCCTATCTGGGAACCCCTGCTGGTGCTCGAGGGTTTCTCCGTCTCTAAGAACAGGTACAGGTAGTGCTCCAAGGGGGACCAAGGGGAGGGGCTGCTACAAGACCTGAGACAAAGGGGGAACCTCAAAGTTTTCCAAACTTGAGCATAATCGTTCTGTTAAATCAGATCCTCTCTGAAGCAGGAAAATGTGGGATTCTGGCCACTGTTGAAAGATACAGGTGCCAAGGGATGGATGAGCCCATGGGTGGCTTCAGTTTCCAACAGGAGTCCCAGCTGTACTTCCTTAAGACCCCAGTTAGGATCCTAAGGATCTCCTTGGAAATCGGTATCGCCGTCACTCCCAAGCTCGTATCCTAGAGGGACTGAGCGGTCTATGGGGGTTTCTCCCTCATTCATTTCCTGGTTTAATGGGTACAGTTGGAGCCAAATGTGGCTAGTCTCCCTCAGGACGGAGACTTGAAGGATATTCCCAAGCAGCTGCCAAAACTCCCTTTGTTTCAGGGAAATTCCCTGTCTTCTCTGGCCTGACATGGACTGCCTCTTTCCACTTTGGTGGGAAAAAAACCACGGCATCTACTCACCTGTCCTGCGCTCATGAGGTTTAGAGCTGGGAGTGATCCTGTCTTGGTTTGCTGAAGGTCAAAAAGCTCACCTTAAAATGACAGTTAATCTTGTCTGTCTCAAAAGCTTTCATGGGTAATAATGTTAAGAAAGTTTTGTTTGAATGATAAATGGGATTACATCTAGGTCTTTTCCAAAGTGCTAAAGCATTGATAACCGGATATCGGTTTATGCTTTCAAAGGCTGTTTGGGTCTGTCGATAAAATATGGTTAATCTTGTGTGTCTCAAAGTTTTCAAGGTCAATCGTTAAGGTAGCTTTTGAAGTCTCTGGTAGAGGATGTCTGGGTCAGTTGGCAAATAAAACTGTCAACCCAAACTCAGGAACAAAACCCAACAATTTTTCTTTTCTTTTCTTTGCTTTTTTTTAAAAGATTTTATTTATTTATTTGACAGAGAGAGATCACAAGTAGGCAGAGAGGCAGGCAGAGCGAGAGAGGGGGAAGCAGGCTCCCCGCCGAGCAGAGAGCCCGACGCGGGGCTCGATCCCAGGACCCTGAGATCATGACCTGAGCCGAAAGGCAGAGGCTTTAACTCATGGAGCCACCCAGGCACCCCCCAACAATTTTTCTTAAGCGTGAGAGAATCTCATTAAATACACCTCTGTCTCCCCCGCCTGGTTGTCCCTGAGGCCAAGATCATTCTTATTTGGAAAAAAGCTGCAAAAGTTGACGGCTGGCCCTGAGGGGACCCTAGAAGAGCTCTAACGAACTGCTAGTGGGTCTTTCAGTCGGGAGCAAGAGGAGAGAGTGAGGAAGAGAAGCTGAAGTCTGAGGAAGGAAGTCTGAGGCTTGGTTGTGACCTCCCAAGACTCTGGCACAGATGCCATTTCTGTGGCTGCCTGGAGCACTGACGTGAGAAGGCCCCCAGTGGCAAAAACCGAGGCCCTGTAACCCTTGTTGCACGTATGGAGGGAGACACTGGAAATCTGAATGCCCTCGGGGACCTCAGTCTTCGAGGGCTCCGATGGCCAGCGCCCCTGACTGGGACTGCTGGGGCCCAGGAGCCACAGCTAACCCTAGGGAACCCAGCGCCTCCGGTAATTCTGGAAACAGAAGGAAAACCAATTGATTTCCTTCTTGATACCACCTTTTCCGTTCTGCTCTCCGCTCCAGGCCAACTTTTTAACTGGAGTGTTGTCATTAAGGGCGTCACTGGGTGGCCCGTAAGCCAAATTTTCTTCTCGCTTTCTGGGATGCACCTGGGGAGATCTAATTTCTTGGGAAAGAAATTTCTTGGGAGCCCCACACTTCTCTTAATTCCCAGGTCTGGACAACTCAGGCTGAAGTGGGCCGGGCCTTAACAGTGCCCGTTCCCAAACACCTTAAGGGCCCCACAACTTTCTCTGGCTGGAGAAGGTTTTTTGGGTGTAACAGGACACTCGTGGATACTGGGACGTGGAGAAATAGCACGCCCCCTCTGTCGGCTGATGAAGGACACCCAGGCGGCCCGTGTCCATCTGTTCATATGGGATCCAGAGTCAGAAAAAGCTTTTAAAAATCTCAAGAGGAGGGTCGCCTGGGTGGCTCAGTGGGTTAAGCCTCTGCCTTCGGCTCAGGTCATGATCTCAGGGTCCTAGGATCGAGCCCCGTATCAGGTTCTCTGCTTGGCAGGGAGCCTTCTTCCCCCTCTCTTTCTCTGCCTACTTGTGATCTCTGTCTGTCAAATAAATAAATAAAATCTTTTAAAAAAAGAAAAAGAAAGAAAGAAAGAAACCCCAGCGGAAAATCCAGAATGGACTTTATTTTCTGATGGGAGCTCCTTTGTTGAACAGGACACCCGAGAGGCTGGAAGTTTCTTTGAAACAATAGAGAGGAACCCTCTCCCACCTGGGCCAGGCACCCAGTGGGCTGAGCTGAGGGCCCTCGCCGCAGCTGTGGAGTGCAGGAAGGGCGAAACAGTCAATGCTGACTCCGGGTACGCCGTCCTGCCCGTCCATTGTGCCGCGGTACAGTGTGGAGAGAGACGTGTTCTAACTGCTTCAGGTTCTCCTAAAGTATCATCAGGAATCCACACGTTCTATAAGCCGTACACAAACCCCAGAAGTAGCAGGTGTACACTACAAAGGGCACAAAAAAGGAACCAAGGGTTATAGATTGGCTGAGGCTGTAGCAAAATAGTCTGTCGGGTCAGAGAAACCTCTGGTTGCCACCTCCCCTCCCCCCCATCAGGGATGGCTCTGTAACCCAGGAAAGACCCTGCTGTTCAGTTGAGAAAACACAACTGGCCACAGAACAGGGTTATACCCCCGCAGTCAACAGGCAGAGCCGTTAACCCATGAAAGATCCTAAAACCCTACACCAAACCCGCTGTTTAGGTCAAAGATAAAACCCTACAAATGACCCCCAAGCTCTTTACAGGGAGAAATTTAGATAGGACTATTAAAAACATGTTAAAGATGTGTGGAGTTTGCCCAAAGAAGAACCCATTCCCCCATTCACAATTCCCCGGAGGCACACAGCAAATGGGAACTTTCCCCGGGGAAGATCAGCGAATGAACGTCACGCAGGTCTAAAATGCATGGCTACGGTACCTCCTGGTGTGGGTAGATGGTCCCTTCATGCCCTGGACTGAGGCCTTTCCCTGTAAAACCGGAAAAGCTTCGGCAGTGGTAAAGACACTGGTAAATGCCTTGGTCTGGACTCCTCCGGTCCCTGCAGAGTGATAACGGAATCACTATCCCTCTTGGACGGAGCTTCCTAACTCCCAGCCCCCAAATAACCAGCCTGTCCCCTTTCACCCCGGGGGGACCAAGTGCTTGTTCGAGCCAGGCTGGGAAGGCCTGCATACAGCGATTTTAGCCACTCCAGCAGAGTGAAGCCTGGATCCACTGTTCCAGCGTCAAACCCTGGTCCCCAACAGGGCCCAACAGCAAGGAACCCGACTCCCTCTGTAAACCCAGAGAGGACCTTCAACTAGTCTGGAAGCAACAGGACACAGATAAATGTTACTTCCTCTCTTCAAATCATCATCCTTATTGCATTCCTTTCGCCCACCCTGTCCTCACAGTGGGGGAGTTCACTGAAAAATGTTTTATATCTCACAGGACTCCGGGCTATCCTCGGTCTTGTACTCTGCTCTGGGCCTTGCCTCCTAAGTAACCCGCTGTGTATTTTCCAGAATAAAGATCAAACTCCAAATGGTATTTCAGATGGAGCCTTACTTGAAGGTCAAAACCAAACATCTACCGAGGACCCCCTGATAGATTGGGAGGAGAGGACCCCTGACTGTCGCCCCTTCCAAGGCTCCTGACCAGGAGGAGATAGCTGTCATCGGTTGTCGCCCTTTTCCCCTAATAGCAGTTAGGGTTACCTCTTCAGAGGGGGGAATGATGAAGGAGAGTTGGAAAGCAGGCAGGCAGGGACAAGGGGCCCCGCCCTAAGAGGAAACCCCCCTTAGAAGGGTTTTATACTACCTGGAAGGAGCCCTCCTCCCTTTCCCATGATAGATAGGTGACAAAAATCTGATTGGATGACAGGTGCCCGAGGGTTAGTCAGATTAAAACACCCTGCCAACAAGCCCATAAACCCCGCTAGACATAAAAACCCCAGTGGCAACCCCCTTGGGTCCCCGACCTCTCTCTTTGGGTGCTTTGGTGCTATCACTTTGCTATTGCTGACTTTCCTCGGCTGCCCACCGATCTGTCTGGTCTGCCTCTTCACTCCTCAGTGTTCTGGAAGACACTGGCATGACCAAGCACTGTGGGCACTGACGGAGAAGAAATCTTGTAAGAATTTCCAGTGGGGAAGACTGACCGGCAAGTGTGTCTCGAACCACTGGTGGGGCTGGCCAAGGTGGTCTTCTGCCAACCTGCCACTCCTTCTCAGTCTGGTTCCCCCACTTCCTTTCACTGAGGTGAAGCCCTAAAATCTTCTCCTACCCCTGCTTTGTCTCAGCGTCTGCTTCCGGAGAACCTGTCCCGTGATCATGCCCTTGCTGCCTGCACCTCTCCCCCATTGGATTTGCCACTGTCGAGCCCTCCGACCGTGTTATCCTCTCAACTTAATATTATTGCTCATGTTTTACAGATAAGGAAATGGGAACTCAAAAACTTGCCCAAATAATTTATTTTGGTCAGAAAATGCCAAGCCAGGGGGCCCCTAGCTGGCTCCGTCAGTAAAGTACGTGTCAATCCCGGGGTCGTGAGTTTGAGCCCCACGTGGGACATGGAGCCTGCTTAAAAAAAAAAAAAAAAATAAGGTAAGAACAAAGGCAGTAAATGCTCACCTTTCACCACCTCCTAGTTATTTTACCACTTTTTCATTTTACTTGTGATTTTGAGGCGGCTTCTATCATATCTGTGTGATATGTTGGTGCACATGTTGTTCTCAACTCCAAGTTTCAGGGAATGACCTCATAGTGGTAGCTCGAAATTGGCCATGGGGAGTATTTACAGCACAGAATTCAGCAAACGCTGCAGACCAAGGCTGGGTTTGTTTTATTGATTGTCAGGGCAGGAGTGGACAATCTACAGTCCCTGGTCCAAACCTGGCCCACGGTCTATTTTTTTCCCCCTCACTGCCTGTTTTTGTAATAAAGTTTTATTGGCACACAGCGGTACCAGTCCATTTACAAACTGTGTATGGCTGCTTTCACGTTACAACAGCAGAGTTAAATAGCTACAGATACTTTTTTTTAAAGATTTTATTTATTTATTTGACAGAGATCACAAGTAGGCGGAGAGGCAGGCAGAGAGAGAGGAGGAAGCAGGCTCCCTGCTGAGCAGAGAGCCCGATGCGGGGCTTGATCCCAGGACCCCGGGATCACAACCTGAGCCGAAGGCAACGGTTTAACAAAACTCAGCCACCCAGGCGCCCCTAAATTTTTGCAGTTTTAACGTTTTATTTTTAGTAGAATTTAATTTTAGGTGATGCTGGTGTGAAAAAAAAAATCAGTTTGCAAACTTCCGGAAGAATCCATAATGGGCTTTCCTGAGCCCATAGGAGTGGCTCGAGGGCTCTGGTTGCTTGAGGTTAGGGAGTGGGAGGCCTTCATGACTGGGGAGTGGGCAGAGGAGAGCAGTGGCTGGGAGGCCAAGCAAGTGCTCTGGCTTGAGGCCCCGGGACACATCAAAGGGGTTTTCTCTTTCCTTTCAGGTGAAACCATTATTATCACGTCAGTGGCTCCATCATTGCGTAAGCCAGGGGCGAGGTTACTCAAGATTAAACACTGATGCCTTCCAGACTGAACCTGTGTCCTCATCATCCAAAGTCCCCAAGCTTTGAAACATCATCCACCCATCAGGTCAGACGACTGACTCCTTCTCCACAAGGGCATAGGGGAGTTAGCTTTGGCCTATGAGTTGCTGTCAATGCACTGCTTAACCTCTTTGAACCCTCTTTTCCCATTTCTGAATACTGGGGAGAGCTTTGAGTCTCTACTACCTATAGAGATGGGAGTGACTCTGTGTCTAATACTATGCATTTAACTTGACCCTGTAAGGTGGGTATTATTATTATTATACCCATTTTACAGTTCAGGAAACTGAGGCTCAGAGAAGCTAAGCGGTTCATACTAGTAAATGGTAGAGTTGAGATTCATTCCCTTTATTCTCAGTCCCATTTTCTCATTTTTCCTGGCGTGTCCCACAGTTTCTGGAGAACCTTAGGAATTTTACAAATGAAAAGGTTCGGAGAGGTTATTAATCTCCGGATGTCCGGAGAGTGTCATGAAAGAGAGAAGAGCTGCTTGGGGTTGTGGAGTTTTACACTCATGCTTTGTCCAAAAGGACAGTGATTGCTCAGCTCTAGCAGTCGTTACCTGTGGGGACGTGCGCCTAATTTGGCCAGATTTTGTTCAAATGAAGCTAGAAATTTGAATTTGTATGTGAAATCCATTGATGTAAAATTTGTACTTTTTATTAAGATTTTATTTGAGAGAGAGGGGGATTGCATGCATGCAGAGGAGGGCGGGGAGGGGAGAGGGAGAGGGAGAAGCAGGCTCCCTGAGGCCCATGTGAGGCTCGATCCTGGCAGCCTGGGGTCATGACCTGAGCCAAAGGCAGACGCTTAACTGACTGAACCACTAGGTGCCCTGAAAGGCAGTATTCTTATTGAAGATTCCTATAGATAGAAAGATGCAGGGGTGCCTGTGTGGCTCAGATGGTTAAGACTCTGCTTTCGGCTCAGGTCATGATCCCAGAGTCCTGGGATTGAGTCCCGAATCAGGCTTCTTGCTCAGCGGGGAGCCTGCTTCTCCCTCTCCTTCTGCTGCTCCCCCTGCTTGTGCTCTCTCTCTCTCTCTCTCTCTGTCAAATAAACAAATAAAATCTTTTTAAAAAAAGAAAAGGGCAAAAAGCATACAGCTCTCTGAATTTTTATAAACTGAACACACATGTTTAACTAGCCCAGATACATGTTTTATTTTATTCTTTATCACAGAGTTAATGAAAGTTAATTTAGGGGAAAAAAGAGAAGGTTCTCCTAATTAAAAGTAGAAAAAAACAGGGATGCCTGGGTGACTCAGTTGGTTGGGTGCCTGCCTTCGGCTCGGGTCATGATTCCGGGGTCCTGGGATCGAGCCCCAAATCGGGCACCCTGCTTAGCGGAGAGCCTGCTTCTCTCTCTCCCTCTGCGTGCCGCTCTGCTTACTTGTGCTCTCTCTCTATCCCTCTGTCAAATAAATCAATAAATAAATCTTAAAAAAGTAGAAAAAAACAAGGAGAAAAAATAAAATACAGAAGACAAACCCACCCAGTATCCTTTCTCCACAGACTATAAACAACCACCATGACTGATGTGGGCATAACCACTAAGCTACACATTGATGCATTAGATATGTATGGATATGGGTATAGATGGTTATGAGTATAGATATACTTTCCTGTAACAACTTCTTAGACGTGTGCTTTGTAAACACTTTTCATAGCAATAAACACCTCTGTTCATTGTGTATCTATGTGTGTTTCACTGAATGGCTATATCATAATTACTTTAACCAACCCCTAGAAGCAAAATCTTGTCATTCATTAGAAACAGCATTACAGGGACGCCTGGGTGGCTCAGTTGGTTAAGCCGCTGCCTTCGGCTCGGGTCATGATCCCGGGGTCCTGGGATCGAGTCCCACATCAGGCTCCTTGCTCAGCGGGGAGCCTGCTTCTCTCGCTGCCTCTGCCTGCCTCTCTGCCTACTTGTGTGTACTCTCTCTCTGACAAATAAATAAATAAAATCTTTAAAAAAAAAAAAAAAAAGAAACAGCATTACAATAATCTATCTTCCTTAGGTGTGCCGTTTCTTTAATAATTATTTTCTTTGTTAAATTACTTGGAATTCCTATTCATAAATATCCTGTTTTTTTTTCAGTTGTCTTCTCTCCTGCCCCACACTCTGCCCGGTTACTAAATATTAACAATCTCATGTATAGGGCACCCAGGTGGCTCAGTGGGTTAAAGCCTCTGCTTTCAGCTCAGGTCATGATCCCAGGGTCCTGGGATTGAGCCCCGAATCGGGCTCTCTGCTCAGCAGGGAGCCTGCTTCCCCCTCTCTCTCTGCCTGCCTCTCTGCCTACTTGTGATCTCTGTCAAATAAATAAATAAAATCTTTAAAAAAAAAATCTCATGTATAAAATCCCCTGCCTTTCTCCTTCCTTATGCAATCAGTTTTAGTTTCTGGGCTGCCGAAGTGAATATAGAGTTTTTTTTCTCTTAAGTTATGTCTACACCCAACACAGCGCTCAAACTCACACCCCGAGATAAGTCTCGTGCTGTACCGACTGAGCCAGCCAGGGGCCCCTCACCTCTTCCTGCAGTCATATACAAGCAATTACATAGGCATATATGGGAGAATTGACTTCGCTGTATAAAAATAGGACCAGGGGTGCCTGGGTGGCTCAATGGGTTAAGCCTCTGCCTTCGGCTCAGGTCATGATCTCAGGGTCCTGGGATCGAGCCCCGCATCGGGCTCTCCGCTCCGCGGGGAGCCTGTTTCTCCCTCTCTCTCTGCCTGCCTCTCTGCCTACTTGTGATCTCTCTGTCAAATAAATAAATAAAATCTTTTAAAAAAATTTAAAAAAAATAGGACCATACGCTCTGTGGGGTTCTGCGTCTTACTTCCCAAGTGTTTAAATATTGACGACTGTGCTGGATATTCCTTTGCCTCTCCAAGTCTCTTCCCTCCCTGCCCTTCTCTGTATCCCATACTTTCTTGCCCTCAGCTTATCAGAGGCTCTGGCAGGAGGGGAGCGGAGGCAAAGGAAGGGTATTTACTCCAGATGTTTGAGCAGCAGCTGTGTTCCACTGAACACCACACTCCTGCTGGGTGGCTGCACTCTCTCTGGGTCCTGAAACTCTTGTCTCCCCAGACTGGGGGTGGTAACTGACCTCCAGGATTGCCAGTCACAGAAGGTTTCATTATCCCTGATTTGCTCCCTTAAGTTTGCCCATTACTCTAAACAGGCCTTTCATTAAATGTCCCTTAAATAGCCTTCTGAGTGTGCCAGCTGTATCAGTAACTAATTTAAAATTCTTCTTTTTTAAAGGTTTTATTTATTTATTTGACAGACAGAGATCACAAGTAGGCAGAGAGGCAGGCAGAGAGAGAGGGGGAAGCAGGATCCCTGCCCAGCAGAGAGCCCGATGCGGGGCTCGATCCCAGGACTCTGGGATCGTGACCTGAGCCGAAGGCAGAGGCTTTAACCCACTGAACCACCCAGGTGCCCCTAATTTTTAAAATTCTTTAGAACTCTTAGTGAATTGGTGTGTTTGGCTGACTCAGTCAGAAGAGCATGTGACTCTTGATCTCAGGGTCATGAGTTCAAGCCCCATGTTGGGTGTGGAGCCTGCTTTATTTTATTTTGATTAAAAAAAACACCTTTTCTAAAGATTTATTTATTCATCTATTTTAAAGATTTTATTTATTTATTTGACAGAGAGTGAGACGAGTGGGGTGGGGAGGGGCAGAGGGAGAGGGAGAAGCAGGCTCCCCACTGAGTGAGGAGCCCGATTCAGGACTCGATCCCAGGACCCTGGCTGGGATCATCACCTGAGCCGAGGGGGAATGCTCAACTGACTGAGCCTCCCAGGCATCCCAGATTTATTTGTTTATTTTAGAGAGAGAGAAAGAGAGAGAACAAGTCGGGGGAGGGGCAGAGGGAGAGGATGAGAGAGAATCTCAAGCAGACTCCCACTAAGTGGGGAGCCTGACTCAGAGCCTGATCCCATGACCCCGAGATCATGACCCGAGCCGAAAATCAAGAGTCCGATGCCCAACCGACTGAGCCACTTAGGTGCCCCTGGAGCCTCCTTTAAGAAATATATAAAAACTCCTAGTGAACCGTCTCATAACAAACACAACTCACACGATTTGGACCCTGAAGTCCCTCCCCTTGGTTTATCGCTGCAGGACTGAAGGTAATTGACTCGCTCGTTTGTCTGACTCCCAGGAACGGGAGGGGAAAATAATGAAAATGTGCCGTGTCCTGAGGGCAGGCGGGACGAAGTATGACCGACTATGTCTTCCTGAGGCAGATCTAAGCTTCCTGGCGCTATTTCCCAATTCTTTATCTCTTGGTCTTCTTGCCCTGGCGAGCCCAGTGTGGATGTTTGGAAGAGACAAACAATTTAGATTCTGCTTGATTGTGGCAGCTTTCTAGAACAGAGGCTTTGTTGGCTGTCTGTGGCCACTGCAAATAAGATGAACCAGAACAACAGGAATGGGGAAAGAGCACTTTGTTCCCTCAGCATCCTCTGTTAAACACTCACAAACATTTGAAGATAAGCTTCAGCCCACGTACTCTAAGAGTCCTTAGTGCATGGGACATCGGGAAAACATGCATTTACAAAGCCAGGTGGGAAGTGCAGTAAACAGCACCCCTAGCTTTGGGGTGGGTCCGAGAATGATATCCAGGGGAGGACATGTTTGAGCTGGATCTTTGTTTTTAAAGATTTTATATATTTATTTATTTGACAGAGAAAGAGAGAGGTCACAAGTAGGCAGAGAGACAGGCAGAGAGAGAGAGAGGAGGAAGCAGGCTCCCTGCTGAGCAGAGAGCCCGATGCGGGGCTCGATCCCAGGACCCTGAGATCATGACCTGAGCTGAAGGCAGAGGCTTTAACCCACTGAGCCACTCAGGTGCCCCTGAGCTGGATCTTTGAAAGAGGAGCTAGAATCAGCCTGGCTTGAGATGGTGTTTTTGTTTTTATATTTTTATAGATTTATTTATTTACCTAATTGTTACTTTTTTTAAAAGATTTAACTAACTTATGTATTTAAGAGAGAGAGAGAGAGTGCAAGTGTGGGGAGGAGCAGAGAGAGAGAGATAAGCAGACTCTCACACTGACCGTGGAGCCCGACTTGGGGCTCAAACCCAGAATCCTGAGATCATGACCTGAGCTGAAATCAAAAGTGGGTTGCTTAACCCACTGACCCACCCAGATGTTCCCTGAGATGGTGTTCTAGAGAAGGGATGAGCAGGTGCTAAGACCCAGTACTGAGAGAGACTGAACAATAAATGTGCCAGAAACTGCTAGAAGTTCAGTGTGATTAGAAAATAAATTTGTGTATGTGCTTGTGTGTGTGTGGGAGTGTGTGTGTGTGTGTGTTTCCAAAGGCAAGCAGGGATTAGAAGGATCATGAAAGCCAAGAGAAGCACACTGGAAAGCCCTTGAAACCTTTTAAGCAGCAGAGTGACCATGTTACTTTTCGGGGACGTTGTTCTGGCTGTTAATGTGGCGAATGGATGAACCGGGTGACCTGGAAGCTAAGACCACGTCAGAGGCTGCTGCAATCTGGAAAAAGATTGGGGTGTTAGGATGAGAGTGGAGGAGCAGGCAGTGGATCTAGGTTTATAATAATGACAAGATGGACAGAAACATCATATAGTGACTTAAACGATAGCTCTGGCTTCAGGTCAGTGGAAATCTTCCCATACATGCAGCACAAGAGGTATGGGTAGGAATCTTCACTCTACCTCTTTTATTTGGAGAAATTTCAAACCTCAAGAATTGCAACATAGTTTACACAAACATCTATATATCCTTCCCTTACCTGTTGTTACATTTTGGCTTTCCCTCAATGTATCTCTCCCCCTCTCTATCCCCCCACCTCCACCACCTTTATATTTAGGCATGTGTATGGATAGCTTTTTTCCTGAGCCACTTGCAAGTTAGTTGCAGAAATTATGATACTGCATCTCTAAATACTTCAGCATTCATTGCTTTGAATAAGGAGATTCTCTTATATAATTACAATACCATCATTTTACGGAGGAAATTTAACATGCAATACTATAAAGTTCATATTAAACATTAAAACAGTTGTCCCGATAATGTCTTTTATTTATTTTATTTAATTTTTAAAAAAAGATTTTATTTATTTATTTGACAGACAGAGATCACAAGTAGGCAGAGAGGCAGGCAGAGAGAGAGAGAGGAGGAAGCAGGCTCCCCGCTGAGCAGAGAGACCAATGCGGGGCTCAATCCCAGGACCCTGGGATCATAACCTGAGCCAAAGGCAGAGGCTTTGACCCACTGAGCCACCCAGGTGCCCCTTATTTTATTTTATTTTATTTTATTTATTTTTTAAAAGACTTTATTTATTTGACAGAGAGAGATCACAAGTAGGCAGAGAGGCAGGCAGAGAGAGAGATGGGGAAGCAGGCTCCCTGCCGAGCAGAGAGCCCACCTCGGGGCTTGATCCCAGGACCCTGGGAACATGACCCGAGCCGAAGGCAGAGGCTTTAACCCACTGAGCCACCCAGGTGCCCCTATTTAAAAAAAAAAAAAACTTTATTTATTTATGACAGAGAGAGATAGAGAGGGAACACAAGCAGGGGTAGCTGGAGAGGGAGAAGCAGGCTTCCCGTAGAGCAGGGAGACTGATGCGGTGCTCGATCTCAGGACACTGGGATCGTGACCTGAGCCAAAGGCAGATGCTCAATGATTGAGCCACTCAGGCGCCCCTCAATAATGTCCTTTAAAGCTGCTGCTTTTGATTTTTAAAAATTTAAAAATTTCAATTTTTAAAAAAATAATCTCTACACCCAGTGTGGGGCTAGAGCTTACAGCCCCAGGATCAAGAGTCGTATGGTTCTCCAACTGAGCCAGCCAGGCCCCCTGCTGCTTTTTATTTTTAAAAAAATCAAATAACCAATTAGGGATTGTGCGCTGTGTTTAGTTATCATGTCTCTCTCTTTTCTTCCTTTTTTTAAAGGGAGGGTGTCTGTGTTAGAAATGTTAGTTTATTATAAAAAGAAAATTGAGGGGTTAAGCATCTGCATTTGTCTCTGGTCATGCTCTCAGGGTCCTGGGATTGAGCCCCACATTGGGCTCCTTGCTCAGTGGGGAGTCTGGTTCTACCTATCTCTCTGCCTCTCCCCTTGCTTCAGCTCTCTCTCTCAAATAAATAAATAAAATATCTAAAAAAATTAAAAAATAATTGAACAAAATATAGGAGGCCTAATGTAATCAATTTTACTTTTTTTTCTGTGTAAAGATTACTTTTGTAAGTTTTTATTTTGAAAGAATTTCAAGGTTACAGGAAAGTAGCAAAGATAGTAAGGAAGAATGTTAGTATATGTTTCACTCAGAATCAGCAGTCATTTACACTTTATCACATTTACCTTATCATTCTCTTGTCTACAAATATATATTTGTCCTTTTTTCTGAAACATTTGAAAGTAAGTTGCCTCTCTTGCCCCTAAATACCACAGGTGCATTTGCTAAGGACATCGTCTTATCTAACCACTGTACAAAGTATCAAACTTAGGAATTCCCATCACTACTACCCTATCCATATTCAATTTCCCCCAGTTGTCCCAAGAATGTCCTTTATAGTGTTTTTTCTCTTCTTTCTTTCTTTCTTTCTTTCTTTCTTTCTTTCTTTCTTTCTTTTTTTTGAGGAGAACTGGGATTTGATCAAGGATCACACGTTACATTTTTTTTTTTTTTTTAAAGATTTTATTTATTTATTTGACAGACAGAGGTCACAAGTAGGCAGAGAGGCAGGCAGAGAGAGAGGAGAAAGCAGGCTCTCCACGGAGCAGAGAGCCTGATGTGGGGCTCGATCCCAGGACCCTGGGATCATGACCTGAGCCGAAGGCAGAGGCTTTAACCTGCTGAGCCACCCAGGCGCCCCTCACACGTTACATTTAATTGTTGTGTCTGTTTAGTCTTTAAGCTAGGCAATTGCCTAGCTTGTATATGTGTATTTCACAACACTGACCTTTTTTGAGAGTTCAAGCCTGTTGTTTTGAAGAGTGTTCTTTAATTTGGATTTGTGTTTACTTACCGTGATTAGATTTAGGACAAACATGTTTGAATACTCCATAGGTGATGGTGTGTCCTTTTCAGTGCAAAATATTAGTGGGCACATGTTTAGATGTCAAGTTTCATCATTTGGTTAAGCTGGGTTGAAAATTTGGAAGCTTATTCTGTTTAGATGTCAAGTTTCATCATTTCGTTAAGCTGGACTGAAAATTTGGAAGCTTATTCTTCTGTTTGAGCAAGTTGGTTACTGAAAGGGTTTTCTCAGTTGTCAGATGAGGACAATAATAATCCTGGTTTCACAAGGTTGTTGGACTGGTACATGTAAGGCACTTAGAACAGTGTCTGGTGCATTGTAAGTATTTGATAAATTATTATCACTATATATTTTTTAAAGATTTTATTTACTTATTTGACAGACAGAGATCACAAGTAGGCAGAAAGGCAGGCGGGGTGGGGGGGGAAGCAGGCTCCCTGCTGAGCAGAGAGCCCAATGCAGGACTCGATTCTAGGACCCTGAGATCATGACCTGAGCCGAAGGCAGAGGCTTTAGCCCACTGAGCCCACCCAGGCGCCCCTATCATCATTATATTTGGAAAAATTTATAGAGGCCTTCATATGTAAGAGGCACTGAGTCATAACTCAATTCTTTACCTTTTCAGCTCCTGGGGCAGCATATGACATATAGGAGACATTCGATAAATATTTGTTGGCAAAATGATAGTGCTGAGACATATTGCAGCCATTTTATAGGTGAGGAAACAGGCTCAGAGCAGCGAAGTAATTTACCTAAGGTCATGTACGTTGCAGTAAGTGGCAAGAACCAGACTTGAACCTAAGCTTGTAGGGTCTGTAAAATGGGGGATAAAGCGGGGAACCTGGCTGGCTTGGCCAGTGGAGCGTGTGCCTCTTGATCTGGGGGGTTCCAAGTTCCAGCCCCACATTAGGTTTGGAAAGTACTTAAAAACAATAAAATCTTGGAGTGCCTGGGTGGCTCAGTGGGTTGAGCATCTAACTCTTGATATCCGCTCAGGTCCTGACCTCAGGATCCTGAGATAGAGCTCCTCCCCCCCCCCCCAGCCACCACCGCTCCTGGCATGGAGCGTGCTTAGGATTCTCTCTCTCCCCCTCCATCTGCTTCTCCCTACCTCCATAATAATTTTAAAAATACAATCTTTTTTTTTTTTTTTTAATGGGGGGGGGGGTAAGGCATCTGAATGTGTTTTGTTAACTCTGAAAGGCTGGGTAGATGTGAACAGGGGAGCTGGAGCGCCCGGCACGGCGCTCTGGCACAAGCATATGGTGGGCACTCAGTAGATGTCTGCTGAAGGAACGCGGAAAGCAAATGAGTCACAGAGGGACAGATCATCCTGTTCTGGCTGATGAGGGACCTGGAACCCCTGCCTCCCCTGCCTCCCCATCCTGTTCTTCCCTCGTCACCAAAGGATTTGCTCCAGCAGGGTGTGGCTTCCGGCGACCCCGCCCCCCCCCGAAGCCACACCCCTCCCTTCAACGCCGGCTCGCGGGTGGCGAGGAATTTTGGCCCGCGGGCGGAGCCGTAGCCGCAGTCTCCTCGTGCGTCCGCATCCAGGAAGCCGGGAAGCCCGGCGTTCGGGATCCCGCGCGGAGGTACGCAATGTCGGAGGGGGAAAATAGGCAGAGCGAAGGCTCCCCGCAGGCCGGCGTGGTGACTGTCAGCGACGTCCAGGAGCTGATACGGCGCAAGGAGGAGATCGAGGCGCAGATCAAAGCCAATTATGAAGTGCTGGAGAGCGTGAGTGTGGGCTCGGGGCTCCCGGGCGGCCTGCGTCTGAGCTCTCCGCGGTGGATCGCTCCCTGCCTGGGAGGCTCATAGCGGGACAACTGCGGCCCCTGTCGGCAGCAGGCAGGAGGAACTAACGGGATTAACTAAGCAATGGGTGTTGGTATTACCGCGAGCGTTTATGGAGCCCTTACCGCGTGCTGGGCGCTGTTTTAATTGCTTTACATCGGTTAGCTCATTTAACCCTCGCAGCAGCCTTTTGGGGCTGAGGTCTGTCATTCCCTCCATTTTAGGGGTGAGGAAACAGGCGTTACTTAACTTAAACCTGCCTCAGGCCACAGAGCTAATACATTTGCATTGGTAGGGTGATAATCACCACCAGCTTCGGTGTTGAACGTGTACCAAGAAGATCTGTGCTTTGCTAACCCACTTTACGTCAGAACGTCTTAAACTTTCATGTGTTTGGCAAGCACCTGGGGATCTTGTTAAAATTCAGTTTCTGATGAGGACGGGGCGTGCAGGTGCAGATGCTGTGTTTCTAGCAAATTCCCAGCGATGCTGCTGCTGCTGCTCTAAAGACCGAGCTCTGAGTGACAGGTAAGGCTCATTATCGTTACTGCGTAGGGAGGGAACTGAGGCCCAGGGTGAGGCTAACCCCTGTGTAGGGCTGTGGTGGGCCTAGTTCCCAGGTCTGTCTGACTCCAAAACTGGTAGTTTTTCCTAAGCCAATGAGTGTAAAGCCACAAATCAGTTTGCAGAGGGAAAATGGGTAGGTTGGATGAAATGCATTTTAGGTGATGGGAGTAAAATGGAAGCATCAGATGAAGGCCGGGGTACCATTTTACTGGGTGCTGGTTAAATGCCTGAGGGGCGCTGGTTTGCGTGTTATATCATGAAATCCACACAACCACCTGTGAAGTTGGTGTGTTACCCTGAGGCTCAGAAAGGGGAGGTCACTTGCTTGGAGTCACAAAATGAGATTCAGATCTCAGGCCTATTGAATCCAGAACTTGTGTTTTCAAGCATTATGCTAACAATTTTCCGAACTTTATTTTATACCTCAAATAGGATGCTGTATCCATAATACATCCTGTACTGCCGTTCCCTTGGTATTTTTCTTCATGTTGATCCACTTTTTTACTTAAATCAGTTTATCTTTTTTTTTTTTTTAAGATTTTATTTATTTATTTGACAGACAGAAATCACAGGTAGGCAGAGAGGCAGGCATCGAGAGAGGGAGAAGCTGGCTCCTTGCCAAGCAGAGAGCCCAATGTGGGGCTTGATCCCAGGACCCTGAGATCATGACCTGAACCAAAGGCAGAGGCTTAACCTACTGAGCCACCCAGGTGTCCCTAAATAAGTTTATCTTAAATGAAAATTTTATAACTCTACAGCATATGAAAAAACTGGGAATTTTTTCCCCTTAAATATAAGATTAAAAATGCATATCACATTGATATAATATATTCGTTCCTTTTAACTGTTTACCACTGTTGGCTGAAAGCTTTAAGCCTGAAGCCCTGCTCTGTGATTTTTTTTTTTAAAAAGGAGGTAGAGCTAGAACTATAAATCTCTTAGGAAAAAGCCTAGAAGTAAATTTTTGTTACCTTGGATCAGGCAAAACCTTCTTAGATGTGATGACAAAATCACAAGCAACGAAAGAAAAAATAGATCAACAGACTGCAATAGAATTTAAAATGTGTGTCTCAAAAGACACAGTCAAGAGAGGGAAAAGACAGCTCGCCATGTGGGATAGGATATTTGCAGATACCTAACAAGGGATGCAGAAAATACCAAGAGTTCTTCCATCTCCATCCTAAAAAGGCAGATCGCTTGATTTTAAAAATTGGCCAAAGACCTTAACAGACGCCTCGCCAAAGAAGATCTGTAGATGGCAAGTAAGCATATGGAAAGATGCTGCAGGTCACACGTCATCAGAGAAATGCAAATTAAAACAACCGCGAGGTACTACTACATAGGTGTCAGAATGGCCAGTATTCACAATTCCGACTCCAGATGTTGGTGAGAATGTAGAGGAGCTTTTGATTCAGTGCTGGTGGGAACGCAAAAGCAAGGCAGTTTCTGGCCAAGTTAAACACACTCTTACCATACCACCCACAATTGGGTTCCGTGGTATTTACCCAGAGGAGCTGAAAACGTGTCCATACAAAAACCTTCGTGATGGTCACAGCAGCTCTTTTCACAGCTGCCAAAACTTGAAGCCACCGAGATGTCTTTAAGTCGGTGAGCAGATGAGTAAACTGGGGTACCTCTAAACAATAGAATATTATTTCATGCTAAAAATAAATGAGATGTCAGCATGGTTGGTTTCTTCTGGGGCTCTGATGGAGAATCTGTTCATGCCTCCGTCCTAGGTCATCCCTGGCTTACAGTTGGGTAACTCCAGTCTCTGCCCCTGATCACACCGTCTTCTCTGTGTCGTGGATCTCCCTCTCTTCTTCCTTTTTTTTTTTTTTAAGATTTTATTTATTTATTTGATAGGCAGAGATCACAAGTAGGCAGAGAGGCAGGCAGAGAGAGAAGGGGAAGCAGGCTCCCCACTTAAGCAGAGAGCCCGATGCGGGGCTCGATCCCAGGACTCTGGGATCATGACCTGAGCCAAAGGCAGAGGCTTTAACCCACTGAGACACCCAGGCACCCCTCTCCCTCTCTTCTTTGCAAGGGTACCTGTCATTGCATTAAGAGTCCACCCTAGGGGCGCCTGGGTGGTTCAGTGGGTTAAAGCCTCTGCCTTCGGCTCGGGTCATGATCCCAGGGTCCTGGGATCGAGCCCCGCGTCGGGCTCTCTGCTCAGCAGGGAGCCTGCTTCCTCCTCTCTCTGCCTGTCTCTCTGCCTACTTGTGATCTCTGTCTGTCAAATAAATAAATAAAAATCTTTAAAAAAAAAAAAAAGTCCACCCTAAATCCAAGATGATTTTTTTTTTTTTTTAGGATTTTATTTATTTATCACAAGTAGGCAGAGATGCAGGCAGAGAGAGAGGTGAAAGCAGCTCCCCGCTGAGCAGAGAGCCCAACGCGGGGCTCTATCTCACGACCCTGGGATCATGACCCGAGCTGAAGGCAGAGGCCCCAACCCACTGAGCCACCCAGGCGCCCCTAAATCCAAGATGATTTTATCTTGAGAGCCTGAATTACATCTTCAAAGATCCTTTTGTCCCCCCCAAATAAGGTCATATTTACAGGTTCCGGAGGGTTAGGACTTGGGACACATCTTTTGGGGGCCACTATTCACCCCACTCTTGGTGTGCCTTGCACTGTGCTAAGCACTCCACAGGTCAATTCATAATTCTCATGACAGGTGGAGAGGGAGGCGAGTGCCATTATTCCCATTTTATAATTGAGGAAGCTGAGGCTTGGGGAGGGGAAGTCTTAACCAAGGGCACCCAGATGGCACATGGCAGAACAGATTCACATCAAAGTCTGACCGACTGGAAACTCTCTGCCCTCCATCACACGATGCGTTTCATTGCCTTTGTGCACCCTGCTCTGACTTACTTAGGAAAAGACTTTAAAATGTTAAATGCATTGTTTTGAATAGGGAATACACGTCCATGGTCAAAATTCAAAAAGTCTACAAAGGGATAGAAAATGAAAAGTCCCTCTTCCTTCCCTGTCCCTTAGCCACCCAGTTCCTTTCCCCGGAGGCAATTGATATCAGTGTGTCCTTCAAGGGATAAAAACCTCTTTGAAATCCCTTTTAGGTCCCTTTTTACTTTCCGAAAGAACCAAAGTCCTGCCACAGCTGGATGCTCTTTGGGGTTTTCACTCCCCTCCAACTTCCAAGGCCACCAGCCAGGTATCAGCTGCTGTAGGAAGGAGGGTTTGGAGGAGTCCAGGAGGCTGGCCTTGGGGACAGAGCTCCAAAGAGTCTTCAGTTTTATCTGCCCTGTTCTAACTTCAGAAGAGGCAAATGGATTCTTGCATTACTTGTGTCATTAAAAGTCAATAAAAAGCAATAGTGCCCTGCCCAGAGGGTGTTTGCGGGAGCATGTGGGGAAAGTATGTGTCCTGTGCTGTGTGTGTCACATGTGACAGCTTTCGTTCCTGTCCCCCTGATGATGCTGCAAAGAGAAAAAGGTCTTGAGGACTTCGTACCTTTGAAATCTGAAGCATGTTTCTTCCCTCCAGCAAAAAGACGTGGGGATGAACGAGCCGCTGGTGGACTGCGAGGGCTACCCGCGGTCAGACGTGGACCTGTACCAAGTCCGAACCGCGAGGCACAACATCGCCTGTGAGTCGTGGGCGCACACAGCCGAGCCCCTGGCTGGTGGCAAGGGAGACTGAGGCACACGAGTGAAATCTCACTCGTCCATATTCTCTGCTTCCCTCTCTTTCTTCTTCATGGGATGAGCTCACTGTCCCTATCCAGGGATTGAGACCTGAGGAAATGTAGTTGCCTTTGGGGTTCGAAATTGTTGGTTTCAGTGTTCATTTTGTTTTTAAGGACTTGACTTCACTGTGGAAACTTTCCTGAAATGATGATAGAAACCCAAGTCACAAATTGCTTACAGTCCTAATCAATAATCAGTTATGTGTTAGGAAAGACGTTCACCTGGGAAGGTTAGTGACCTGACTGCGGTCACTCACACAGGAGTGTTCCGTTCCTCAGTGCAGACATGTGGAGGTCACCAGTGGGGGGCTGACCATCACATCCCAGGCTCTGCCATCCATGGGACATGTCGTCCATCTTTAGGGTCACCATGTCCATGTGCCAAGCAGGAAGGAAGGGAAGGAAGAAGGTAGAAAGGGCAAAAGGTCCTTTGCCAGCCAGTACCCTCCCTTTAAGGATCTGTCCTGCAGGTCCCACCTCCGCCTTGTGGCACTGATTTCTGCTTTCCCCTCCTAGGCCCCTCTGCCTGCAAGACACACTGGGGAATGTACCCCGTGGTGGGCACATCACTGTCCTAAATAAAGTCATTTATTTGTTTGTAGTTGAGGAACAGGTTGAGAGTAGTGGTGGGGCAGTACATGAGTTTTCTGTTTCTGCTGTCACAAATACCCACAGACTCAGTGGCTTCAGAGATCACAAATTTATTGTCTTAAAATAATCAGATATCCGAATGGGTATCACTGGGCGAAGATGGAAGTGTTGGCAGGTCTGTGTTCCTTCTGGAGGCTCCAGGGAAGAGCCCATGCCTTATCCTCCCCAGCCTCTTGGAGGTGCCCATGTTCCATGGCTCGGAGCCCCTCCCTTCTCCAAAGCTGTACCTCCCGACCTCTGGTCCCCCCCAGCCCTCCTCCTTCTCTCACTCTCTGCCTCCCGCTTTCACTTACGAAGACCCTTGTGATCACAGAGGACCCCCCCACCTCGGTAATCCAGGGTGATCTCGCCAGTCAGGGTCCTGAACTTAACCACATCTGTAAAGCCCCGTGTTGCCCTTGCTAACATACTGGCAGGTTCTGGGGACTAGCACGAGAACACGCGTGGGGCCGTTTTTCACCCCTGCCACGGGTGGGCAAGCGGCAGCCTCTCCCACAGAGTCCTAGTAGAGGGGAATTTATCAGGCACATTTTTCATTTAATGACCCTGGTTTATGTGTCTGAATCTTGATTCCATCCGTAGCCTGTTTTGGTATAAGGCTGAGCTTCTAGAAACACAAGTGACCATAGGAGTGAGGTACCTCTCAAGCTGTCGAACGTTCCTCAGAGCTGCCCTGTGATCCTAGAACAGCTTTTTAAAGCATCACCTTTCCTTGGAAGTTTTGGGAAAAGAAGCAACCTTTTTTTGTATTGAAACAAGTGGAAGATACATAGTAGGGAAAAACCGTGTTAAGACTGGAGGGAAATTTGGGGCTTTTGGCTCAACCCTCAGACTCCCCAGGGCTGTGGCCTGCTTTCCTTGGCATTTAGGATTCTGAGGGAAATTCGAGAAGCAGAGCCTACCATGTGAGAGAGAGTGCTGACTTATTTTTCTTTCCAGATGGTTCCCCTGATGTTCTGGTACCATTTATTAAATAGCCTGTTCTTTTTCCATTAATGTGAAATGCTAGCAGTATTACATAGGAAATTTGCAGACATACTTAGGTTTCTTAGTTTTTTCTATTTTTCTGTTGATCTATCTCTTTGCTAATATCACACTTTAAAAAGACGCTTAACTGACTGAGCTATCCAGGCACCTGTGAGCAATTCTTACTGGTCCTCTTTGAAAAACTATTCTCAGAAGTTGTTTTTGTTTTGTTTTTTAAAAGATTTTATTTATTCATGAGAGAGAGAGAGAGAGAGGCAGAGGGAGAAGCAAGCTCCCCATTGAGCGGGGAACCTGAAGTGGGACTGGATCCTGGGACCCTGGGATCATGACCTGAGCTGAAGGCAGAGGCTTAACCCACTGAGCCACCCAGGCGCCCCTCTTTGTTTTGTTTTTAACTAAGCTCTACACCCAACATGGGGCTCGAACTCACAACCCTAGAGATCAAGAGTCTCGTGCTTTTCCAACAGGGCCAGCCAGGCACCCCAGTTTGCCACATTTTGGATTAGCCATCAGTACTGCAAAAGAGGATTTTACCCCCAAATTTTCTAATTTCCAGCTTTTCTCCTATTACTTCTCCCAGACGGAACATCCCCTGCCGCGTATTAGTGGATTTAGGCATCCATTTTTCCTTCCGGGGCATTAGGAGAAAGGTGAAGTCCTTCTTACACGCAGCTCATGTCACTTGTTTGCGTGGCCAGCGCACTTGCCCCATGTATGCATTTGAGGTGCTGGCTCTGGATTCACTGGGGCGATTTCTTGTTTCTGCGCACCTTTCCGGTCTCAGGTGAGACAGTGCTGCCTTTGGGAAGTCTCCCGTGATCTAGATTGGTGAGGTTGGTCCTGGCTGGCTCGCCCTCAGCGGCAGTCATCGGCAGGTCCAGTAATGACTTGTTCCTGAGTGGCTTCCCTTGCTGGACTGTGAGCGTCGTGGGGGTGGCCCCCTGTCCTGGCCACAGGTTTGTCCTCAGCCTCTAGTCCATTGGCCCGGAGTAAGTGCTTGTTAACTATTCAGCGAACGGATGTGGGAGTCTGGCGTCCTCGGCTGTCTTCCTCGTCCCCTGATGTGGCATTCTCCTCCCAGGCTTGCAGAACGATCACAAGGCCATCATGAAGCAGGTAGAAGAGGCCCTGCACCAGCTGCACGCTCGCGACAAGGAGAAGCAGGCCCGGGACATGGCTGAGGCCCACAAGGAGGCCATGAGCCGAAGCCTGGGCCAGAGCGAGGGCCTCAGCCCCCCGCAGGCCTTCGCCAAAGTGAACAGCGTCAGCCCGGGCTCCCCCGCCAGTACCGCGGTAAGCCAGAACCCCATCCCCTAAATCCATACCTGGAGGGTACGGTGGGTCAGGTAGCCTCGGGTGGGGGTGTGGGGGCCAGACCGTGGACAGACAGACAATGCTGTAGCTGGACTTCACCCACTTATTTAGCAAACACTGACCGAGGCCTGGGGGCGCAGCCCTGTGCTGGGGCCGGGGCTCTGGAGGGGAGTCAGCCCCTGCTGCCCACTAACCTGCTCAGGGAGAGACCCGAGACATGAGGAAGAAGGTGATAAGTATTCCGAGAGAGGGAAAGAGGCTCTCTTCTTGGGCTTACTTCAGCTGGACCCCGTGTCGTACGCATGAGAAGGACAGGAGTATTGCCGCTTACTGAGTCCTTGCTTTGCACCAGCTGTCCTGCCAAGTGAGTTCCAGATCTTACCTGGCATATTTTTAAAAAGTTTTAAACAGCTTTATTGAGAAACCGTTCACATACCATACAGTTTACCCACTTGGAGCGTACAGTTCCGTGGCTGTTAGTGTAGTCCCAGAGCTGGGCAGCCATCACTGCCAACAGTTGAACATTTTCATGATTCTGGAAGGAAACCCTATGCTGGTTAGCCATCAGCCCCCAGTCCTACCTCCCCCCAGTTCATGGCAACCACCAGTCTGCTTTCTGTCTCTGAATTTGCCTATTTTGGATACTTGATCTAAATGGAATCATATATGGCCCTTTATGACTGGCGGTTCCCACTTAGTATCATGCGTTCAGGGTTCATCTGTGAGAGAACATGTATCTCTGTTTCTTTCCTTTTCGTGGCTGAATACTATTCCATCATGTGGATAGATGCCATTGATTTTATCCACGCATCAGTCCATGAACATTTGGTTTCTGTCTTTTGGATCTGATGAGTAATGCGAGTCTGAACATCATGTTCAAGTTTTTATGTGCCTGTGTAGTTAATATTTAATCCCACAGCCACCTCCTGGGGTAAGCACTGATCTTAACCCCATCTTACCCATGAAAAAATCCTCTAAGACCAGAAGTAACTGGGGCCAAGACACGTAGTTCCTCAGCTATGGAACTGGGTCCTAAATCCAGGTCCTGCCCACTGTCTGTAGTGATCACAGGATGGTAAGTTATACTCGAGCTTCATTTTACTTGCTGCTCTGTCTACAGCATCTAGCACAGGGCTGTAGTTGGCCCATGACAGATATTTGTTGAAGGAGTGAGTGAATCCTGATCAGTGTGTTCTTAGAGTGAAAGGGTCACACTAGTCCTAGGTCAGCTTTGTGCCTGTGGCTGCTTGTCTGGGGACCTCTAGGGCGAACTTTTCTAAAGTCCTTTTTTTTTTTTTTTTTTTTAGATTTTATGTATTTTTTAACAGAGAGAGAGAGACAGCGAGAGAGGGAACACAAAAGGGGGAGTGGGGGAGGGAGAAGCAGGCTTCCCGCTGAGCAGGGAACCAGAAGTGGGGCTCGATCCCAGGATCTTGGGATCATGACCTGAGCCAAAGGCAGGCGCCCAGTGACTGAGCCACCCAGGTGCCCCAGATGTGTCTAAATTCTGACCTCTGGGGGTGCCTGGGTGGTTCAGTCATTAAGCTTCTTGAGTTGGCTCAGGTCATGATCCCAGGGTCCTGGGATCAAGGCCCACATGAGGCTCCCTGCTCAGTGGGGAGTCTGCCTCTGCCTCTGCCCTCTGCTCATGCTCTCTCTCTGGCTCACTCTCTTTCAAATAAAAATCTTAAAATTAATTAACTAATTAATTAATTTTGACCCCTGAACAAAAGAGGCTGAAGTGGGGCACCTGGGTGGCTCAGTGGGTTAAAGCTGCTGCCTTCGGCTCAGGTCATGATCCCAGCATCCTGGGATCGAGTCCCGCATCGGGCTCTCTGCTCAGCAGGGAGCCTGCTTCCTCCCTTCTCTCTCTGCCTGCCTCTCTGCCTACTTGTAATCTGTCTGTCAAGTAAATAAATAAAATCTTTAAAAAAAAAAAAAAAAAAGAGGCTGAAGTTGGCCTGCCTCTTTTCGCCCCTGACCCCAGAAAACACCATTTGGCTTTTACTCTGCATTCTTTTTTTTTTTTTTTTTAATTTTATTTATTTATTTGACAGAGATCACAGGTAGGCAGAGAGGCAGGCAGAGACGGAGAGAGGGGGAAGCAGGCTCCCCGCCGAGCAGAAGGCCCGATGCGGGGCTCGATCCCAGGGCCCCAGGATCATGACCTGAGCTGAAGGCAGAGGCTTTAACCTAGAGCCACCCAGGTGCCCCTACCCCACATTCTTTACAGCCTGTACCGCCACCAGCTTTTATCAGACATTGAGCAGATCTGGCCCGCTTTTACTAGATCTGTCCTAGAAGGAACCCGCAGGAGGAGGTGGCCCAGTTACCCGTTGCCGCCTCCCGTGTGAGATAGCTAAATGCCTGACCTCTTTGCTTTGCACCTGCCACTCTTCCTGGTGGAAAACAAGCTCTTGGCCTGGACGTTAAATTGGACATGGAAGGGTAAAGAACACCAGAAGCACATTTAACCTCTACCCTGGTTTTCTATTTTCTCTTTCTTTAGGGTCTGCAAGTGGATGACGAGATTGTGGAGTTTGGCTCTGTGAACACCCAAAACTTCCAGTCTCTGCATAACGTTGGCAGTGTGGTGCAGCACAGTGAGGGGGTGAGTTGGAGGTCACATCTGCTTAGTAACCCTAGAATGGCCCGGGTCCAGGAATTGCCACCGGGGTCTTTGCTGCCTTCAGAGAGAGGTTGCTCAGGCACAGGGCCTTTGCACTTGCTGTTCTCTCTGCCTGGAGAGCTTTTTCTCCCTTCTGTCCATCCCTCATTTTGTACAAATGACACATGGGAGAGGCCTTTGCAGCCACCCTGTATCAATACTCCCACCCTACTTCCCATCCTGCTTTCAGTGTTTCTTGGAGAGCTTTGCATTTTCACATACCTTGCTCTATTGTATTGCTCATAGCACTCTGTTGTAGGAACGGACCCCATCTTGTCCATCCCCTCCCTTGTCAGGGGACGTTTTGGTTATTTTTGATTTTATACTAACACGAACAGTCGTATATCCTTGTTCACATACTACTTCTTGATGTAAATACCAGAAAATAGAATTATAGGCTCTCAGTGTATTAAACACACATATAGTAGGTAATCCAAAAAAGTTTCACTAATTTGTACCCCGACCAACAGTATGTGAGTGCATTATATCATCCATAGTACTCTGTATTGCTGATCTTTTAGCATTTTTGCTGAAATGTCATCTTATTTTAATTTGTATTTTCCTGATTACCAGTGAGATGGAGTATCTTTATTTTATATGTGCATTAATGTTCCTATTTTCATTTCTGTGGATTGTCTGTTTACCTTTTTTCCCATCCTTTTTTCTCTTGGGTTATTTGTCTTTAAAAAAAAAATGCTTTGTAGGAATTTTTTGCATACTCCAGATACGAAACGTTTGCCTGTTTTCATGCTATATATGTTTCTCCCATTAGCTCCTTGTTTTTTAACTTCGTTTATGGCGACTTTGATTACTTGGAAGTGTTGTTGTTGTTGTTGTTGTTGTTGTTTTTAAAGTTACTTAGATAACCATTTTGTTAAATTTGTTAAGATCACAAGGTCTTCCCTGCCGAAACCATGCCTGAGAATTTAAGGAAATACGGGACAGGGATGAGTACGTTAGAATGTGATTCATGTGCAGATGGACAGTTTCTGTCCTTGAAAATACAGTAAGGCTTGGGATTCAAAATGAGTTGCGGTCAGTAGGCTTTTACACAGCATTTCCACCTGATGACCTCCACACATGGCCCAGTAATGTAACTTTAACAGAAGTTATCTTGATCCACATTTTGTCTTTTTGGTTTTTGGGTTTTTTTTTTAGATTTTATTTATTTATTTGACAGAGAGTGAGAGAAAGAACACAAGTAGGGAGAGTGAGAGAGGGAGAAGCAGGCTTCCTGCAGAGATCAGGGAGCCCGATGCAGGACTCGATCCCAGGACCCTGGGATCATGACCTGAGCCGAAGGAAGACGCTTAACTGTCTTGAGCCACCCAGGTGTCCCTATTATTATTATTATTATTATTATTATTTTTAAGATTTTATTTATTTATTTGACAGACAGAGATCACAAGTAGGCAGAGAGGCAGGCAGAGAGAGAGGAGGAAGCAGGCTCCCTGCTGAGCAGAGAGCCCGATGCGGGGCTCGATCCCAGGACTCTGGGACCATGACCTGAGCCAAAGGCAGAGGCTTTAACCCACTGAGCCACCCAGGTGCCCCTGTTATTTTTTTTTTTTTTTTAGAGAGAGAGAGAGAGGCGGTAGAGGGAGAAGGAGAGGAGAGAATCTTTGGCAGGCTCCATGCCCAGTTTGGAACCCAATGTGGGGCTCGATTGCACAACCCTGAGATCATAACTTGAATCAAAATCAAGAGTCGGCTGCTTAACCAACTGAGATAGCCAGGTGCCCCAATCTTTTATTATTTTTTATAACAGTTTCAAGGTATAATTCACGTACTATATAGTTCCCCCATTTAAAGTGCATAGCTTGGCGCACCTGGCTGGCTCATTCGGTGGAGTATGTGACTTTTGATCTCGGGGTTTTGAGTTTGAGCTTCACATTGGGTGTAGAGATTACTACAAAAAAAAAAGTGCATAACTCTGTGGTTTTTAGTATATGCATAGAGCTGTGCATCCATCACCACAATCAATCTTAGAGCATCTTAACACCTTGAAAATCAGCTCCATACCCATTAGCAGTCACTCCCCCTTCCCCCTACCCACCAACCCCTGAAGCACTAGGTTCACCCGTGTTGTAGCAGGCGTGAGTACTTCATCCCTTTCTGTGGCCGAGGAATACCCTGTTGTGTGGACATACATTACTTACCCATTTCATTTATCCATTTGTCAGTTGATGAGTATTGGGTTTGGTTTCACTTTTTGGCTGTTGAGTAATACCCCGTGAACATTCATGTAGAAGACATTGTGCGGATATTTGTTACATATACAGCAACTTAGTAATACCTCATCCGAATTAATTCTGTGAATGGTGTGAGGTAGGGTACCAAAATATTTTTTTCCCCCAGATGGATAGGTGTTGTCCCCAAACCCTTAGTGAATAGTTAATACTTTACCCACTCATTTATATTGCCACCTCTGTTATATAACAAATTTTTATGAGTGGGATTCTTTATTCTTTATGATCCATTGGTCTGTTTGTTCTAAACCTTTCTGGGGTTGCCTAGAACAAATTCATTTGTTCTTTATCAGCTTCTTTTTTTTAAAGAATTTTTTGTTTATTTGAGAGAGAGAGAGTGAGCGAGCATGAGCAGGAGGAGGGAACAGAGGGAGAGGGAGAAGCAGGTTCCCCGGTGAGTGTGGAGCTCAACATGAGGCTTGACCCAGGACCCCGAGATCATGACCTGAGCCGAAGGCAGAGGCTTAAACCCACTGAGCCACCTAGGCACACGTATCAGCATCTTTTAAACCTGTTTCCATGAAGGGTTTAATAGTTGTTCATTGGTGATTAAAAAAAAAAGTCACTGTAAACTTAGAAGCTTAAATTTATTATCTCTCACAGTGCCTGAGGGTTGGATGTCCAGGCATGTTTTAGCTGGGTGGTTCTGGCCTACAGTCGCTTGAGGTTGTAGTCAAGATGTTGGCAGCAGCTGCGGTCATCTGAGGGCTTGACCGAGGTTAGAAAATCTGTTTCCAAGAGCCTCACTCACATGGCTGATGGCACATCAGTTCCTCGTTGCTCGGGCCTCTCTGTAGTGCTCCTGGAGTGTCCCCACAGCATGGCGGCTGCTTCCCCCAGAGTGAGGGTCCCGAAGAGCACAGAGAGGAGGCAGCGGAGCCACCTCTGACCCAGTGTCTGAAGACACACGTTATCACTTCCTCATGCTTCTATTCATTAGAAGTGACTCACCAAGTCCAGCCCACACTCAAAGGTAGGGGAATTAGCCTTTACCTCTTGAAGGAATATCAGAGAATTTATGGGCACTTTCTAGAACCCACCACACAGGGTTTCTGTTTTCTCTCCTTGCTCAGTTACCACTTGCCGGTTTCTGTTGGCTTTTTTCATTCTGGTGCCTTCTCTCATCTTTGCAGTCTCCTTTCACGTGATTTATCTGTCCTGTGGTGGTGTTCCTTCCTTACTGTCGGCTGTCCTGTCATGTTAGTGAGGGTTCTAGATGTAGCTTTCATCTGTTACGTTTACCCAGAGTCTCTCCTGCTTTCTCACTCCTTTTCCCCAGACTTTCCTAGGGTTATGGTTTTCTCAGGTGTCCTGTGCACCTTGCTGCACACGCTTCTAAAGTTTGCAGTTGCCTGGGCTCATTGTTACTGGTTTGTTTTGTAAATATGTCTGTTTTTCTGGAAGAGGTAATACATACACATGTTGAAGACCGAATCAAAGAACGTGTGATGAAAAATCTCTCCTCCAGAGGTAGCCACTTTGCAGCTGTGTGTTGTTCTGGGGTCTGTCTGTTCATATAGCAGCCTATAGGGCTATTGGCTATTTTTATTAGAGTAATTTACCTACAGCAAATTTCACCCTGTATGGCGCACGGTACTGGGAATTTTGACACATGTACATAGTCTGGTAACTGCCACTGTAATGAAGATACAGAACAATTCCATCATCCTCCTCCCCAAAATGGCCTCATATCTGTGGTTCACCCCTCCCCCAGCCCCCACCCCACAATCTGTGCCCTACAGTTGTTTCTTTTCAAGAGTGTCCTATAAATGGAACCACACAGTACGCGTTGCCTTTTAACTCTGGTTTCTTGCACTTGGTGGCGTACATCTGAGATCTCTTCCGTACTGTTGTGTGTGTCTGTTGTTCATGCGTTTTTACTGCTCAGTCGTGCCCCGCTGCGTAGATGAGTGCCAGATGGTTTGCCCATTTACCAGCGCAGGACAGTTAGGTTGTTTCCAGTTTTTGGTGATTAGCGATAACAGTTACTGGTTTGTAGTCTGTCTTTTCTAGTTAAATATATTCTTAAACTTTTCATAGAAGTGTGAGTCCTTTTTTTTTTCTTATTGAGGTATAATTGACATATAACATTATGTTAGTTATGGGTGTACAGCGTAATGATTCAGTATCTGTATATGTTACAAAAACGATCATAGCAATAAGTCTAGTTAACATCCATCATCGTAGTTAAAATTTTTTCTTGTGATGAGAACGTTTAAGGTTTACTCTCTTAGCAACTTTCAAATAGGTAATACAATATTATTAGCTATCACACAGGGCATGGCGACTATGAATCCTTTTTTACAAAAGTAGTTATTGAACATTTTTAAGTAATAGCACCTTTTCTTTTTTTTTCTTTTTAAAGATTTTATTTATTTATTTGACAGACAGAGATCACAAGTAGGCAGAGAGGCAGGCAGAGAGAGGGGGGAGGCAGGCTCCCTGCTAAGCAGAGAGCCTGATGCGGGGCTCGATCCCACGACCCTGAGACCATGACCTGAGCTGAAGGCAGAGGCTTAACCCGCTGAGCCACCCAGGCGCCCCATTAGCACCTTTTCTCAAATGAAATTCCTTGGGGAATTCCAATATATCAAACTGCTGGGGTGGGGAGACCTCACCCCCTCAGGGCCCTAGATCCTCCTGGAACCAGAGTCCAACTTGAGAATCAAGAGTCTGCTTTGTGACTTTAGAAAAATGATACAAAAAACCCCTACCACATTTCTGTTTTTAGATATTTAGGTAGTTTCCAATTTTATGGAAACCTGGACATCAGTCCTCTTGTAGATAAATCTCTATCTTTTGGTAACTTCCCAAAGCTCAGTTTCTGCATCAAATGCGTGTGTTTTCAAAGGAAAAAAGATCTTAAATTTTGAAAAAAGTCATCTTTATTATAAACAACGCATGTTGTATTGAACTGTAGAAAAGAACAGAGGGGGCGCCTGGGTGGCTCAGTGGGTTAAAACCTCTGCCTTTGGCTCAGGTCATGATCCCAGAGTCCTGGGATCAAGCCCCGCATCGGGCTCTCTGCTCAGCGGGAAGCCTGCTTCCTCCTCTCTCTCTCTGCCTGCCTCTCTGCCTACTTGTGATCTCTGTCTGTTAAATAAATAAATAAAATCTTTAAGAGAAAAAAAAAAGAAAAAGAACGGAGTGCGACATGTTATAACATGGATGAGCCTTGAAAGGATTTGTGCCGAGTGAAAGAAGCCAGACCCAAAGGGCTGCGTGTTTTAGAATTTGGTTAATGTGAAGCGTCCAGAACCGTGCAGATCCGTGGAGACGGAACGCAGGTTGGTGGTTGCCCCGGGCTGAGTGGAGGATGGAATGGGGAGTGACTGCTTTTGGCACAGGGGTCTTCTGAAAATGTTCTTCGGTCAGGTGGTGGTTGGTTGTACAAATGTCTGAATATACTAAGCCCCCCTGAATTGTATACTTTAAAATGGATTGGGTTGTATATTGATTATATCTCACATAAATAAAAATCATGCGTTTTTAGTATAAAAGCAGCAGGTAGGGCAATCGTTTTTGAAGAAAGAGGGTCTGTCCCTCCTCTAAGTCCCTTCCCTGCTCTGCTTGAGTACTGGACAACGTGTGGGCACTAGAGTGGGAGCAACACAGAAAAACAGAAGGCCCTTGCCTCGGGAACCCTTTCGTGGGGGAGACAAACATAAATCAAACGTAATTATACACACTCATGAGTGTCATGAAGGGAAAGTTCGAGAAGGCTAGGAGAGCAATGATGAGGCTTAGGATCACCTTCCTGAGGACGTGACCTGTGAGGGTTAGAAGTTGATCAAGGCCTGGGGTTGCCTGGCTGGCTCAGTCGGTAGATCTTGTGACTCTTGATCTTGGGGTTGTGGGTTCGAAACCCATGTTGGGTGTGGAGTTTACTTAAAAAGATAAAATCTTAAAAGAAGTTGATCAAGGCCAGAGACTGGCAGGGAAATGGCAAGAGGAGCCTTCCAGCAGGGTCATGTCCCTGAGGTGGGAGGGCCAGAGAAGATGGTTGGAGCCCAGAGCAAGGAGGAAGGGAGTAGGGAGAGAGGAGGTAGATCTGGGAAGCTGGCAGGGGCCAGACTGCATGAGGCCTTGTGGTCCTATCAAGATTTCATTCTCTTTTCCTGAAGAGCAGGAGAGAGCCATGCACACTTCCAAACTGAGGGTAACAAATGTGGGCGGCTTTGTGTCTCGGAAGGATTTCTCCAGATGTTGGGTAGAGGTAGAGAGCTGATGGAGGGCTGACAGTTTTGGCAGCCTGGTCAAGGGGTGATGGTGGTTTTGGTGTATGGGCTGGAGGTAGAAGGAAGTGGGTAAATTAGACCTTTAGGGTGAAAGTATATGGGCTTTAATATGACTCCTAGCTCATGTCAAGGATGACCTCTGCGTTTCTAGCTTGTCTAGGGATATCATTTCTAGAACCAGAAGCACATCACCGTATCTCTCACACATTTCTTAAGTATGAATGAATATGCCTATAGTGATTTCTCTTTGAAAAGGGAGACAAAGGGGCGCCTGGGTGGCTCAGTGGGTTAAAGCCTCTGCCTTCGGCTCGGGTCGTGATCCCAGGGTCCTGGGATCGAGCCCCGCATCGGGCTTTCTGCTCAGCAGGGAGCCTGCTTCCCTTCCTCTCTCTCTCTCTGCCTGCCTCTCTGCCTACTTGTAATCTCTGTCAAATAAATTAAAAAAAAAAAAAAAAAGAAAAAAAGAAAAGGGAGACAAACAAGACCTACTATCCATAGTGTTCTGGGTCCTCCCCCTAAGATTCCCATGTGGGTATATTTCCATATTCCATTTGTTGGTCCGCCATCTTTTATGTCACCAGCCCTCCGTAGCAGACATTTGGGTTGTGTCCGATTTTTGGCCATCTCCAACAATGGGGTAGTAAATATTCTTGTTTTGTGTGAGGGTTTCTGTCGGAGAGATTTCTGGAAGTGGAATTACTGGATCAGAGGCAATGCACATTTACAGATTTGATAGATGTTGTCAGGTGCCCCCCAGAAAGCTCGGATCAGTTCGTATTTTCTCGAGCAGTGTATGTGAGGGCTTGCTTCTCGACACCTCTCACCTGTGCTCTTGGTCTTCTTCTTTGACCATCTAGGTGAAAAATGGCGTCTTTGTTTTTCTCTCCACACCTTATTTTGTCCAATTTCAGAGATTCCATCGCTAGATGTGCCATAATTTTAAAAATTCTGGTAAAATATACATATCATAAAATTTAACACTCTGTTTCTAAGTGTGCAGTTCTCTGGCATTAAGTACGTTCCTATCCTGCAGCCATCTCCTCCATCCATCGGCAGAACTTTCTCAACTTTCTACACTGAAACTCGGTACCTGTGAAACACTAACTTCCCATTCTCCTCTCCCCAAGCCTCTGGAGATCACTCATCTGTCTTCTGTCTCTGTGAATTTGCTCTCAGTGGGATTTGCACCTACCAGTGGAATCAGACTCTATTTCTCCTTCTGTGGCTGGTGGATTTACGTAGCATACTGTCTTCATGGTCCATCCACATCGTCGTGCGTGTCCGCGTTTCTTAAGGGTGAATGATCTGTCGTCGTGTGAATAGACCACATTTTGTTAATCTGTTCGCCCATTGATGGACGCTTGGTTGGGTTCCATCTCTTGACGATTATGAATAATGCTGCTGTGAACAGGGCTACACAAATACCTGTTCAAGTCCCAGCTTTCAGTTCTTGGGGTGTTTACCAGAAGGTTCAATTGCAGGATTATGTGGGGGCTTCTGGGTGGCACTGTCAGTTAGGCATCTGACTTTTGGTTTTGGCTCAGGTTGTGATCTTCGGGGTCGTGAGATCAGGCCCCGCTTGGGGCTCTGCGCTCAGAGCAGAGTCTGCTTGGGACCTCCTCTGCCCCTCCCCTTGCACGCTCACTCTCTCTCTCAAATAAGTAAGTAAATCTTTGAAAAAAAAATTGCAGGATTATGTGGTCCTTCTATCATCAGTTGTTTTTTTTTTTTTTTTAAGATTTATTTATTTATTTATTTGACAGAGAGAGAGAGAGAGATCACAAGTAGGCAGAGAGGCAGGCAGAGAAAGAGGAGAAGGCAGGCTCCCTGCTGAGCGGAGAGCCCGATGCGGGGCTTGATCCCAGGACCCCGAGATCATGACCCAAGCCGAAGGCAGACGCCCAACCGACTGAGCCACCCAGACGCCCCTATCATCAGTTTTTTGAGGAACAGCCATACCGTTCTCCACAGTGACTGGCTATTTTTCGTTCCCCCCAGCGGGGCGCAAGGGTTCCAGTTTCTCTACATCCTCGCCAACTCTTGTCATTTTCTGTTTTTGGACGGTAGTCATCCTAGTGGGTGTGTAGTGATACCTCGTTGTGGTTTGGATTTGTATTTCTTCAGTGATTAGTGATGTGAAACCTTGTTTCATGTGCTTTTGGCCATTTGTTTATCTTTTTTGGAGAAATGTCTACTTGAGTTTTTTGCTTATTTTTTAATTGGATGGTTTGCTATTGTGAGTTTTAGGAGTTCTTTACATATTCTGGATTTTTTTTTCTTTTAATTTGAGAGAGAGAGACATATCAAGAGAGGGAACACAAGCAGGGGGAGTGGGAGAGGGAGAAACAGGCTTCCCGCTGAGCAAGGAGCCAGATGTGGGGCTCGATCCCAGGATTCCAGGATCATGACCGGAGCCAAAGGCAGCCACTTAAAGACTGAACCACCCAGGTACCCCACATATTCTGGATATTAATCCCTTATTGGATATATGATTTGCCAATATTTTCTCCCATCCTGTGAGCTACTTTTCATTCTGCTGATAGTGGCCTTTGATGCACAGAAGTTCTAGACTTTGATGCACCTTGTTGTAGTTTGTTAAGTTTCCTTCATATGTATTCTGTTTTAATTTTTTTTTTTTTAAGATTTTATTTATTTGACAGATCACAAGTAGGCAGAGAGGCAGGCAGAGAGAGAAGGGAGGAAGCAGGCTCCCTGCTGAGCAGAGAGCCCGATGTGGGGCTCGATCTCAGGATGCTGGGATCATGACCTGAGCCGAAGGCAGCGGCTTTAACCCACTGAGCCACCCAGGCGCCCCTCTGTTTTAATTTTTTACATCAAAGTAATACATACACACGATAAAAATAAAGTAATGGTACAGAAAGACATAAAAGTGTGGTGCCTGGGTGGCTCATTTGGTTAAGCGTCTGCCTTCAGCTCAGGTCATGATCCCAGGGTCCTGGGATTGAGCCCCACGTCAGGCTCCCTGCCCAACTGGGAGTCTGCTTCTCCCTCTCCCTCTGCCGTTTCCTCTGCTGTTCCCCCTGCTTGTACTCTCTCACTTGCTCTCTCTCAAATAAATAAAATCTTCAAAGAAAAAGAGAGAGAGAAAAAAAAAAGATACACATGTCATCCTCTTTCACTCCACAAACTCCCAGTGCTTCTCTCTGCAAGTAACCATTGTTAACAGTTTTTTTGTATTTCTTCCAGAAAGCTTTGTATGCATGAAGCAATTTATATCCCCTTTTAGAAGGTATATTCAGGGGTGCCTGGCTGGGTCAGTTGGTAGAGCATGCACTTCTTGATCTCAGGGTCGAGAGTTCGAGCCCCCCATTGGGCATGGAGCCTTCTTAAAAAAGAATTTTAAAAAAAAATAAAGAAATAAAAAACAAAAAGCAAACAAAAAAGCGTATATTCAAAGGGGTTCATACTTTGCTCGTTTTGTTTTTACTAAAACTGCTTCATTCACTATGGTATATTTGAATAATACCTTATCAAGGGATATTTTGAGTGTTTTCAGGTTTTGAATTTATAAACAGTCCTAGAAGGAACACTTTGTTCATATATCATCTTGTATTTCTGCAAAATGTATCTCATGTTCACCTTTTTAAAGATTTTTTTTGGTGGGGAGACACGTTTGTTCAGGAAGACCCTACCAATTTGTGACCCATCGGCTGCCCCAAGAGTGTTACATCCCCCACACTCTTGACAACTCGGGACTATGTTTAATACAAGCATCCTTACCACTCTGGTGTGAAAAGTCAGTATTTCGGCTTGTTAGTCTGAATCTCTTTGCATACTAAACAGGTGGGCTATAAAATGAGCCTCTTTCCCTTTCAGAAACCCTTGAATGTGACAGTGATCCGCAGAGGGGAGAAACACCAGCTTAGACTTGTCCCGACCCGCTGGGCGGGAAAAGGACTGCTGGGGTAAAGTATCATTTCTGCTCGCTGACAACACCCTGTCAGCTGTCACTTGAGTGCATGTCACCCCTAAAGCTCCGGGGAGGAGGTGGGGCGCCACTGGGAAATAAGGATTTTCCCCAGATCGCCTGATAAGCACCTGCAGTAGCAGTGAGAGCACAGGTATGGAGGCAGAGGGTGCCCTGTTCACTCTGGTTCTCGCCTTACCTGGGCATTTGCTCTAAAAGAATTAAAGAGCACAGGCGAGGGGCGCCTGGGTGGCTCAGTGGGTTAAAGCCTCTGCCTTCGGCTCAGGTGGTGATCTCAGGGTCCTGGGATCGAACCCCGAATTGGGCTCTCTGCTCAGCAGGGAGCCTGCTTCCTCCTCTCTCCCTCTGCCTGCCTCTCTGCCTGCTTGTGATCTCTGTCTGTCAAATAAATAAATAAAATTAAAAAAAAAAAAGCACAGGTGAAACACTTAGGGGGCTCACTGTCTGGTCTTCTGAATGGAGCCACCAAACTTACGTTGTTCCTTTTCTTTTTTTCTTCCAGCTGCAACATTATTCCTTTGCAAAGATGATTGTCCCTGGGGAACGGTAGTAGGAAAAATCTTCCCTTGCCCTGGACATGGGTCTGGTTGGGAATTTCTTCCTTCTCTTCTCTCCCCGAAGCTTAAGGATCTGGAAGAGGCTGGAAGCCTGAACTTCTGGGTGATGGAAACGCCGTGGCCTCCCAGTGTAATCTCTTGGGATTAAGGCATTGTTAACTTGATTTGTGCTTGGCATCTTTTGCAAATTGGGCCATGGCTCTAAACGGGAGTCCTGTGGATTGTGGGCAAGTGGGCGGGAGTTATTCTGGCAAGAGCTGATAGGACTTTATTCTTGTAGGAATTTTTGTCCCCCAAATAAAAGTTTTCAGTGTTGATATGACCATGTTATCACCCCAACTGAATTTCTTTTTTTTTTTTTTTAATTTTTATTTAAACTAAATTCAGTTAACATTTAGTGCCAACTGAATTTCTTTTGAACCTCTCAAACCAAAGCTCAGACAGGAATTAGAACATTCTTATAGGAAGTTGGACAGGGGTGCCTAGCCGGCTCAGTCAGTGGAGCATACAACTCTTGATTTTGGGAGTTGTAGGTTCAGGCCCCAGGTTGGGTGTAGAGTTGACTTAAGAAAAATAAAATCTTGAAAAAAGAAAGAAAGTTAAACAGAACAGGGTCACCTGGCTGGCTCAGTTGGTAGAGCATGCAACTTGGGGCTCTGAATTCAAGCCCCACATAGGGTGTAGAGCTTATTTAAAAAAAAAAAAAAAAAAAAGTTGGGACAGAACAAATGAACAGTGGTGCTGCAGTTAAAGATTTGACCAACAACAACGCTTCAAGAACATCAGCCTTTAATGAATGGGGTTTGCACCACCTGCATTTGCAGTGTGGCATTGCTGCTTGGATACAGAAATTACATCCTCTGGGACCACAACTGCTCCCTTGAAGAGCGGGGGAAAAGGAGGCTCCCCAGGTAACCCACTGTGGTGTCTGCTTCCTCTCCTGTAACCCACCAGAGGGCAGCAAGCTCCCTTTGTTTCTGGAATTTAAAAAAACAACAACCTGATAATTACCCCTTTTTTTTTTTTTCAAATTACCTTCTAAATTGACTTTTTATAATTGAACCTCCTGGTCATCCCCTCAGATCAACAGTAGTTTGTAAACTGCCAAGGTGTGCGTGATCGCTGATGGGAACCAGCAGTGCGTGCAGATCTGACTTCTTGGAAATATGGATTCTTTCTTCCTTCCTTTTATTTTCTTTCACATGGCAACATGGGTTTCAGTGATTCTTAGTGACCCTGTGTTCTACTTTCTCTCTTCACCTTATCACAATGTTTATTCCCCGTTTCTTGCCCACCACTTTTCTGTTTCAGAGGCGGTGTGGCCCATTCTGATGAGCCAGGCCTGGGTTCCTTGGGAATGGATTTGCTTGGGTTGGATACAGAAGCCAGCTTGCCGGACAGGAGTCAGCACTGGGGGGTGCTTCCAGCCCTGGATTCTCGTGCTCAATGGGAAAACCTTCCTGTTGGGTGTGTTCCTCAAAACTACATCCACAGGCATTCCCCCTTGTAGCCCTATATGCTGTGCTTACCAGCATTTGCTGTTTAAATTGTGTGTTCTCTTTCCAAGTGTTTCCCAATCTCTTATAAGCCCTGGATTGTAATAAATACAGCTTGTACCATCCAGTTTGTTCCTTTTTATTTTTCTTTTTTGCGATGTATGGTTATTAATCAACCAGCGTTGGGGCTTGGGGTGGGTGTGGGGGCGGGGAGAGTCATTCACATTCTCCTAAAATGAGAGCACCGGAGTTTTCTGCGACAGTGCCGTTGGCTGGTTTCCCGCAGATCTCCCTTTAGAAACCTCAGGATGGCGGTGTGAGCCGGCTTCTGTGAGATCGCAGCTGAAAGTCACTTTGAAATGATCCTCATAGGTTGAACCCAGCTGGTTTTGCAGACACACGTTGTGATGGGAACAGTAAGATAACTTAGCCTACATGGTGTGTCCTCCCAGCTAGCTGAAATCCTGCGCGGGACAGGTAGTGCCCCGTGAGAAAGTGGGGAGGGTGGATCTGTGCTGTGTCCAGGAGGCGGGGAAATTTAGTTTGCTTTTGATAAAGAGGATTTTACCAAACAGCTCATACTTAGCCTTCAGAAAGTCAGAACTGCAGGGAGCCACCAATGCCGCTTCTCAGACGTCGGCGCCTTGGGAAAAAGTTGGGGCAGGGCGCTGAAGACCGTGGTTGGGACCGGCAAGGCTAATTTCGCCACGGGGGCCCCGGCGGCGCCTCTCCCCCGCGGACCGCCAGGGGGCGCGCCGGCCCGCGCGCGGCAGAGCCTTGGACACGTGACCACCAGCCGGCCCTCCCGCTTTACGGCCGCCGGCCGTGGCGGCGGTTACCTTGGGGACAGGGCTTGGGTGGCAACCGTAGCTAGGGAGCGCGTGGAGGAGAAAGCAGTGGCCGCTGGAGGCTGGGGAGGTGACCGAGGGGTCCAGGCGGCGGGAGGGCCGGGCCTTTGAGGCCGTCGGAGGGCGCACTCTGTGAGTCGGGGGCGGGGGTCCTGGTGTGGGAGGGCCTGGTGCCCCGCGGGGGTGGGGGACGCTCGCCCCACCTGGGAAGGGCCCGGGGCGGCCTCAGAGAGACCAGAGCTGGAGGAAGGAGCCGCGCCCGGGTGTTGTGTCCCCGTCCCCTCCCCCACAGACCCCCACACTTCCCTCCCCTCCCCTGGGCCCCCCGCATCAAGATGCGCCGGCAAAGTTTGCAGTCGGAGCAGGCCCCAGTGCTCAGGGCCCCGGGCTTGCAGTCTTAGCACTGCTTTTTCCACCTGGAGGAACCAAGCATTAGGGAGGTCTGCCTCTTTCTAGCGGTGTGAGCTGATTAAGTCATTTCAACTCGCAGAGCCTCAGACTCCAGTTTGTCGGAAGAAATAAGTGAGAGGCTATGGTAGAAGGCCGTTAAACTTTGCAAACGATTGCTGCCTTTCTCAAGCCCTCTGCGGCAGCTGCACTGAACATTTTACCTAGGTCATCTCAACCCCAGAATGTAGGGTTCTCACTTTTATTCTGCCTGTGAGCGAATATGCACTCTAAGGGTACAGTGACTTGCCCAAGGTCTCAGAGCAAGTGAGTGGTGGAACCAGGATTGGGTGCTAGGAGAGGCTGAGTGCAAAGCCCATGCTTTTAACCGCTAAGCCGCTGCTTCTGCCCTTATTTACATTATTAGAATTGTTGTTGATGCCTGGGTTATCATTTTGCTTGCCTGTGGGAATAGGAATATGTACAAAATGAATTACAGGGCTCTAAAGTTATTCCTGGGAAGATGAGAGGCCCTGGCATCCGTATGCTTCCGATTTGGTACAGGCTTTCCCAGAAGTATGAAATTCTTTTTATTCCTGTGGAAAGGAACCAGAGCTGGTATTGTACCGTCCATTCATATAGGTTCATGCACTGGGAAATTAAAATGGGAAACAGAGTGAATTGCTGATGGTTATGGTCAAAATTTCTCTAAAGGAAACTCCACAAAGAAGAATGTCAGATGCAGGGGAGTTCCCGCGAGAAGAAGCAGAAAAAGATGAAGAAACAGAAGTGGAAGAAGAATATAATCAATATGATAGAGAGGTGGAAAGTATGCAACAGGAATTAAAAGAAGATGACATGTTAGTGCAGAGAAAGCCTCAGCAGGAGGAGGAGGCAGAGGAAGGAGAAGAGAAGGAAGGAGTGGAGGAGAAAGGGGAGGAGGGGGAGGAAGGGGGAAAGGAGGCGGGGGATGAAGAAAGGGAGGAGGAAGAAGGGGAAGAGGGGGAGGAAGTGGAGGAGGAAGAGGAAGGGGAGGAGGAAGGGGAGGAGGGAGGAGTAGAGGAGAAAGGGGAAGAGGGGGAGGAAGGGGGAAAGGAGGCAGGGGATGAAGAAAGGGAGGAGAAAGAAGGGGAAGAGGGGGAGGAAGAGGAAGGGGAGGAGGGAGGAGTAGAGGAGAAAGGGGAGGAGGGGGAGGAAGGGGGAAAGGAGGCAGGGGTTGAAGAAAGGGAGGAGGGGGAGGAGGAAGAAGGGGAAGAGGGGGAGAAAGTGGAGGAGGAAGAGGAAGGGGAGGAGGGAGGAGTAGAGGAGAAAGGGGAAGAGGGGGAGGAAGGGGGAAAGGAGGCAGGGGTTGAAGAAAGGGAGGAGGGGGAGGAGGAAGAAGGGGAAGAGGGGGAGGAAGTGAAGGAGGAAGAGGAAGGAGTGGAGGAGGAGGGGGAGGAAGGGGGAAAGGAGGCGGGGGACGAAGAAAGGGAGGAGGGGGAGGAGGAAGAAAGGGAAGAGGGGGAGGAAGTGGAGGAGGAGGAGGAAGGGGAGGAGGAAGAGGAAGGGGGGGAGGAAGAAGGGGAGGAATGGGAAGAGGAGGAAGAAGAGGAGGAGGAGGAAGAGGGGGAAGAATATGGCCGAGAGGAGGAGGCTGTCAGAGAAGAAACAGAGGAAAAGGCTGGAGAAGGACTGGGGGAGGAGGCTGCCGTTCAGGAAGAAACCACAGCGAAGCCTCAACAAATCACCAAGTCCGCGACCAGTTTGGAGATCGTTACACTGACCGATTCCCAGTCAGGCATGTCAGGAACTTCCCTAGTAAGTAGTAATGTTAAGTCATTCATCTATTCTTTCATTCATTCATTCATTCAGAATCATGGAACGCTTACCATTTGCCAGGCTACGGGGAAAATACAAATAAGATACAGTCCATTCTCTTAAGGAGCTCTAGGGTGTGTAGGGAGGCAGACTGGTACCCGAACACCATGAAACAAGATGCTAAGTGCAGTGATTGAGAGATGCATGGGAGATATTTAAGAAATAAAAATCAAGGACACTTAGCCCAGCTAGGAGGATGGTCAGGGAAGGCCTCCTGGAGGAGGTGTGCAGGGGAGCTGACAGAAAGAGTCCCTAGGGGTTAGTTGGAATGCGCTTGTCTTAGAACAGAGTCAGTGAGATCATAGTAATGTAGGCTGTCCCCCCGAAGGAGAACTCAGCTGTGGTCCAAGGAGAAGTGACTGTGACTCGCCCATCCTTGGAGATGACCAGGGCCACTTAGAAGAATGGTTTTGCTGTGTGGTTCTGCTCGTAGGCCAAGAATAAACCTGGCAGAAACATGATTTGTGTTATTTAAGTACAAAATGTCCCAGGCTCCTTTTTATTTTTTTAAATTATTATTATTTTTTAAGATTTTATTTATTTGACAGAGCGAGAGGGGGCACAAGCAGGGGGAGAGCAGGAGAGGGAGAAGCAGACTCCCCACTGAGGAGGCAGCCCAATGTGGGGCTCACTCCTAGATCCCAGGATCATGACCTGAACCAAAGGCAAACACTTAACCAACTGAGCCCCCCAGGTACCCCCCAGGTGCCCCCCAGGCACCTTTTTGAAACAGTTCATAGTTCCAGTGTGAGGCAAACACTAAGGCTGGCTGAGTAGGGACAGAAAGGAAGGTAAATGAGGGAACCAAGCAGCTCGCGCTGTATTTGGAATCACAATCTTCTTTTATTTCTTTTTTTAAGAGAACCCTTAGTGAGGCAAAGGATGCATTAGAATCAGAGCATTTGGAAACAAATGAGCCTTTAAGAGACTTGAGCTCAAAACTAAAATTTCTTGATTTGGATCAAACCGGTTCTGAGGAGCCAGAGATTAGTTTCCCCGAAACACAGCCCTCAAGCGAGCTTGGGGAGAAAATCGACCGGATGCCCCAGGATGAACCGGGATGGGAAAGGAGAGAGGAAAAAAGATCATCAGACTTAAGTGAGCAACGAGAGGAAGAATTCCAGTCCAAAGCAGAAATGCTGGAGAAATCACTGGTGTCTACCAGCGAGGACATATTGTTTCAAAAGGATGACCGTGCCAACGTGTATCCTTTGGTAAGTGAATGTAACGTGCTTTTTAATTTCCTCTAGTGCTTTAAAAGCATTGTGAAATAAGGGAATTTTATGCATATGGAAGAAAAAATACCACCAGAAATATCCTTTTTGAACTAATAATAGACTCGTATGCTTTAAAGTTCAGTTCAGCGCTCTGGCAGGACATGTGTGACAGGAGCGCCGCATCTGGGCCTGACATCTGGGTCCGACAGTGACAGCGTTGCTCCCCAGACAGGAAATTCCGGACGGGGTTTGTCTGTTGCATACGGTGCCGTTTCTTGTGGGAGGCTCAAGGTCAAAATCTGTCCTCCCCTTCCCCTTCTCTCTCACTTCCTCCTCCTCCTCCTCCATTCCTTTCCCCGTTCCCTCCTCTCCTTGCCTCTTCTGCCTTAGCTGGCTCGATACCTCTTTACAAGCTCCTAAAACTGCACGTTCGGAGATGGACCCGAAAGCAAAAGGTATGGAAAAAGCGAAAGCCACTGAGAAAGGCACCAGGTTGTCCACAGGCATCTGCCTCTGCCGCACAAATATTACCATTTACCAAGAGAAGGACGAGGAGGAGAGTTGTTCCCTTCTTCCTCCATCAGCCACTGAAAATTGCTTCCTGGGATTCACCTCCCTTTTCCCCCGTAGCTTCTGCCTTTGGGAGATTTGTAAGTGATCGAAGGCACGTGAAGTGTTGAATGTCGTTCCTGACACACAGTGAGCACCGGACGGCTGTTCACATCTAGGTGATGGTAGTGGTGGTGATAGCAGGGATGGCAATGATGACGAGGATGATGGCAAACGCCTAGTGGGAGATGCAGACAACTGACAGCCTCCTTTCTGTAGACTGGGTTTCCTTTGAGCAGTGGAGTTCAAGGTCAAAGCTTGGGCTTGCCCAGTCTGAAAGATAGAAAAAGTTTTGGAGCCCCTGTAGGCTTTTGGCTTGTTTAGCCAGCTAATACGACATCTGGTGATATCGCTAATGAGAGCAAGTGTCCTGCGTGCCGGGGGTTTGGGGTCCCCTGTTAGCCTTGGGCTCACGGCAGAACTCAACTCTTCTAGACCACCTCCCTCTGCAAATTTATTTAGCTCCTTGAGGACACCTCCTTTCTGTTCCCGTTCCTGTATTGTTTTTCTTTTCCTTTTTTTTTTTAAGATTTTATTTATTTATTTGACAGAGAGAGATCACAAGTAGGCAGGCAGAGAGAGAGAAAGGAGGAAGCAGGCTCCCCGCTGAGCAGAGAGCCCGATGCGGGGCTCGATCCCAGGACCCTAGGGTCATGACCAGAGCCGAAGGCAGAGGCTTTAACCCACTGAGCCACCCAGGTACCCCAGGCCAAGGGGAGTCTTAAGCAGACTATTCGTGGAGCCCAATGTTGGGCTGGATCCCACAACCCTGAGATCACAACCTGAGCTAAAGCCAAGAGTCAGTTGCTGATCCAACTGTGCCACCCAGGCACCCCTAAAATTTACCATCTTAGCCATTTGGAAGTGTACAGCATCGTAGTAGGTACATTCACACTGTGGTGCAACCAACGCCTGGAACTCATCTCGCGAAACGGAAACTCCCTACCCACTGAACAACTCCCCATTCCCCAGCCCTGCCCCTGGCAACCACCATTCTACTTTCTGTCTCTATGGATCTGACTCCTCTCGGGACCATGTCAGTAGAATCCTACAGTATTTGTCTTTTTCTGACTGGTGGATTTCACTTATGTGATGTCCTCAAGGCCCATCCGCCTTGTAGAATGGCGGATCTCCTTCCTGTGGGAGCCCGAACAACACTCATTTTGCTTATCCATTCATCCGTCATTGGACACTTGGTTTCTGCGAAGTATGCTGCTCTATACATGGGCGTGTGGATGTCTCTTTGAGACCCGGCTTCCTGGTCTTTGAGCTAGGTACCCAGAAGTGTCATTGCCGCATGATACGCTAATTCTGCTTTCAGTGTTTGGGGAGCTCTCCCTGGGGTTTTCCACAGCCGCTGCTCCGTTTCACATTCCCACCGAGAGTGCCCAGTGGTTCCAATTTCTCCACATCCTCGTAAAATTGACCCCTTTAAAGCGTACCATTTATTCCTTTTTAGCATGTCCACAAAGTTGTGCAGCCATCACCACTATCTAATTCCAGAACATTTTCATCCCGCACAAAAGAAATCCGTATCCCAGAGCCGTCACTCCCCACCCACCTTCCCCAGGCCCCCGGCAGCCACTGAGCTCCTTTCCGTCTCTATGGATCGGACTGACCCTGCACTGTGTGTGGCCCCTTTCACTCAGCGTCATGGATTTGAGGGTCCTCTGCACCCTAGCATGCAGATGAGGACGTTCTTAAAGTGATCCCCTTTACTTTGGCCTGATGATGTGAAATCCTTCCCCACCAGAGGCTGTGCCAGGGGTGCCTGGCGTCACAGTTCCGGGCTCGGCGCACTCAGTGTCTTGCTGGTCTTGCCTTTGTCTTCCAGACCATGACTTGGTCTTTCGGATGGAACAGTTCTCTTCCTGTTTACTACATTCGAGATGAAAACCAGCGAGTTCTTCTCTACGTCTGTGCTCACACTGCGGTCATCTACGATGTCTTCAAGAATACTCAGCACCATCTTCAGGTATGCAAGTTTTCGTTGTTGCTTTTTAAGATTTTATTTTTTTATTTGAGAGAGCAAGCGAGAGAGAGCATGAGGGAGAAGCAGACTCCCCTGCTGAGCAGGGAACCTGACGTGGGGCTCGATCCCAGGACCCTGAGATCAAAGCCTTAGCCGAAGGCAAATGCTTAACTGACTGAGCCACCCAGGAGCCCCTGGACATATATTTTAATAAGGACCTTCCTTAAGTCAATGCCTATGTCAAAAACATCACAGAGGGGTTCCCAAAGGCCCAGTCGGTACTCAGGGATCCACACCAAGTGGGTGCAAAATTTGCATCTAGATGTCCAGAGACACACACAAGCCCAGCAAGCAGCCCTTCCTGGAGCTCCGTTGAATGTGCAGCACTGAGCACAGTGCTGATGGGAGGGAGAGGGGGTAGTTTGTGTCTGCACAGCGAGGAAGGAGCAGCAGGCAGAGGGGATGAGAAATAGGGACCATGCCAGGCAGGTGTCCGGACTCCTACAGAGTCAGGTGGCTGGAAGTGGCCTTGACCATTCATCCATCCATCCATTCATTCATTCATTCATTTATTCCATAGGTATTTATCAGAACCTCTTTGTTTCAGATTCTGGGTCTGTAGTCATGAACAAAACAGATCTAGCCCCCCCCCCCATCCATGGAGCTTATAGTCTCATAAATACACAATTACGAATTACAACAAGCACTCCAAAGGAAATGTGGGCTGCTTCAGGAGAGAGATCAGGAGTGAGAGATGGCCCTCCAGTTGGGTGGGCTGGCAAACGTACCCTTTGTGCTGAGATCTGACTGAGGAGAATGAACCAACCAGGGGCAGTTTGGGGAGGAGCAGTCCAGACCCAGGGAGCTCCAGGTTTGCAGGCCTGCCCACGGGGCCCAGAAAGAAGGCTGGTATGACTGACACAGAGTGAGCAAGGGGAGAGAAAGGAGGGAGGAAATGGGCTATTTCCTAGCAGGGAGCACTAGCATCTTGTTTGTTTCCAGAAGGTTCCTGAGTTACTGGGAAAGGATTGGTGGGGGGGGGGGGGGCGGGATGGGAACGAAAGCAGAGAGACCAGCGAAGAGGCTTTTGCTCCAGATCTGCTCAGTGGCCTGAGTGGACACTGTTTAAGGGAGATGAGGCCAGCAGGGCTTCAAGGGGCTGGAGGTGGGGCAGAGCCCCAACATTTATTCCCCACCTGGGTTCAGAGTTGGGCACATGCCTAGATCTGTAGGGAGCCCCTGTCCTTGTGGGGAGTGTGGCTTACCCTTCAGCAGTTTTGAGGGAGAGAAAATCGGAAAACCACCGGCTATGGAGAAATGCCAGGGAAAGGCCGTCGGAGTGGAATTGTCAGCCCGATGAACCTGGAAGGGGAGCTCAGTTCTCTCCGTGGGGCCCCAGCCTCTCCGGCCGTCCTGAATGTTTCAGAGCATTTTCTCTGCATTTCTGCAGGGCCATGCTAACGTGATCTCCTGCCTCTGCATCAGTGAAGACAGGCGGTGGATTGCCACGGCCGACAAAGGGCCCGACTGCCTGATAATCATCTGGGACTCCTTCACAGGGTAGGCGTGGCGCAGGCCTGTTTTTTCCTACTCAGTGTAGCGTATCTGCAACAAATGAGAAATGCCGGTCTGGGCGTGCAGAAGCCGGCGATGGGATGCAGTGAGGGTGAAGCGGGCTGGGGAGGCTGGCCGTCCTGTTGCCTTGAGGCCCGGTCGAGTGACATTACCTTCATGAATTTCCCATTTACAATTCTTGGCTCTTTAGGCCCAGAAACTTGGTTTGGCGGTGTCCCAGAGTAGATGAGGGAGGTTGACGCTAACCCAGAGAACTGAAGTGATTTTCCCCATCTGAAAAAAAAGAGGCTGATTATACCCACTGTTTTAGTTTCCTTGGGCTGCTCTAAGAAATTACCACGCACAGAGGGGCTTCAAATAACAGAAAGTTATTCCCTCACAGTTCACGAGGCTGGAAGTCTGAAATCAGGGTGCCCAAAGGGGTGGTTCCTTCTGGGGCTCTGAGGGAGAACCTGCTCCAGGCCTCTCTCTCAGGCGCTGGTGGTGGCTGGCAGCCCTTGTGTTCCTTGGCTGGTAGACCAACCACTCTAGTCTCTGCCTCTGTCTTCACATGGCGCCGTCCCCTGTGTGTCTCTTTGTGTCTGCTCTTCTATGAGCTCAGCAGTCATTGGTTTTAGGATCCATCCTAACCCGTCCTCCTCTGAGATAACACATGTGCAAGGACCCTATTCCCATATAATGCTCACATCCTGAGGCTCTGGATGGACGTGACTTCTGAGGGGGCCCTCAACACACTGCTCTTACCTTACAGGACTGTCGTGAAGACCCGTAGTGCAGAGCACGTGGCCCACGATAGATGTTCATGTGTGTTTCTTTCTTCATTGCTAGTCCCAGAGGCAGAGTGCAGTGCTAGATTAATGGATAAGATTATAAGGCCCTGGTTGGGTTGTGGGGGGTGGTGACGCGGGGGGTGGATGAGTCCAGTTGGGGACGATTAGGAAGAAGTTGTGTTTAATGCTCTCGGGTGTTCTGGAAAGTTAGGTTGGATGTCCTAAGATATAGGTCCCCCAGGTGACTGGTGACCTCCTAGGGCCCTGTTACTTAATCCTGGTCCTCATCTCACTAGACGTCCCAGTGGCATTTGACACTCTTCATTCCCTTGGCTTCTCTGATACCATGTCCCCTTGGTTTTCACCCGCCTTCTGAGACTCTGCCTCCTCTGGCCCAAGATGGTGAGGCTGCGGTTGGTCCTGTTCTCCAGCCGGGAGGGAGCAGACCTGGGGTTGATGCCACACCGTCTTCATCTCCATAACCACCTCAGAATTCCTCTTTTCATGGATGAGGAAGCTGCTGGAGAGCATTCTACCTGGATGTCCCGGGGATATCTCCTGCTGAAATGTCCCCAAGCCCTGTTGCATCTCCTCCCAGAGGCCTTCTAAGCCCACCTCTGCTGCCCCTGCCCACCCCCCCCCCACTCCCGCCTGGCCAGCCTCTTCCTCTGCAGTTTCACTCTGCAACCCAGCCTCCAGCTTGGTGACTTAGAATACACACATAAAATTGACCATCCCCACAATTTTTAGAAAAGATTTAGTTTTTATTTATTTAAGAGCAAGAGAGTGTGAGTGGGGGATGGGCAGAGGGCAAGGGAGGGAGAATCCTCAAGCAGACTCCTTGCTGTGCAGAGCCCGATGTGTGGCTCGATCCCAGGACCCTGAGATCATGACCTGTGCCGAAGTCAAGAGCCAGACGCTTTACCGACTGAGCCACCCCGGCACCCCATCGTAAAAATAGGATTTTTTTAAAAAAATTTAAAGATTTTATTTATTTATTTGACAGACAGAGATCACAAGTAGGCAGAGAGGCGGGCAGAGAGAGAGAGAAGGAAGCAGGCTCCCCGCTGAGCAGAGAGCCCGATGCAGGGCTCGATCCCAGGACCCTGAGATCACGACCTGAGCCGAAGGCAGAGGCTTAACCCACTGAGCCACCCAAGTCCCCCAAAATATGATTTTTAAATGTCTAATTTGGTGGCATTGATTACATTCACAATGTTGTGCGACCATCGGCACGATTTCCGGAATGTTTTCATCACCCCAAACAGAAACTCTGTGACAGTGAGCTCCCATTCTCCTTCCTCTCGGCCCCTCATCAACTTTCTGTCTCTATAGGTTTGCCTCTCATCATTTTATGTCCGTGAATCGCATGTGGCTTTTTATGTCTGGTTTTTCTCTCAGCATAATGTTTTCGGAGTTCTCCCGTCCTGTAGCATGAGTCAGTGCTTCCTTTGTTTTCAAGATTCTATCGGATGGATGTACCGATTCTGCTTATCTACTCATCTGTTGGTTTTTAATAATTTTTTGTTGTTGTTGTTTTTAATAATCTTTTAATTGAAAGCTAACGTCTCCTCTGGCCACCATCTCCAATCTTCATCCTCTTCCTGGAGGTAGTCAATTTGGTGTGTTTCCTTCCAGAACATTTGCTGTTGTCTTAAATACAGATACACGGACATCAGCATGTAGCATCGCGTGGTTCTTTTTTTTTTTTTTAAGATTTTATTTATTTATTTGACAGAGATCACAAGTAGGCAGAGAGGCAGGCAGAGAGCGGGGGGGAAGCAGGCCCCCTGCCGAGCAGAGAGCCCAATGTGGGGCTCGATCCCAGGACCCTGGGATCATGACCTGAGCCGAAGACAGAGGCTCAGCCCACTGACCACCCAGGTGCCCCCGCGTGGTTCTTCTCCACAGCATTTTGAGTGTGATCTTTTCCCAAAGGCAAAATCTGTTTGTGATACTCCCCTGCTGAACACCCTTCAGAGGCTGCCTCTTGCTGACCCAGCCTGAGTTAGAGGGAAAAACGCATCTTGCATCCTAGTTGCGGGAACTCGTCCCCCAAAAAGTGGAATTCCCCCTCCCCGTGCCCAGCTGTGACCTGTGGCTGTCACATGCTTCTAGCTGCAAGTAGTGGGATATCCGACTTACACATGAGGGAAAGTTGTTCTATCCTGTGACAGAGTCCACAGGCAGGAAGGGTGGGCCCCTCATGGGTGTCTCTTCTCTGAAACTGTTGCCAATATCTCCCCTTCCCCAGGCGCGGCTGGCCCCCTAAAAAGGCTTTATTCTTTGCTTTTTTCTTTTCTTTTTTCTAAGATTTTATTTATTTATTTAACAAAGTAGAGAGCACAAGTAGGCAGAGAGGCAGGCGGGGGGCGGGGGGGGAAACATTCCCCACCGAGCAGAGAGCCTGATGCGGGACTCGATCCCAGGACGCTGGGATCATGACCCGAGCTGAAGGCTTAACTGACTGAGCCACCCAGGCCCCCTCTTTGCTTTTCTCTTGCTCCTAAATCTGTCTCCCCAACTAGACTAGGGGTGACTCTGGCAGTGATTTTTTTTCTTTTTAATTGCAAAGTAAAGTGCATCTGTGGTTAACAATTCAATATGTCAATACGAGTTTTATGATATAGTAAATGATGACTTTGGGACCCAGAAAAGATTACTTGGTTTAAGAATTAATATTCACTTTATTAAAGTTATAAACTAAGAACCATAGTTTTTCCTTAAGCTTTTTATTCAACTTATAAATCTTACTCCTTTTACAAATCTAGCATATTTTTACAATTGCCTTTAAGGGGGTTTTGATTAATGTTAGGCCCCACTCACAAATTTGATTATTAATTCCTTTTAAACATTTTAAAACTGCACTTAGAAATTGAATATATTTGGTTTTATCTCTAAGTTCTTTAGTAGTCTGATTAAAAAATAAACCCTTCACCCATACTTAAGGAATTCTTGTAAATCTAATAAATTAGACATAACTATGGCAAATCTTAAGTTCTCATAAGTATTCTAATATTGTTTATAAACCAGTGTGATTTGAATGTAAAATCACAAGTCTGAATCAACCACGGGCTTTAAATTAGAATCACAAATTTAATCCATCAGAGGCTCTGATATGTTAAATTCTCTTAAGCATCACCCATTCCTAAGAAAAATAAACAGATTCTCTTCCCACCATTATGTTTACAGAACAGGCCCAGCTGACATCACTGGCTCTCTGTTTAAGTCTGGAAAGCCACAGGGATAAGATGCTTTCCCCCACTAAGGACCTCACCGTGTCATTCACAGCAATGGTAGTTTGGGCTGCCTTCTCTCAAATGATTTTGGGGGCTACTTCCCAGGGGGATGAAGTCCTCTCCGGTGACAGAGAACCAGCCAGGTCCTCAGCTGGAGCACAGACTTGGTCCCAGCCATTTGGGGCACTGGAGTGACCTACGAGGCCTGCTGATATTTCCTGTAACAAGGGCTGTGTAATGAAAAACAATGGGGAACCACCAGCCCACGGTCCTGGATTAGGACGTCCTACCACCCAGCTTTTCCTCCCCCATGCACGCACTCACGATCACCCACATCCTTGCTTCTGTTGTGTTTCTCTGGCTCACTTAGATATTTAAATATCTCATTTAATTCTGCATGTGACAAGGTTTTTCCTGCTTCTTAGGGTTCTACAGTCTTGCGAGTGACATGGTATAGAAGTGAATGAGGGAAAAAAAGTGAGTCCTTCTTCACCCAGACACATCTCCAGAGTCATCCTTGTTTAGTTTAGAATCTGTTCCTCTAGACTCTTCCATGCACAGAAATGTGTGCACTCTCTCTCCCTTGTGCAGGATGAAGCTACCCACACTGGTCGGCAATTTGCTTTTTTCTCAAAATTTTGGTCCCCTTCCCACATCGGCCTCATTCTTTTTTTTTTTTTTTTTAAGATTTTATTTATTTATTTGGCAAAGAGAGAGAGCATAGGTAGGCAGAGCGGCAGGCAGAGGGAGAGGGAGAAGCATGCTCTCCACTGAGCAGGGAGCCTGATGTAGGATTCGATCCCAGGACATGAGCTCGAGTCAGCCGCTTAACCAACTGAGCCACCCAGGCGCCCCTGCCTCGTTCCTTTTACAAGTAGCCTAGTTTTTTATTATATGGTTATGTCATAATGTTTTTTTAACAGTTCCCACATCCGTGGGTATTTGTGTTTCGAGATTCTTTGCCATTAAAGCAGTGCCACGATGAACATGAATTTTTATTTATATTTATATATATCTCTGTTTACTTTTATTTTTCTGGGAAAAAGGCTGTAGAAGAGGAATTATTGAGTCCTAGGGTGCGTGCATTTAAAATTTTGACAGGTGCAGCTAAGTTGCTGTCTAGAAAGCCTGTGCTTGTTTTCATTCCCGCTTAGGTGGGAGGGCGCTCCTTTTCCTGAGAGCTGGGTATTGTCCTCGGCATCTTTTTTTCATATTTCCGTCCTTCGTGCCTGGCACGGAATCAGCGCTCAGTAGTGGGTGACAGTAGACTTCATGAAGAGAACAAACGGCATGTTTGCATAATGCTGAGTTAGTTTTATTATTTTTTAAATTGAGGTAAAATTCACATAAGGTAAAATTCGCCGTTGTGAAGCGTGCGATTCAGTGGCATCGAGCGCGTTTGCAGTGTTGTGCCATCGCCGCTTGTATCTAGTTCCAACTGCTGTTTTAAAGTCATCTCTACGCCCAATGTGGGGCTCGAACCCACAACCCCAAAGTCAGGAGTTGCATGCTCCACCACCTGAGCCTGCTGGGTTCGCCTAGTTCCAAAACCCCAAAAGGAAAACCCAAAGCCGTCGGTCATCCTTCCCATTCCCCCTGACAGCCACTGACATGCCAGTCCGTCCCTATGATTTTCTAATTCTGGACTCTTCATATCAATGAGCTCAAACAACGTATGGTCTCTGTGTCAGGCCTCTCTACTTCACGTGATGTTTTTAGGGTCCACCCCTGATACAGCAGGGGTCCGCACTTCCTTCTTTTGTATGGCTGCATCGCAGTCCGTTGTATGGACGGACCACATTTGGTTCCTCCTTAGCTTTTGAAGCGAGTCCCTCCGGGGAGCACGGCAGACCTCCGCAAAGGGGTGTTCCCCGGTCCTGTTTTGCAGCATTCCTGTGCACACAATATTTGACAGCTGCCCAGAAGGCAACGGCATCGAGGCCATAGCCATCACCCGGGACGCCAAATATCTGGCAACCATCTCCGATGCTGAAATCCAGGTACAGAGCACTTGGAGACCACCTCAGCAGGCTGACCGGTCTGTCAAGTGTGGCCCGGTGAGCAGCTCTGCTCGGGCCACGTAGCATCTGTGATGCTCTCAGGGCATGACCGGACCCCATGGCCCCTCGCTGGGGGGTTCTCTCCCTGGGGTTCAGCTCACGGTGTCATGCTCCCGAGCCACAGTTACACGGCTACCACAAGAGGTGTCGGGTTCGTCAGCAGCCTTCAGGAACCTTCTCATTCTCCTCCATCTGCTGTCACTCACAGGAAGTTTGCATCTGGAGGTGGACCTTAGCCGTGGAAACGCCAGCGTGTACCCTCAACCTCCTCAAAGAGTATGGTGTTCAGGTGAGCTCAGTTTGAGTGTGCAAAGCTGTGTCTACAGTCACACCGAGCCCAGGTCCAAACCTACTTTTGGTTTTGCTGGCGTTTGGTTAGAGTACACTAGAGCTTGTAAAAAAACACTGCCGTGTCCTTGATCTCATTTTAATCTTGATGATAGTGAGCAATATTTTTTTGAGCATGTATTATGTGCCAGGTTCTGCTAAGTTTGTTAGAGCAAGCATCTCACGCAGTTTGTGCAAACGTGCTGGGAAGGAGTTCTTTAGTAACACAGTGGACTGCTACTGTCAAGTACTAGGTAATTTGTCTGAAGTCATGGGCCAGCGGCCTTTCCTGTTCTAGACCCATGCTCTTAACTGATCCTGAGACCCAGAAATTATTAGTCTCGGTTTGCTTGAAGCGGCTTGCCAAGGACACCCACCAAGTCTACTCTTCTCTTCTGCGTCGTCGTACTCATCCTTGTACCCTTTGCTCATCACACGCCTGCTCGGTCCCTACGATGCACCAGACACTGTGCAAAGTGCTCACCTGGGTGCAGGACCCAGAGCCCAGTCAGAGGGCCTGGGTGACTGGGCTCAGCCGGGCACACGTCATGCTGCAGCTTCATGTCCATGTCTCTCCTTCTGGCCCCCCACCATCCCTCTAGGTCTCTGCAAAAAATTCCCTCACAGCTTTTATAAGCTGAGCTGATACAGTAGCCACCGGCCATAGCGAGTTTTTCTGTTGCTGTAAGAAACGCTCTGGGACTTTTTAGAGCTCGCTTTGAATCTGTGGATTGCTTTGCGCAGTTGTCCTCTTAACAATCCACGGGCACAGCGGCGCCTGGGTGGTTCGTGGGTTAAAGCCTCTGCCTTTGGCTCAGGTCATGATCTCAGGGTCCTGGGATCGAGCCCCGCATCGGGCTCTCTGCTCGGCGGGGAGCCTGCTTCCCTTCCTCTCTCTCTGCCTGCCTCTCTGCCTACTTGTGATCTCTGTCTGTCAAATAAATAAATAAAATCTTTAAAAAAAACAAAAACAAAAAACAAAGCAATCCACGGGCACAGGCTGTCTTTCCATTCACTGACGTCTTCTCGAGTTTTCTTCAGCAGTGCCGTTTGCAGTGAACAAACTCTCCACCAAAGGTTTATTCCTGGGTCTTTTTATGCTATCATAAGTGGATCGGTGTTCTTAATTTCCTTCGTGGCTTTTCATTGCTAGTCTATAGAAACGCAACTGATTTTTGTGGGATCCTGTGCCATGAGACTTTGCTGATTACATGTGGCTGCTTGGATTTAAGTCAGTTAGAGTGAGATAAAACTACAGATTCATTTCCTCGGTGTCACTACATCTCAAGTACTCCCCAGCCACCTGTGGCCAGTGGCTGCCACGTTTGACAGAACAGATGAGCCAACATCTCAGTCACAGCGGAATGTGCCACGGACAGCACTGCAGGGCCCGAGGTCTGGAAGGGCTCTGCCGTCAGCCTGCTCCGCGCTCCTGCCCGCCCAGCTGGACCGAGCCCTTGGATGTGGCCTTGAGTCACAAAGGGCGAGCGAGCGCTCAGCACGGCCCAGCTTTCTAGTAGGCTGGCTGTTTCGTTTCTAGAGAGAACTGTCTCACACCTTCTCTTCATCCCTCCCCGGCCCTTCCTCTTCCTCTCGGCTGATGACCTGTCTCATTTTGCATTGAGAGAATGGGGGCCATCGGGTACAAACCCTGGCCTGTTCTCACTCCCAGCCTACAACCTGCTTCAGGCTCACCACTGCCTCCTGCCCCTCTGCCTGTAAGAGCGGCCAGTGCCCGAGATGCCACTCCTCTTGGGTGCTCGAGGCCCTCTCCTGCAGCGATCGGCTCTCCCTCCGCTGGGTAGCTATACCCATAGCAGACACACATGCGTTTGTCTCCCCTGTCTCTGGAGGACACCACTGACGGCGCGTCTCCTTCCGGCTCTGGCTACCTGCACCTTTTCACAGTAACATGTCTCCGGGTGCTGTCTATGCGTGCTTTCTGACTTCATCATCTCTCGTGTACTCTTTGGTGCACAAAATATTTGATCTCTTTATATTTTCATTGTTAAAGGAGGCATACATGCAAAATGTGTACATTTAGAGGCACAAAACAAAAGGTACCTGTGTGTTTACTGCCCAGTCAAGAAAGAACATCACCCAAACCCTGGAAGTTCCTTTGTCCTCCTTCCCCAATCCCATCCCCAAGTTAACTAGGGTTAACTAGTTAACTAGTGTCCAGGTTTTGTGTTACACATTCCCTTGCTTTCCTGTATACTTTGTCTAGCAAGTATCTCTCAGTACTTTCCTTTTTTTTTCTTTTTTTCCTGAGAGAGAGAGAGAGAGAGAGAGAGAGAGAGAGAGAGAGAGAACATGAGCAGGGAGGGGCAGACGGAGAGGGAGAGAGAGACTTTCAAGCAGACTCCATGCTGAGTGCAGAGCCTGATGCAGAGCTCGATGTCAGGACCCTGAGATTCTGACCTGAGTCAAAATGAAGAGTCGGGTGCTTAACCAACTGAGCCACCCGGGCCCCCCCTCCCCATTTTTTTAAGTAGGCTCCACAGCCGGCCTGGGGCTGGAGCTCAGGACCCTGAGATCAGGAGCTGCCGGCTCTGCTGGCTGAGCCAGCCGGGCGCCCCTCCCTCAGTACTATCCTATTTTGTTTTACCTGTTTTGTTTGGTGCGTATCTGGAATCATAGTTGCTTCATTTTGTCTGCCCTGTTTCTGAGATTCATCCATTTTGAATACTGAGCTTTAATTCACTAATTTTCACGCCTACCTAGTCTCTTCTTGTCTGAGTATAATATAGCTTGGTTCTCTCTCCTACCGGCGATGAGCATTTTGGCTCTTCTGATCTGTCTTCCCCCTGCCCACGGCTCTACCAAATCTGTGCTTATCACAGTCACTGGCGTTTCCAAGTCAAGCGAGCGCTATTACATCCCCACCAGCACCATTCCCAGTGGGCGTTGAAGACGCCTTCCCTGGGCTCACAACCTTCCCTGGGCTCCTCTGTGGGCTTGTCCTCTTTCACTGCATGCCTTCTAATGCTGGCCGTCCTCAGGGTTGAGTCGTGGGAGCTCCTCTTACGGCGACACCTTCTTCCTGGGTGTCCTCATCCATTCCCGTGACTTTTAAGTCCTGTGCATTCCCAAGATGCACCCGAAATCCTTCCTCCCCTCTCCGTTTCCACTGCCACCACAGCTCCCTGCGTGACTCCAACATCCTTCCGGCTGAGCCGTGTTCACTCTTGTCCTGGTCCTTCCCGCCTTCCTGCAGCAGCCACAGTGACAGTTCTTAACTGAGCCGGACAGATCATATCACTCTCACTTAAAGTCTTTCAGTGACTTCCCTCTGTGATGGGGATCACCCTAAACTCCCCCTCCACCCACCTACCAGCACCTACCCTCCTGTTTATTAATGTCTGTTAGTTTGTATGCCCTGAATTTTACAGAAATGGACTCTTTTTGTGGAGGGCTCTGGCTTCTTTTATTCAATTTAATTTTTGAGATGCATCTATGTATGCAACAATAGTTTATTCCTCTTTATTCCTCTATGTGTCCTTTAAGATGTGAATACTGAGTAGTCATTGAATAGATGTCACAATTTGCTTCTTCACCTGTTAAAAGACATTTGCCCTGTTTCCTGTTTGTGGCTGTTGAAAACAAAGGTGCCTGAACTTTCACGCACAAGTCTTTGTAGGATATATGCTTTCATTTCTCTTGGTAATTATCTTTGTTTCTGAAGGCTATCTGCCCTAACTATAGGGCTGTGGGGTGGTAGTTATTGCCGTACTTTGAAGATATTATTGTCTTTATTTTTTTTAAGATTTTATTTATTTACTTAATAGAGAGAGAGAGAGATATCACAAGTAGGCAGAGAAGCAGGCAGAGAGAGAAGGAAGCAGGGTCCCTGCTGAGCAGAGAGCCTGATGTGGGGCTCGATCCCAGGACCCTGAGATCATGACCTGAGCCAAAAGCAGAGGCTTTAACCCACTGAGCCACCCAGGTGCCCTGATATTATTGTCTTTAGACTTAACACCACTTCTGTTGAGAAGTCAACTATCAATCTTATTGTTCCCTCTTCTGAAAGTTATGTATGTCTTTCCCCTCCTGCCCCATTCTGGCTGCTTTTTAGGTTTTCTGCTGATTGTTAGCAGTTTTTAATGATGTGTCTCTATGTATATGGATATGTTGTTCATTTTTTTAAAAAATCCAAAACTGGGTGCCTGGATGGGTCAGTCAGTGGAGCGTGTGACTCTTGATCTTGGCTTGTGAGTTCGAGCCCCATGTTGGGCATAGAGATTACTCACAAAAAAGGGTAAGTAAATAAAAATTAAAATCTAAAAAAAAAAAAAAACCCAAAACCCAAAACATATCTTCTGGGGTTCTTTGAACTTGGAATATCGTATCTTTCTTCAGTTTTGCAAAATTCTCTGCCACTGCTTCTTTAAACATCACTTTTACCACCTTTTTTTCTTTCCTCTCCTTTTGGTACTCCAATTATACAGACATTGGACCCGTCTTGTCCTATACGTCTCTTATTGTCTATATTGTCTGTTCTTTTGTGTCTTTATCCTTCAGCCCAGATATTTTCTCCTCTAATTTATCTTCCCATTGTACTGACTAGTTATTTCTTTGGCTACATTTAATTTTCTGTTAAATCCTCTTTTGAGGTTTTTTAAATTTTTTTTTTTTTCAGATCTAGAATTTCCGTTTGATTCTTTTTAAAAATAGAGTTACTGCTGAGATTGCCCATCGTGCCCTCTGCTCTCTGGCACATCGTGACCACAGTTATTGTCAAGTCTGCGTGTGGCGGTGCTATGCCTGCATCTCCTGGGGTCTCTTGCTGATGATTGCTCCCCCCTCGGTTGTCAGTCATTTGGAAATGTCTCTTTCATATGCCTGGTTATGTTTCATCAGATGCCCAGTGTCATGCTTTAAAAAGTTTAGGAATAATTTGAGGCTCAGGATGGTACCTTCCTCCAAGGAAGACTCACTTTTGCTTCTTGCTGGCATCTGGCAAAGTTAACGAGATTAACTGATTAATCAAATCACAGATCACAGTGATTTGAGGCTGATTTCCAGCCTTTGTGAGGACTTGTCCATGCATTTGCTTCCAACTGTTCTGCGCAACCCCCCGCCCCCACCGAGGCTGTTGAGCTGTCCTGAAATTACTTCTCAAACCTTGGCACTGGTCCTTCACATTCCTGGAGCAGGCAAGGAGTAGGCGATGGGATGGAGGTGGCAGGAATGGAACTTAAGTCGTGTTTCTAGAAGCTGTCTCCCAGGGCTGCCCCCTGCATCCCTTCACCTCGGGCCGCAGCCACCCCCTCCCACACACATACTCTCGCAGGACATGCATCTCAGTCTGCCCGGGGAGCTCCGTGGTGGTGTGGCTGTTGTTCAGCTTCTGCACTTCGTGGTTTCCTCACTTGCATAGTTACCGCAGGGTTGATTTTTGGGAAGGGAGCCAGGCAGTCCAGGCTATTCACCGTGTTGGCAGGAATCAGAAACTCTTTCCAGTATTTGGCATTCATTCCAAGTTACCTTGTGGCCTTGTCAAATTTAGAAATGTGTATGCAGCAGTTTTTGTCCAAAAGGACACAGAGTAAAGGTTATTAGTGAATATTGTGCTACTTTTGCTTGTTCCGATGAATTATAATAAATAAGACTAAATAAGAAAGGGAACACATTTGAGACCATTAATTTTAACACTCAGTGTTTAAATTCTATTCCTCTTGCTTACAAAATGCTGTTGTCTTTCCTGTTTTATATTCCTACTCAGCTATTTATTATAATATAAATATTATTTATTTTTAACATTTAGCTTAGCCAGAGAGAAACAGAAAATTTATTGTAATGTAATATATTTCCATACTTTATATTTCAGAACTATCTTACTTTTAATCCAACAAATAATAAAGAATTGGTGAGCAACAGTAAAACACAGGCAATATATTATTTGTGGGTAAGTAGAAATATTTTGATTTGTCTTAAATGTAGGGACAAGTATGTGTTCATTTCCTGAGTACAGATGTTTTGGCAATGTAACAGTACAGTATCTACTTAGGAAGCAATAAATATGTAATAAAATGTTTGATTTAATTTTAGCATTTACTTTAGTCTCATTGGAAACTAGTGTATTAAATCAGAAGCAGATAATTTAAATTTCATTTAATTTTTTAAAGTAATGAGGCAAATATTTATTTGAATATATTTAACAGGTTTAAAAATTACAGGGTTTTTCAAGACCTTGGTTTTTACCCCCTTTTAGAAAGGAATTAGCAAACAGATCAGCAATGTATATACTGACATAGGGCAGAATCGTGAGATTAAAACAACATCAAAGTTAAACATAAAATTACCACATGACCCAGCGAATCCTAAATCCAAAAGAATTTAAAAAGGCACTCAGACAAATACAAACATACAAACGTTCATAGCAGCGGTACGATTGTTAGTGACCAAAAGGTAGAAGCAAACCACAGGTCCATCAGCTAGTGAATGCATGAACAAAACGTGGTCCATCCGTACAACGGACTATGATTCGGCCATAAAAGGGAACGAGGCACTGACACCCACTACAACATGAATGAACCCTGTATACATCATGGTAAAGGAAAGAAGCGAGACACAACAAACCATGTGCTGTATGATTCCATTGATGTGAAATGTCCGGAAGAGGAGAATCCATTAAGACAAGTGCAGAATGGTGGTGGTTGGGGCTGGGGGAGGGACATGCATGATGGCTTAATCCACCATGAGGGGGCTTCCTTTTGGGGTGATGAAAATGTCCTGAACCAGATGGAGGGGATGGTGCCCAGCATTGTTAGTGTACTAGATGTCCCTGAATTGTACACTTTAAAATGACTAATGGTTGGAATGCCTGGCTGGCTCCGTCAGTGGAGGACGTGACTCTTGATCTTAGAGTTGTTTGGTGTAGAGATGACTTCAAAATAAAATAGGTCTTTCTTTCTTTATTTATTTATAAGATTTTATTTATTTACTTGACAGAGATCAGAAGTAGTCATAAGAGGCAGAGGGGGAAGCAGGCTCCCCGCTGAGCAGGGAGCCTCTATCCCAGGACTCTGGGACCATGACCTGAGCCCAAGGCAGAGGCTTAACCCACTGAGCCACCCAGGCGCCCCTCAAAATAAAATCTTTATGATTAATTTAACTTAAATTTTAAAAACATTTAAAGCATAAAATCTTTAAAAAATAATAAAATGATTAATGGTTAATGTTACGTTATGTGAATTTTACCTCAATTAAAAATGCAAAACAAAAACACTGATTCAATCACCAATTTTCAGTGCTAGTTGTTTCTTCCGGTACTTATTGTAGCTTTAATGCCATATAAATGTAGCGTTCAGATTTTCATTTACTACCATTTAAAGTCACAATCGTTTGTGGCTTTTTTTTTTTTTTTAACGTACTTGCTTTTCTTTCAGAATGTTTTTAGATGTTCCTTGAGGCAGCAGGTTCTCTTATCTGTAGAGGTTGCAAAGCTCTGACCCTGTTTAGATGCATTTCTTTTGATTTTGTGGTTATAGTAGTTCTTTCTTTTAGAAACCAGGTCTTTTTGTAGTAGTGATTATTTTTTCTGTACCCCTCAGTGTGAAGAGGGAGATCTACTTGTTCACAGTGCCCCACATTTAACAGAAAAAGTGAGTATGCCTCCTGCATTTTTATATGTCAGATGTTGTGGAGAGTAAATATGTGTAAGCTTAGTCACTCTGGGCTACTCTTTGTATGTCTTGATATTACACTGTGGGGAAATGATTTGACATTTTTACTTGGGTCCTTTACCATATTGAATTGTCAGCTGAAAATAATGGAACCATTATTCAAAATAAAATATTATGGAAAAGAAATTTGACTACCCTGAGAAAATACCCAAAAAAGTGATGGCTTTACCAATGTATGTGTGCATATGACAAAGAATGAAAAATTATTTCGGAGTGATATAATAAATAGTTGAATATGAGTGGCTCTTTTTTAGGCCACCCGGTTTTCAGAATAATAAAACATGATCTTGGGTATTTAGACGTTTCAGAGTCAGCAGAAAGGCGGTGCGGCAGGTGTTGGAGGAAACAGGTTATCTTGCCTGCCCGCTCGCCTGGAGCCATCGTCGCATCTGAGGTGGACCTCGGGTCCCGTCTCCTGCCACAATTTCTGCATTTGACACCCATGTAATCTACCCTCAGTGGGCACCTTACGGTGTTTCTTCTGCTTCCTTTCTTCACTCTTAGTACGATTTATAGAAATTTATTTTTAAGAGGGCATGCCAAAAAAAAAAAAAAGTTGAGATAGATGAATACAAAGAGAGATGATTCTGTCCAAACCTCTTTTTCATAAATCAAAGTTATCAAACAATAAAGTCAATTCTCATTATGCATGGCAGTTACATTTCACAAAGTCTCCGCAGACCTCAGCGAATACAAAATCATCGCTCCTAGGAGAAGTACAGGATTAGGTTCCTGCCAGCCTCGGGTCATAACAGTTTCACCAACAGATAGATACATAACCTTGTCTTACGTGTGTTTTCGTTTGAAGACACTGTATTTAATACATAATGTTGATGCATTAGCGCTCACAGCCAGCAGCTCTGGAACGCATGCCTGAATGACGTTTATCTAACTCAGGTATGTTCTCTGGAAGGCACATCACCAGACTGCCTTTCAGTACCGTGTTTGGCGTTAGTTTAAACACTGCCCTCACCAACAAAAAGCACCTCAAAAACATGAACAACGTGGCACTAAGCAGACCCTGGAAAGGACTCTTGTTTACAGTTTGAAAGCTGGAATAAGAAGACAGAGCATGTCCTCACTGGACCTCAGCTAGGGACGTGCGCACAGGGAGAGTCAAATTTTTGCCACTACGGATATGCACACATCTGCAAACAATCATGAAGGGGCCACAGGGGTTGATTTTGGGGTTATAAATAAAATTTTTTAAGATTTTCTTTATTTATTTGACAGAGACAGAGATCACAAGTAGGCAGAGAGGCTGGCAGTTGGGGGGAAGCAGGCTCCCTGCTAAGCAGAGAGTCTGATGTGGGGCTCGATCCCAGGACCCTGAGGTCATGACCTGAGCCAAGGCAGAAGCTTAACCCACTGAGCCACCCAGGTGCCCTATGGGGTTATAAATAAATTTTAGTGAGTAGGTGAGTTTGCAAATACAGAACCCACAAGCCATGAAAATGCCTTGTATGAAAATAAATAAATAAATAAATAAATAAATAAATAAATAAATAAAAGAAAATGCCTTGTATGGAAGCAGATGCCCTCCCTTGACCAGTTATTGTTTTCCTGACCCTCCTGTGTTCAAGGCAGAAGAGGTGAGCCCTAGGGTCTTCTCCGTGTCATTAGAGAAGGGGGCAGCAAACTTGCTGTATCCCGTGACAAATGAAGGCATTTCTTTGATTGATTCATTCACTGGACATTCACTGCGGGGCTCCACTCACCACTCTGGGTTCTTTCTACACTTCGTCTCCAAGACATTGCCTAAGAAAGATGGCCCTCGTGCCTTATTTTATGTAGCACAAATTTCTTGAGGTGTCAGGGGCATGTCTGTGTACAGTACTTAATTTCTACTGATGGGAAAATAGTTTATGGGATAAGTTTATAGTTATAAGACTGGGATAATTATTTTGTGGTATCTTACAACCGGACATGCTTTTGCACAAGACAGAGACATTAGTTTCTTTTATCAGTCTCTGAAACCTCGGTAAGAGAAGTTGAGCAGGTATAAACAAGTGGTTAAACACTTTTTCATTTGCTTTAAGCAAACAGTTTAATGAACCCCGTACACAGCCCTTCACTTGCTCCTAACAAACCTTCAGAGGTTCAGAACGGCCTGTACCATGGCAATCCATGGGGGAGAGATTTCTTAGTGATTGGTTTTTCTAATTTTATCTTTTTCCTACTGTAAATCAATGTAATATTATAAAATAGGCCATATTGACAAATGCTTTGTTTTATATTTATACCAACGTAACTTATAATCTGTCTTCTGAAATGCAGACCTTCAACAAGCTCGTGGGAAAATTTAGCCAGTCAGTCTTTCATTTGAATTTAACACAAATACTTTCCGCAACAATGGAAGGGAAGCTGGTTGTCTGGGACATCCTTCGCCCACCATCGTCTGCCTCCGCCTCTGCGGGCTTCCCTCAAATCAAACCTTGTAAACTGGTTCATTTGCAGAAAGAGGGCATCACTGTGCTCACTACAGTTGATCGGTAATTAACTTAATTAAAAGGTAGCTATCAGTGATTACCAAAGTATATTAAAATCCTTTTGGATGTATACACATATTTTGTATATGCAGAGAATATTTCTGGGGAAATTCCTTATTAACTGGGAATGTTTGGTACCTCTGAGGAAAAGAACAGAGGAGCGGGATCAAGGGTGGGGGTGGCTTCACCTCTTCTTATGATCTCATTTGTACTAATTGGTTTGCTTTTTTAAAAAAATCATGGCCATGTATTACTTTTAAAAAATCCCTTTGTGTTGGTGAAATAAAAACTGTTTTTTTTCCTTCCACACTAATTACAGTCATTTTCACCCTAAATATTACATACTTTAATTTTAAGAAAATAACATATAGCTATATGGTTTTTTCTTTTCTTTTTTTTTAAGATTTTATTTATTTATTTGACAGAGAGATCACAAGTAGGCAGAGAGGCAGGCAGAGAGAAAGAGAGGGAAGCAGGCTCCCTGCCAAGCAGAGAGTCTGATGTGGGGCTCGATCCCAGGACCCTGGGATCACGACCTGAGCTGAAGGCAGAGACTTAAGCCACTGAGCCACCCAGGTGCCCCATATTGTTTTTTCTGATTACAAAATAACACTTACATATTATGAAAAGGTGAAATACAATAGGACTTTAAAAGTTCGCTGACTGGAGAGGCTGTGGGGGCTCAGAGAGTGTCATTAAAAGCCTTAGTCTCGGGACGCCTGGGTGGCTCAGTTGGTTGGGCCGCTGCCTTCGGCTCAGGTCATGATCCCAGAGTCCTGGGATCGAGACCCACATCAGGCTCCTTGCTCAGCAGGGAGCCTGCTTCTCCCTCTGCCTCTGCCTGCCTCTCTGCCTGCTTGTGTGTACTCTCTCTCTCTCTGGCAAATAAATAAAATCTTAAAAAAAAAAAAAAAAGCCTTAGTCTCAGACAGAAAGGGGTTCAATTTCCAGACATATCTCTTCCTTGCTGAACGACTTGGGGCAAGGGACTTAACTTGGCTGAGCCTCCATTTTTCCACCTGCAAAGTGGGCATGAAACACTCTCCCTCAGAGTGATTTTATGAGAATTTTTGTGAGATAAGCCATGTAAAACTCTAGTACCTTGTCTGGCACAGGGGAGCTCTAAATGAAATAGTCGTTATCAGTATGCTTGAGAAGTCCCGACAGGGACAGAGGACTCTGCCTCATGACAGGGACCATGCACATGTGGTTGGAGTCACTGTGCCATCTGCTTTCTAAAAGCCCTGCTTTCCTTTTCATTTCTTTTAATACCCAGAGCAGTGAGGTCCTGGCATGTCTTTACAAAGAGAAATGCAAATTGTCCTCACTCAGGGGTGCGGAAAAGACAGTAGTAGAATTGCAGCTGATGATGAATCAGTCTTTAATTAGTTGGGGGCTAGGGCCCAGTGAAAACCAGGCCTGGGTTCCCCTCTCTCCATGGTAAATAAAACCCAGCCAGGACCAGGGAGCCCACCAAGAATCTTGAAAACACTTGGCCTGTTTTGCAATTTCTTTCCAGCAGAGGGCAGTGAAAGATGTTCTCACCAATTACTCTGCCCACCTGCCTTGCTTATTAATCAGAAACTGCATTTAATCACTTTGCATCTATAAGAGGAAATTTCATCCCCCATCCTGCCCCCCCACCGTGATTAGACTTATGCCAGAAGCTTTAAAAAAAAAAAAAGCCCATTTGGGATGGATCTGAGGACTGGAAATAAAAGCCATTTTGTCACGCGACACTGCCTTTGGCTGTGGCGACTGGACAGGGTTTTATATGGCTCTGACAGCAGTGCCCTCCTGTAAAGCGGCTCGTGTGCTTTTGCCGAGCTGTGCGATTTCAGAGGGCTGGTGGACAGACTCTGGTGTCCTCCGTGGTCTCGTGGTAGAGAATGTCAGTCACCGCCCACTGCCACTGCACGTGGCTGATGTGGGAGGGCGGGGAGAGGAAAGCGAGAGCGTGTGCTTTGCATTGGGTACACCTGGATCCCCACACAGTCTAGCCATGGGGCCTGATGGGGCTGCCGTGTGTAAGTCGGTCTCCGGCGGTATTTGGGACATACTTCTGCTGAAAGATTACTGCTTGCTTCACTGAAATTCTAATTTCATTGGGCGTCCTGCGTTTTTTATTTGTTAAATCTGGCAACCCCGGGCCTTGAGCAAATTTCTCAACTTCTCTGAGCCTTAGTTTCCCAGATGTAAAGCGGAACAACAATAAAATCAGCCTCGTAGGACAGTATTAAAGTGAAATTTTTACAACACCTGGCGTCCGGAGCCGGACACAAAATTAGCTGTTCAGTAGGTGGTACTTGCTACTGTTAGTTCCCAAACAGATGTTTTTCTCCATTTCAGCTATATCGTCACAGGTGATATTAGAGGTAACATTAAGTTCTACGATCGGACCCTGTCCATTGTTAACTGGTACAGCAACTTCAAACTGAGCTCCATAAGGACCCTGTCGTTTTCCAAGACCCCAGCAGCTCCCCCCACCGAAAAATCAAACTATCCTCCCGACTGCACTCTAAAAGGTGACCTTTTTATTGTAAGGTAGGTTGTTAACGAATCTAGTCATTTGAATGGCCAAGAAATGATTGCTGCCCTCTTTGTCGGTCGGCATGCGGTGGAATGTCCACCTTGTTCCCGGGACACGAGACAGAGCGGGATTTCCTCTTCGGTCCTTCTCAGGGCTTGCAGGTGGATCTCTGCAGCTGATTAGAATCACCATTCAGTCATTTTTTAATTTTTTTTAAGATTTTATTTATTTATTTGACAGAGAAAGATCACAAGTAGGCAGAGAGGCAGGCAGAGAGAGAGGAGGAAGCAGGCTCCCTGCTGAGCAGAGAGCCCGACGCGGAACTCCATGCCAGGACCCTGAGATCATGACCCGAGCCGAAGGCAGAGGCTTTAACCCACTGAGCCACCCAGGCGCCCTCAGTCATTTTTTTTAAATGAAGCATTATTTTTGTATTAAGGATCTTTAGCGACTGGGAACTGGAAAGGGCTTTTAACCCTGAGCTGCAGTCTCTGTTGTGTTTGGAGGCCTTTGCTGGAGCTTGGTGTCTTCTCCCGAAGCCGAGTTTGTCCTAGCGCTGCGGTTAAAGGCATTTGATAATTAATAGCCATAACATTTCAAGACTGAATTATCTGAGAGTCTGCTTAATTACCCTTGCAGCATTTGCAGGCACATCTGTATGTGTGCACCAAACTCCATATTTGCATACACAAATGAATATTTGCATGTGCAGATTAGCTAATTGTACAACTGACTGTCCATCTGCATACTTAATGACTCCATTTACATGTAGAAATGTGGGCTTTTTCACTTGCAAATGGAGGCTGTTGGGTATTGGTAGTATATTTTTGGAGACGCTGGGTTAATAATGTCACTAAATTGCAGACGACAGAGGCGTTTCATGTGCAATTAGAAGCAGAATAGCCTCCGTGCCCCATTCGCCACAAACACTGATACTGTTGGGTCCCTTCTTGGCAAACAGGAATCTTATCATTGGAACGTCGGATGCGACAGTGTACCACTTAACGACAGATGGGACCAAACTTGAGAAGTTATTCGTGGAGCCCAAGGATGCCATTTGTGCCATCTCCTGCCACCCGTACCAGCCCCTCATCGCCATTGGCAGTTTCTGTGGGATGATCAAAGTGTGGGATTATGAGAAGAAAAAGTACCTTTTCAGCAGGGTCTTTGAGAAGGGGCTTGGCGTCCAGAGTCTAACCTACAATCCTGAAGGTATTTTCATTATATCGGCCTATCTGGGACTCCAAGTCAAAAACAGACCCAGATGGCTGTGCCCTTGGCTGTGACAGCTTCCAGGAAGTTTACTTCGGCCACACTCCCCCCAGCAGGCTAGATGAGACGCCTTGTCCTGGACCCTGCGGTGCTCTCGGTGCCTAGTTAGTGTCTGAGCGCTCACCCCAGAGCCTCATGCTTTTCCATTTATCTCTCCTGCCAGGGTCCTGGTCTGTCACGTTCATTGCTGTCTTCTCAGCTCCTAGAGCGAGGCCTGGCCTGGAGTCGGTGTTTTTTGAAGGAATGAAGTCCTTTTTCCAGCATTGTTCTCTGGCTTGTGATTTCAGGAGCCCTTCTTGGAGCTGGCTTCACTGAGGGGACAGTTTACATTCTTGATGCAATGTCCTTAGAAAACCAAATCCCAGAGCCTTTCAAATATTCCAGAACCAGTGTGACTCATATCAGCTTCTCCCATGACTCCCAGTACATGGCAACTGCTGTAAGTGTTTCCACTGGGAGCTGTCCAGGGATCTAGCAACCTTGTTTACCACCAAAAGGGAGAGAGGGCTTGGGGGAGGGGGGTAAGGGAGGGGGTGCTAATGGATTCCGGGTTCTTTTGGGGTCATGAACATGCTCTAAAATGGTGGTGGTGAGATCTGTGAATACACTGAAAACCACAGAGTCATACACTTTAAAGGTGTGAACAGTGTGCGGTGTGAACTGTATCTCCACAAGGCCTCTATAGAGAGAGGAGGGACTGTCGCTCGAAACGAGCCTAGGCCTCGGGACTTGCAGGCGGGGATTCTGCCATCCTGACAGCTCATTTCGGTGTGTTGGTTTCTGGACCCCTTCCTCAGCATCCGTTCTTTCATCTTTCTCTTTGATTTTTGACAAGATGACATTCTCATTTATCTCAAAGCACCGTCTTCCCCCGGTGTTTTGGATTCCGTTCCTTCCCTCTATGAATAGGGCTCTTAAGCTCAGTAAAGATTTTCCGAGACCTTTAGCCTCTCCCTTCCTGCCAGCTCTCCTGGTCTGCCATGCGCTCGTCTTGCCTTGATATTGGGTGAGGGGGGAAAAGCCACCGCTGCTTCCCACGTCCCTGCTGCGCCCCACCCCTGCCTGTGTGCCCGGCCTCTACCCTGGTCTGTGTGCTCCAAACCGTCATAGACCTGCCGCCGAGCCTCCGGGCCCCCGCAGCTCCCGAGTCAGGTGTCCCTTTCCCTTCAGGCCGGTCTCGCGCACACTCCCGACTCACTCTCAGCTGTGATACTCACACCTTTTTCATTTTGTGTGGCTGGATACAGAGAAGGGAGGACAAAAGCAAAAAGAGTCGGGGTTTCAGTTTTCCACACAGAAGGAGGTGGGGACCGGAAAGAAGCCCAAGGCCCCAGTGTCAGGCGGATGCTTTCTAACCCCCCCTTACCTTTGTGGGTTATCTACTTTTAACCTTAGTTTTCCCAGCTATAAAATGGGTATGATTTTATTACTTGTTCAGACAGACTAAAATCTACTTTTGGATAAAATATTGTAAAGGCAACATTAGTATGAAAAACATGGTGATGATTTTTAAGTTACAAAACTGAAAAAGGAATAACTTCTGCTCTTTGGCTCCGATTCAGGACATGTATTTTACTGTGGCCGTTTATATGGTGGTAGTCAGAAACGGACACCGGGTCTGGGAATACCTGGCAAGGCTTCGTTCTCATCGCAAAAGCATCCGCAGTCTCCTGTTTGGGGTTCATCTGGATAGCAACGAGCCGAGACTGCTGAGCCTCGGGAGGGACAGGCTCTTGGTGAGATGTTCAATGTCCATTTACCTCACCCCTGTGTTTTATTCTTGTTGTGTCCCTGGCATCTGGCATAGAACTGGGCCCCCAGTCTGGGTCCTTGTTGGAGAAAATGAATGTACAATGAGGTAGCATAAAGCTCTCTGAGTCGACACTTGGTCTCAAGGATGCGCGAAAGCAGTACTCCTTCCAGTAGAAACTACGCTTGGCATTTTGATTTTGGGTCTTGTCCCGGGCTGGTGATCTGCGGTCCCATCCTCTGTTGTGATGCTGAGCAGCGGCCACAGCTCCCCATCAGCCGTGCGACCATGAGGGTGTGCACACTGACCGCCAGCTGCACCCACACAGCCGAGACGTTCTGTCTGTCATGCTCGGTACAGAGTTCAATCAATTACGTGGGGTAGTCAACACTTTATTATAAAACAGCCTTCGTGGTAGGTGAGTTTGCCCAACTGTAGGCTCATGTCAGCGTTCTGAGCACAATTAGGGTGGGCCAGGTTAGGCTGTGGGGGTCGGTAGGGGAGGCATATTAAGTGCATTTTTGTCTATGACCGTTTCAACTTAAAACGGTTTATTGGAACATAACCCCACCACGAGTCAAGGAAGATCTGTATCTGTGCATCTAAACTTTGTTCCTCGCTCCTTCCCTTTCTTCCATTCCCATCTCTCCTTTATTGGCCATCCAGTCATCCATTCATTATGGTCTGGCCACCAAAATCTGCCGATGGATGAAATTCAGCAAGCTACCAATTTATGACTGTCAAGTATAGAGATTAGGTATGAATTTATTCCTACCCTCGAAGAGTTCCCAAGAGAATGGTAAGGGAGACGGTAGGACACAACTGTGAGAGTTCAGGTTTTGGGGTATGTTGGACCTAAATTTGAATTCTCATCCTACCACTTCTTAGCTACGTGACCTTGAGCGGCCCACCGAACCTCTCTGAATCTCTGTTTTCTAACCCATAAAATGGGCACAACAGTATGACTTGGCAGGGGAGTCAGGAGGGTTAAGTGGCATCAAGTTTTTAGAGCAGCTCATTGTCTTTGCTCATAAGGAATGCTTATCAGGGCAGCCTGTTAGGAGTGAGGGTCTAGGTAAGTCTTCTCTTAGGGGGACCAGTGCTCTCCCCCAGAACAGGACTGTTGGCTGCCTTCTTTGGCTCAAGCCTCATGTGTGTCTATCTGGCCTCCTCTGCAGATTGAATATAATCTTCTTAAGAGCTGCAGAGACAACCTGGAGGTCCTGGACATTCACTGCACCGACCAGGGCAACTATCCCACCTGTATGGTCTGGTACCCACCGCTCTCAAAGGAGCTCTTCCTGCTCGTTTGCAACAGCGGCTACAAAGTGAAACTTTTTAATTCTACCACCAAAATGTGCCGGTAAGCGTGAACAGCTCCCTGCTGGTGTGATGCCTCCATCAGTTTCTCCATCCCCATCTTCTTTAAGTCCCAGCTTACAGACCCTCGAGCAGCTTGGCTGCCTTTACTATCCCTCACTACCCAGGGGAGGAAACCGAGGCGCAGAAGAGTTGAGTAAGTCTCACCCAGGGTCACGTGGCTGGGAAGTCGCCAGAGGCAGGATGTGAATCCAGAGCCCTTGCCTCTGAGCCCAGCCCTGCACGGATATGAGGGAGCCAGAGCTCAGGGCCCGAGACCCAGGGAAGGACCCCGCAAAGTCGCTGATGCCTTATAAACTCTCCTATCTTTCCCTCCTGCGCAAAAAACCTATTTTCACTTGAATAGTATCAATTGTGCAATGTTTAAAAAAGATTTTTATTATTTTTTTAAAGTGATCTCTATACCCACTGTGGGGCTCAAACTGAACCCTGAGATCAGGAATCACAGTCTCTCCTCACTGAGCCAACAGGGGCCCCTCATTGTGTGATTTGCCTTAGTCTCGCTTCCTACAGGAGTTTTTAAGTTTACCTGATGGCATTCATGTGTTCACTCAGTGTTTACCCAGCCCCTACCTGAGCCAGGTTCTGTCCGAGGTGCTGAAGGTGGGGATGCCGACAGCCATGTTCCTGCCGCCCCGGGAATTGGCATCTTGGTAGGGGAGTGGAGTTCGTGGGAGAGCCTGGGCTGGAGGTCCACATTTGAGGTCGGGAGCACGTGGTGCTTTAGAGCCATGAGACGAGAGAAGATTCCAGAGGGGACGAGCATATAGAGGAGGGGCCAAAGGACTGAGCCCAGGGCATCCAAAGCTCCTCATCTCCGAGCAGCAGCTCTTCCATCTTGAAGTAGGTCAATGTCTGTGGTTGGCCCTTGTGCTGCGAGGCCCGGGGCTCCCTAGGTTTGCTCCTCGTGACAGATACAGATCATGGTGCGTCACCTCCACACCGGGCTCCGAATTCATCTTCAACAACTCTCCCCCTTCTCAAGTAATATCCCACTGAGGTTCAGAGCAGTGACAGAGCTTGCGCTCAGGATGGGGTGGGACTCAACCCAGGAGCCTAATTCTGACCCTGTCCCCTACTTGGCACTACTGGGCCCAGGTGCAGCCCTGGCCTTGGGCTCCTACTTAGTCAGCCCTAGAGGGCATCCCTTTCTACCTATGGTTTGGCTGCCTCGTGGGTATGGCCAGAAAGAAGAGAGGCTCAGAGGCTGCAGCAACAGGTGAGAACGCATTAGGGACCTCACCTGAGAGAAGGAAGTGAGACGCCAACAGCAGCTGGCCCTGTGCCAGAGGACGGTCACGGTTCTGGTCCTCAAAGGCCAGCATCACCCAAGATCATCATCATCATCTTCTTTTTTAAACATCTGTTTCCAGAAGGATACAAGGAGAAATGATTGAGAAATGCCATGTCATGTGGCAGGCACAGGAGAGAAATTCAGCACCATTTTAAAAAAAATATTCAAACACTGGGAAGGAGACATTTGAAAGAAGTAGGTAGAAAAGGAATTTCAGGAAGATCTCAGAATCTTCATACATCATCTTTAACGGACACAAACTTTTTGGAAATGGAATATCCCATGGATGTGCAAGTCCTGAGTAAATCTTGAGTTCACCGTGCAGGTAGATTGGGGATGCTAACGGTTACTAAGCAAGGACTTCAAGCCACACAGTTTGGAATTTCTGCCACTGACAATCAATTGGAAATTAGCATAAGGGATATTTTCATTTTTATTTTATTTTTAAAAAAGATTTTATTTATTTATTTGAGAGAGACAGAGAGAGCAACAGAGAGCGTGAGCGGGGAAGAGAGGGAGAAGCAGGCTCCGTGCTGAGCAGGGAGCCCGACACAGGGCTCGATCCCAGGACCCTGGGATCATGACCTGAGCCGAAGGTAGACACCAAACAGACTGAGCCACCCAGGTACCCCTTTTTATTTTTATTTTAAAATTTTTTTCATAAAGCATCTTTTTAAAAAATAATTTATCAAAGTGAAATTCAATAACATAAAACATAAAAACTAGCCATTTTAGGTGTGCCTGGGTGGCTCAGTCAATTAGGTGTCTGACTCTTGATTTCAGCTCCAGTCATGATCTTGGGATTGTGGGCTTGAGCCCTGCGTGGGGTTCTTTGCACTCAGTGGGAATCTGCTGAGATTCTCTCTCTCCCTCTCTCTCTGCCCCTCCCCCTCTCACTCAAATAAATAAATGAATAAATCTTTTAAAAAACCTAACCATTTTGAAGTCAACACTTCAGTGGCATTTAATGCATTCACAATGTCATGCAACCATGTATCTATCTAGTTCCAGAACATCCCCATCACCCCAAAGTAAAGCCCTTTGCATAAAGCATCTTTTTTTTTTTAAGATTTTATTTATTTATTTGACACAGAGAGAGAGAGAGATCACAAGTAGGCAGAGAGGCAGGCAGAGAGAGAGGGGGAAGCAGGCTCCCCACTGAGCAGAGAGCCCGATGCGGGGCTTGATCCCAGGACCCTGAGACCATGACCTGAGTTGAAGGCAGAGGCTTAACGCACTGAGCCACCCAGTCGTCCCCATAAAGCATCTTTTAAGTGGTAGGAATACCAAGGCCTCATAACCACAGCTTAATTGGGAAGGAATTGTCTCTTCATGATAAATAAAAAGCAATTTTAAAATGCACTCAAAATATTGAGAACTTGAAAGGCAGTTAGCAGAAAAAAGCCAATAAACCTATGAGCAGATGTTCACTTGGATATCAAAGATGCAGATGAAAACAAAACACCATTTTTCACAAATCAGATTAGTGAAATAAAAATGACTGACAGGGCACAGTGTTGGCAAAGGTATAAGCGGCTGGACACTCCCACTGGCTGTTGGGGGGGACCTGGAAACAAGGGTGTCCTTTTGGAAGAGCGCTTTGTTTCCCTTTGCTAAATCGCATTCTGTCTTTGGATGTCTAGGAATGTAGCCCACAGAAGCCCTGAAGCCCTCACACAGTATGCCGAGACATAAGTAAAAGGATGTCTTGCTCGAAAATACTTTCAAAAATGGAAACAATCCAGATGTCCATTAATAGGGGATTAGTTAAATGATGACTCGTCACTATGCTGAAACACGATGCTGCTTTGAGAAAAAAAAAAAGTGTGCTGTCTGCGTAGTGACATGGAAATAGCTCCCAAGACATAATGTATTTTCCTATAAAATTACGTTCCTATAATCTGTTGACTTTTCACACAAAACTATGTAAGTTAGAATATATAAAGGAAATTCTCAAGTCCCTGGGGACTCAAGGGTGTGGCAATGTGGGGGTCTGGGTAGATTATCAGGTTTTTGCATGTCTAAATGTCTGAAATGGTTTGCAAGGAGTATGTGACATTTTTCAGTCAGAAGCAAAAGATAGTAACTTTACAAAATTGTCAGATACGTTTAACAATACGAGGTGACAATTCCATGGGTCCTCCTATGTGCCAGAAATTGTGAGTGCTTTATATATATTAACCGACTTACTGTTCACACGGTCTCGGGGTAGGCATGTCATTGTCCCTATGTGCTGGTGAGGAACCTGAGGCACCGGGAGGCTGATTTTTAGTTTGACTTTTTTTTCCCTTTTTCTTACTTATGATTTAAATTAAGATTTAATTTACATATCATAAAATTTACCCCTTTTCAGTGACTTTTATCATATTCACCAAGTTGCGCCACCATCACCACTATCTAATTCAAGAGCATTTCCATCACCCCAAAAATAAGCCCCATACCCATTATTAAAATTTTTTAAGGTTTTATTTATTTAGCCCCATACCCATGAGCAGTCAGTCATTCCCCATTCCCTCCCTCCCTTCCCCTACTCCGGCCCCACCTCCGGCAACCGCCAAGCCATGTTCTGTCTCTGTGGATTTGTCTATTCTGGATAGTTCATGTAAGTAGAACCATAGAGCATGTGGCTTTTTGTGTCTGGCTTCGTTCACTTAGCAAGATTCTTCAAAGCTCATCCATGCTATAGTGTGTGTCAGTGTTTCCTTCCTTTTCTACGGCTGGATCATATTTCATGGTATAAACCTACCTTATTTATCCATTCACCTGTTGTCAGACATTTGGGTCGTCTCCGTTCGGGGTTACTGTGAACATTTTTGTGTAGGTTTCCAGGCAGACACCTGCTTCATTTCTCTTGGGCAAAGACCTAGGAGCAGAATGTCCAGGTCACCTGATAACTCTGTTTAACCATTTGAGGAACCGCCAGACTGTTTCCCAAAGCGATGCCACCAGGTATCGTTCCCACCAGCAGTATGTGGTGGTTGCACGTTCTCCACAGCCTTGCCCCTACTGAGGGTCCGAGCTGGGATTCAAACCAGAGTCTGCCCCAGCCGTGCTCTCCCTACCTCTGTCCACTTGGTGATGCTTGGGGGGAGCCCTCAGACATCCTTACTCAGGGTGACCTGCAGCTAGCTGGTGCATGGTCCCTCAGGCAGCCATTTAACATGTCTGACACCTTACCTCAGTCTCCATGTGTATGAACTTGACCGCGGATCACTGACCTGACCGCCCCCTGCCCGTGGCACTCTCACAGCTGGCCCTGGCCCCCTTGCCCAGCTCACTGCCCTCCACCTCCCCGCCCCTGGCCCCTTTACGTTTTCTTCAGTTTTCCAACAACAACCCACTTCCCATGGCCTTGTGCCACCTCTGTTTGCTGCCTGTTGTCTGTCTCTTCCATATTCTCCACCTTTCCAGCTTACCACAGTAGACCCAGCTCGCACGTCTCCCTCCTCAGAGCAGTCTCGGGGCCCTGCACTCGCTCGTTCCTACACCTCTCCCCTCACAGTGCTGCCATGTCTGTCATCTCTTGTCAGGCTGTGAGCTCAGTGGCAGTGACCAAACCTTACTCATGTGTGTGTCCTGAGCCCCTCACATAGAGCCTGGCACAGGAGGGCCTTAAAAAAGACTGCTTAATGGATTTGCACTTCATTTAGTTGGTGCACACGCCTGGGGTGTGTACCGTCCCCGCCAGACACGGGCTGGGCATGGGGGTCCCAGGGCGAAAACATATCTAAACAATGAGGGGCTTATCATATAAGAAGTTTGCAATAGCTGCTGACCTCATACGGGAGAAGATCCAGCTTTCATAGGCTATGAAGTGTACTCAATCTTGTGGGCCCTGATAAAAAGCAAAAAGGATTCATAATTAAGAATTAAACACAGCAGGACGCCTCCGAGGCCTCAGAAGGTGCCTGTGGGAGCCAGGGATCCTGAAGCTCCTGTCTGGGCTGCAGGTAATGTCCCAGAGCCTTGCCTGGGATCAGATTTCTAGCAGAGTCTGAGCTAAAGAAGCCTGACCATTGCCGGGCATGATTCATCAAAGCTGTTTTCACAGACGGTGTTTTGGAAGTCTGTGTGTTGCCCCTGGAGTCAGGTGCATGTATGTGAGGGGTCTGGAGCCAAGGGCGACCCCTCATTCTGATCTCTCGGCCTACCCCTGGGGGAGGGGTGTCTCCCTACACCCCGCCAACGCGTGCCACTTCCTCACCGCGTTTTCCCCGTCCCTTGTTCCTATACGCGTTCTCGAGGCATAATGTTCCCTTCACTCAGCTGTCAAGGAGGAAAGTCAGAGCCTCCACCACGGAAAGCTTTCCTCACAATCAGCCTTTCCCTGGAGCATTTACTGTTTGGAGCTGTTGCCCCTCATTTATGGCGGCTCTGAGCAGCGGCGGAGAGAGAGGTTCTTTGCTGAGTGACAGGACAGGAAATTGGGGATGCAGAACGTGTGCGGTCTCATGAAAGGTAGCTAGTCAGCTCGTTCAGATTTGTGGAATTCCAAAAAAAAGTGCTTCTTTTTCTTCCTTTTTTTTTTTTTTTTCTCATGCAGAAAGACGCTTCTTGGGCCGGTTTTTGGTTCTCCCATTGAGCAGATACAAATCCTCCCAGTGAAAAGCACCTTGGAACTGCAGAAACGCTACATGGTGTTTATTAACAGAGACAAGGTATCAGCCCTCGGCTCTCTGCCTCCCGGAGACGCCTCTGTGTGGTTCGGGTAGCAGTCCGCCCCGACGAGGATCAGACTCCAGGATGCCAGGGGTCATAGCCTAGCTCTGACCTACTTCCTCCCGGTCCACAGTGATCCTGAAAATTGCCATAAACGAGTGAAAATTGGGTCTTAGAAAGCATTTCTGAGCAGTTACTGCATTTTCCGTACTCCCATAAAGACACGGGGTCACCAAAGGATTTTTTTTTCTTTCCGATTTATTAACATGGAAAAATCTCATAAAGACATGCAAACTAGCCACTCTTGGTTCTACGTTTAATAAATAATCTGTTGAAAAGCATAAAATCATAGGATTCCAGAACTATCCTGGAAAACCTTGGATGTCTGACTAGGAAGACCGGTAAGAGTTTCCTTCCTGTGTTGCTACCGCAACCTGGCGTCTCTCTCCTGAGGGACAACCCCACAGGGTGTGTGTGTGTGTGTGTGTGTGTGTGTGTGTAAACCCCCGACCCCATGAAACAGGCTGGCACACACTGAGGTGGTTCTAGACGCGTAAGTCCTTCCAGTAAACTGTACTAGAGGTGATGCGCAGACGTACCAGACCTGAGCCTGGGGCCCAGTCATCTGATTCTGAATTTCCAATGACCTGTTTCTCTCTAGGTTGGACTTCAGATCTTACCAGTTGATGGCAATCCACACAAGACATCTGCCATCATATGCCATCCCAGTGGGGTGGCGGGAATGGCCCTTTCCTATGACGGCTGCTGGGCCTTCACGGCGGGAGGACAGGATCGATCAGTGGTGCAGTGGGAAATCAACTTAAGGTAAGTGACCAGGTGAGAAGCTCGGCCCCACAAGGAAGGGGTCAGCTGTAGACCCCCTGTTTTTAACCAGCCACAGCAGATAGGTGTCGGGCCCTACTTCGGGCCCAGCCTTCGGGTTTTTCCCCCATGACATCTGCCTATATGTGTACGCAGACAGAAGGTTACTGTTCTGCTTCAGGGACCGATGGGGGTTGCAGTGAAGGCGGCGTGACTCCACCTTGTTCACACGCGGCCCCTGAAATACTTCCCGCACTGTCATCTGCAGATTCACGCCAGCTAGAAAGATCTTGCCCAAATCTCCAAAGCCTATGTAACAGCAATGGTATTCCTAGTAACATGTGTTTCCAGTCTGTTCTTCTGACCCACCTGCCCTGGGCTGAGACTCTGCCTTGGGTGAGGCCGGAGAGGTCCAGGCTGGAACACCGCCGAGTACTCGGACTTTGAGGTCAGAGAGACATGGGTTCAGGTGTGGAGCCTCCTTTCTGCCGGCTGTGACACCTAGGACCCGTTTCTGAACATCTCTGCTCGTTAGAGTCCTTGTCTGTGAAATGCGGGGGGGGGGGGGGAGGGGGTAGTAATAGGGACTTTTATAGGATTCTTGTAAGGATTGACTAACGCAGAGCTAGGGGCTCAGTACTTTAGTTTCTCTCTCCTATTTATGAAGGCCTTATTAAAGAGCCTTACTGTAAAAGGGGGCGGGCGCTACAGCAGTCTTCTCGTCTACCCAGATTCACTGAGCTGCCACAGGGCAGAGCCGGTTCCCACCCCTGGGCACCTTTTTCCAGCCCCTGCCTCTCGGAGAGCCTCCTGCCCCGCAGTGTCACACTCAAGAGCTGGGTACCGACAGCTTGGAGGCCCTTTCCCTCCCAAAGAATCCTCCTTCCTTGGATTCATGTGCCAAGTGCACATCTCCCTTATATGGCAGACATCGAAACTTCTTAAACGGGGCCAGGAAGAGCCAGGTAGATCTGCTCTGGGTCCACGCTGGTTTCAGACTGCAGTCGGAGCTCTGACCTTCACCTCTGCCTTCAGCTAAGACAGCAGATTTGGGGAACGTGGGAATTTAGAAGCTGGAGGTGAGCTCGTGCATTGGCACTTCCCGATCATGTGCCCAGAAGGAGCTGCTTGATTCCTTGGCAGCTAGTCTGTCACCTGGGACAGTGGGCGTGAGCGACACCCTGGGGACAGAACAAAATCTCCTCCTTTTCATTTTGTCCTCTTCTCCATAATCATGGTAGAGATTAAAGGGAAAAAAAAAAAAAGACACCCGCTTTCCAATGGCTTTCCTGGGCCTGGCCAGAGTCCAGGCTTCTGAGAATTTCAATTTAATCTGTTGTGGGGACAAAGGATCGTTATAAACTAATTAGCACTTCATTGCTGCTTCTGGTGTCTTAATATGTTCAGTGCTTCACTAATGGGAAGAAATGTAACAACGCTAAACAAGTAAACAAACACAATTCCCTGCTGGTCTACCGACGGGGGAAGTCAGGGCGAAACTAAGACGCTGCGTCCTCTAACGTTCCCATGATTTTCATCCGTGTGCTCTGGGCCAGATACCATCCCTGCAGCACATCGCCCTTCTCCCGGACACACCCCTCCCTCCCTGGCATCTTCTCCTAGGGTTCAGTCCATACATACTCGGCCTTTGCCCCGTCTTTGCTAGCATGCCCCCCCTTCTCCTCCCCTTGTCTGGCACCTATTTTAAAACCCCCCTTTACTTTTGATGCTCAACCTCACACCCACCTCTCGTCCTGCTGCCGTGCTCAGACAAGAGCAGAAAGACCCGATTTAAATACCACCTTTCCTGCCTGCTTGTGGTGTGACCTCAGGCTAGTCCTTTAACTCCTGGGTCTCAGTTTCTCCATCTGTTAAATGGGAATATCATCACCATTTTGAGAGTAGAGGTTACCACCGCTGCTGTTCTCCCCGCCCCTGCGCCTCCTCCCCTGGGGAGCGTTTGTGAACACTTAGCCATGTGTCACAGTACTTGCTTCTTCTCCTGACTGAGCTCATTTCCTGGAAGTACTGTCTGTATGTCTCAGCACACAGTAGGTTTTCTATAAGCATGCTTCCCTTTGTGCCCTAATGATCCCCTTTTTTGTTGCAAGCATTAGAGACCCAGCTTAAGCACAAAGGGGAATTCATGAGACGGTCGTGGGCATCTTTCGGTCCACCCTACGGGAAGAGCCAGAACGGTGTGCTCTCAGCATTCACTCTCTGCCCGGCTCTGCTGTCGGCTTTGTTCTCAGTACAACTAGATTTCATCGCCCAGCACAACCACGGCCACTGACAGTCCTCAGATCCCACAAGCTGTTGCTCACACCACAGAGATAGTGGGTCTCTTTCCCTGGCTTCGGTTGGACCACCCCAGTCCTGTCCCTCTGGCTGTCCCGTGTCTGTTGGCAGTGGCCAGGAAGCAGGAGGTGCAGGACAGTCCTGACCACCGGGGAGCTGTTCCCAGGGCATCTGGGGCTCTTGGGAGTTGTTCCCAGGCACTCCTGGTAGTGACAGGCTCCTCTGCGTCACTCTGGCCTTCACCTGGCCCTATCCCCAAGCCACGTGGCTGAAAGTGGCCTCCCACAGATCCTGGGCAATGCCCAGAGGTCACAGAGGGGGAGCCCTCTCAGCTAGACACCTGCCTCCATGACGAATATAAGAGCCGAGAGAGAGCTGGGGGTGTGGCTGGGCCCTGCTTCAGAGGAGGCCTCGGACCCACCTGGAGAACACACAGCCCCCCAGACGCCAGTGCTGCCTGCTTATGCAGGGCCTGGTAAGAGGACCAAGTCGGTCTTGTGGCTCTTTGAAGAAAGACATCGGTGTATACTGATAGCCCACTCAACAGAGAAGAATAACCCTAACTCCCTCGCACCGAGCCTTCTCTGGGCTGGGCCCTGTGCTGACTGCCTTCCGTGCCTGCCTGATTTCATCTCACAGCCATCCTGGGGGGCAGGGATGACTGGTATCCCCACATGGCATCCCCATGTGTCCAGAACCCAGCTCCTGGGTGTTAAAGGACCCTTCTAGGTACTGTAGTCAGTGGAGAGGCTGGGACTCACACCCGGGCTTTCGGGTTCAACAGCACACCTTAACAGACACTCCTCGCAGGAGAACGGAGGGCTTCGTGTCCGTCCAGCCCTTTATGTGGCTTCAGTCCATTTCCACAACCACCCTGCGAGGCAGACCTGTAATCATTCCCATTCTACAGATGAGGAAACAGAAGCTCAGGGAGGCTGTCACTTGCCCGCGATCATGACACTTGCAGGTGTCAGGGCCAAGGCTCATGCTTGTCCCTTCGACTCCAGATTCTGGATACTTAAACCACTTCGCCGCTGTGGTCTACACTGAAGTGTGTTTTAATAACCCCACAAAGAAGCTAATGGCCTGATTAGCAGAAATCCAGTTAGTGGATTATTACGATGACTTCGTATTACGTGTATTTTGTATGGGGCAAAGTCAGTCTCATACAAAAAGTAGGTTTTCTTACCATTTACAGTGCCTATTTTTAGAAAGCCTGACCCCATGTTAGAGAGCAGAGGGTTATTTTTATCTGACTGGCGTGGGTCCCTGGTGGCCTCCCGAGTTTTTATGGAAGCAATTAGTGTTGGCAATGTACCTGCACTTATCCCGGTTTTTGGCTCCGGCCATATGCAGAGCTCACGTTACGGGCGCAGCTGCTCTGTTGGGGAGGAGTGTGGGTTCAGCACACAGGGGCCCTCCCTCCCTCCCTCAGGAGAGCCGTGCTCCCCAAACACTGCAGACAAATTGCCAGGCGCCTGCCCTGTCATCAGCGAGAGAGTATCACTGTCATTAAGGCGGGTGCCCTGTACCACCAGATTCTGTATGGAGATGGGATTTGTCGTTTTCAGCCTCATTTTCGAGGGAACCTTCCTAACAGGTTTCTAGAGCCCCTAATTGTACGGGCACTGTAATGCCCCACGAGACCCGCGGTGCCAGGCGACGCCTGCTGACCTGCGCTCGCGCCTTCTAACACGGTGTTTCTGTTACTGTTCTAGAGCGCTGGACGCGGCTGTTTCTCTTGGGGGCGAAGACTTGACCCCGTTCTATGGTCTGGTGGCTGGTGGCAGGGAAGGAAAATTCTACAGGGTAATTGTCCTCAGAGTAAACACTTGCTGCTAACATCTAGTTACGTTTGTAAAACAAATGTGCCTGGGGTGAACCTTCTCGCTTTTTTCCCAATCTCTTTCCCCCACTGAGCTCGAAATGTGCTTTCTAGAAAATGCCCTTGGAGTCCTAATGGATGCTTCAGACTGAAGCCAAAATGTGTGTCGTGTTTCCATTTTATTTCCACGCAGGAGCTGGAAGACTATTTTTACTATTCTCAGCTCCGTAGTCAAGGTATTGATACAATGGAGACCAGAGAGGTGTCGGAACACATTTGCCTGTCAGAGATTCCCTTTGTCATGAGAGCAATTGGCTTTTACCCATCGGAAGAGAAGGTAGGTAGAAAGAAAACAAGAGCAGCAGTGGGATCCGTTATTTATGAAAACGACCTCTGGGAACAACAATTATAGGTCAAGCTAAAAATTTAACATCATTCTTACATAAACGGATCAGAAAGAAGGTTCTGGGTGTACCAGACGTGCCCCTTAGAAACAGACTTACCATAAAGATATTCCGGAAAGTCTTATTCCTTACTGGAGTGTGACACAGGTAAGAGCTTGGGTTTTGGAATTAGACAGACGGGCCTGCGCTGAGCTCAAGGAGGCGATGACTGTGAATCATGGGGCGCAGGGCTGGGCGCACAGGGAGAGCTCAGGGAACGGGTGTTGTCGGGGTCATTTTCAGGGCGCAGTTGCTGTCCACCCCAGCCTGTGTGAATGGGGTGCCGCTGGGAGGTGGGCGCTCATGCTGGGCTGTGGGGCTCAGAAGAAGCCGTCAGTCCTCATGACCCTCACAAAACACGCCCCAGCTGCGAGGGGCTCCCAGGGACCAGAAGCACCGCAGGGAAAATGGTCATCCTAGAGACCGTGTGTGATTCACAGTGCACTTGACTGGGTTTTCCTTCATTGTGGGAAGTTTGGAAAAGGTACACAAGTGGAATGAAGAACATAATTACTTATAATCCCACATACACAGACGTAACAGTTACATAAAATTTTAAAAAACGAATGGGTACCATGTTGAATACATTTTTTTATTCTATATTTCCACTTGCTGTTCGAACCATTTTGCATTTATTAATAATTCTTTGAAAACATTTTTAAAAAAGATTATCTATTTATTTGAAAGAGAGCAGAGAAGGAGAGAGAGAGCGAGAGCATGAGTGGGAAGAGGGGCACAGGGAGAAACAGGCTCCCCACCCAATAGGGAGCCTGATGTGGGGCTCAGTCCCAGGACCCTGAGATCATGACCTGTCCCGAAGGCAGATGCTTAACCACCTGAGCCACCTAGGTTCTCCTGAAAACATGATTTTTAAAGGACATATCTTTATTTTTTTTATTAATACATAATATATGATTTGCTTTAGGGGTACAAGTCTGTGAATCATCAGGCTTACACACTTCATAGCGCTCACCATAGCACATACCTTCCCCAATGTCCATCATCCAGCCACCCTATCCCTCCCCCTCAACCCCCCAGCAACCCTCATTTTGTTTCCTGAGATTAAGAGTCTCTTATGGTTTGTCTCCGTCCCGATCCCATCTTGTTTCATTTTATCCCTCCCTATCCCCATGACACCCTGCCCCTCAAGTTCCTCATATCAGAGAGATCATATGATAATTGTGTTTCTCTGATTATTTCCCTAAGCATAATACCCTCTAGTTCCATCCACGTCATCACAAATGGCAAGATTTCATTTCTTTTGGTGGCTGCATAGTATTCCATTGTATATACATACCACATCTTCTTTATCCATCCATCTGTTGATGGACATCTAGGTTCTTTCCATAGTTTGGCTATTGTGGACATTGCTGCTGTAAACATTCGGGTGCACGTGCCCCTTCAGATCACTACATTTGTATCTTTAGGGTAAATACCCAGTAGTGCGATTGCTGGGTCGTAGGGTAGCTCTATTTTCAACTTTTTGAGGAACCTCCATACTGTTTTCCAGAGTGGCTGCGCCAGCTTGCATTCGCACCAACAGTGTAGGAGGGTTCCCCTTTCTCCGCATCCTTGCCAGCATCTGTCATTTCCTGCCTTGTTAATTTTAGCCATTCTGACTGGCGTGAGGTGGTATCTCACTGTGGTTTTGATTTGTATTTCCCTCATGCCAAGTGATGTTGAGCACTTTTTCATGTGTCTGTTGGCCATTTGGATGTCTTCTTTGCCAAAATTTCTGTTCATGTCTTCTGCCCATTTCTTAATTGGATTATTTGTTCTTTGGCTGTTGAGTTTGATAAGTTCTTTTTTTAAAAAAATTTTCAAAGATTTTATTTATTTATTTGAGAGAGAGAGAGAGTGAGAGAGAGCAGGAGGTGGGGGGTCAGAGGGAGGAACAGACTCCCCATGGAGCTGGGAGCCCGATGTGGGACTCGATCCTGGGAATCCGGGATCATGACCTGAGCCAAAGGCAGTCACTTTACCAACTAAGCCACCCAGGTGCCCATGTTTGATAAGTTCTTTATAGATTTTGGATACTAGCCCTTTATCTGATATGTCATTTGCAAATATCATCTCCCATTCTGTCAGTTGTCTTTGGTTTTGTTGACTCTTTCCTTTGCTGTGCAAAAGCTTTTGATCTTGATGAAGTCCCAATAGTTCATTTTTGCCCCTGCTTCCCTTGCCTTTGGCGGACATATCTTAATTTTATAACTTTTTCTGATTTAGAAAGTAGAACTATAAAAAAGAAATAGAAATTCCACAGAGATGATCACTGTTCACATTTTGGTGGACTTCCTTCTATTGTTTTTTTTTTAAGATTTTATTTATTTATTTGACAGAGAGAGATCACAAGTAGGCAGAGAGAGAGAGAGAGAGAGAGAGGAGGAAGCAAGCTCCCTGCCGAGCAGAGAGCCCAATGCAGGAATTGATCCCAGGACCTGAGATCATGACCTGAGCCGAAGGCAGACACTTGAGGACTGAGCCAGCCGGGTGCCCCTCTAGCAGCTTTCAAATAAATATACAATACAGGATTGTTAACTATAGTCATCATGCTGTACATAATATTCTCCAGGACTTTTTCATCTTGTCACTGGAAGTTTGTACCCTGGCAACCACTGTCTGTTTTGTGTTTCTATGAGTTTGGGGTTTCTTTTTTTAGATTCCACATACATGTCTTTCTCGGTCTGACTTACTTCACTTAGTAAAATGCCCTCAAGTTTCATTCATGTTGTCCTAAGGGACAGAATTTCTTTCTTTTTTATGGCTGAATAATATTCCATTATACAGCCAGAAATCACATTTTCTGTATTGATTCCCACCAACAGTGCACAAGGGTCCATTTTCCCCCACATCCTTGCCAGCACTTACCTTTCGTCTTTGAGGATAGCCGTTCCAACAGGTGGGAGGCGATAGCTCATTACAGCTTTGACTTGCATTTCCCCGACGATGAGTAATGTCGAGTACATTTTCACGTTTGAATATCTTTTTTGGAAAAATACTTATTCAGGTCTTTGGCCCAGTTATACATTGGGGTTTTTTGTTTGTTTGTTTGTTTTGCTGTTGGGTTGTGTGAGTTCCCTATATATTTTAGATATCCACCCCTTGTCAGATAATGTGGCTTGCAAATATTTTCTCGCATGCCGTAGGTTACCTTTTCATTTTGCTACTTTCTATGGCTGCGCGGAAGCTTTTCGGTGTGATGTAGATGACGTGCTTTTGACAGGCTGTGTACTTAACTGAACCAGTCCCCAGCTGACAGACACATTGGTTGTCTGAAGTGTTCAGCTGTCTGAGAATGGCTGCGATGAGCATCTCTGGTTCCAGTTTTTGCATACTCCTCTGATTATTTTCCAGTCTCCAAGTCCTAGAAATAGAATTACTGGGTCAGAGAATAGGAACTTCGAGGCTCCGCTGCCAAACAGCTTTCCAAAAATGTCGCATTTTGCAGCCCACCATCAGGCACACAGAAGGCCTGAAACCCAGCTACGCTGTGGTGCCCACGTTGCCGGCTGGGTGCGTTTCAGGGAGGGAAGCTGTGGTCCCCGTTACTTCTCCTGGCGCACCTAGAACCACCTGTTTTCGTGGCCTCTGGGTCTGACTGGAAGGTGACTTTTATTCTCCAAATAGCATCGGGAAAAATGAGCTGTGAGGGCCCAGAGACCCACGCAGAGACTTGAACGAGTGCCTTCCCGCACAGCGGGTTTTCTGAGCTCCTCAAAAGGCCTTTGGACCAATGTACATTTTGTAAAAGTACATGCCCAGAAATGGCAGCGACTATGGCGAAAGTTTGTGCAACCCACATGAAAGTGTTACAGAGAGCTGCACTTCCAAAGCACGTTCCTTCGAACGGCCAGTTCCCAAACCAGCAGACCGCCTCAGAAGTACGAGGGGCACTTACAGGAAGAACAGATTCCCGGGCCCATCCCCGGCAGAGCGGGTCAGACTCTCCAAGCAGGGCGCCTGGGAGTCTGCATTTCCCCCTCCCCGCCTTGGAACACTGGCCCGGTGAGCTGTTTCCCAGGGCCGCTCCTGCTCAAGGAAGGATTAGACAAAGCGAAACAGGATTATTAGTCAGGACCCTCCTTTGGTTACAGGTTACCGAAACCTAACGTAGACTAGTTTTTGGATCGCAGGATTCCAAGTCTAGAGGTAGAGGTAATGCCCAGAATGACCTAGGTTAGGCCCACATACTGCTGACCGGAAGCGTCGTCCCCCCCAGGCCTCTCCTTCCTCCGCGTTGCCTTGCTTCTCAGTAGGTCCCTGGGCCCATGTTCAGCGGGTACAACTCCAGAGCCCCGGTCATTGCCCCCAGCCTCCTCCCGCTGTCCTCGGGGCAGGCGCTCCTCAGGTTGGCCAGGCCTGGACGCTCCCATGAGTCAGAGGCAGGGTCAGCCCCCTTCACCAGGAGGACTCTGGGGCGGCAGGAGTGGGCTCCGAGTGGAATTCTGCAGAGGAAAAAAAAAATGGGTCCACGATTCTGAGGCTTTCGGAGGTTCCTGGACATTGGGAAGTGAGGTGTACACAAGCGGGACGGCATCCCCCAACTGGACTGGTTATGGAAACCTCTTTCTTTTTTCACTTTGGAAATAACTGCTTTCGACTTCTCACCTGGGTTCCCCCTTCCCCCCTCCCCTGCATTTCTCTTCTTTATTGTATCTGTGGTTCGTCTTCTCCTTTTTTTTCCCCACGCATTGATCTTAAGTTAACCCCCATCTTCTCGGGGTGACTGGCTGGCATATCACCTTCCAGAGTGAGGAAGGGGAAACGCATACGTTGGTAGAAGTGCAGGGACCCGGAACCTGGCTGACCTAGCTGACCCCTTGCAAGTCATGTCAGCGAGAGTCTGAGTTCCTGTGACCGTGTCTGTCAGACGAGGCTGGCGACAGCTGGCACCTCCAGCGTTGTTTTGAGGACTGACGGACGTGGGTCCAAGGAGCCCCCCCCCCAACCCCCGTGTCACACAGAGTAGCTACTGATTAGCCCTCTTCTCGCTTTAGTATTTCCTGTCAACACGGCATGTTCTGTTTAAGAGGTTCATGAGACAGCCCCTCTTTTACTTATTTTTAATTTTTTATTTTAGAAAATTCCAAACAGATAAAAGCAGAGAAAATAGTGTAATAAACTGTCGTGTACCCATCAGTCAGCTTCAACAATTATCAGATCCTGTTACATCCAGACCCACCAACTTTCTCTGCACCTTTGGCCTGTTCTGAAGCAGGTGCCGCACACTCTTACTTCACGGGGAGGCCTCTGGAACTGGGGTGTCCCTTACTCCGTCATCTAGCCGGGGAGAGGGTCCCTCTTCCGCCCCTGTAGGTGTCTCAGGTTCACCGTCACACGTGTCCTGCGGGCGGGCATCAGCTGTCTCTCTGGTTCAAGCCGTCCGTGGAGGGAGGCAGCGCCTCCCGCATCAGGTGGCCCCGGGGACGAACCCTGCCTGGAGCCACTTGGCAGCCGCGCGATTGGGTCGCGTCCCGGACTTCTCCAAGTCTCTGTTTCCTCATCTGTGAAGCGGGAGGAGTAGTAGCGCCCACCTCCTGGGACGGGTGGCTGAAGAGTAACCGCGCATCTACTTAGCATAGCCCGCGGCGTGTTAAACGTTTGGAAAATACCATCGAGTATCGTTGTTTTCATCATCGTGTCCTCATCTCTGGACGTGAGCTTGTGAAAGACCTCGGGGCCGGTGCTCCTCTGACTGCGCCGTTCTTTGTTCACAAATTCCTTTCTAAAACCAGTTTCTTAGTTCCTTGACTCATCTGGTGAAGGCACTTTGCATAAGTGACTGAAAGTCCTCAAACTGACGGCAGTTTTCTCATTCAGGATTTTTTTTTAAGGGATTTTTTTCTTTTCTTTTCCTTTCCCCCTTCCTTCCTCCCTCCCTCCCTCTCTTCCTTCCTTCCTTCTTGTAAGCTCTACCCCCAGTGTGGGGCTCAAACTCACAACCCCGAGATCAAGAGGCACATGCTCTACTGGCAGCGAGCCACGCACCCCTCCTTCAGGATCCTTGATTTTCAGCCCTAAGCTCATTTCAATGTGTCGTCCTCTGCAGTCCTGCTTGGCTGGTAAGGGAATTCTCGGTGTTTAGCCTCTGTGACCCTCACTACCCGCCATGTGAGGTGCTACAGACAGATGGCGGGCACAGAGCGACCGGCCTTTAACTGCTTCCTGTGGAAGGAAGCTCGTGCCGTGATTGAAGGTGCTCAGTCAGCCAGTCACTGGCAAAACATACTGAGACCTAAACACCCTCTCCAGGTCTTGCTGATGAGTAAACCGTCCCCAGAAAAAAAAGTCCGTCTGCAGCAAATGTTGCAAAGTGGCATCGAGCCTCAGTTATACACAAAAAGAAGTGGAAATGGCGATTGTATGGTTTCCAATGGCTGTTGGAGCCCTCTCTCCTCAATGTCACAAAGGAGAGTTTCAGTGCCCCCCGGAAGGTCTTCATAAATCCCTTGGCCTCCAGGGTTTCCAGTCCACCTAAATAAACACACTCACTCTTTGGAGATGTTTTCCGAAGGCCCCTGGCCCAGATGTGGCCACATCAGCGTGCAGACCTCACGAGCTGATGAGTCTGTTTCTATCTGAAAATATTTTGGTCTCTTGTTTTCACATTAGATTTATAGGGACTTCCATAAGAACGTTTTCAGGGCTTTGAAACTTTCAAATTCAGGCTTCGTTGTGGTTAATGAAACATTTCCCATTAAGATGCAGCTGTTCCCCCATCCCCGAGAAGCCACAAGAAGGACACAGAGGTAGTAGAAGACCTCAGCACTTGGTTACATAAAAGACATAGTCACAGAGGTTCACACCAGTGCCCCTCCCCCCCCCGCAGGCTATACGTTACTTATATTTCTCTTACGTCAATTTAACTGCCTAGGGGTTTTGAATCTAGTCAGTGTGGTAAATTGAAGCCAAATTACACAAGAATATAACCCTCCCCGAAAATTCCTAACCCCTCCCATCCTTTGCAGAGCCCTGTACTTGCGCATAACACAGCCAAAGTGTGGTCGGGGAGGGCCTGCTCTACTTAACAGATCTTCATTTTTTAAACGAACTATTTGCATGGTTTGTAATGTTATAGAAGGAACCAAAACTTCGGCGTCACGGTTTTCTACAGCTGCGTTCACACAGGACAAAGTTTCGTCTTCTAGCTTCATCATTTTCTTTTCCTGCAGGACTCTAGAGTGCCCTGTTGGGGACTTGCCTGTGCGTCACTCGGGTTCTCTGCTTACTGGTGGCTACATTTCTGTTTTGCTTGCAGAGCAATCATTGTTTAATCCTGATAGGTCTTTGCATTGAATTAACAGTTGTGTCACCACTTAGTTCTATAAATGTGAGCAGAGAGGAGTGTGTCTGGCAAGTGTTCACGTAAGGGACACTCTGCAAATAGTTGGTCAGATGAGTGAGTGAGTGATGGGCTTTGGTCAGATCTGGCACAAAGACAACAAGGGAAGGAGAATCCCTGACATTATTATTTGATTTCAGGGTAATCAGTAGTAGCATTTGATACATTCAGGAACTTAGTTTTATTTAGGAATACTTAGAGAGGAATAAACAATCACTTAACTTTTAAAAAAATTTGTTTGGTAAAGATTTTATTTATATATTTGACAAAGAGAGAAAGAGCACAAGCAGGGGGAGTGGCAGAGGGAGAGGGAGAAGCAGGCTCCCCACGGAGCAGAGAGCCCGATACAGGGCTCGATCCTGGGTCCTTGAGACCATGACCTGGGCCAAAGGCAGAGGCTTTAACCCACTGAACCACCCAGGTGCCCCATGACCAACGTTTTTTGACTCAAAAAGCACGTACAGGGTTTGTGATTAAAGGGAAAAGGGCAAGTCACAAAACCATGTGTAAAGCATGAGCTCATTTCATTAAAAATAATTTAGGTACTCGTACACGCCTAGCAAAACTCTGAAAGACCACGCCCCAAATGCTTAACAACATTGACTTCTGAGGGGTGGGCTTTGGGAGAATTTTTACTTCCTACTTTGTGCACATAAGCCCGTGTCAGCAGGGGCCTCTGGTACCAGCTGGAACCTGGCTCTGGTCCATGAGAGTCAGAGTTTTGGGGCTCCCCTGGGGGCTCCCATGTGTGTGTGCAGACTCTATCTACCCCATGTCTATCCCACGTCATTCCAGACCTGACACTCAGCTCATTCCTCAGTTTCCACAAAAAAACAAAGCCCACTCGTGGAAGACAACTTTCTTGAAAATTTGGGAATCATCAGAAAGAGACACAGAACTAGATTTCCCAGCAATGTACCAGAAACTGCTTTTAGACGTTTCTCCCAGTCCTGCCAGTCACCCTGACAGGGGCTTTCTTGCTGGCCTTCAGCCCATGCACGACTCAGTGCTCTGCTCCCCCTCTGTCCTGGTGCACGCCCAGGAACGCCACGTTCTCCTTGTGTTCGCCACGGCAGTTTGGCTCTCTTAGCTTCTGTGTCCAAACCTGCAACACAAGCCCATCTCGAGGGTCTACAAATGAAAAATTACCCATTAGTAGTTTCTACCCTCCTTAGAAGACAGTTGTGGTTATATGGGGAAGGGGGCTTACAATATACAGTTCTGTAATGTTTTAATTTTTCTTAGCTACAAGCATGTGGCTTGTGTTGCTTTTGTATCTAGAACAAAACCCCGGAAGATAAACAAACAAATCCTCCCAAAGCCGTTTGTGCTAATCTTGTGGCTAAACCATGGTCCCAGCTGGGATGGAGAGCCCGTGGCCAACCAGCGCAGCTTTCCCCATGCAAGGAGGAGAAATCCGAACCAGTGGTCATGGGCACAGTGTCTGCCCTGATCAAGACCCCATGGGAACTGGGAGATTTGCATGTTGAAAAGAAGCCCTCAACATGCTGGGTTTGCTCTGAAACAGAAATGTCAGGATTTCCTTCTGTGGCCCACTGCTCTAGGGAGGACTTCCCGGTCAGCTGAGAGCCCCTATACCAGGGAGCAGTGTGCGCCCCTGCAGAGAGATCAGGGCAAGACAAAACGATTTCCGTTGTTCACACTTTAATGCATTTAAAGAAAGAAATCCTGAAATGCCACACAGCCGCTAAAAAAAGAGTGCAGGGGACGACAATACGATAATAACACCAGCACCACCAGCAACAACCAGGCCCTTCTCTCTGGGACTCTCGCCACACGCCCAGTTTTATGCCGACCCCGCTGGTGTCTAACCCTCCTGGCAGGGAGATGCTCTTATGGTCTCCATTTTACAGATGGGGAAGTGGGGCTTCCCAGGTTCTGTTTCTACACATACGCGTTAGTGTGAACAAGGAAAAAAAAAACCCTAAAAATCGTGATATTGAACGCTGGTTATAGCTGAGGGGTGGGGAATTATAGGGCATTTTATTTTGCTTTATATCTCTTTTCTCTTTATATATCTTTGCTTGAATTTTTTAATAACAAGCATGTACTAATCTTTATTGGTTTTATGATTGTAACAGGATAGGTCATAGTGGTGGTGGAAAACATATTCAAAAAAATATTAGTGTTATTTGCTTTGTTACTTGCCTTTGCCATGACTTGACCTCCCATTATTTTTCTTTCTTTTTGACAACCTTTGCGGAGCTCTATCACGTCCCCTGCAGTTCATGCATTGGAAATGGCTTTTAGTTCACAGAGTTGTGCAGCCATCACCGCTGTCTAATCCCAGAGCATGTTATCACCCTAAAAAGAAACCCCACACCCATTAGCGCATGTAATACGGTGACCCACCAAATACGGTCCCCACTCCCACCTCCCAGCTTCCAGCACCCACCCGTCTCCTTCCTGCCTCCTGCCTGTTCTGGACCTTTCATAGCGATGGCCTTATCCACTATGCGGTCTTTTGTGTCTGGCTTCTCTCACGGGAGAATCACGTTTGCAAGTTTCCTCCGGCTTGTAGCAGGTGTCCACGCTTCCTTCCTCTTTGTAACTGAATAATATTCTGTTCATATTCATATGGATGTGTCGCTTTTTTTCATTCATCGAATGATGGACATTTGGGTGGTTTCCACATTTTGGCTCTTATGAGTAATGCCGCTATGAATATTGGTGTACAAGAGCTGGGTTTTAATTTCTCGTGCCTCCGTATCTAGGGGGTAGAATTGCCATATCAATAACTCCCATGTTCGAGGAACTGCCAGATTGGTCTCTATTTACTATTTCTTGGCTTGAACCAGTTTCTGGGTGCGTGTTTCTGGGTAGCTACAAGGAAGCAGGACTTTGAAGAGCGGGGAGCGCTTGGCTGACAAACCCTCGACTGTGGGTCTGGGACAAGCTGGAGGACTTGACACTTAGATTTTAATATTTTATTTATTTATTTATTTGACAGACCGAGATCACAAGTAGGCAGAGAGGCAGGCAGAGAGAGGAGGGAGCAGGCTTCCCGCTGAGCAGAGAGCCCGATGCGGGGCTCGATCCCAGGACTCTGGGATCATGACCTGAGCCGAAGGCAGAGGCTTTAACCCACTGAGCCACCCAGGCGCCCCGACACTTAGATTTTAAAGCCGTTTCCTGGAGGGAGAGCCTGGAAGCGTTGACCCCGGGGCTCTGATGAGGGCCTGGGGGAAAGTCCTCCTAAGGGGCCCCGGAGTGGGCGGTGCTGTCGTTTCTGGGCCACCCTCTCCGCAGACAGCAGGGAGAGAGCAAGCACGGAGGCCAAGCACCAAGGGCTGGCCTGACCCTGCCACTGGGTCCCGCGGGCGTGGCCCGTCTCGCTCCTGGAGAAAGGCAGCCGCCGTCCAATTATAGTTCCTGGAGGAAACAGGGAGCGGCCGTGAGTCACGGAGCCCAGCATAAATAGCGGAGGTGTCTCCAGATGCGAGTGTGCGGCGGGGCTGCGGGGCCTGGCAGTCTGCTCCCCAGCGCCCTCCTCCCCTGCCCCGGGGCCCCAGGAGAGGGTCCCGGGTGAGGACACGCACGCACGGGGACAGTGGACTCCTCAGCTCCTCGTCTGCTGGGGCTGCGCTAGAGGGCACCCTGGGGCGGGGGACAGGGGGCCTGAGCAGGCGGAGAGTCCTCGCGGCCTGTGCGGCCTGTGCGAGCCCGAGAAACCAGCACAAGAGAAACAGAGGCGCGCCAGCAGCCGGCAGCCTGCTTGTCCACCGAGGGAGGCCCGCGCTCAAGTGTCGCGTGTTCCCCTCTGCCTCACAGGGGGGCTAGAAAGCGCGAGTAGAAAACGGTGCTAAGGCCATCAGTGGCTTCCTGCTGCCATGGGAGTGAATGGCCGAGGCAGAGTAAAACAAGCCTGAGCAAGGGGACCCAGCCCACCAGGACCGGGCCTCCCTTCCCGCTCGGGCTGCACGGCAGGGCCCGCAGAAGCCCAGGCACCGCGTGGCTAAGCCTGGGAAGTTACAAACCAAGCAGCAAGCTGTTAATACTCTGCCCTGACGGGTCTCCCTCTGATTTGGGCTCCTTCAAATTCCGGGGCTCCTTGCGTTTCACTCTTGAATGGGCGGCGTGAGGAGGGCCAGGCCAGTGACGACCGCCTGTCTTCCTGCCCGGCTCCCTCCTTGCCCAGCCTTCAGCCCCGTGGGTGTGGTCGCAGTGCAGGTCCCTCTCGGAGGATGACTTCAGGAGACCTGCAGGCCCTGGAAGTGGGCTTGGGTTATTTGGGGCTGGGGGGGGGGGTTAGTCCTGGGGTTCCGGGTTCCCAGAGCATGGTCTATGATGGAGGGCAGGGCGTCTAGGTGGGCACCTCCTATGGCCCCAAGACTCCTTTGAGGAGGGGGTTAGCCAGAGGGGGCCCCCCTTGCTTGGATACCGTGTCCCTCCCGGAGAACACCTCTCTCTAATGGGGATGGTTTCTTCTCAGGTCTGCGTCTGGAAATGCAGGCCTACCTCCGACTTTCCAAGAGAAGTCTGAAAGCTCGATTTCTTTCTTTCTTTTTTTTTTTTTTTAAGATTTTATTTATTTATTTGATGGAGAGACCACAAGTAGGCAGAGAGGCAGGCAGAGAGAGAGAGGGGGAAGCAGGCTCCCTGGAGAGCAGAGAGCCCGATGCGGGGCTCGATCCCAGGACCCTGGGATCATGACCTGAGCCGAAGGCAGAGGCTTAACCCACTGAGCCACCCAGGCGCCCCTGAAAGCTAGATTTCTGTATGAAACCTCCTAATTCTGGAAGTCCCACACGAACCCTGCCGGTGTGCCTCCTCTGACCTGCCGATAGCACCAAGGTCCTTGGTGCCTCATTGGAATCCCGACCCGCCGGCCGGGTGGCAGGAGGGATAATGCCCCCCCAGAGGGGTCCGTGTCTTAATTCCTGCAACCTGTGAATGCACTACCTCACATAGCAAGAGGATATCACAAGCATGATTAAATTAAGGATCTTGAGATGGGAGATTATCCTGGATAATCTGGCGGACCGGGTGTAATCACAAGGGTCTTTACAAGAGGCAGGCAAGAGGTCAGGGTCAGAGGAGGAGGCATGAGAAGGGAAGGAGACGTCAGAGCTCGTAATGAGGCTGCTGGCTTTGAAGATGGAAGGGCCAAGGAACAGTGGCACCTCTAGAAGCTGCAGGGCAACACAGGCAGATTCTCCACTAGAGCTTCCAGAAAGAACGCAGCCCCACACATACCTTGATGTTGGCCCTTTGCAGACCCATTGCAGACTTCTGACCTTGAGAACTAGGAGACCAGCTTGTGTGCTTGAAGCCGCTCCATTTGTCGTTGGTGGTTCCAACAGGGACAGGAGACACGTGGGAGGGGCTTGGGGGAGCTTCTCACGCAGCCCCCGCTCACCCCCCTCCTCACACGTGCTCCCCCTCGCCTTAGACTGGCTGGATGCTCGCTGGCCGTCCTCCCCACCCACCTCCTCCATGAGGCCTTCCCAGGCCCACCTCGCCGAGGGCTTCTCCAGCCAAGCGCCTGCATTTGGCACCGAAGGTCTGAGAGCCGCTGTATCCAAACAGATTAAGTCACTTGTGCTGGTGCCTGGGCCGCCCTTCTGAGCAGTGATTCTAGGAGGGGAGTCTGGGCTCGGCTGGTGAGGAAAGCCCCCCAGGGGTGCTTTGCGGGCAGCCAGGGCTGAGAACCAAACCGCAGTGACAGACCTTCCTTTTGGTTCACTCTCCGTGTACGTTGTCTCCTCACAGGGCCCAGACCAGGGCTTGGCACCTAGCAGGTGTTTAATAAATATTTGCCGCCTGAGAAGTCCTAGAGTGCAGGGCTGTTCTCATCATAATGAAGTGGCTTGCTTTCCATTCACCTAGCACGAAACCAAATGCTCAGTTACCACTACTAAACTGAACGAAACCAACTAGGGCAGCAAGTGGTTATTTTATCTTATTTTTTTTTAAGATTTTATTTATTTATTTGATACAGAGAGAGAGAGCACAAGATGGGGAGTAGCAGGCAGAAGAGGGAGAAGCAGGCTCCCCACAGAGCAGGCGGAGCCCGTTGCAGGGCTCGATCCCAGGACCCCAGAATCATGACCTGAGCCAAAGGCAGTCGCTTAACCAACTGAGCCACCAAGGTGCCCGCAAGTGGTTATTTTAAAGAAGCCTTTTGTGTATTTTAAGAAAAATTCTCCCATGACCTCCCTTGTGCCTGCGTCCTGTGCTTGGTTTCGTTTCTTTCTTACTTCTCTGGGTCCCTACAACGCGCCTCTCTACTGGACACCCCAAGCCAGGTCCCGATTCTTCTGGGAACTGGTGTCTTCCCTCTGCCCAAGCTCGTTGGTCTAAGACCAGTTGTTCCCAAAGAGGTGCCCCTCCCCACCAAGCCAGCAGCGCTGGCCTCACTGGAGACTTGTTAAAAAAGGCAGACTCTCTGCCCGCCCCCCCAACAACCAGACTCACTGAATCAGAAACTCTGGGGGCGGGACCTGCAGTGTTTTTTTAAATAAGCCCTCCTGATCCTGTTGACCCCCTGACAAAGCTTGAGCACCCCTGATTTGAAGCCGCGCTTCTCAACCCTGGCGGTACATTCAGATCCCAAGGAAAGCTTTTAAAAAATATGACTGCTTATACTCCCCCCCCCACCCCCGATGAATGAAATCAGGATCTCTGGGAAGGGGCCCCAATGTTTAAAGCTGCTCGAGTGAATCAAACGAAACACAGCCTTCGCGGAGGAAGGGCCAGAATGCCGATAAAAGGCCTGGCCGAAGCCAAGCACCGTGGTCCGGGCAGGGCTGCGGGAGCCTCCGCTCCTCCCCAGGCGGCCTCGCCCTGGGGCACAGGGAAGGCTCGCAGCGTTCCATGCTGTCTCCGGGGCTCCTCTCCCAGCGTGAACTTGACATGTGCCGAAGTCTGCCTTTTCAACTCACGCTTGCAAAGGAGGCTCAGGAAAGAGATGTCAAGGGTGCCCTAACTGCCAGCTCGGTGCTTTTCGAGCAGTGATCCTTGATCAGTCGCATGGGAAAAGAGTTAAAGAGGTGAATCACCTGCTCGGTTTGGGCTGAGAACGTTCGCTGAGGTCTTCGGAATACTCTGGATATGAGTAACTCCCGATTTTGAGCTCATTTTTGTTGTTTTTGGTTTAGTCTTCTATTTCCGAATCGAGTTAAATCGTGTATGACGTTTATAATTCGTATTTATCATGTATATTATTTATGTAATTATAAGTCATACATATACTTTATGTAACTATAAATTATAATTTATATAATAAATTACATGTGTCGTAATTAGCAAGGGCATAGACAATATAATAATCCCAAGAATAGTTACCGCCTTTTGAGAGCTAACAGTGTATTAGGCATTAATGTTTAGCACCTTAAATACATTGTTGCAGTAAACTTCAAAACTCCGTTACCCCTTCTTTCAAGATGAGGAAACTGAGAGTCAGTTCAGAAAGAAAGTGGGAAAGTCGGGATTTGAACCTAGGTCTATCATCAACGATCAAACTTTGAGCCCTAGTCTCTACTGCCTCATAGTTAAATGGTAGCACATGTTTATAATACAATTATAATTAATACAGTAAAAAAATCTAAATAATGTTATGCTGGGTAGTGTTTTATATATACATAAAATTATACATAACTTGCAATTGTACATAATATAAACTAAATAAATGTTCTGTATGAAAATGTTACCACTTAAAGTTACTTATGTAGTATCATCTAAAGTTTATTCGTATCTGTAACCAATGATGTTATGTCTAAAGACCATTCCTAGGGGCACCTGCGTGTCTCAGTCTTAAGCATCTGCCTTTGGCTCAGGTCATGATCCCAGGGTCCTGCGATCGAGTTCCGCATCAGGCTCCCTGGTCCACGGGAAGCTTGCTTCTCCCTCTCCCACTCCCTCTGCTTGTGTTCCCTTTCTCGCTGTGTCTTTCTCTGTCAAATAAATAAATAAAATCTTAAAAAAAAAAAAAAAGACCATTCCTCAAATGTTACATTGAAAATAAATGGCTTCTTTGAAAATACTAATCTAAGTACTAATCTAAATACTGATCACTAAAATACAGTGTTTAAGGGGGAAAAAAAACGGGATACAAAATTATGTATATATGTGATGAGAATTTTGCAAAACATATACATATATATTTTGTATGCATGGGAGGGGAATGGAAAGAAAGTACCTCAAATCTTTCACAGAAATTATGGTTGGTTGGTTGGACTGCAAAAGACTTTTATTTTCTTCTTCTTCTTCTTCTTTTTTTTTTTTTAAGATTTTATTTATTTATTTGACAGAGAGAGAGGTCACAAGTAGCAGAGAGGCAGGCAGAGAGAGGGGGGGAAGCAGGCTCCCTGCCAAGCAAGCAGAGAGCCTGATGCAGGGCTCGATCCCAGGACTCTGGGATCATGACCTGAGCCAAAAGCAGAGGCTTAACCCACTGAGCCACCCAGGCGCCCTGTTTTCTTCTTGATACTTGGGGCCAGACCGAGGCACTAGGGTGCCCCAGACCAGCTGATATTTGGTGTAGGTTCAAACGGGTGCTCTTCCAATTTTTGTTTTCTAAAATGTAGTGCACAGGGAAAAATTGGTTACCTATTGATAAATGTTGCATACAAATACAGATTCAGTTCCTGATTTATTCCTACAGACCAAAACTGAGTTCATGTTCAGGGGAAAAAAAAAAAATTTCCCACTTTTCTTTGGCTCTTCTTCTCTCTTTCTGTAAAATTCCAAGCCCCACAATTTATTAGGAAATGTATCAGTTTAAAATGTAAATATTAAAATAAATTACTAATTTTTAGCCCTTTGCCAGACATAACTTGGGTTTCTGAATTTCAGCTGACTGTAGTATGCATGGTACAAAAATAGTGCAGAGAGAGAGGAGGAGGACACTGAGGAGGGGTTTTGTTTGTTTTTATATTTCTCCCTTTCTCTCATTCCGCCGGTTCTCTAAGGAGACCCATTGGAGACCTGCACTAAAGGGCACCGCATTTTCCTTTGAATCCATAGTCCGGTCAGCACCCTTTTCTCATTCTAGAAAACTTGGAAAATGCATAATGAGTTTCCAAATCAGGAAGCGGTCCTCCTTGAATGAATTGGGAAGTGTTCCCTTTTCTTCTGTTTTTGGGGAAGTTTGTGGAGAATTGGTATTTTTTAAGTATTTGGTAGAAGTCATCTGGTCTTTGGCTTTCCTTTGTGGAAAAAAAAATTTTTTTAAGGTTTTTTGTTTTGTTTTGTTTTGTTTAAGCAATCTACACCCAACATGGGGCCCAACTCACAACCCCAAGATCGAGTCGAATCTTCTTCTGACTGAGCCAGCCAGGCACTCCTCTTTGTGGAAGTTTTAATATTACCAATTCAATCTTTTCACTTGTTATAGTGATCTTTTCACTTTTCACAACCTTTTCACTTGTTATAGGTCTATTCAGATTTTCTATTTCTTCTTGAGTCAGTTTTGGTCATTTGTTTCTTTCTAGGAATGTGTCCATTTCATCTAAGTTATCCTGTTGACAGGCTGTTGTTCATACTTTATTTGGTGCAAAAAGGCGGTTTTATTCAAGCACAGAGACAAGACCTGTGGGCAGAAAGAGCTACCCTCCTTTTTATTTCTGAAAAGTTGGTACTGGCATCCCCTCTTTCAGTCCCAATTTTAGTATTTTCAGTCTTTTCTCTTTTTTTTTTTTTTTCTTGGTTATTCTACCTAAAGTTTTATCAATTTTGTTGACCTTTTCAATGAATGGTGGCTTCTTAGGTATTCATTTTTTAATCAAACCCCATAAGTTACATGTAATCTTTTGTATATATAAAATATTGCACATTGAAAGTGGAAAAGAGAGGAAAGAAAACAAGAATCATGGTGCAGTTAATTGAAATTTACTAGGGCCCTTGGTCCTATATTTGAGTTTCACATGGGATTATTTGCTTATTCTTATAATTTCCAAGTTTGTGAGGATTCTGCCTCCTAAATGAAATTAAGCTCTATTTGCCAAAGCAGGGAAGTAGTTGAAACACTATGAGATGGGTAGGTAAGAGATGATAATAAGTAACAGTGCTGATAGGATTGAGAAACTGGCCAGCTATCTTACAGCTGTTAAAAGGCATCACACCCTGGTGGCTTCCAACAACAGACATGTATCCTCCTGTAGGATAAATCCACTTGTCAGCAGGGGCGTGCTCTCTGTGAAATCCTCCCTTCTTCCTCACCTCCTCCAGCCTCTGCTGGCCACCAGCAGCCCTGGGCTTGAAACAGCATCGTTCCACTCCCTGCCTCTGTCATCACATGGCTGTCCCCTCCCTGTGTCTCTCCCCTCTTCTTATAAGGACACCATTCACAATGGATTAAAGGCCCATCCCACCCCAGTATGATCTCATCTTTACTAATTACGGCTGCCATGGCCCTGTTTCTAAATAAAGTCACATTCTGAGCTCCTGGGGGTGAGGACATCAACATCATTTTCTAGGGGGATATAAGCAACCCTCAACAGACAGGTTTTCAGTTAACTATAAACATCTGTCAGTTACTGTCCAATTTTTAGAAATATAGCAAGTTGTCTTTTTTTTTTAAAGATTTTTTTAAAGGTGTCTTTTCTTTTTTTAGAAAAAAGGTGTTATTTATTTATTTGAGAGAGAGAGAGAGTGGGGTAGGGGCGGCGGGGGGGGAGAGGGACAACCAGACTCACTCCTTGCGGAGCACAGGACCCAACACAGGGCTCGAGCTTGTAACCCGGAGATCACAGCCTGAGCCGAAACCAAGAGCTGGACACCCCACCAACCAACCGAGACAGCCACCCAGGCGCCCCCCGAAGTGCCTCTCCTGCTCACCGTGGTCTTTTTATTTTTTTTTTTTTAACCCTCTTCCCTAGATTGAAGATATGTTGAACGAAGTCAGATTTAGTAAATATGTGGACACTGGAGAGCTAATTGACAAAATCAACTTACCAGATTTCTTCCAAGTTTACCTCAATCACAGGCCACCTTTCGGTAACACCATGCGTGGGATCCAGGAGAGCTTTGACATTCTTGGTTTTACCAATTCGAAAGGAAAAAAGGCCATACGAAGAGAAGATTTCCTGAATCTGCTTCTGACAAAAGGTAAATCCATAAATAGGGAGTTTCTTTTTTTTTTTTTTAAGATTTTATTTATTTATTTGTCAGACAGATCCCAAGTAGGCAGAGAGGCAGGCAGAGGGGAGGGGGGAAGCAGGCTCCCTGCTGAGCAGAGAGCCCGATGGGGGGCTCCATCCCAGGACCCTGAGATCGTGACCCGAGCTGAAGGCAGAGGCTTAACCCACTGAGCCACCCAGGCGCCCCAATAGGGAGTTTCTTATCACACCATTGGGCTGTTGCCACTGGAGAGGAGTTGTTTTGGGAGGGGGCGGCAGACCCCCTGGCATCTTTAATCGGGGGGGGGATGTCTGCCTCCCCCCAAAACCATGGTTTCAACCATGATGGATGCTACCTGCTGATCCGTAGAGCTGGCAAACTCAGGGTGATGGGAAGGGTGCCATCCTGGGTCCCTAAGAATGTGATTTATGCCCCAACTTGCTGAACCCCCGTGAGGATCAGTATCCTCACTTGTAAAAGGGGAGCAAAAGGGTGAGCCACCAGTGTCACGGGGCTGCGATGACATTGGGACGCAATGGTGAGGTAAAAGAACGCCAATGTAAAATTTTCCGTTTTTCCCCACTGTTTTCCTCATTATTGTACATGAGGAAGTCAGGTAGGCTTTCTTCCTCTCCGTCAGACTGGTGGTCCCGGCATGAGGGAAGGGGAAATGAAGCTGAGTGCAGCCTTTATCAGAAAGTTGTCTTCTGGGGCGCCTGGGTGACTCAGTGGGTTAAAGCCTCTGCCTTCGGCTCAGGTCACGATCCCAGGGTCCTGGGATCGAGCCCCGCATCGGGCTCTCTGCTCAGCAGGGAGCCTGCTTCCTCCTCTCTCTCTGCCTGCCTCTCTGCCTACTTGTGATCTCTCTCTCTGTGTCAAATAAATAAATAAAATCTTAAAAAAAAAAAAAAGTTGTCTTCTTTCTCCTTACGAACCCAACAACCTTCCCCTTCTGGGAGCACCGTTCTTAACCCCAACATGAGAAAGGATATATGACAGTGACATGGGACCCCGTAGATTGTTTTTGTGTATCAAGAAAAGGAAATCGTGGAGTAATTCTCTTTAAGACCTCGGGACGATGATGCTAAGCTCTGACATGAGGCGTCGTCCCGGAAGCTGAATGGACACTTTTTTCTCTACGATTCTCAGGTGAGCACATGACCGAAGAGGAGATGTCTGACTGCTTTGCTACCCTGTTTGGACTGAACCCTGAGGGGTGGAAATCCGAGCCCGCGGCTTCCTCTGTCAAAGGTACTGCGGCTGGCTCTGCCTGGGCGTGCAGCCGTGGCTCCCCAATTTGTTGGAGACTTAAGTGCATTTATTTCCCCTGACTGGTGCGAGCCTCTATCCTTAATACCGTGCACACAGCAAATTCAGCTGGGGACCCACCATGAATAAGTTAGGAAAGGACCAGCGAGCAGTGGTCGTGTCTGAGAGATGAAAGCCTTTGTTACCATGTGCTGTCCGTCCTCGGTGCCTTCTGCTCTCACATTCCCTTAATTCCACGGACCCGGTCTTCATCTTTTCGGCTGGGGTGCATGAGTCCTGACCACGAGAAGATACAGCCTGGAAGTTGTTTTGCGAGAGGCGTTGTCGGGAAACTTGAGTAGGGACAAGGCAACAAGCAAGCATCAGCCCGGCTTCAAGCCACCAGGGCTTGGAAGTTCCTAAAGCTCGCCCTCCTCTCCCCTCCTGCCAGAGGATGGCCCACCTCCTTCTTTAGTCCACCCAAGGGAGGACAATGGACCTGAAGTTGGGCTTGTGAATTTAAGTGCTGGAGAATCCAGTCTAAACCGCTCTCCTGAGGGGCGCCTGAGGGTTTGGTTGGTGAAGCGTCTGCCTTTGGCTCACGTCATGATCAGGGTCCTGGGGTTGAGTCCTGCTCAGCTGGGAGTCCGCTTCTCCCTCTCCCTCTGCCCCTCCTCCTGCTCATGCTCTCTCTCTGTCTGAAATAAATACATAAAATATATATTTTTAAAGATTTTGTTTATTTATTTGACAGAGATCACAAGTAGGCAGAGAGGCAGGCAGAGAGAGCGGGGCGGTGGGGGGGGAAGCCGGCTCCCCACTGAGCAGAGAGCCTGATGCAGGGTTCCATCCCAGGACCTTGGGATCATGACGTGAGCCCAAGGCAGAGACGTTAACCCACTGAGCCACCCAGGTGCCCGATAAAGTATTTTTTAAAAAATTAAAATAAGCAGTTCTCCCGGGCCTGCGGGGGTGTCTCCACTGCCAAGCCCCAGATGCTGCCTGATTTCCCGTCGTGGTCAGAGCCTGCCACCATTACCAATCGCTCTGCCTCCCTTTTTTCTTTCTTTCTTTCTTTTTTTTTTTCAAACAACCTCGTGAAGACTTCAGATAGCTGGAGGTGGCTTTTTTTTTTTTTTTTAAAGATTTTATTTATTTATTTGACAGTACAAGCAGGGGGAGAGGCAGAGGGAGAGGGAGAAGCAGGCTCCCCACTGAACAGGGAACCCGACGTGGGACTTGATTCCAGGACCCCGAGATCATGACCCAAGCTGAAGGCAGATGCTTAACCTACTGAGCCACCCCGACGCTCCTCCCTCTGCTTTCATTGTTCATTCCCAGTTTCATATTAAACAGGGTTCCTGATCTCAGACAGTTCTAGATTCCAGTATCCTGTGGGTCATTTCCAGCCTCCAAGCTCCCCTCCCCCGTTCCTTGTGTACTTGGGACCTCAGGATGTAATGCTCCCATTGTCACACATAAATCAACCATACCATGTGGTTAAGGCTTTCCAGTGAAGTTCACAGAGATTTGGTAACAGCGCTCCAAACCGTAGAGAAGGGATTTCAGCCAATTTCCACCCAGGGGTTTTTAAGAACTCACAGCCAAACCGTAGCACAAAGCACCTCTCACTTTTGTCTAGTATAGGTTCCTTGTATTTTTGGCAAATGCTTCTAAGTTAGAAACCTAATCATTATGCAAGCATTTGTTTTCTTTTCTTGTTTGGCTAGGTTCAGAAATCTGCCTTGAAGAAGAACTTCCAGACGAAATCACCGCAGAAATATTCACGACGGACATTCTTGGCCTAACCATTTCACAAGATTTCAGACAAGATTCTATGGTCAGTGAAGTTGTAAAGAATGTTTGAAGCACAAAGGACTTTGTGTGTGCGGGGTGTCCCCCCCCCCCCCCGCCAAGAGGCACTGCTTTCCCTGCATTTCCCTGCCCCCACTCTAATCTTTGGAACATTTAGACATTAAAAGCAAATTTCTGTTAAGCAATGGAATTCACAAAGTTGGACATTCCACTGTTTCTGAAATAGGAAAGTGGGTGGAGGCAAGAAACACACTGGCAGCTGGATGTACGTGGTGGCTGGGTCCCCTGGCCCGTCTCTCTGCCTAATGTAAGGCAATGCTACCAGAGCAGAGTTGGAAAGGACCTGGAGGTGGGCTGGTCCTAGTTACACGTGTGGCCCTCGAGGGCCACCTGGACCTTAGACCTCTTGTGGGTCACCCCTACCTGCAGTTTGATTAGGGGAGGGGGGGGGATGCAGGGGTGCTCCGGATTCCTGAGAGGCCCTGCTTCTGGGTTCTCATCAGCAAAACACCTAAGCGGTTGTGTGTGGCCGTTACGGAAGAGCATCACTGGCCATGCTTAGCCTCAGTGGCAACTGCCAGAAAGAATGCAAAAAAGCCCCACTGGGGCCCTGCGTGCTTCTCCTGGGCCAGAAACCACCTGGCCGGCCCCACAGAGGGCAGAACTCACCGACTAGGGTCTGTGAGCCTCCCCCTCCCCCACACCGCCCCCCCCAAACCAGCGGGGGATATTCGCTGCCTCATTTTCCTCTGGGCTTCAAAACACGTAGCAGGCAAAAACAGGGCCCAGTTACCCAGCTCGGGGGATATTTGGGGACATGACTGAGTTTTCAGTGGTGTTTTGACCTTGGGAATAGAGCACCATCATTGTGTAAACAAGTGAAATGATGGTCTTATTTTAGAGATTTGTTACCAGTAATGAGTTCTCACGCAGACCCGTGTGCCAAATGTGATTCTCTACGCATGCTCAGTCCTTCGCACCCACACCGGGTCTGTCCCCGGAGGCCCTGGGGTGGGAGATGACATCTCCGCTCCCCCAAGAGCCCTTCCTCCTCAGGAGCAGAGTCCGTGTGAGAGAAGTAAATGACAGGGGCGCCATCCCCTGTGTGCAGAGTGCTCCCCGCTGCCTGGCATCCACTTGGAGACTTGGCTTCTATGAGTCTTTGGAACATTCTGGAACATAGAACAGAACTGTCTACCCCAAAACAGGTTGTGTCACGGTGACCTTGGGACCGACGGCGTGGGCCGGTTTTCCGTGGCGTCTGCTCATCAAATCGTGGTGCCAGGCTTGGCAATCAGGTTTGCATTTTGTTTTTAAAAAAAAAAACAAACAAAAAAACCCCCAAACAACCAAAAAAAAAAAAAAAGAGAGAGAGAGAGAGAGAGAAGAAAAACCCAACAAGCTTTATGAATCAATTTTGCAGCTGCTAAGGGCTTAGGAGATATATTACCAAGCTGGTTAAAAAGTTCCTAGGGACATTTTAGGGAACAGGAAACTCTCAGATGACTTGTTGTCTTCAAAAAATTACTCAGAATTGGATGCAGTCTGGACACCAAGCAGAGGCTTCTTTCATTAAATTGGGCACGCTCTGATTTTGTTCTTGGTGACTGCATGTTTTGGAATCACTGTCTTAAGCAGCACTGGCCGGTGGCCTGACCCACTGTGGCTGGACCAGTGAGCTGGAGCCATGGTCGCACCGTGCCTGCAATGCTCCCACTGTGCCGAACCAGCTCCCCTGTCTCCAAGTCTCCTCCGGGAGGGGAAGCCAAAATGGGACAGCAGGACTCCTGTCAATAGCATTCCAACCACTCCCAGCCCAGCTTGGCCAGGGGTTTCCCATCCCACCTTCGGAGCCCCCTTCTGCAGTGCTTTTGTTTGGGAATCTCTCAGCTTGTTTGACCAACATGGAGAAGACCTGTGTACCCTTCAGCCCCAGGATGCCCTTGGCCTGCTATCCCCGGCAGGCCCCACCTGCTGACCACACAGATGCTGGAGGCGTAGGAAGTGGTGGGTAGCCTTCCTGCAGAGTGAGCTGAGCCCCCAGACCCTCTGACAGCATGCACGGCCGAGCAGTGACACCAGGAAGGGAGCGAGGAACAGCCAAAGAAGTATAGTCGTCGGGCTTGTCCATCAAGACTTAAGGCCCAAACACTGAAACACTGTGCTGTTCCTTTGGAAGGAGAATACTGTTTCAGATGGGGCCCCCAGCTGCTGATCAACCAAACCATCCTGGTTTGTTGCTTCTAGAGTTCAGGAAACCCCAGGAGCCTCCCTGCCACCCCTCCACCTCGTCCCTCTGCTCCAGACCCCAAGGTTCCTCCCCAGCATGGCGTGTTTCTTCTTTGCCCAGTGTCTGCTCTGGAAACCCATGAGCTTAACCGGGCTCATTCTCTGCTCCTGCCCTTCAGTGGCTCCCCGTGTGCCCGGGGGTGTGGCTCTGAAACCCCGGTTTCCTCCGGGAACAGCTCCTGGCTGTTTGAGAGGATTAAAGGCGAGGGCACAAGTAAAGCGTTACCAGCATAGGCAGAGCTCAAAATAGGGCAGCAGCTATTATTACGGGACACGCCGCACCGAGACCCGGGGAGGCTGCTGATGGACACTGACCTCCTCCGGTTCCAAAGTTTTGGCTTCCTTAGCGCTTGCTCAAATAGGGGTCTCTGCTGGCTCTGACAGTGGGTCCTCGTGGTATCTGTGGAATGACTGGGCAGATGAACTTGGAGCTCTTTCATAGCTGGCTTTGCTTTCAAATGAAGGCGGACGCCAAGTCCTGCCAGGCTCTCTATGTCGAGGTCAGCAGACTTTCTCTATGAAGGTCCAGAGAGCAGATATCGAGCCTCTGCAGGTCAAATGGGCTCTGTCACAACTCCCTGACTTGGCCATTGGAGTAGAAAGGCGACCAAAGACAATGCAGACATGAGTGAGTGTTGCTGCGTTCCAATCCTGTTTACTTGTGCACACTGAAATGGGAATTCACAATCATTTCCATATATCACGGAATTGCCTTCTTTTGATTTTTTTAAAAGATTTTATTTATTTATTGGGGCGCCTGGGTGTCTCAGTGGGTTAAGCGTCTGCCTTCAGCTCAATGATCTCAGGGTCCTGGGATCGAGCGCTGCATTGGGCTCTCTGCTTGGCAGAGAGCCTGCTTCCCCCCCAAGCCCACCGCCTGACTCTCTGCCTACTTGTGATCTCTCTCTCTCTCTCAAATAAATAAATAAATAATCTTTTTAAAAAATCAAATAAAAAAATTTTATTTATTTGACAGAGAGAGATCACAAAGTAGGCAGAGAGGCGGGTGCGGGGGGTGGGGGAAGCAGGCTCCCTGCTGAGCAGAGAGCCCGATGCGGGGCTCAATCCCAGGACCCCGGGATCATGACGAGAGCTGAAGGCAGAGGCTTAACCCACTGAGCCACCCAGGCGCCCCTACCTTCTTTTGATTTTTTTTCAACCATTAAAAAATGTGAAAACCATTCTGAACAATTGCAGACTTCATTTGTCCCTCAGTCTGTAGGCCACTGAACTTCCGAGGCCAGGCTCACTTGTTCCCACAGATCTTTACGAACACACTGCGTCTTTACGACCTGACCAGTGCTCTTCAAACCTGTCAAGGTCGTGACAAGCAAGACAAGACTGAGAGACTGTCACAGACCAGAGGGGACTAGGGAGACATAGTGGAGAAATGGAATCCCAGAACAGATTTCCGGAACAGGAGAAGGACGTTGGGGAAAGCATGCAATCCAGGTGAGGTCTGTAATGTAGTTACCAGCATTGCACCAGTGTTAATTTCTTAGTTTTGATCACAGTATAGTGGTTACTTTGGATATACACACCTGGGAAGCAGGGGGCGCTGCCCCTGGGTACTCTCTCTTCTACCTTTGCAACTCTTCTATGAATCTAAAATTATCTTGGGGCGCCTGGGTGGCTCAGTTGGTTAAGCATCAGACTCTTGATTTTGGCTCAGGTCATGATCTTGGGGTCATGAGATCGAGTCCCGCATCAGCCTCCATGCTCAGTGGGGAGTCTGCTTGAGATTCTTTCTCTCCCTCTCCCCTCTCCCTTCCCCACACTTTCTCTCTCCCTCTAAAATAATAAATAAAAACATATTTTTTAAAATCTAAAATTATCTCAAAATTAAGACTTAAAAAAAAAGAAAGAAATCTGCACCACCTTTCCGACTGAGTCACCCCCAAATTGCTTCCGTGATCTGCCCTGCGCCTCTCCGTTCTCAAGCAAATGCTCCTGAAGCCAGTCGGGGCCGACTGCTTTGGGCTCGCCTCACTTGCCGTCTATCCTCTGTGAACTCGAGCCTCTGCTACGCTTCCAGGCAATGCGGACAAGAAAGGTCTTTTTTCTAAAGATCTGTGTCCTTAAGCCACGGCTCCCTCAACACTGGTGTTTTCAGCCTCAACACGCTCTTTAGGGATTTGGCCAACAGTTCCCCTGCAGGCAGCTGCTTCCAAATTGACTGCAATAAATAGATACAGGGCACTGGGAATCAACAGCAACTTGCCACCCTACTCGTATGTCATAGAACTACCCTCCGGTAGCTTAGCTTGAAGGGAAAAACAAAAAACAAAAGCCAAAAAACAATCCAGGCTCGCCTGGCTGGCTCAGTCAGTAGAGCGTGCAACTCTTGATCTCGGGGTTGAGTCCGACCCCCACACTGGGGGTAGAGATTGCTTAAAAATAAAATCTGAGGGCGCCTGGGTGGCTCAGTGAGTTAAAGCCTCTGCCTTCGGCTCAGGTCATGATCCTAGGGTCCTGGGACCGAGCCCCAAAATCTGAAATGACACCCTGGCTTGATGTGACATTCTTCAATGAGAGTGCGATACAGAGTATAAGGACCGAATGACCTCACAGGACAGTTAATAGCGGGGTCCCTGTGCCCTTTAGCTCGTTACCCTGAGCTCCTGATAGGTGAGGCAGGCCTCTGGCCTTTCTAGGTCACGATGGGTATTTATCAATGCTCAGGTGAGAAGCATCAGGCCCAGGAAGATCACTGGCCACTGCTGGTCCCGCTGTCGTTTTTGGTAGTTTGCAACGACCAGTGGTGTGATGGGGGGAGTTTAACTTCAGGTGCGGCCGCAGAACGGGACGGAACCACCGTGGCCTTCCCAAGTCCTTCATGTTTGCTTGTTCTGTTGATCGGAAGTCACAAACCACACTAGTGCCCACATGGTATTTATTTCTGTATATCTTACTCTTTATTTTTTTTTTAAAGATTTTATTTATTTAACAGACAGAGATCACAAGTAGGCAGAGAAGCAGGCAGAGAGAGGGGGAAGCAGGCTCCCCGCCAAGCAGAGAGCCCGATGCGGGGCTCGATCCCAGGACCCTGAGACCATGACCTGAGCCGAAGGCAGAGGCTTAACCCACTGAGCCACCCAGGCGCCCCTATATCTTACTCTTTAAAGCAAGTGGGGATGCTTTCTTTGGGAGGGGAAGCAGTCCAGTTGTAAGCCGCTAGCACAGACTTCACCAGCACTTGAAACAGGACGGAGGGGTGTGCTGCAAGGGGCGCGTCCCCAGCCAGCCCCACAGCACTCCCGCCCTGGGGTCTGAAGCACCGTGAACATATCGAGCTCAGGCTCCAACACGAGGGAGAGAGGGGGTCGTGACAAATGCAGAGCACACCGTCCTATCGAAGGGGCCGGCTGCTGTCCTGTTTGTTTCTCCTCTGCGAGAGCCTGAGTTCTTCACAGACAGGCTTCGTCCGTCCATTTGTCCATTCATGAGTCCAGCAAATAGTTACTGTGCACTAGCGCTGGGCATGCGGGGGTGAACAAGACAGGCATGGCCATTGTCTTTAGGGAGCTCATGTGAAACAAACCCATAAATATGTCACTGCAAATTGTGCTCGGAGCCTTAAAGAAAAAGCCCAGACCCTATGACACAGAATACCAAGAGGGGAATGTGCTTTACTTAAGATGGTCGGAAAGGGTCTCTCTGAAGACGAGACATAGATGCTGAGAGCCAGTCATGGAAAGAGATAGGGGAGAACATTCCGGATGGAGAGGACAGTGCGCACGAAAGCCAGAAGCATTCAGTGACCATAGAGGGGGTTGTAGGCTCAAGACAACATCCTTAGTGGTCTAGAAGTTTCTTCTGTATGATTCTTCCTCGAGAGTCTGAACAGGAATGTTTTCGTGTGAACAATCAGCAGGAGGAAGGGAGGCGAGCCGGGTCTCCCAAGTGGAAGATCTGGCCGCTTCCGTTTTTTTATATCCAGAGTCTTGGTGTGAGATAGAGGATCCCAGGAAAGACCCTAAGTCACGTGGGGAGCCAGCCCTGAAGCTGACGTGTTCTTTCACGGGACACCAGCCAAAGGTGGAAATGCTTACAGCTGGCTCCTGCTCCATAAGCCTTACGTGCCGAGTTGGCGTCACTCCATCTTCCTCAGTTTCCCAGAGATTTCAGTATCTTAAAAAATGTAACCACAATGCTCTCCATGATCTTGCGCCTTCACGAACAATCATGTTTCATTCTTCCTGGCCCCTTGCTGCTGGGAATTGCCAGAAGGCAGCCTGCTGCGCAGAAGAGCTTCCGCGAAGCACGCCACTCTCCCCTTCCTCGGTGTCCGGCTGGCCCCCTCTTCCTTTTTTTACTTTTTTAGAATAAATGACGGAACGGCAATAACCGGCACCCCACGGATCCTCTTACGAAGTGACCTCAGTGTCAACACGGCGCGGTAAGCCCTGGATACAATGTGGCGCAGAGCCTGGTGCTTGCCCTTAAGAAGGTTACATTGTAATGAGGGAAACACATGTCAATGATAATTACAGTATCTTGTGATACGATGTAGGGGCATCTAGAGCAGATGGGGTGGGAAGGAGGAGGAGATCAGGGTAGGTGGAGAGGAAATTACATAAATGAGGCACTCCAAGCCAATCTGAGGGGTCCCTGGGGTGGTGGCAGGAGAGCAACCCAGAGAAAGCAGTGGTTACATTATGGATGGCCCCATGCACTAAAACAAGGAGGTTAAACTTGAAGATTAAAGGAGAAGTGGGTTGCATTTGCATCTTAGAAGCATAGGACTGGGTGACAGACAAGAAGGGATGGCTGGGAAAAGGGACAACGGCGAGGAGACTATTATAGCAGTTTGGGGAGAAGAAGGGAAGGATTACAATAAGACAAATTCAGGAAAGTATAAGTAAGTGTCAAGACTAAGGGACAGCTTAAATATAGTATCAATCGTGATCTTTGATTTGCAGCAAAAGAAAGTGGCTCAAGTTAGCTTAAGCGGAAAGGGACTTTATTTGAAGACTATCCAGTAACTCACAGAAGCAATGGAAAGGTGGAGAAACGAGTTCTGAAAATGAGCAGGAACCAAAGGCGGCCAGATGCCACGGCCCTGCCACGCTGGGAGCTCAGCGCCTCCAACGCTCTTGGGCTCTCCAGTGGCCACTTCCGCTGTAAGTCATCCTCCCACTGCTCCTCTGCTCCCTCAAAAAATCAAAGTGAAAATCAAAACCCCAGTGAGATGCCACTTCACACCCACTAGGATGGCTAAAATAAAAAAGAAAGAAAAGAACAAGTGTCGGTGAGGATGCGGAGAAGTTGGAACCCTCGTGCACTGCTGATGGGAACAGAAAATGGTGTGGCTGCTGTGGAAAACAGTCTGGCAGTTCCTCAAAATGTTAAACAGGGAGTTACCATATGGCCCAGAAATTCTACTCCTCCGTATATATACAGGCAAGAGAGATGAAAAAACACATCTGCACAAAAACCTGTATGGTAATGCTCATAGTAACTTTGTACGTAAGAGCCAAACGGGGGAAACATCCCAGTGCCCATCAACCAATGACGGAACAACCAAAATGTGGTAAACCCACACAAAGGAATATCGGTCCGCCGTAAAAAGGAATCGAAGTACAACGTGGATGAACCTTGAAAATATGCTAAGAAGCCAGACACAAAAGGACACACATCGTATGATTCCGTTTATGTGAAATGTCCAGAATAGGCAAATCCATAGAGACAGGAAGTAGATCTGCGGTTCGGGGGCGGGGGGAGGGGGCGATGGGAGGGGGAGGAACGACTGTCATTGGGTAGAGGGTTTCTTTTTCAGATGACAAAAATGTTCTAAAAATAATTGTGGTGATGGTTTCACAACTCTGTAAACATACGAAAAGCCACTTTAAAAGGGTGAATTTTATGGTATGCTAATTATATTTCAATAAAGCTATTATTTTAAAAAACCAACTGGCTAAACTATCTGCCATCTGGCTGAGGTTGGGACCCATGCCCAGGACCTAACGCCCTGGCAGAAGAGGGAGACAGGCCCCACTGCTAGCTTCTGTAGTAGGGGGTGGCCTTCACCCTCAAGGGTTCACCCAGAACTGGGACAGATATCCAGATGCCGGGTAGTGTGCAAGAAGGAGGCAGAAGGCGTTTGGGGAGCCTTCTAGGTTCCTGACCAGAGAACTCACCAAGCCTGTTTGTGGACAGGTCTCTGATTTTGCTCCAAGTCACTGGGTCCTGAGCAGACGCCCTGTATTTAATCATTATTGTTAGAAGAGCATCTGGATTACACTGACTCGCCTTTGAATGCATCAGTATTTCAAAGCACTTCATGTCCACTATCTCTTTATTTTTAAATAACCTCCAGTGGCCCAATTTCTGGGCAAGCCAATGGTTGCATGGATGGATAGGCAAATTGCCCATATACTGGAATTTGAGCGGGTGACCATTTTTATAGTTGTAGTTTTAGGCAAGAAAGATGCGGACAGCAGATTACAGTATCTGGCTTGTCAAAAAAAGTTTTTTTTTTTTTCAGGACCTCCCCAGTCTATCATAAGGCCCACATTTCTGGGGAGATGTCCCTCACTTTTGTTTAGGACCCCGTTAAGCTCCAGCAGAGGTATGCTTGTAAGGAAGCTCTGGGTGGAGGAGGGCCAGGTGGACAGCTCTTGCCAATTTCCATAGCGTCAACATTCCCGCCATGCTGATTTCCATCCTCGGGATGGATGTGGAGCCGGGAATCCTGGAGACCACAGCAGGAGAGCAGGGTTCTGGCCAGAACTCTGCTAATTGGCTGCGTGACTTCTGAGGTTTAGAGTCCTTTTCCGAAACAGGAGGGGGGTTTCACACCCTGCAACATACCCTTCGGCTCTTGTCTCGTCTCCGAGAGGGGGAGAGGGAACGTTCTCTTCAGTACTCTTCCTCTGCTAATGGCCTACTCCCCAAACACCAAAGCACCACTGTTTATGAAAACAACTTGCCGCTGCAAGTTGCTAGGTGAGGACCAGGGCTGCCTAGAAGCAGGAGCGGGGCCTGAGCTTCCTCACAACTACATATCACGCTCCAGAGCTGGAAACACCCTCACCACCCCCTTCCCCATTCACAGGGGATTAAGGGTTGAATTTAGCAACCCAGGAAAGAGAGGTAGTTGACCAGGTGTGGTTCATAATGATGAAGGATCCCCAGGTCCTTTATTCAACAAATACTTCCTGGTCTCTAGCACTTACGATGTGCCAAGCACTGTTCTCAGTCCTTGACAAATACTGTGTTTCAATCTCATGATAGCTCCGTAAGGCAGGTGTTCTTTCCATTTTCCCATTTTACAGATGAGGCACGGAGAGGTTAAGACACGAGCCATAACTAAATAACTCACTTCTGTAACCCTATGATCTCTCTTTTAACATCTGGAACAATAACTAACATTCAGAGAGAGCCCAACTAACCAGGGATCCAGACGAACTCTCAAGCTAAAAGCAACTTAAAATGGTAGAAAAAGTATCTGAAAACATTCTAAAAGCCACCACGTGCTGACAAAATAAGAATGAACAGCTGAAATCAAAGGAAAAAGATGAACCCTGAAAGATAATCCAGCAAAGAAGCCCTCTTAACCTGGCAGATATCTGTCAAGTCTAGAATATTTGAACTCTAGCGTGAATGGTTTTTGAGGCAAGAGGCCAGAAATAAAAGTCCAGGTGGGAGATGAGACTTGCCCCACAGTAATTTGGGAGACCCTACTGGTGTGCTGGTAGAGTTTTGCCAGTCAGCTCTGGGTGGGGTTGGGAAGAGGATCCCGATGTATAGCCTTTGCCAATTTCCATAGTGTAAACACTCCTACTACAGTTGATTTCAAACCATCAACATGGGGTCACTGTTGGGAAGTACAGGCCTGTGAGCCAGCTGCTCACATCACTGATTACCCCATCCCGCGCCTCTGGAGGCTACAATAAGGAAACCAGACTAGCTCAGTAAGGCAGCCTGTATTTGCATCACTTGGGTGGTCCAGGGACCCATAAGCCCCGAACTTGGATATAGATAGTCCTGGAAGAGCAGAGTCCTCAGAAGCCTGGCAGAAGCCAATGTAAGTCATCTCTGGAGGAAGGTAACTTCATCCTAGGCCTCAAATTATCTCTATAAATCAATTTAAAAATACAGTGTCCAGCCTGGCCAAAGAGAACCAGGCAGATCACAAGGAAATAGGACACCATGAGCAAAAACTAGGAGAAACTGACCCTCCAATACTTCAAATATTAGAATTATCAGACACAGACTGTAAGACAGCCGTGCTGTTGAGAGAAAGGTTAAAAATATCTGCAGGGGACAGGGAACTATAAAAAGTGACTAGATTTAGAAAGAACATTTGTAGAAAGCTTTATAGTTTAATCAGAGATCATGAACACAAATACCATCAGGGGCCATCTGGTAGTGCAGATGAGTTAAGTGACCTGGTGATACACTGGTGACCTGGAAAGCTTTGTGTGATGGGCACTGGGCTCCTCACCTTCAGCTGATTGTTACCATGTGGCACTGGGGGACCAGCCTACACATCTTCTGCTCTTTCTGGAGAAGCTGGACAGTGGGATTTCTTCTTCTTATGGTAAAATACACATAAAACTGACCACTGTAACCATTTTAAAGTGTACAATTCAGTGGCATTATGTACATTCCCAATGGTATATGGCAATCAGCATTATATAGTTCCAGAACTTTCTCACTACCCCAAAAAGAAACCCCATACCCCTTGGAAGTCACTCCCTATTCCCTGCCCCCACCCCCAGGCCCTGGCAACCACCAATCTGCTTTGTCTCTATGAATGTGCCCAGTCTAGATAGCTCGCGTAGGTGGCATCATACAGTATTTGTCCTTTTGTGACTGGCTTGTTTTGTGTTTTACTTAGCGTGTTGTCAAAGTTCACCCATGTTGTGGCATGTATCAGTACTTCATTCCTTCTTAATACCTGAATAACATTCTATTGTGTGGATATACACATTTATCCATTCGTCAGTTGATATTTGAATTCTTTATATCTTCCTATTTTTTTTTTTTACGGTTGTATTATTTAAGCAATATACCCAGTATAGAGACTCGAACTCACTACCTGGAGATCAAGAGTAGCATGCTCCTCAAAGGGAACCAATCTGGTGTCCCAAGTATTTTCCTATTTTTTTCAGATATATACATATATATACATATATATGTATATATATATTCAGATTTTTTAAAAATTTTATTTACTCATTCATGAGAGACAGAGAGAGAGGAAAAGGCAGATGGAGAAGCAGGCTCCCCGTGGAGCAGGGGGCCCAATGCTGGACTGGATCGCAGGACCCTGGTATCACGACCCAGCCGAAGGCAGATGCTCAACTGACTGAGCCACCCAGGCGCCCCATATATTCAGAAGTTCTTTGTGGTCCTAAGCCATTAGAGGACCAACAGTAGAGACCTCTGTTTTATAACCTGCTGTGACATATTTTCCTATATGATGTTCAGAATGACTCGCTGAGGGACTATCTTATTTTTTGTATCAGGCATCCCATTTCTCCAGTAGCTTTTCTCCCCAAAACCAAAATTTCAGGGGAAACTGCTTGGTTCCAGAATGAGTAGGAGTCTGGGGGTCTAGCTTAAGGCTGTGACCTTGAGTTTCCCTGCAATTAAATTCCCCCCCAGAAAAAGACTGGTGTTGGACTAGTTTATCTCCAAGACACTGGGTTTGCTAACAGGGTCACTCTCACTTGCCCCTAGCCACCATCTGGGCAGGAAGAAGCTCTGGTCAAGTCCGTGTGGTGGCCACCTGGGTTATCCTGATAATTGCAGACTCTTCCACAGAGCTGTCCTGAGGCACGATGGGGAAGAAACCACCTCAAAATGAGTTCTCCTTGTAGGCCACCCAGCCCGTTTCACCTACTAAGGCCATCTGTGGGGTAGCAGCACCTGGTCTGAGCCTGGGACTTCCGGGCAGGAGTAGCTTCAGTTTAAATCGGGCTTTTCTGACAGCAACCCCGGAGGGAAAGGAAGAGCCCCAGTTGAAATGCTGATAGTCCTTGAGCTGTTCCTTCGCAGAAAGCTATTTAATAGGCAAGGCCGAATGTCTCGTGGTCGCCTCGCCCCTGGCCCCTTTCCTCCGATTCTAGTTTTCCAAAAGGACGAGGGAAAGGCAAGCGACGTCCTAGCTCGCGTGTTTGCACAGGGCAGAGGGCCAGCAGAGATCCGTGCTTCCTAACTCTTTCCAAGAGCACCTCGCATCCCGAATCGCCGCCTTCAACTCCGAGAAGTCGGGAGCCCCACAGGAAACTTGCATTATTGCACCCGCTGCCACACACCCGGGGCAGCGGACCAGCCGCCGAGCTGGCTCCCGAGGAATGCGCCCCCTCCACGGCCGGCCGGCCGGCCGCCCCGCCGGCGCCCCCTCCCCGGGGGACCCCGCGCCACCTGCGGCCTCCGAGTGAGTGTCCCCGCGCCCCGCCGCCCCCCACCCCCACCCGCGCGCCGGGAGCCGGTGGTCGCCGGCCGCCCCCACCCCACCCCCCGGGGAGCGGGGGGTCGCGGGCGCCTCGCTGGGCGGGCGGGGGAGGCCCGCGGCGCTGGCCGGCGGCGCCCGGAGGCCGCACTGCTGGCGGCCGCGGCGGCGCTGCTCCCCCTGCTCGGTGCAGCTGGCGCCCGGCGCTTGCGCACTGGGCCCCGGGCGCGCGGCGGCTCCGGCTTTGTGTGTATGTGTGTGAGTGTGTGTGAGTGTGTGAGAGAGTGTGTGTGTGAGTGTGTGAGTGAGTGAGCGGGCGGGCGGGCGCGAGTGTGGCCGCCGCGGAGCGCGAGCAGGACCCGGCGGGCGCGCTCCCCCAGCCTCTCTCTCCCCGCCAGAACCATGTCGGGCAGGTCGGTTCGAGCCGAGACCAGGAGCCGCGCCAAAGATGATATCAAGAGGGTCATGGCGGCTATCGAGAAAGTGCGCAAATGGTAAGCGGAGGCGCCTGCTCGCTCGCTCGCCCGCCCGCCCGGCGCCGCGGCCGCCCCAGACCCCCGGAGCACATACAAAAAGCCGGCGGGCGCCGCGCCGCGGGCCGGCCGCGGGCCCGGGAGTTGGAGCGGCGGGCGGCGCGCGAGCCGGGTCACCTGCGCGAGGCGGGGGCCGCGGCCGCTGCCCAGGTGCGCTCGCGCCTGTCGCCCACCTGGCGCGGTGGCGGCGGCGGCGGCGGCGGCAGCCTGGAGGCGGCGGGGCGCCCCGGGGCCGGGCGGCGGAGCGGCGGGCCGGCCCCGCCGCGGCGCTCGGCTCCCGGGAGGGGGGCTCGGGGCCGGCCCCAGAAGCCATTTCGTTTTGTGCAAGTCACATGAAAGCGGCTTCCCGCGCGCCGGGGCCGCGATGCCGGCGGCGGAGGGGAGAGCGCGAGCTCCATTGTGCAGGCACCGAGCGGGCCGCCGCCGTCTCCGTCTCCTCCCCGCGCGCCCCGGGCGGCGCTGCGCCGGCCCCCGCGCCCCTGCCCGCGCCGGGCCTCCCTCCCGCCTCCCTCCCCGGCTGGCTGGCTGGCTGGCTGGCTGGCTGGCTCGCTCCCCGCCTCCCAGGCCCGGCGCCCTCGAGTCTGCGGAGTTTGCAGAGCGCGAGCCGTTTAAATTTAGCGCTTTGGGCTGCCTGGAGCGAGGGCTCTCGGCGAGGAAGAAAGATGGGGGCGAGCGCGAGGAGGAAGCGCCGGGGCGGCCGCGGGCCCAGGGCGCCCGGCTCCCCCGCCCAGCCCGTCCTGCCCCGCCGGCGCCCGCGCGCGGGGGTCGGCGGGCGAATCTTTTTGGCCAGAAACCGGTCCGCGGCCGAGTCTGCCTTTTCCAAAGCAGCAGCTCGTGTTTGTTTTGCCGAGAGAGCCGTTGTTTTTGTTCTCTGCGCGGGGGAGAGGAGATTCGGGGCCGGCCGTGCGTGTTCTTCGAGCTCACGCTGGAGTCTGTCCGGCGTGGCCTTGTTGTAATTAATAGGACTGAACGCGTTCGCCGCCTCCTCGGGGTCTGGCTCCGAATCGGCCCGCGGGCCAGGCCCCAGGCGCGAGCACATCGCCAGGTTGGGGCAGACTTGTTGAAAACTCCCGGCACCTTGATTTCAACTTTATTATTATTATTATTATTTTTTTTCCCACGGCTTCACCAGGGTCAGGGAGGGAGAGGAGCGGCCGCGACGATCTGGAGTGTCAGCCCCAGCGGGCTCGTCCTGACCCTTTTATTTAAAGACTAAAAAAAAACGGGGCAGGCCCCTGGTGGGGTATGTTTGTGTTTAGGGGAGCTATTTCTTGAGTAACGCCTTGGTCTCTAAAAACCGCTGGGGGTAAGCCTGCAGCCTAGCCGTGTCACAAGTTAGCTGTCCTTTCTGAGTCAAACCCAACAAAAAAAGGCAAGAGGAAAATCAATAAAGTCCACGTGCTCCCCGGCCTCCTATGGAAAGGGCTGTCTGCGGATGGCCGGATGCCCGGCCAAGGGCTGGGTTTGGCTCCAGTGGGACAAAGAATTTTCAGAACCGTGAGAAGGAGAGGCCTTCCAAAGTTGCGATCCGAGTTTTCGGGGCTGTGGGAGCTCTGGGGGGCTGTCCAACTGGAGCCATTTAAAAATGGCAGAAACAGCTGCTGGGCCAAAACACACACAGGAAAACAAGCCCGCAATCCTCTCTCTCGGGTGGGATTCCCAGAGGGAAGGCTGGGGTTGTCCCCTGCCTTAGTGTGGGGGCGAAGAAAGAACCCATGTCTGGGCCCCGAGACCCTTCTGTCAAGGCCTGGAGGTGAGAAACCGGCCAGGGGCAAGCTGCCTTTCTCTGCTCTGAGAGGCGCGGTGGGGCCTGCTGCTTCAGGTTCCCAGCAGGACGGAGGCTGTGGCACCCTGACAGCTGCCTCTCTGAGGCCAGTCTGCCAGCTGCTTTGCAGGGAGGCCAGATGGAGCTATGGGTTCTCTACCCCGGCGGTGGCAGAACAGGCAGCCTGGAGGCCCCCTCCGGCCTGGCCCAGGTTTGGGGGAAGGGTTTTCCTCCCTCCCTGTGTTTTAGGAAACAGGTCATGATAAAGACCTCGGGCTTCAGGATCTCAGGGCTGGCCTTCCAGTTCACTTCCTCGCTGTGACCTTGGGCAAACTGCTGAACTTCGTTCACCATGGCAGTCATGGCTCTGGGGCTGCTTTCTCCCTCCTAGAACAAGATCATGTCCCCAGAAGCACCTGTTCCTGCAAATAGGAGCAGTCACTAAGGGTGTCCTTACTGTAAGGTGGGTGCCATAAAGTGTGTGTTTTGCTGGGTTTTTTTCTCTGCTCCCCCTTTTTAAAAAAGATTTTATTTATATATTTGACAGAGATTACAAGTAGGCAGAGAGGCAGGCAGCGAGACGGGGAAGCAGGCTCCCCGCTGAACAGAGAGCCTGACACAGGGCTCGATCCCAGGACCCCCAGATCATGACCCGAGCCGAAGGCAGAGGCTTAACCCTCTCAGCCACCCAGGCACCCCATTTTCCTGCCCCTTTTAAGCAAAAAAGACTTTGCCTTATTTTCAGGGTTTCCCCAGCTCCCAGAAGTCAGATCTCACTTTCACTGTACTTTTAGAATAGGCCTTCCAGTCAGTCCTTGAGGCTTTGGGTTGTTTATTAACTATGTGGCCACCAACCATGCATTTCACTAGTGGCTGGGACATCAGGTTGCCAGATTTAGCTAATAAAATTACAGGACACCCAGTTAAATTTGAATTTCAGATAAACAGTGGAATAACTTTTTTAAAAACAAGTGATACACATGTATAAATTTTAGTATAAGTATGTCCCATGCAGTATTTGGGACATACTTACACTAAACTGTGACAGATCTGAAATTCAAATTTAATTCAGCATCTTGTATTTTATCCAGAGGACAGAGGTGTCTGGCATACCATTTATCCTGTGGGTCTAGGGTAGTATTTCTTCTTAGCTCTGGAGACCCCTAAAAATCTCCCCTCTGGCAACCCTTCCCTTCCCTCGTCCCCAGAAAAAGCCGTCAGTCAGCTGTGACCACCCCATCCCTAGCCGCCAGCCGTTTTTCCTCCCTTGTCTGCTGTCCCAGCAAGGCAGGCTGGTAGGCTGTGAGGCAGCCACAAGATGGCTGGAAGAAGAACAAAATGGTGGGCCCGTTTTTGGGAAACTGGGCCAGGGTTAGGGGCCCAGTGAGGGTAGAGAAGAGCAGGGGAGGAGGGTCATTGGGTGGGAGACAAAGGCTTGAGCCACAAAGTAGGCTTAGGCCTGGGACCCCTGGGACCCTGGCCTGAAGGGTCCTTCGGTGACTTACTGAAGGAGAGAGGCCTGCTCCCTGGAGAATTCCCACCCGTTCCTGAGGGAGGAGGAAGTTTGACCGTGTTTAGGGCCTCACCCCTTTACGTTGGGGGGTATGCTCTCGCCAGATGTAGGGCAGGTCAAGTGAGCCTGGGCCTAATTAAGACGACCCCAGCCATAGACAAGGCCTCCTCAGGTGTCACGGACTAGCCCTGGGAAGTGAATACAGAATGAGGGTTACATAGTGTCTCTGAGGGAGTCAGTGGGGCCCCCTTGGACGGTGGCCCTAAGATGGTCTCCTTGGCTAGCCCTTGAACCTGGAACCAGGAAAACATTAGAAATTGACCGTGGCCTGGAAAATCTGTGACGGGTGTTTACAGTTTATATGGGAGCCTATGCTGGGGGCGGAGGGGGTGTTGGGGCTTTATTGCTACAGCTAGGACCCCCATTTGCCCTTTGTCCGGGAGCCCAGGTCTGGAGGGGAAGAGAGCGGTGCCTGAGCCTGAGCCTGGCTGGTTACTGGGGGGGGGGGGGAGGGAGGGGCCCTAACAGTGTGCCCTCAGGCCACTTTGGGGGCACAGTGGGGGCTGTGGCCTGCTGGCTGTGGTGAATCTGGGCCCAGTGCCTCCAGTGAGGGGGTGAGTGCTGGGGGCTCTGAGAGAGCCCTGACTCCTCATACATGTGGGCCCCTCATGGCCACGGCATGGCCTTTGTGAGAGTCGTTAAGAATCTGGGTTTTTATGTGGAGTCTTCGTTTTTTCTTCTTAAAGTTTGGCAATTGATTCAGATGTTAAAAAAAACTAATATGCAGACCAGACAAAACATACCTGTGGGCCCCTTGTTTGCCATCCCAGCTGTAAAGTAGTAAGTACGGCTGAATCCCGGCATTAAGGGCCGGGGCGGTGTGTTCTGGGATGATGGGTTTGGGGAACTGGTAGGAACTCTGCCATTTCCCTGAGTCCTTGTGTGTGTTGTTTGCCAGGGAGCTGCCAGCTTGAGGAGACACCCAGAGCCCACCGGTCATGTCTATGAATCCCTTCTTGTCCTCCCTGGTGCTTGCTCTGACTTATTGCCTGTGTCCCAGGGCCTTGTCTCCCTGCGTGGCTGCTGGGCAGAGGTGGGGCTCTCAAGTGCCTTTCCCTATGTCCTAGAGCCCCTCAGTGTCCGGTAGAAATGCAAATGAAGAAAGGTTTCTAATCCTTGGGGTGAACCGGGGGAGACTCAGGCCAAGGGGTCACCAACTGGGACAAAGGGAGGTGCGAGAACCCGGCTGCAGTCCGCCCCTGGGTTGCAGGCCGTCAGCCACTCTGGGAAGCACGTGCAGCTTGAGGCTTCATCTTGGCGCACCTGCTGGCGGCAGAGCCCAGATCCGGCACACTTTCTGCCTTGAGACTTGTCCTGTGTTTTGCAAGTCAATTACTTTTGTTTTTGTTTTTGTTTTTAACACAACGGAAACCTCCGATCTGCTGACCTGCTGGGGCCCTAGCCTGTGGAAGCCGGTTGAGGGATTGTGAGTAGTGAGTGCCTTTGGCCACTTACGTAGGATGCTAGCAATTTGTGTTTCTTTGTCCGGCTTCTGTAACTGATGTGGTCTGTGGAATAATTTCTTAGTTTTTCACAGGGGACAGAGTAGCAGAGAGTGGGCTCTAGGTCAGAGCCCATGTCCAGTCCTCATTCTGCCTTGGACTAGCTGTGTGACCATGAACTAGTCGCATAACCTCTCTGGACCTCTTGTTTCCCACCCATAAAGTGGTGTGACAGTAGGCTTGTTGGGCAGTCTTTGAGCAAGAGGGCTGTATTGTAAAGGAGGCACTTAGCAGATGTTGGCCTTCAGCACACAATGGCTATTACGGTTGTTGCTTTGTCACCAAGGTTGTTCCTTGGAACACCCCTGTCCCTTCCAGGTGCCTTCTGATTATTCAGAATGGAGGTGGGGAAGGACATGGGTACGGGTTGTCCATCCTGCCTCCAAGACGTGGGCGATGGGTGGGTGGTGACTTAGATACATGCCTTCACTTAATTCTTTCTGGGCTAAAAGGGGGCAGGGGTGGGAGTGGGAGAAGCTGCTCCTTAAGCAGTGTGGTGTGGAGACTTTGAATACGGGCCCTGGGGAGGATGGCTTCACCTTCTTTGCCTCGGTTTCCTTATCTGTCAAATGGGGAGGGTGACCGTTCCTGCCACACAAGGTTATAGAATGACTAGAGCAAGTGTGTATGGGAGCTTAGCACATAGAAGACACTAGAAATCGTCCTAAAATACGTAAAAGCCAGACTGTGGCTTCCTCTAGTCGGGAATGTGTAGGACCTGAACAGGCACAGTTTGGGGCATGGAGGTTTCTGTAGGTTGGGTTAGCTGGTTTCGAGTTTGTTTGGGTGCCCCGAACCCCCTGTTGTAAAGGGGTGCCAGGTGGCTGTAACATGTCCCACCAGCCCGTGAAAGCCACCCACCCCTGGAGGGAAGGTGGTCAGGTGCCTGGCAGCTCACAGAGGTGTTCTTGTGACATGTAAATCTCAGTTCTGGAGGAATCCTTGTCACTAAACTCGTTGGGGGCTTCTGGCAGCTCTATCACCTGTCCTAGGTGTGCATCTGGCCCCGACATCCCGCTGTGGGTCCCTTGAATCAAGCAGCCGCGAGAGATCCTTTGTGGTCTCCCATTTCTGAGATGGCAGAGCCTGGTGCCTGGAACTGGGACCCTAGAGCCCAAACTGCTTGGTTTGGATGCCCAGCCTTCCTTCCAGGGGATTCCTCCGGGCCTCGATATTGTCAGGTGCACAGCCTCGGGCTCTCATTCCCAGTGTTAGGGGCAGGAAGGGACATGACCTGACTTGTCGACTGCAGGGGTCCAGGACCAATGTTTGGAGGCTGTGGCAGGAATCTAGGGAATGATGGTGGCTTGGAGAGCAGTGGTGAGGAGGACAGGGTGTTAATTACTATCCTTAATGAAAACCAGTCACCCCGTTTCCTTCTCCTGGCTTGTGATGATCCAGGGGGGATCCCTGGATGCCGTCCCCCCAGGAGCTTAGGCTGGGGTGGGGGTAGGGTCAGGAACAGTGTGCAGATGTGGGTATTAGGAGGGAAGACCGAGAAACACATGCTTGTCTTAGAGCCTGGATGTGGGGTCTCAGAGCATCCTTCTGGGTGGCTGCTGTCCATAGTGTGGGCTGTGCATCCCTGTTGAGGCCTAAGACCACCCTTGGGGCCAAGGCCACTGGACATCCAGGTTTGCCCTTGCCCCCGCCCCTTGCCGGCTGCTCCAAATGGCGTTTGCCTCGGAGAACACTGGGTGGTTACTCATGCTGTTTTCTCCTGCCTTCCTTCCTCTGACCTCAGAGGCCTTGCAGGGAGGACAGGGTGAGCCCCTGGGTGCCCTTGGTGAAGCCCCTTCCCACCCCCGACCCTGAGAAGGAAATGCCCTGCTGACCTAAAGCCCTCTCTGCTGCCCCAGGGGCTGGGGTGGCCCGGTTCGCTGGCTCCGTGGGGTTGGCAGTGGTGTGAGGCGCAAAAGCGGGAGGGCCCTGGGGCCCAGTTCCCTTCATTCAGAGGAATCCTCTTTGATGGCAGCCCCTCTGTCCCCCCAGTCTCGCCAGGCACATCCTTCAAGGAATGGGGAAGCTTTTCCCACATGCTGTCTCCTGTCATCCTCACGGCAGTCCAGAGACTGATGACCCTCTGTGGTCCACCAGATGGGGAGACTGAGGTGTGGGTTGGTGAGTGACGTCCCAGCAGCCCCGCTCCTAGATCTGGAGTGATCCGGAGCTCCTTCCCTCAACCCCAACCTGAGCAGCCCCCGTGTTGGAGCTGTTCCGAGGCAGTATGGCTCGTGTGCCCCACGAGGGGTACACAGGGTTCTACCCCAGAAACACCCTGGTAACGAGCTCTTCCTCATTTACAGGGAGAAGAAGTGGGTGACTGTGGGGGACACATCCCTGCGAATCTACAAGTGGGTCCCTGTGACAGAGCCAAAGGTGGATGATGTGAGTATGTGGGCCAAACGCCTGGGGTGGGGCCAGCCATCCGCGCTCCCTGTAGCACAGGTGGAAGGTGTTGTCCCCCACTGCTCTGGGGCCAACGCCACCTGGGAAGCAGAAGGACCCAGCTGACCCGGGTCCTCCTCCCCACTAATAGTGCAGCCCCAGAGTTTGGCCCTCAGGGAGCTGGGACATGTCCTCTACAAGTCCTCTCTTCTGGGCGGAGAGCCCTAGAGCTTCCCAGTGGGGACATGCCTTAGTGCCGAGCCGTCCCCTCCCTGGGGCCCTGGACACTGCGGTTTGGGTGTAGCAGACACATAGACGAGCAGACCCTCCCCCATCCCTGTTGCACCCCTGCTCCCGAGCCCCTGACCATCTGTCGGGTTGACTCTTTGTCCCCTTTGTACAAGTGAGGACACAGGCTCAGAGAGATAAAGCCACTTCCCCGGAATCACACAGCAGGTGTCGGGTCCGTTTGACTCCAGAGCACGTACTCTCTTTGCTGGTGGAGAGCCTTCCTGTGGCTGGAGCTGCTGGAGACCCCAGAGTGAGAGGGTTTGGTGCTCAGGAACACAGCCCCTGCTGGGATCCTGGGGGTGGGGGGAAAGGGGGCCGTGACCACTAGAGGGAGCTTCAGCAGCCGGGCCTGCTCTCCGGCGGGGACGCGGCTACTGCTGCCCCAGATCGAGGGTAGTGTTTCAACTTCGGGGCTCCTGGGCCAGTTTACCCCCAAAGACCCCAGGGCAGCTCCTCTTATTTCCACTCAGCATCCAGAGCGGTCCCGCCTGCAGACCTTGGCAGGGACTGTCCTGCTCAGAGTGCCTTCCCTGTTCATGCGAGCCAGCCTCTCCCCCAGGAAGATGGCTCAGGCTGAGCTGCTTGGATGGACGGTTCCATTTGCTCCTGGGGGGTTGTGGTCATGATGGGGGGTTTCCGGGGAGCCATAAGGGCAAGGCCAAGCTTCCCCACCGCCACCTTCCATGACCCGTCTCGGGTCTCCAGGCGGGGCCAAGGCTCCATTCTTGACCCAAGCTCAACTCTGGGCAGGTTGGTGCTGGGCGGAGGACGTCTGTTTGTCCCCCTTTCTGGTTCCGGCCTGGGCTCCTGCAGCCGCCAGGGCTGCGTTCCTCCAGGCCCAGAAACCTAGCCCTTTGCGGCGGCTGGAGCTGGCCGCCCTGGAGGGGAGAGCAGAGTGCAGCTGGCTCCTCGAAGACAACTCCCGGCTCTGGCCCCGTCTGTGCCTTGCATATCATTAGGTGTTGTATAAACCGATGGTTGCGTTTGAGAAGACATGGTCCCTGCTCTCAAGGAATTTATAATCTCGTTGGGAAAGATAATTATAGAATAGCATGAAACAGACATCAGGAAAGTGCCAAAATGGATTGCGATCAAGGAGAAAGTGTAATATGTGGGCTGCCGGGAAGGTCAGGGCAGCTGCAGTCCGGGCAAAGAGGTAGAAGACAGGCGCCCCCCCCCATTAACCTGTGACGTCAGACAGGTGACCCCAACTTGCTGGGCCCTAGTTCCTTCCTCTGCACCGTGGAGCAGCATCAGCCAGTTCCTGGGGTTCCTGCAACAGTGTGAAGGCAGCACATCAAATGTGGAGAACTTAACCCAGGGCTGCGGAGCCCACGGTGCTTGGAAAAATGCTAATTTGCCATTGTCTCTGAGCCTCCATGATGTACAATATGGTGTTTCCCCCACCTCCTTTCCCTCTAGGGCTGTGGGCCCCACCCCTGGCTGAGCATCCAATCCCCTGGGAACCGAGGAGAAATGCAGGTCCCTGGGCCCCATCCCAGACATCCGAATTGGAATCTGGTGCCTGTGGCCAGGAATCCGAATTGTGGGGGGTGGGGGGTAGCTTCTCATTTTCCTAAACACCCAATTACAACATGGTTGCACCATTTTTTTTCCCCTTCATAACTCTTGCAAGTTCTTTTCTTTCCTTTTTTTTCCCAAAGATTTTATTTATTTATTTATTTGAGAGAGGGAGAGGGAGAGAAAAAGAGCGAGAGAGCGCAAGCAGGTGGGAGGGGCAGAGGGAGAGGGAGAAGCAGGCTCCCCACTGAGCAGGGAGCCTGGGATTCGGGGCTCCATCCCAGGACCCTGAGACCCATGATCCGAGCTGAAGGCAGATGCTTAACCACTGAGCCACCCGGGCACCCCAGTTTTTTTCTTTTAAATAGGGAAAGCAGGGGCACCTGGGTGGCTCAGTGGGTTAAAGCCTCTGCCTTCGGCTCGGGTCGTGATCCCAGGGTCCTGGGATCGAGCCCCGTGTCGGGCTCTCTGCTCAGCGGGAAGCCTGCTTCCTCCTCTCTCTCTGCCTGCCTCTCTGCCTACTTGTGATCTCTGTCTGTCAAATAGATGAATAAAAATCTTTAAAAACAAACAAATAAATAAATAAGTAAATAAATAAATAAATAAGTAGGGAAAGCAATTTACAAAATTCAAATGTTACTTTAAAAACATTTTTTTTCCAATGAAGACAATGCACATGCCACAAAATTCACTCTTTTAAGGTATACACGTCAGTGTCAGTCTATTCACTGTCCTCTAGCCATCACTGCTGTAATTCTAGAACATTTTTATTACCCCAAAAAGAAAACCTCACACCTGCTAGCAGTCACTGCCCCACCAGCGCCTTGCTCCTGGAATCTACCCATTGGCTCTCCGACTCGAGGTGTCTGTACTCTTCAAATGCTACTTTTTTCAGATACAAATATATATGTACCTATGTATATACATCTTGTAAATCTGCTTCCCGTCCTGTGTGCGCCCCCACGCCTCCCAGCTCCTTTCCCTGGAGATGACCAGCATTTGTTCATCCTTCCAGAGAGCGCCCGCAAACACACATGCGGACAGACACTCAAGTGTCCTTTCTTTTCCGTGAATAGTGGCCTTCCCTTCCCGTGTTCCGCACCTTCCTTCTGTACATCCTGGAGATAACTGAGATGTTCTAATATGCTGATGTTTCTGTAGATCATTCCACATTGGTACACGAACTGCTGTCTTATTCTCTGTAATTACTGCATTACGTTACGTGGCAAGGATGTGCTGTAATTTAACGAGTCTTACCAGCGGACATAGGTCATTTCCAACACGATTCTGTTCCATTTGTAAAAACAAAACAAAAAAACAAATTGAACCATACACAAAAGCATCCTCTTCGCCGTCCCTCCTCCTTGGGATTTCCCTCCTCGACTGGCTTTCCAGTGTGGTGCTGGGAGTCAGCTGACTGGTCTTTGAGAAAGGCAGCCACGGGGCCTGTAGGGAGTGGGAGTGTGTGACCTGTGTCTTCTCTGTCCCTCACCTGGCATCACTGTACCTGTTTGCATGCCTGCTGGTGCTGCTCCCCGACCCACACGGCAGGTTTATGCCCAGCCCCAGAATCCTCCCTTCTGCAGGTGAGGCCCCTAATGGGACATGTTCAAATGCAGGCCAAGGAGAGCCCTCAGGAGACTTGCAGGCTCCAAGGTGAACCGGCTGAGTAAAATATTCCTGTCACCCCCTGGGGGCTCGCTCGCACATGCACACACAAGGTGGTGACTCGGTTTCTGCTCCGTTTTCTCCTCCAGAAGAACAAGAACAAGAAAAAGGGCAAAGATGAGAAGTGTGGCTCCGAGGTGACCACGCCGGAGAACAGCTCCTCCCCGGGAATGATGGACATGCATGGTGAGCTCTCCTGCCAGGCCCTGGGCTGTGGCACAGCACGCGGTTTTTGTTCTCACTAGCAGGTTTGTTCACATTCCAGGCAAGGGTAGGAGGGCTGGGCAGCACCGGGAGGCCTCGGTGCCCAGGGGAAGGCTCAGCGGAGGAGAAGCTGTTCCAGCATAGCAAGCCAAGAAACGTAAACCAAGCCAGAGACATAAAACCAGACCTTAACGAGCCCAGTGACACAACCCTCCGAGTCCAGTGATACAACCCTCGCGGGGGTGACCTGTCAGCCCTTTGTGTGCTCAGGAACATTTTGTGGGTCTACGATGTTTCTCCTTGGCCTGACCTGCCATAAAAATGATGCTGTTTTCCATTTCCTATTTCGCTTTGGCTGCTGGGAAACTCCAGACTGGATTTCCACATCCCGTTAATCACTGTGGAACCCAGGGACCTGACTTCCACAATGACATCCTACCTTCCTTTGCTGTTTTATTTCAAAAGTCCTAACCAGTGTCCCGCTGATGGAATCCAGGCTGGAGGCCTGCCTTAGCCAGTCTGTGGTTTTGACATGGCTCGCACTGAGTTCCCGTTTTACCTTGTTAACGGAGAGGACAGGCACACATCGTAAGGGCATTGGCTTCATGATAGGCATACAAACTCCATACACCCATGTAACTGGCCCAGGTCAAAATGGAAATGTGCCTGGCCATCCCCCGGTTATCTCTCCCCCGCCCCACGAGGAAGACTGCTCCCCGACTTCTGACCTGAGAGAGTCAAACATGAAATTTCTGTAACATTGTTTCCCTTATTTATAAACCAGGATATCTGCATTTCTGCCATACTTTGAGAAATCAGACCTAGAAACTTAGGGAGTGTGTTCTCCTTCAGGCAGCTGCAGCTGCTCCTACGGGAGGCTGTGATCACTCCAGGCTGAGCTGGGAGCCCGACATGGGGCTCGATCCCAGGACCCCAGGACCATGACCCGAGCTGAAGGCAGACACCCAACCAACTGAGCCATGCAGGCGGCCCCCTTCCCATTTCTTGATCCCAGTTTCAATTTTCCTTTTGACCACCCAGGCCTTCTGTACAGCATGGTGTTATTAGATAAATAAGTACATCAAAAAGGAATCTCGGTTTGATCGTGTTTCTGCCCCTCTGGTTCCAGGGCTGTCTTGCTCTGGGGAGGGAGTGCCAGGGAACTTTCCCATTTGCCCAGACGGGCCCATCTGGAAAACTGTCACAGTCTTGCCTATTGCTGGGCCGGCCTCAGAAAGCACGGAGGGGTCTTGCTGATAGCTCACGTGTCAAGAAAGCCCCTCGCTGACCATACAGTTATATTTGAAACATGGAACACAGTTGAACCAGGTATTGGAGCCGAGATGTAATCTGCCCCCACCCCCTGCCCCCGCAGTGCTTAGATCCCCACTCTCTAGGGACCGAGAAGATCCCTGCCTGGCTAACAGGGGAGGGCCTTTTAGAGCAGAGGACGAGATCCCACCTGGGTTCACATCTGTCTCCCTAGGCCACCCCCCACTCCAGCTGTGTGATCCTGGGCTAGTTCCTTAACATGTAACCGTCAGCTCTGGTTTCACTCTGCCCAGCGGGAACGGTAGTGCCCACTTCATAAGGTCCCTGTGAGTATTGCGTAAGAAAACCCCCTCAAAGCCCTTGGCATGTTAGTAGCTGACATTTAAGGAGCTGTCACAATGCACCAAGCATCTTGCTAAGCGCATTTCATGCCTTACCTCATTTCATCCTAAAAACAAGCCCCATTGTGCAGATGAGGAAATGAGGGCTTGGGGAGGTGGCCGCCCCGGGTTAAGAAGCTCGAGGATGCCAGCGCTGGCCCTGAGGTCCTTTGGAGGCCGAATCCAAGTGTGTGGCCGCCGGCCCAGGACCCTCGCTCCTCTTCTCAGTATCCTTACATTTTAGCACATGTGTGCGGCCAAGACGCTCATCCAGCCGCAGGCCACGAATGGCCAGGAGAGACAAGGAAAGATGTGGGCCTGGACAGGATTATCGGGAAGGCTCCCAGTGGGGCAGTGGGCATCTGTAGCCACCTTTTTTGAGTCTTGAGATTCTACCGACGTTGACTCAAATGCCAGGGTCATGTGGTTACCAGGTGACCAGGTTAGGCTCCAGCAACTTACTCGTTAAACATTAGTACTTGTTGTCATTCATTAACATAACTCGGTGCTGGGCCCTGCCTTTTATACACATGCACACATAACTTGGTGTAGGAAGGAAGTTTAGATTTTCTTAAAAGGCAAATCAGGAGAGTGCACTTTTTAAAAAAATTTTTATTTATTTATTTGACAGAGAGATCACAAGTAGGCAGAGACAGGCAGAGAGAGGGGGGAAGCATGCTCCCCGCCGAGCAGAGAGCCTGACGCGGGGCTCGATCCCAGGACCCTGAGATCACGACCTGAGCCGAAGGCAGAGGCTTAACCCACTGAGCCACCCAGGCGCCCCACTTTTTTTTTTTTTTTTAAGTCCCAGAATTCACAAGAGGATCTTCCATGTAACTAGTACACTTAGAATAAGGTGCAGTTTCCCTGGCCAGGACCATGTGACTGCCTGACGCCTCCTTGGCAGATTGAATCTGGATTTGGGCAGAGCCGCTTGAGGAAGGGTTTCTGCTGCTCAGAGCCTCAGTGTCCCCCTCTGGAAACGAAGGAGGTGACAGCACCCACCCGGCAGGTTGTCGGGAGGATGAAGCAGGTGACTGTGGCTGTTTTTGCCCAGGTGCCAGCATGCAGTAGGGCCCAGGACATGTGGGCCTGCTGCTCCGTGTCTCCTCCTCGTTCTCTGTTTCACAAAAGTGGCCTTGGTCCCAGGTGTGCAGCGTGGCCCGGAAAAGCAAGGTGGTGATACTTCTGAAATCGCCACTTGGGTATCTGCAACCTCACATGACTCTCTGTGCCGAAGACGGGGTCCAGCGCTGGGCAGTATGTGCCCCCTGGGCCCCCAGCTCTGCCACCAGCTCAACCACAAAGGCGTGGCTCCAATTACTTCTCTTTTTTTCTCTGTCTTGTGAAAAATCTCGTAATTGAGAGCAGTGGGAAGACTAGTGGGATGAACTTCATACGCCCTGGGTTTTCACTCACATGCCATGTTTTCCTCATCTTTTTTTTTTTTAAATGGCTTAAGTTTTTTAATTAAAATGCAATTTATGTATAAAAACAGTACAGCTCTCGAGTGTTCAGTTCAGGGAATTCTGACAGTTGTAGGCAGCCTGCGCGGAACTGTTTTAAAGTAAGTTTCCCTGCGTTGTGTTTTAAGTCCGCAGCTAAACCCTTCAGCACGTGTCACTAATAAATGACATTTCTATACACCCGCCGTGCTGTTTTCACTCCTAATAAAAGTAACTGTTATTCCCTCGTATCTTCTAAATCCCAGACTATATTCAGATTCCCCGGTTGTTCCAAAATGTCCCTTATAAGCTGCACGTTCAAAATAGAACAGAAATAATTTTCACATGTCCTTAATTTAGCTGTTAATTCTCTTAAATTTCTTTATCATAATATTCCCTGCTTCTCTCTCCCTTCTGCCCTCCCCCCGCTCCTCTTCTTAATGGTTCTGACTTGAAGAGCCTGGGCCGACTGTCCCGTGGAATAGTATCCTACTTTCCGTTCACATGTTCTCTCCCTCTTTTATTTTGTATCAAGTGGAAGGTGGTCTAGACGCTTGATCAGAGCGGTGGGATGTTCTTGGCAATGCTGCCTCATGGACAAATCTGGCTTCTTCACCCAGAATGAGGCCTCCGATGTCCCCTGAAGACTTGAAACGTGGGAGGCCACTGTGTGTTGCTGCTGCCCCCCATCCAGGGCTGAGCCAGCGGGGGGCATTCAGGCAGACTCCCAGAAGCTTTCTCCTTATAAGACCTGTGGAATGGCCCCTGGTGGCTCATCTCCAAGGTCTGGAGGGTGGGGATGTGTCTCCTTCCCTGGGAGAGTGTCCCATGGGGCTGCTGGCAGAGAGGCTTGGGGAGGCTGGGCCCCCAACCCCCCTTCCTCAGTAGCTGTGGGATTTCAGCCTCTGGTTCTCTCTCTAACCCCATGCCCCCCATGCAGATGATAACAGCAACCAGAGCTCCATAGCAGATGCCTCCCCAATCAAACAGGAGAACAGCAGTAACTCAAGCCCTGCTCCAGAACCCAACTCAGCCGTGCCTGGTGAAGGCACTGACGCCAAGGCAGACGAGGCCCAGGCCGACGGGAAGGAGCTTCCTGGGACCGAAGGTATGTGCCCACATGCAATTGACTGACAGGTGTCTGGGAGGTCCTGCACATGCTGACCCCCTAGAAGGTCACAGTAGAAGAAGGATAATGCCTAGACTAGCTCATCTTCTTATGGAGCAATTTAAAAATCCTACAGTCTAGTGTTGGGAAGATAAGTTCCATGGTAAACTATAATAAGAAAGAGGAATGGAGAGTCTTGGTGAATTATGGGGAGTGTTTCCATTTTAAATAGGGCAGCCAGAGAAGGCCTCACTGAGAAGGTGACATTAAAACAGATTAGGCTAAAATTAGGTAAGGGAGCAAACCATATGGAAAAGGGGGAGAAAAGCACTGTGGGGGGAGGGAATGGGCAGTGCAAAGGCCCTGAGGTAGAAGTGCGCTCAGTGGCTAGGGAAGGGCGGATGAGGGGTTCACAAAGTGAGGTGAGGTCAGAGGAGGCCAGACCTTGAGTGTAGGGGGCTCTTACATCACTAAACAGACCCTTGCTTCTGTGCCAAGGGAGGCAGGAACCATTGGGATTGACTGCCATGGTCTGGAGGACTGCTTTGGATGCTGTGATTGAGAACACGTAGTAGGGCTAAGGCTGGTGTGTCTGGGGTGGGAGCAGACGAGGTGGTAAGAAGCAGTCTGGTTGTGGAAGACATATATGCACCAGATCTGTATTGTGTTGGTTTATTTTTATCTATTTTGAGATCTCTGGATTCTCTGGAAAAAGAAAATTTTGAAATGTACAGAAAACGAATAGGGTACTCTCCCATGTATGTCAGCTGAATTTGGCATTTGTTTGTTTGTTTTGCTTTGTCTGTAAATATTTGGGGGGGGGCATTTGAAGGTGACTATAGATCTTACAACATTTCGTCCCTGAACGCGTCAGCACACATCTCTTAAAAATAAGAATATCTTCTTACATCATCACAAGTACCGTCATTACACCTGAGAAGACAGGCCCCTAGTTCTTGTTGGTATCGAGTTGTATTTTGAAGGTTCTGAGGTGGAGGGTGTGTTGGCAGGTGCCACCTGGCCTGAACGGGGACTAAAGGGTGACCCCTAGCATCTGGGGGGATGGCCTTGCCAGCATCTGTGAAGGGAGGAGGAGGAAGAGGCCAGCGGGGTGGGGGATGCCTGCACCCAGCCAGGCTGAGCATGAGGTCGGGCTGCTGGGCCGCTCACCCGGCGGGGATGACGGCTGGCCTGGAGTCCAGGCTTCCCTGTGCTTGGGGAGGGACCGGGTCGGGTCTTCATGGGAGGAAGGCCTCTCTGTGCTGTGGCATCAGCTGGAACCCCAGAGGTCACAGACCAGATCCAGCACGGGGCGTGTGGCTGTGGCCACGGGCCTGGTGCAGTTTTTATTTTTAATTTGAATTGGATGTCAAGACTTTAAAATTAAACAATTGCACTTAAAATAAGATTGATTTCCACCTTGTCTTGAGAAAATCAGAAGATCGGGCAATACCGGCTCTGCTTTTCCAGGGAGCGGCAACCGGTTGAAGCAGAGATGTGGCTGCCCTTCCGGGGAGGGTGAGCGGCTGGCCGTCTGCCGACTGCCGCACTCCCTGCCGCTCCCTGTTGTCCTTCTGACACTGAGGCCCGAGAGTCCTGGCCCCGTGTCACTCCGCGATCACTGTTGCTTTCCTTATTACTCATTTATTTATTTTTTTTAAAGATTTTATTTATTAGTGAGAGAAAGCACAAGCAGGGGGAGCGGCAGGCAGAGGGAGAGGCAGGCTCCCCCCTGAGCAGGTTGGAGGTTGTCTAGGTTGTCTCGATCCCAGGACCCGAGCAGAAGGCAGGCTCTTAACCGACCAAGCCCCTCAGGCGCCCCCTTATTACTCATTTAAAGGAAAAATTACATTGTTTTTTAAACATATTTCTCTATCAAAAGTGGACAAGCAAAAACCTGAGAGGTTGGGGGAATCTGTATTTCTCTGAAGAACAGACTATTCCTTCAGGTTTTTCTTCTTTCCCCTTACCTGGGTCTGAGGCTTGAGCAGCCCCGGTGACGCCTTCACGGCACTGCCTGGCCCTAAAGGGGGCTTTTGCGTTTGTGGGCAGCGCCGTGAGAGACCGTAGGAGAGGAGGGAGGTGCTGGTTGACTTGGGCTTCAAGGCTGAGCAGGGATGGGAGGGGAATGAACAGTGCAGGCACAAAGGACCGGGGGCAGTGCATGGGGACGTGTGGGGAAAGGGGCGAGCCAGCCAGGCGTGAGGGTCACAGGCGCTCAGTGCAGCACCCCCTTTCTGAGCCGGATGCGGAAGGCGGCTCATGTGCCAGGTAGGCCTGGGGGAGGGGCAGGCTGGGGTGTGGGTGACCCCACACATGGGAACAACCCAGGTGTTAGGACACAGACCGGACGGCCCCCCAAGCCAGAGCCTCAAGTGTCCCCCCTCCCCGCCCCCAGAGAACCGCTGTCAAGTGTAGTGCAGCGGTCCTAGAGGTAGTCTGCGCACCTAGAAGGATCTAGATGAGAGTATAACCTCCTTTTTTTAGAATACTTCCCTTAACAGTCACCATGGAGATTTCTCTGTGTTGGGACGTAAGGTTTGTCTCACTCTCTTTACCAGCTTCGTACTCTTCAGGGGCAGGAACGGGTCGTCATGTATTTAAACAGTCCCCACCCTGACGGTCATTTCGGCTTTTTCCATCTTTTCTCCCCACACGTGACCCTGCAGTGAGTCTCGTCCACGCCTCTTTTTATCTGTGCTCAGGTGCGCTGGCGCTGCGGGTGGAGGGACCGTGGGCTTAGTCAGAGGTGCAGGCGTTTGCAGTTGGGGCGGACCCCACCGTTTTCCTCCGGAGACGTGGCGGGCAGAGCTTCTCGGCCTCGGTGCGGCTGGCCTTCGGGGCCGGAGGGTCTCGCCTGTGGGGCCACACTGTGTGTGGCAGGACGTAGAGAGGCCTCCCTGGGTTCTCCCCAGCAGGTGCTGGGAGCGAGCCCCACCCCCGCCCCGGGTGTGACACCAGAAATATATTCGGACGCTACCAAACATTCCTCGGAGGGGCAGAATCGTCGTCCGTGGGGAGCCACTGTAGGAGAAGGTTGGACGAGGGCCCTCTGGGTGAGCGTCCTCTCCTGTCCCCACAGGGGCCCCAGTGCCGTCCTGCTCTTGGGGCTCTGCGGGCAGCAGGTGGTGGAACCAGGGGGCTGGGACCAGGGACAGGACGAGCTGTCACATCTGGGCTGACGCTTGCTAGCCGTGTGGCCTTGGGCTGGTGGCGTCACCTCCTGCGAGCTTTCCTGTTTCCTTATTTATAAAATGAGGCAAACGAAACTTGCCTCCTGCATTGAGTCCCTGAAGGGAGCGGGGCAGGAAGGAAGCAGAAGCGTTCACCCAGGCCTGAGCCCGCCGTGAGCGAGGGGAGGTCACCGCACCTGCCGGGCCAGGTGTGCACACATCCCGGCTCCTTCCCCGTCCTGCATGCTTGCTCCCTCATGGCTCCCGTGTCTTGGGGCTGCATCTCCTTCGCCCTACAGCCAGTTAAAGTACAACTGCAGAAATTGCTTCTTGGGTCGCTGGTTCCAGAACCATTTTGGTAACTATGACCCCCCGCCCCCGTCCCCGCTCTCCTCCCTGCCCCCCTCCACCACCAAAAGCTTTACCGATCCAGGCGGGAACCACACCAGGGTCCTCTTCTGGCGACCCCAGGTCACTGGGCCTGCACAGTTGCACAGCATTGCTCCAGGGAGGGGGTGCCGGCCGCCGTTGGGGGAGGCCCCATGGGAAAGGCGTGAAGGCCTCCCAGGTGGGGCCGTGCAGCCTGCGGGACAGGGTGGGTTAGTCACCAGCTGTTGACCTTGCTTTGAACTTGTTTACTGCTGAGTGAGTTCAGGGAATGACATAATGTCCTAACTCGCTGGACTAAATTTAGGCCCTAGGAAAATAATTTCCCCTGGGTGAGTTCCAGCACCAGCGCTAGGAGAATCAGGCCCCTGCACCGAGCCCTTGCGTGCTCCGTGAGCTTTAAGGCCACTTCCCGCTGAGCTCTCGGGCCGGGCCGGGGGTCAGCATGACTCTCTGGGTGGTTGGCCATGATTTCCGAGCCTCCGTGTCCAGCCTGCAGAGCTCACTGTAGGGCAGAGAAGGGAGGCCAAAGGAGGGCAGAAACAATTCAAAGTTTGCTAAAGCAGACATCCGTTATGAGCTAAAACGTAACGTTAACGTGGATTTCTTCCTTTTTTAAAAAAATTGAGATGAAATTCACCTCTGTCTGGTTCCAAAACATTTCCATCGCCCCCAAAGGAAACTCTGTGCCCATAAACTGTCATTTTCCCCTTTTACCTTCCCCCAAACCCCGGCATCTGCCTGTCTGCTTTCTATCTGTATGGCTTTGCCTGTTCTGGGTGTTTCAGAGAAGTGGGTGTATAGTATGTGGCCTTTTGTGTCTGGCTTCTTTCGCTCGGGATCATGTTTTCGGGGTTCCTCCGCGTGATAGCAGGTGCCGCTCCCTCCTTTCTGTGACTCTGTAATACCGCACTGCGTGGACTGTGCCCGTACCACGTTTTGTCGTTTGATGCATTTGTTAATTTACATTTGGGCTGTTTCCATCTTTTGGCCGTTAGGAATAGTACTGCCGTGAACACTGGTGTACAGTGTTCTGGTGTGAGGACCTGTTTCCCGTTCTTTTGGGTCTCTGCCTGACGGTGGAGGAGCTGGGTTGTACAGGGATTCTGTGTTTAACTTAACCTAATAGAGGCACCTGGCTGGACCGGTCAGTAGACCGTGTGACTCCGGATCTCGGGGTCGTGAGTTGGAACCCCACATACGGGGTGTAGAAATTCCTTAAGTAAATAAACTTTAAAAAGAGTAAAACAAAATATTGAAGAACTGCCGGGTTTATGGGGAGTGTGGTCCTATGTCCTAGGTATAGTTAGTCCCCCCTGGGGTTATTTTGTTCCTTGAGTATTTCCCCTGTCATTCCTTTTCAGTCCTCAGGGCAACTCCACAGGGTGGCTCTTGTCAACTGTGATGACTTGTCGGGCTCCCAGAGGAAACAAGCCAGAGGAGTGACATGAGGCGAACTCGGGTCTGTCTCTAAACCCTAGGTCCTCCCAGGTTGCAGGTTGTAGGCAGAGCCCAGCCCTGGAGAGGGCGGACCCCTGAGCCTCCCTGTGGCAGCAGGAACACCCCGCTCAGGCCCTGGCGGGGTGGTGGGTTTCCGAGCGCTGCCCTTAGGATATCAGGGCTGCTGGGGTTTGGGGAGTCAGAGTATATGTTAAGAGCAGCTCACCTGGGACGGACATGCTGGGAGGTCAGTCTCCTTGGGAGAGGGGGCTCTTACACCTCCTTCCTGCCCTGCTTCCCAGCCCTCTGCTCCCCACTGGCTTCAGGCCATGGGGTGCTGCTGACTTGGTTCCCATCTCTCTGTATTGCTTGCTTGCTTTAAAACTTAAGCCTGGAGATAGATAGATTGATTGATTTTTTTTTTTCTTTTCTGCCTCAGGAACCCCAGAAAGGGAGGCATTCCTGAGTCTTCTAGTGCCCTTTGAAAAAAATCAGGGTGACGGGTGTTGTTGGGGCCTCGAGTGCAAGCAGAGTGGGGCTCCGGGCAAGATGTCACTGCTCCCACCGTGAGCTCTGCGGCTTAGTGCCCAAAATAAGCTTCAGGTACAAACACGGCTGCCTCCTGGCCCACAGCCGCACGGCCTCGTACAGACAGCTGTGGCCCGCGGCCTCCTTCTGCTAGAGGACCGTGCTGGGGAGGGGAGCAGGGAGACCGATGCATAAGAAATGGCCCGACTCACTGGCAAAACAGGATTCATAAATAAGTGATTGCTTGTTGGAAGCCGTGCAGCCATCTTGTCCACTCTTGTGTTTAGAGAATTTTTAAAAGACGTGAAAATTTTTTCCAAAATTCTGTGTGCTCTCTATTTGGGGAGAGCAGAGAATTATATGCATGTAGAGGGGGGAAACATCTGGAGAGATGAAAATAAATCCTCTGAGATGTTAGGAAAATAAATCCTCCGAAATGTTAGTGGGATGGTAGTTGTGGGTGGGGTGAGATAATCAGTGATTCTAACTTTATTTGTTCCTGTGTTTTCTGTTTCCGTGCAATCATCAGTCTTGGCTCTGATGATCAGGAAAATACCCACGTTATTAAGAGAAATGTCTACAAAGGGGCAGTTACCTCTGCGGGCTCTCCAGGTGGAGGACTCGGGGCTCCGGGATGGAAATGGGAGGGGTCAGCAGCCATGATGGTCGGGGTGCGTTGTGCCCACCAGAGGGCGCCAGCCGCACGCGGCACAAAGCGTGGAGCGGTCCCTAAGCTGTCCTGCCTCTCGGGGCACATGGCAGGTAGTGGGTGTGCGGGCAAGGGTTGGGGGCCCCAGGGCTGCTTAAGACAACGCCCGAGAGAGGCTTCCCAAGCGCCCCGGCTCGCTGCAGGCCCGGCAGACCGCCTGGCCACAAAACTCCCCAGTTCCAGGTATTTTTAGTAATGGGTCCATCTGGCTCCACATCTCACGTGTCTGAAAACAGCTTCTGTCATCTCGCTTCCCCTCAGATGCTTCTGACGAGCAGAATTCGCAGTCTTCAGTGGAAAACTCGGTGAACAGTTCAGAGAAAGTAGAGCGGCAGCCATCTGGAGACGCGGGTCTGGCTGCGGAGATGTCGGCAGCCTCTCAGGTACCTCGATCAAGGTCTCAGAGGGGCAGCCAGATCAGCCGGGAGCCCGTTGGGGTGTCGGGGGTACGTCGAAAGGTATTTTGTTATTTTGTTCCGTTGTTTTCCCCTTGGAAGACTGGCGTTCGCCTGCATTCGATGAGCGGGAGCCGTGAGTGTCCCGGGCCCCAGCCCTCAGGGAGCGGGGGGTAGGAAGAGGAGGCGGCCTTTATCCCAGCCTCAGCTTTGTCAGTTTGTCACAAACGTCTTGTCTGCTCTGGTGCCCCAGAGTCAGCTTCCTTCAGCGCAGGGACGATACGTCTTCAGAATCCTGAATGCCAGATAACTCGTCCTTTGGAATTTTGCAACTGACTGCACCACCCCCTTGCTTGGACCCCATTCTGGGTCACCCCCTTCGTCAGCATCTGGTCTGAATCAGTGCAGGAGCAGGTGGCCAGTAGCTAGGAACAAACATCCTGAGTTCGAATCCCAGCTCCTTCACTTGGCATAACCGAGCCTCCCTGTCTGCAGCTGCCAGACTGGGACCCCAGAACTGTCCTGGGGCCAGGGCACATGGGATGAGAGAACGTGGCGAACATATTCGGTGTGGAGCCGGACACGGAATGCCTCAGGTGCCGTGTCTGTGGTTTTTCACCGTCTGCCTTCTGTGCTCACCTAAGATGAGTGGGGACTCCGAGGCATCGAAACTTGAACTAATAAGAGTATAGTCCGGTCCCTCCGGAGAAAGTGACAGGAAGTAGCCGCGGAAAGACTGGAAGGGGCCAGGCTACAGCAGGAGCTGGTCTGCGCTGTGCAGAGCCTTGAGTCAGGCCTCCCCCAGGGGGACGTGCCTCCGGGACTCTAAGGTCTAACTCCCCTTGGCTCTGCAGCCCCCTCCTCCTGCAGAGCACGCCTCCAGAGGCCCAAAGACACGGAAGGAGTGTTGATGGAAGGTGCGTTTGCAGTGGTAGCAACCGGGCCGCAACCTGCCTACGTCTGTTCAAAGGGGACTGCTTAAATTAACCAGGGGTCATGGATCAAACAGACCGGTATGCCGCTGTTATACAGAGTGTGGCTGACCCAGGTACAAGCCGACCAGAAAGAAATAGCCTCCTGATGTGAAATGAGAAAAGTAAGACCTAGAACCTCAGGCACAGCTGGATTCCACTAGATTAAAAATCAGAGCCTCCTGTACAGTGTATAAAACCAGGACATCTGCTGGGGTCTCCTGGCCTCCTGAACTCACTGGACGAAAGGTTAGCTTGAACCTTGGATCCATGCCCTGGGGGCATCTAGTACCCCCTGCCCTGCCCCAGATATCTGAAAGGTATAGGGATCTCCCATTCTCACAGCCCCCCACCTCCAGTCCCATTTTCGGGGGTCCCAGACCTGGAACGGGGCCTCTTCCACTGTTCTCAGGGCACATGGACACAGATACTCATCCACAGAGCTCCTAGGTTTGTGAGCAAGGTGGAAGATACCGTACAGCTGAGCAAGCAACTTGACACTGACATTTAGCCGTTTCTGTGTTTTTAAAAAAAAAAAAAAAAAAAAGCTACCCCAACCTCCCGAGAGGAGCGGAACTCTGGTTCTTCTCCCCTGTTGGACTGTCCTGAGCTCGTAACCCCCTCTTGCTCCTTTTTCCCTTTCTCGTCCACTCCCACGCTCACCCATCCAAGTGCTCTGCAGAACCAGAGATCCTTCTCGCCAACAGGACCCAGCGTCCTCTGAAGGCGCAGTCCCTGCTTTCTCCCGTTGCATCTGTATCGGGCTTCTGTTGCTTTCGGAATGAGAACCAGGGAGAACACAGAAGCGGTTCTTCCGGCCTCCTTGTGACGCCGGCTCTCGGGGTCTGTCATTAGAAACTCCCGCGCAGCTCACATCAGGCCCCGGGGGCTCCCTTAAACGTATGTTGCGCACCCACTGGGGGCCGGGCGCTGTGTCAGAATCTAGGGACCCAGGGTGAGCCGGAGACGGGGTCCCTCCCTGCCCTCATGGGGCTCGCCGTGGGGTGGGGCAGGAAGAGACACAGCCAGGTTTGGCAGCCACAGGCGGGTTACAAGGTCCTAACGCGTGCTGCAGAAGAACCCGGTAGAGCATTCTTCGGGCTGGTGTAGGCAGAGAAACAGGCTAGGAGCGGGAATTTGAAGGTGGAGAAAAAGAGGGCCGTGAAGGCAGGCTTTCTGGGCTGGGTCTGGAGACAGGAGCAAGCCTGAGGAACAAAAGGGAGGCCAGGGTGGCTCGACCTGGAGGACAAGGAAGAGAACAGGCAGGCGAGGCACTGAGGTAGGCGCGGGCTGGGTGCTGGGCCTTCTCAACCTGGTGGGGAGTTGAGATTTTGCTCTGGAGGCGGTGGGAAAGGATCCGCGGGTTTTATGTTCTGCGTCTGATTGCTGTTTTGGGATTTCTCGAACCGTGTGGAAGGCTGGGTCAGGAGACCGCGGAGCAGGGTGCTGCTTTGTCTGGGCAGGTGGTGGTACAGGTGCAGATGGGGTGGGCACGGCTACGGGCGGAGCAGAGGCGGGCGGGCCCAAGGGTCTTTGGAGGTAGAGTTGGTGGGACTTGCTGATAGGTGGGGTGTGGGAGCGGGAGGAGGAAACGAGGCCACTGGGGTACTGTCAGCTTGATCCTGGGCACGTGTGGGGTCAAGACAGACTTGGTGGGGGGCCGGTCGGGGTGGGTAGTCGTCAGCTGGTCTCGGGTGATGGGTCAGGCGGAGATGCCCGTGTGGGAAAGTCGGGGTGCCGGGGTGAGCGCCCGACCTTTCTGGGCCACGGGACTTCAGAATGTGGTCACGGCTAATGGGCTTTTCCGCAGAGTAACACGTGTGTGCGTTCACCAAGTGCTGAGTATTGGGGGAGCCACTGACCACAGGGCAAGGTCGGACTAGGCCTTCGAGCTTGGAGAGGAGAGGTCCCCTCGGAACTCGTGCACAGATGATTACTCTGGCGATGCATGACAGACCGGAAGGCTGACCATGGGGACACCTGCCCGGGGCTGGTGTGGGGAAGGGGCCGGGGGAGCTTAGAGGCACGTGCTTGGAAGAGGGAAGCCACCGTGGCGGGGACAGGCGGGCCCGGGTGACACAGGGCTTGGTGAACGTGGGACACAGGGTCAGAACGGTGAGTCTGAACCACAGAGGCTGGTGCTTCGCTTCCCCCCGGGTCGGCCTTCAGCCTCGCGGCCGGCCTCACCGGCCTTCCTGGCGTGGTAACCCGCATCCTGTCTTCTTCTCCCCCAAGGATTTGGAAGGAGCGCCCCCCTCGAAGAAGATGAAACTGGAGACCTCGCAACAGAACTCTGAAGAGATGTAGGCCCCGCGGTCAGTCCTGCTGTCCACGCGCCACGCGGAGACACCTGCAGGCTGAATCCCAGGACGGCTTCACCTGCGCGGTTCCTCTCGGGCGCGGACAGAACTACAAACTTTCCAAGTTTACCAAGTGCAAATCCAAGAAAACCCAGAACAGCGTAACTTCTCAGACACTGAAGAACTTTTCTGCTGTGAAGCAAAACACTCGGGTGTTGGGGGGACTGTCCTTGGGAAGGCGGGGTCGACCGCTCAGGAGTGTCTGCACACTGTCTCTGAAGCCAAGATTACATTTGTGTTGCTGCTGTATTGTTTTGTGTCCCTCCCCGCCCCAACCTCTCTATTTAACGATATAAGCTATTTGAGGGTCGTACCGATCAGGGAATCGGTCCTTGTCCGGGCTTTTCACTGTTTGCCCGATTCCTTCCGCTTTCTTTTTTTGTGCCTTGTGCCCTTGAGGTGACCTCTGGCATGTTTTCCTGGTTGTTTTGCATCTCCCTTTGCAAAGTGCCCTCGGTTTTGTCCGGGCAGCTGGTGCCACCGTCCTCACACCTCTCTCCTCCCTGACCCGGGACTTCAGCTGGAGCGGAGCAGGCAGGGAGGAGGGGGGCTGGAGGCCTCGAACGAGCAGGACCTCCTTGGCCGCCCGGTTTGCCGGTGTGGGGGTGTTGGGCGTGCCCTGGGCCCTGGGTCCTGGGTCCAAGGTCCGAGGAGTCTCGGATGTCGGAGCGCTGTCCCCAAGGGCTGGCTTCGGGACGTTCTCTCTCACTTCCTCGGGGCATCTGAGGCCGGTGTTTCCAAGCCCACCATGGCCCAGACGGACACACACAACCCTTCGACCGCTCTGACACGTGCACCCTCTACCCCGACCGCACCGCTTTCTCCCACACCTCCGAAGACGAAATGGCTTCTGTGGCTGACTGCAGGACTGTCTCCTTAGGACGCTAAAAGAGCCGAGGGGGCTGGGAGCCGACGGCAGGAAGAGCTGGTGCTGAACTTTCTCTCATAGGATGTTGCCTGGATTTCAAATCCACAGGAACCTGCTACCCTCCGCCTCCCCAGCTCCACTTGGCAATGCTCCCCCCGCCCCAGGGGAGGCAAGACTGCGAAGTGTGCTGACGCTCAGAGCCGACAGTCAGATGGCCTCCTGCTCCCAGGATGCACGGACCGTCCCCACGGGGGAGCTGACCCTGACGATTGGGCCTCAAAGGCCGGAACAAGGCACCAGGGAGCGGAATGCTCTGCGCGCCTCCAGAAGGGGGCGACCGAGGCTCCCTCCTCGCCTCCGTCCTCTGCCTGTGCTGGGACACCTTCCTCTCGCTAAAATGGAGATGCCCCCTTGGGCAAACTGCCTGATCCTTTGGTTCTGAGGCCTGGTTTGCTCTTAATTCCTAGATGGACTCCTCGGACCTTAACCCTTTTCCTGAGCTTTCTTTACTGCACTGGAGTTCCAACTCCCTTTGAGTTGAGTGAGGGGGTGGGCGGGTCGGGGGGAGGGGGTTTGCTTTTGTTTTGTGCTTTGTTTTTTGTTGTTGTTGTTTTGTTTTCGTTTTCGTTTTGCTGATTGGTGCATATCCAGGTACTACCTTCAAGACCTTTGACGTGGGGCTCTCTCTCCTGACCACCATGGAAAGTGTCTGCCAGTTGCTGAGGGTGGGCTCTCCCTTGTTTCTAAGGGAGCCAATCTGTTTCCTGCACTTCAAGAAGAATCAAAATGTTCCTGAATTTCAAATACCTCATGCAAAATGGTCTCCTGAAATAAGGGAAAAAAAAAAACACAAAAAACAAAACACAAACTTTGAAAATCTTAATGTTGAAGTTCGCAATGCCGAAAGGTTTCTGTCTTAAAAAAAAAAAAAAAAGGAAAAAACCCTTATCAGTTTTGCCCCTCAGGCAGTCAGCTCCGTGCAGAACCCCGTTCTGCGTTACCTCTCACATATCTCCAGGCGGCTTTACCTCCAGAGCCTCTAAAGCTAGAGTAACTTTTTTTTTCTTTGCAGCGAAACGCCATTTTGACGAAAGATGAATTTGGATATTTATTTCCTTTCTTTTTGGGAAATGAGAGGTTAGAAGCAAAACAGCTGAAGGAGAATCACATGCATCCACAGACACCACACGGCGGCCAGGCCCCCCCACCCCCCCCCTCCCCTGCATGGGGGTCCCCTTCCGGTTGTGGTGGCCTCTCTGGACAGGCAAGGGGAGTCAACGCCGTTGAGGATGAAGACAACATCTGCGACACCGAGGCTGTCATTTGTTTTTCTCTGAAGTGCCTGAAGGTAGGAAGGGGCCCGGGGCTGGGACCCACCGGGCCCCCGCGCCCCCGCCGCCGCGGCCCTGCACTCATCACTGGCCGGGAAGGCCTTCCACGCGGGACAGTGAGACTGCAAAAATCCAGACGTGCTTCCTTCCCTAACGCAGTCCGCTCCCCGGAGCCACTGTCCCCGCCTGCCCTGCGCCCCTCACCCCCTCCCACCACAGAATCTAAGACCTTTCAGCCGGCCAAGCCAGGGGCGGGGGTCCCCAGCAGATGCCTTCCGCGGCCACCAGGCCCCATGGCCTAAAGGGCTCCCAGGGCAACCTTACTCCCCGCCACCCGTGACGTCGAGGGAGCTACATTCCACAAAGTGCTGGCACTTACACCCGGAACCCGGAAGGCGGTGGACCCGTGTATAGGGTGGTGACCTCCCATTACGAGCGATGTCATGGTTTGGAATGTTCATTATCGCCAAGGACCCGGTTAGAGGTATAAAGACCTTTTTTTCACCGTTACCTAATTTTTTTTTTCTATTACGTTTTGGGTTTTTTGTTTTGTTTTTTGTTGTTGGTTTTTGTTTTGGTTTTGTTTTTTGTTTTTTTTTTTTTTTTGGTGTGTTGTACAGCAGTATAATTTTTCACTTATTTATTCCATCAAGTAGATATGGTTTGTACAATGTACAATGGTTCCATTTCAGAAAATAAAAAAAATTTAAATCATGACCACCACGTGATTCTGTAGCATTATAATAGTAAATGTGATGGATGGTGAGAAGGTCCCGCACCGGTGCTCTGGCCTCTCCTGACCACCTGTGTGGCCCTGACCTTGTGTGGGACACCGAGCTCCTTGCAGGCAGGGACTGTCGAGTCCCACGGTCACATTAGCTACCGTCACGGAGCCCTGGTTGGGTACTCTGGGCAGGTGTTGGAGACCACCCTGTTGAGGTGAGAACACAGCCCGTCGCATAGCTAGGCAGAGCCCTTCTGGAAAGGCCACACCTGCTCCCTGGTCAAGGGCACCAGCTTGCCATGTCCCTGACTTTGGGAGGCTGTGACTCATGGCAGGGGCTCTGAGGGGTCAGCTCAGGGGTGGATTGTAACTTTTTCTTGACTTGTCTTAACTAAGTGACTTGTGGCCAGGCCAGAGCCAGAGCCTTCCCAGGGCCCTTCCCTCTCCCAGCAGCTGGGGCACTTCTCTCCCTCAGCTCAGACTCCCTCCCCGGAGTTGACGACTTTCTTTTTCTCTGGCCTGTTACTGCCTCATCTTCTACCTGAAACCTGAACTTGGCTGAGCCGCCTGCAAGGGGTATGTGTGTTGGGGGGGGGGTGGTTAAGATTATGGTTTAAGCCAGGCCTGCCAAGACTCACCATGTTGACCCACCTGGAGGCAAATGTTCTCTCCTTTGTTTTGTCTGCCTCTCCTACCCACCCCCACTCCTTTTTAACATGTTCTAGTGTTTTTCCCAGGAGTGATTGCACAGCAAAATAAACTCCTGAACTCTGATCGAGAAAGTTCAACTTGACAAAACAGAAATCACAGGAGCCTTGTTTGCTCAACCAAAACTTCAGCTCACGCCCTTTGGCTCCCTCCTTTGATGTCTTCCGTGTGTCTGCATCTCTGTCCTGGAAGAAGGTCCTTCCAGAATTGTCTCTCTGGCTCTACCACCCTGTCTCCAACAACCCCCCCCCCCCCCAAATTATGTTTCTCAGTCATTCTCTCTCTGTCTTGGCTTCTCTATCGCTTTTGGCTTCCTGTCCGTCTGTGGAGCTCTCTGACTTGCTCTCCTATGCCATTAATCTTGTACACGAGCAGTCGTGCCCAAGAGCTGGAAATGTAGGCTTTGCAGGTGTTCCTGTGAGCATCCTGTGTGTGCTGGGCCCTGGGCAGCAGTGACTCAAGCTTGAGCCTTTCCTTCTAGACAAAAAAAAAAAAGAGCCGGTGCCAGGATGGCCAGCACAGTTTGGAATTAGGGGACGTGCATTTCGATGAGGGGTCAGCATCAGGGAGGCTTCTGGGCGGAGGGAGTCCATGCATGGGGCTAAGAAGGTCGTTTTTCCTTGATGCTATGGAGTAGGCAGGAGGCTTCTGCACCAGGGCCCTGCTGGAATAGGGATGGTATTTCCAGGGAATGGCATGGATTGGAAAAAGCCAGACTAGAGGTGAGGCAAAGCAAGCGGGGAACTGGGGCGATAGGCCATGCAGGAGGCCGGGAGGTGACAAAAGGCCGAGTGTTCCCAGGCAATCAGCACTGCAGCCCGGTGGGGTGGAGTCAGGTGGGCTGGAAGAGGCAGGTAGGGAAACTCACGTCCAGGTCTTAGCCCAGACTAAGGCAACGGGGTCATGGAGGTCCACAGTCAAGACCAAGGAGGGATTGCAGACCTTCAAGGCCAAGTCTAACCATCCCCCTTCTCCCGGTGAGGAATGCTTTATTTCTCTCTAGAGGCTCATAGAAGACACCTTGCTCTTTGCCGGTTGCATTCTCCTCTTCTGCCAGTAGGGGTCACTCCTGCCCTCTCAGTCCCAGGGCCAGCCCGGTGTTGCAGGCAGGTACAGCATGGTCCCTCCCCCCACCACGGTTGGTTCAGGGGTGATCACATGGGCCAAGGTTGCCCAGTGAGAGTCAGCTCTGGGATATCTGTGGGAACTGCTGGGAACGGGTCCTCCTAAAGTATTCACTAGGGAATTCCCTAAAGGGCCACCTTTGCTGCAACGTTGGGAGAGCCCTGCTTGAGAATGAAGTGAACACTAGTACAAGTTGAAAGATGGGGAGTTCAAGGGGTGCCTGGGTGGCTCAGTCATTAAGCGTCTGCCTTCAGCTCAGGTGGTGATCCCAGGGTCCTGGGATTGAGCCCCACATTGGGCTCCCTGAGCAGCAGAAAGCCTGCTTCTCCCTCTCCCACTCCCCCTGCTTGTGTTCCCTCTCTCGCTGTGTCTGTCTCTCTGTGTCAAATAAATAAATAGAATCTTAAAAAGGAAGAAAGAAAGAAGGAGAGAGAGAAAGAAAGAGAGAAAAGAAAGGCTTTGGAATTCAGCCTTTCACCAGGCGAGGGCTCAGCAAATCCAGCTGTTTTTTGTAAATAAAGTATTACTGGAACACAGCCATGCGTGTTCGTTTGCACATCATCCTTGGACGCCCTCACAGGACAACAGCAAAGGTGAATGGTTAGCTACAGAGGCTGTATGGTTGGCAGAGTCAGAAATATTTAGTATCTAGCCCTTTATGGGAAAAGTCTGCCAACCCCGGCAGTCAATCACACTTTCCCACGGAAACAAGGTGTAGATAAAAGAACAAGAAAAATAATGCCCTACTATGTGCCCGGCACTAACAAGGCTTTCCTGATGTGTTAATCACCACGTAAAGGTGTAGCTCCTTGAACCTGCGCACACTGAATGCGCCTGCCTAACCGCCCCCCTCTGACTCTCCCAGTCACTACCCCCCAAAGGGCAACCACTCTCCCTACTCCTCTTCGCACAGGTGTGTTTCGCCTGGTTTTGACATTTCTGTTCGTGGAGTCACAGGATGTGCTCCTTTGTATCCACTCAACGCGATGTTTTAACAATACGGTTGCCCATCACTGGAGCCCATTCTTGCTAGAGAAGATGCCCCGGGGTGAAGACAACAAGGTCCTTACCCATTCTCCTGCTGCTGGCCACTTGGTTTGTTTCCAGTTTCCATGGAGTGAGATGACTATGCAAGACAGTGGACCCCCATTACCTCGTCTCAGCCTGGCCTCAACCCTGACAGGGGGACCCCTGTGTAGCCTCATTTGGAAGATGTGCATGCAGGTCTAGAGACTCGTGGCCGGTGTGGAAAGCTTTGGTAACGTGGTGCTTTTGTGGTCCTGGCTCTCTGGCTTCGTTATTAGATTCTGGTTTGAAATCCCACTGTGACTACAAGCTGCAGGATTCCATTTGCACGAACTTTCTAGAAAAAGCAAAACTCTGGTGACTGAAGGTAAAGCCTGGGTTGTCAGAGACCGGGAGCAGCAAGGATGAACGGCAAAAGGGCAGGAGGTGATGGAAATATTCTAACAGTGGATGGCGGGCAGGATCACACAACTGTGTTTCTTGAAAGCTCATCTAGTTCTATGCTTCTAGTGGGTGAAATCATATGGGATGTAAGTTATACCTCAATAAGGCTGTCCCCCCCAAATTCCAAATTCACACTCATCTATTTCTTTGTGCATGCATGCACACGCACGCACGCACACACAGAGCCCCCCCCCCCGCCTCAGTTTCCCTATCTATAAGAGAGAGGTCGCTGCTCAGTAGATGCGTGAGGCCGATTGTGCACACAGTCAAGGGCCGTTTACCCTGGGCCTCTTCGGCTTCCCCCACGATTAGACACAGCCCACCAGTGTGGCCTCTCTCTGCAAAGGCCTGGGTCGGGGGTGGGGGGGGGGTGGGGTGTCTCCCTCCAGAGGTGACATCTGAAGCGATCAGGATCCTGTTTGGCTTTGCTGCATCCGACCTGCAGCCGGCGGGGGCAGGAGAGCCACGCGCGGCGGAAGCACCGGCCCCAAACTGTTTCTCCAAGTAGTCCCCAGAGATGGCCCTTGGCTTCCAGCTTCTGCACTTGTTTATTTTCAAAGGGACGCTGCCAGACCACTAAGCCACCCCTGCCCTTTCATGGTTTGTTTTATGCTAGAGATTTCAGGAAGAGAGAGAGGAGGTAAAGTGACCTGAAACCAAGTCCTCTGCCAGCGAAGAACGGCAGCAGGCCCCAGCTGTTAGATTGCAGGGACATGTGGGGCCAGGATGCCCTCTCGCTGCCTGCCAGCCCCCAGAACGCTGGGACTCCTAATAGTGTGAATGCTCATCGCAAATATTTAACAATCGATGCCGGAACAATTGGACAGCCACCTGTAAACGGAATGAACCTCAGTCCATCCCCTGCGCCCTCCAGCCGGATTCACTCAAGATGGACCGTAGACCAAAAATGTAACTCTAAACATTCTAGAAGGAAACACAGGAGAAAATCTCCGTGACTGAGGTTAGGAAGAGCTGTTGTAAACTTGACCTCAGAGGGCTAACTATGAAAGAAAAAGTTGATAAAACAGGACTTCATCAAAATTCAAAACTTCTGCTCTGCCCAAGACACTGTTATGAGCCAAAAAGATACACTGCAGCCCGGCAGACAGTTTTGGCCAAACATATATCTGATAAAGGACTTGCACCTAGTTCTATATAAAGAACTCTCAAAAGTCAATAATAAGAGAGCAAACACCCCCACCAAGAAGAAGAAAAAGAAAACCTAGCAAAATATCGGCACAGACATTTCATCGAAGAAAATATATGGGAAGCAAATGAGCGCAGGAAAGATGCTGAACATCATGAGTTATTAGGAAATGCAAGTTCAAAGCACAGTGAGATGCCAGTCTACTCCCAGTGGAATGCTGAAAAGACAGACCACACCAAGTGTCAGCGAGGGCGCGGCTCAGCCAGACCCCTCCAATCCCTCCCACACGGCGGGTGGGGAGCTAAAACGGTACAGCCACTTGGAAAATAGTTTGGCAGATTCCTCTAAAGTTTAAACATCAACGTACCATGCAACCCAGAAACCCCGCTCCTACACGTATTAATCTAAGAGAAATTAAGATATCCATAAGCCTGTGCACAAATGTTTATAGTAGCCTTCTTTACATAATTCCCCCAAGCTGGAAACGACTAACGTGGCCTGCAATTGCTGAGTGAGTGAACAAACTGTGGTACACTCATAAAATGAAATCCTACTCAGAAATAAACAGGAAAAGGGGCGCCTGAGTGGCTCAGTCAGTTAAGTGGCAGACGCTTGATTTTGGCTCAGGTCATGATCTCAGGACTCTCGGACTGAGCCCCGTGTTAGGCTCTGCCCTGGGTGGGAAAGCTCTCGAGGATTCTATCTCCTCCTCTGCCCCTCCCCCCACTCAAACTCTCTGTCTCTAAAATAAATAAATAAATCTTTAAAAAAATTTTTAGTTTGTGAGAGAGAGTGAGCAAGAGAGAGAGAGAGAGCACATGAGAAGGGGCAGAGGCAGAGAGAGAAGCAGACTCGCCACTGAGAAGGAAGCCCAAAGTGGGGCTCGATCCCAGGACCAGAATTGTGCCATGACCTCAGCTGCAGGGAGATGCTTAACCAACTGAGCCACCCAGGTGTCCCTAAATAAAACTTTTTTTTTTTTTTTCTTTTAAACAGGAGTGTCTGGGTGGTTCAGTCATTCAGCATCTGCGTTCCACTGGGGTCATGATCCCGGAGTCCCAGGATCGAGCCTTGCATCAGAATCCCCACTCAGCGGGGCGTCTGCTTCTCCCTCTGACCCTCCCCACTCTTGTTCTCTCTCTCAAATAAATATGTAAAATCTTTTTTTTTTTTTTTTCAAAAAGAAAAGAGATAAAGAGGCATGAACTAGAGATACTAAAGAATAGGGAAGAATCTCAGATACGTTATGCTGAAGCAAGAAACCAGACTCAAGGCTACGTACTGAAAGATTCCATTTCGATGGCATTCTGGAAAGAGCAAAACGGCAGGGACAAGAAGCATGTCTGTGGTTGCCAGGGACTGGGGTAGAAGAAAGGGGTCTGAGGGAAGCCTCTGTGTGTTGGGGGCGGGGAGGAGGGTACCGGAAATCTGCCACATATCGACTGCGGTGGTGATTACGAGACAGCATATTTTTGTCAAAATTCATGGAACTGTACCGTAAAGAGAGAGCTTTCCTGCATGTAAATTATACCCCACCCAAACCAAACAAATAATCATAACAAACCAACATGGCACCACATACTAGGTTCCAGGCACTGTTGGAAGTACCTCACACACACACTGACTTACTCAATCCCCACAACAACCCCAGGGAGTGGGCATTAATTATCCTAAATTGTGAAAGCTTTGTCCCCAGAGCTCTCTCACCTTCAATTTCCTCCCCACCTTGGTCTGACCCCGAGCATGCACTTCCTTCTGCAACCCTCACCTCTCCCGGGGCTGTTTTCTTCTTCCCACAGCAGTAGTAGGAGAGATCCCACTAACTTGTTCCCGTGAGAGGCATGCAGCTGATGAAGAGGCATGGCAGGAATTGCAAACTCAAATGCCTACAGGAGCCAGGCAGGTAATGGAAAGAAGCAAAAACCCACCGGGACAATAGGGAGTGGTGGGGACTGTGGGAAATGGGAGCGCCCATGCTGCATCTAAAGGGGACAGTTGCTCTGGAGCTCCAGCTGCTACCAGGTGGAAATGATAAGGGCCCCGTGTTGTCAGACCTTCTGATAGTTCAAGAAAATTCTGACATTCTCACGCTTATATGAAATATCATGATTTTTTTAAACGTCAGCAAATCAGCCAAATTAAGAACAAAAAACTGTTTAGATATGTTTTTATTATTGTATATTAATGGGCCGTTCACCCCCTTCTTTTCTGCCAAAATTGCCCCCACAGTACAAGAAAACAAGAAGCGGGAGCGGCAAATCCATATTTAGGGAAAGAAGGCGACATCGGGAGCCCCAGGCTGCAATATACAGAGTGGAAAGGAGGAGGAGGGATGCAAATGGGCTCTGCAAGGTGGGACAGATCAGACCCCAGTGCTGGAGAGGCAGAATCTAGTGAGAGGCAAGCCATTCCTCTCCTGCAACCCCGGAAAGTCTCAGGAATTGGATGTCTCAGCTACTGCAGAAAGCAGGGGACTAAAACGGGGCTTGGTTGAAAGTCTGTATATGAGGGGCGCCTGGGTGGCTCAGTGGGTTAAAACCTCTGCCTTTGGCTCGGGTCACGATCCCCGGGTCCTGGGATTGAGCCCCACATCGGGCTCTCTGCTCAGCAGGGAGCCTGCTTCCCTCTCTCTCTCTCTCTCTCTGCCTGCCTCTCTGCCTACTTGTGATCTCTGTCTGTCAAATAAATAAGTAAAATCTTAAAAAAAAAAATCTGTGTATGAAACAGACCTCTAGGTTGCCACCCGCATCCTGCTCAGTCTCGGCTGACTGCCCTCTCTCCCTTCCTCTGGAGACAGGGGGTTTAACATCTGGAGAAATTACATCAGAGAGGCTCCAGGCTCCTGGACTGTCGCATGGAGGAGGGCAGGGAAGAAGCCGGAAACTGCGGGCAGAGAGGTCGGCGGTAGTGGACAGATGAACAGTGAGACCACTTCCCCCTCCCCTGGCCTTGTCCCGGACAGTCAGTAGACAGGCTTATCCTTTCCCAGAAAGCGACTGGAGCTCAGAGCAAAGACCACCAGATTGTGACATTCTGGAGTCTCTAACCTAAAAGCTCCCTGGCCACCCACTGACTCGCCGCTTATGAGCCAAGTTCCAGCCACGTGCACTGATCCTGGCGGACATCCTAATGGGCGCCCAGACCTTTGAGGAAAACTTCCCGCATGAAGAGAGAGTTCAAAACAAACTAATGGAAAAAAAAAAAAAAAGAAGAAAAAGAAACAAATAATTCGGGGAGCAAAAGATAATTTCAAATAAACTCGAAGTACTATTCTTGGAGAGATGAGATGGGATTGCATCTATGAAACAGGAACCGATGCCCTCTCTATCAAGAAAGAACACACCAGGGATGCCTGGGTGGCTCAGTTGGTTGAGCAGCTGCCTTCGGCTCAGGTCATGGTCCCATCATCCTGGGATCGAGTCCCACATCGGGTCCCTTGCTCGGCAGGGAGCCTGCTTCTCCCTCTGCCTCTGTCTGCCAGTGCTCGCTCTCTCTCTCTCTCTCTCTCTCTGACAAATAAATAAATAAAATCTTTAAAAAAAAAAAGAAAGAAAGAAAGAACACGCCAAAAATAAGAAAGACCCCTAAGAAAAAAGTTTTAATGTGGCGTAAGTTAAGATTTTGGTAAAATTCCCCAAAAAGTAGGTCAGAGAGACAGAAGTCAGAAAATATAATAAAATTAGAGAATGGATCCAGCGGGTCCAATATCTAATAGAAGTTCCAGAAAGAGAGAACAGGACAAAACGAAATGGAGAAAATAATCAATTACATCATATAAAACAATATTCCTCATATGAGGACATGAACCTTCAGGTTAAAAGCGCCCACAGAGGGGCACCTGGGTGGCTCAACTGGTTGAGCATCCAGCTCTCGGTTTCAGCTCAGGTCATGACCTCATGGGTGTGAGAATGAACAGAGTCAGGGTCCACACTCAGTGCAGAACCTGTGTCAGATTCTTTCCCCCTCTCCTGCTCCTCCCCTGCTCTCATGCTCTGTCTCTCTCTCTAAAATGAATAAGTAAAATCTTAAAAAAATAAAAGAACTGAGTGTGGTACATAAACAATGAGTTTTGGACTGAAAAAACATAAATTTTTTTTTTATTAGCCCGCCAAAAACATAAATTTTTAAAAAAATAAAATAAATAAAAGAGCCCACAGAGTGCCCAACCTCATTAATTTTAAATGGACCCACACCGAGACACCTGATCATGAAATTCAGAACACTAAAAACAGAAGGGCTCCCAGAGAGAAAAACAGGTCATGGGAAAAACAAAACACAGTATGGAAATGGCCTTGGAGGGGTGCCTGTGGCTCAGTCAGTTAAGCGTCTGACTCTTGATTTCAGCTCAGGCCATGATCTCAGGGTTGTGAGATTGAGTCCTGTGTTGAGCTCCATGCTCAGTGGGGAGTCTGCTTGAGATTTTCTCTCTCCTCCCTCTGCCCCTTCCCCAACTCCTTTCATCTTTCTCTCTCTTTCAAATAAATAGATAAATCTTAAACAATCAAACCAAAAAGAATGACATTGGATGTCTCAAAACCAATATCAGAAGCTATAAGATAGCGGAGCAATATCTTCCAAATTCAGAGGACAAATGATTTTCAATCTACATTTTTCTACCCAGACAAACTATTAAACAAACATGAAGATAAAATAAAATCACGTTTAGATATGTAAAACCCCCCAAATTCTGCTTCCAATGACCTTTCTGCAGAGGGTACTAGAGGATATACTCCTGTGAAACAAGAAAGTACACCAGAAAAGACAAAGACAAGGAGTCCAGGAAATACTACATGTGTGTGTTTCTTTTTTTAAAAGGTAGAACTAATATTTTATTGTCACTTATAATCAGAGAGTAGTTGGGTATATAGTCTTAATGCTTGATCTTTCCTTTTCATAAATAAAATAATTATAAGGTTTTTTTAAAAAGATTTTATTTATTTGAGGGAGCAAGAGAGTCAGAGAGAGCAGGAGTGGAGGGGAGGGACAGAGAGAGAAGCAGATACCCCACTGAGCAGGGAGACCAGTATGGGGCTCGATCTCAGGACACTGAGATCACGACCCACGCCAAAGGCAAACACTTAACTGACTGAGTCACCCAGGCTCTCCCCGCACCAAAATTATAAGTTTTAAACAGGCAATGGCTGGTTATGCTTCAGCAAACCTGGTTAGATTAATTCATTCTTTAAGAGTTTCCTTATTAACTCCAGAAAATCCAACCACCATTTGTCCTTTTAAAACAAACAAACAAACAAACCAAAAAAAAAAAAAAACTGGAAAGTTGGCATACATTTGACTCCACATTCTAAAGCAACATCCTGACAGTCATTCCTATCTGCTTCAAAGAATATCACATTGGAATACTTTTCAGAGAAGGAATGAAGAAAGGCTTGATCATTTTGCCAGGTCCACTACATGTGAATGAGAAGTCAACAGCAACAAGTTTATCTCCTGCACCATTCAAGGCTTCCTGAAAAGCATACTTGCTCTCAATCTGCTTCACCATTTTGGTGGCTGGGGTCTGACAAGCAATAGTAAAAACCAGTGAAAGGGGATCCAAAGCATCATACAGAGCATAGGAAATAGCATATTTGACACAAGATCAATGAAGGAAATTTCCAGGATGATAAAGGGAAGTCCCAGGACAATATCGATCCATATTGTTAGGACAAAGGACTTTAGTGGGAAAAATTGAGGCTGATAAGATCTGACAGGGTTGACTCAGTCAAAATTGTATTGAGATATATTGAACAAAACTATTGGATGGTATGGGGAGACTTAAACCATTGGTTCGAAGAAAGTTAAACAAATGGGGAAAAAGTAAGGCAATTGTTAACTCCAGGAAAAACAAAAATTTGAACAATTTTTTATTCAAAGAAACAAGGAAAAGAAATTATAGTGCACAGGGGCGCCTGGGTGGCTCAGTGGGTTAAGTGTTTATTTAACTCTTGGTTTTGGCTCAGATCATGATCCCAGGGTCACAAGAGCAAGTCCCAAGTAGGGCTCTGCACTGGGTGTAGAGCCTGCTTAAGATTCTCTGTCTCCATCTCCCTTTGCCCCTCTCCCCCTACTTGCATGTACATGTGCACATTTGCCCTCTCCCTTCCTCTTAAAAATAAAATAAAAACAAAATAAAATAGAATAAAATAAATAAAATAATATAATTTTGTGGCCAAAATAATAAAAACATTGAATGTGAATTTAACAAAATACAATTTAACTTTATTAGTAAAAAGGGGGAGGAAAGAGGTGTATAACAAAATAAAGTAAAATCATTCTTTTTTTAATAGTTTAATTAAATTAGTTAATTAAATTAGTTAATTAATTAATTATTTGAGACAGATTGAGAGCATGTGTGCAAGCATGAGTGAGAGGGAAGAGCAGAGACAGGGAGAAACAGACTCTCCTCTGAATGGGCAGCCCAACTCCAAGGCTCGATCCCAGGACCCTGGGGTCACCACCTGAGCTGAAGGCAGTTGCTTAACTGACTGAGCCACCCAGGTGTCTCAAGGTCAAATCATTCTAACATAGTAAGTCAACAGATGAAGTCTGAAGTTGGTGATTTTAGAATATATGTGTGTGTGTGTGTGTGTGTGTGTGTGTGTGTGTGTATAGCAAGAGAGGCTTTTTAAAAAAAAATCTGGAGATAAATACTAGAAGTAGTACCTAAAAAATTGAAAAGGATTACCTCTGGGAGGAGGTGGGTAGCACTGTCAGTTAACAAGGGGCATGGCATGTGTGTGGGGGTCAGATAGGGGACTGCTATTTTTTTTTTAAGATTTTATTTATTTATTTGACAGAGATCACAAGTAGGCAGAGAGTCAGGCAGAGAGAGAGCAGGAAGCAGGCTCCCCGCTGAGCAGAGAGCCTGATGCGGGGCTCGATTCCAGGACCCCGAGATCATGACCTGAGCCGAAGGCAGAGGCTTAACCCACTGAGCCACCCAGGCACCCCAAGGGGACTGCTATTTTTAATTATAAGCCTTCTAACATAATTTGTTCTTAAAAGCTCTATTTTTTTACATCTTATTTTTATAAAAATCTTTTAAAGTCATAATTTTAAAATTCAAGTTTAAGTTTTATTTTGTTGCTCTACTCTGTTTCTTGCGTACTCTATTTACTTGAATTTAATTTCTGTTTTGCTGAAGAACAGCCTCCAGTAATTCTTTCAAATATCCTATGGATGAGGGGCGCCTGGGTGGCTCAGTGGGTTAAAGCCTCTGCCTTCCGCTCAGGTCATGATCTCAGGGTCCTGGGCTCTCTGCTCAGCAGGGAACCTGCTTCCCTTCCTCTCTCTCTGCCTGCCTCTCTGCCTACTTGTGATCTCTGTCAAATAAATAAATAAAATCTTTAAAAAAAAAATCCTATGGATGAAAAACCATTCATTTAACCTTTTATACTCCAATACCTACTAAAGTAAAACTGCATACAGTAAAATTCACTCTTTTCAGGCATACATTTCTATGACTTTTGAGAAACTTACACAGTCATATAAACACCACCATAAACAAGAGAGAGTATTTTCAACACCAAAAATAGTTCTCTTGTTCCTTTTTGCATTAGTTTCCTCCCCACAAGCTCCTGGCAACCACTGATCTGGTTTTTCTGTCCCTATCATTTTGCCTTTTACAGATGTCATATAAATAAACGGAATCAAACAGTATTTGGCCCTTTAAGTCTGAATTCTTTCACCTAGCATAATGCTTCTGAGAGCCACCCATGGTGTGGCGTTAATGGAAACCAAAAATATAATTGATCATTACTCATCAGTGCCCTGCACTGCATAGTTCCAGTCACATGCTGGGATTCTGCCTCCTGGCTCCTTCGTGTTTGGGTGAGGCCATGTGATTCATTCCAGGCAATGAGTCGTGTGAGTACGTATCACTCCCAGGCTGGACCATTGAACTGTTAATGTGAGACCCACCTAGCTTTCTCTTCCTTTCCGCCACGGCGGCGACGGGCGACGTTTTGGACGGTGGCTGCTCTGCTAGCCCGAGCCTTCGAGTGACTGCAACCAGCAGAGAGATGTGTGACGGACGCGTAGCCCATAGATAGGTAGCTGGAGCCAAAAAACACACCATGGTGGTTTTCAGTCATTGAGATTTGGGTGTGGTTTGTTATCACAGCACAATCAGCCCATACTGATCCACAGAGAAAGCCTGTGCGTTTAAGCACTGGAACTTTTTCTTTTATTGCCACTGTAATCGTTTCCTCTATTTTTCCCCCTCTCTCTCACTCTCTTCTTTCTTTCTGGAACTATTAGGCAGGTGCTGGAGCTTTTGAATATATCCTCCGCGTCATTTACCTTCTCTTTGTCCTTTTAGAATTTCTAGGAGAAATTCTGTTTTAATTTTTTAGTTTACTACTGTGCTGTCCAGCCATATTCATTTTGCTATCAACTTGGCTCTTCAAAATCACATATTTATTTATTTTCCAAGACCTCTATTTGCTTTTTTTTTTTTTTTAATTTTATTTATTTATTTGACAGACAGAGATCACAGGTAGGCAGAGAGGCAGGCAGAGAGAGGGAGGGAAGCAGGCTCCCTGCAGAGCCGAGAGCCCGATGCAGGGCTCGATCCCAGGACCCTGGGATCACAACCTGAGCCGAAGGCAGAGGCTTTAACCCACTGAGCTACCCAGGCGCCCATCTATTTGCTTTTTTTAACAAAGGAGCTAAAATGAGTTTTTTGCTTGATGGGCACAGAATCTTCCACATTTTTTTTCTAGGGCTATTAATTATTTTTAAAGTCTTCTGTTTGTTCTGTTAACTTCCCCCTTACTTGTCAGTTCTCAGCTAGCTTTCTTCCGGAGTGCTGGCTTTCCTTAAATTCTTGCTGACTGACTTTTGCTGGTCTGTAATACTCTGTATTGGGGAATTCCTATTTGCCTGATTGTTGATTTGATTATAATGGCATGCTTCTAATTTTTCGAGAAGAGATGGCTGTCCTTATGAGGTTCTGTGTTCTTGTGGTTTGCTGGGTCTAGGAGCTCTCTGTCCTTCGTGGGAGTTGTCAGCTCCCCTGGAGAACTGTCCTGCCTGTCCCTCTGTGCATGTGGCTGTTGCTGCTCATTACTCTGCAGGAAGGAAGGTGGGGGCCTCTCAGGCTAGATTCTCTACAATCATTTCCCCATATCCTGGTAAACTGCCCCCAAGGCCTTCTCCTTCTAGCCATTGATTGCTTGTTACGCCCTCCAGATCTCACTCTTGGTAATTCACTGCTTCCTGCCTTTTAAACTGTGTTTTCCTCCAGTCTTGTTTTTTTTTTTTTCCCCCCTCTAATATAGTCTTTAAGAATCGATGGTGTGGATTAAACAAAGCAGGTCTGTGCACCGCATATGGCCCATGGGTTGCCAGTTTGCAACATCAGCCTTTAGAGAGGCTCTGTCCTCCCACGGAATTGATGTTTGCTTTTTTAAATTTAAAAAAAAAATAAAGTATACATCCTCCCACAAGGATGTCTTTTGTGCTAAGAGACCAAAGAGAAATAAAGAGTATACTCAAAAAAAAAAAAAAAAGGTAGACAAGTAAGAAACATTTCTTTTGGAAATTAGAAAATACAGATAAGCATAAAGAAGAAAATAAGAATGACTCTACCCAGAGAGTGTGAACCGGTGTGAACATTATGGTGCATTTTCTGACACACACACAGAAATATATGCTTTGTTAGTATTTGTTTGAAATAGATATCAAACTACTGATAACTTTTTAAAAGTTGGTTTTCCACCCAACATCATATCATGGGCATTTTTCCATGTCAGTAATATTTGCTTCATTTAATAGGTCGTGTTTCCGGGACGCCTGGGTGGCTCAGCCAGTTGAGCCACTCTTGATTTCAGCTCAGGTCGTGATGTCAGGGTTGTGAGATCAAGCCCCCTGTGGGAGCTCTGTGCTTAGCAGGGTGTCTGCTTGAGATTCTCTCTCCTTCTCTCTCTGCGCCCCTGCCCCCCAAATGTAGCATTTTATTCCATTTGGGGCCACAGTATAGTCCATGAATTCCCTCTTGTCAGACATTATGTACTTTTTTTTTTTAAAAGATTTTATTTATTTGTTTGACAGAGATCACAAGTAGGCAGAGAGCCAGGTGGGTGGGAGGGGCAGAAGCAGGCTCCCCACTGAGCAGAGAGCCCGATGTGGGGCTCGATCCCAGGACCTGAGATCATGACCCGAGCCAAAGGCAGAGGCTTAACCCACTGAGCCCCCAAGTGCCCCCGTTATGTTGTTTCTAATTTCCACTCTTGATAAGTGATGTTACAATCTTAGGATCAAATTCTAAAGTGGGATTGTCATCAAATGCAGCTGGGCATTTAAGAGTTTCCCAAGGAGTTGGGGCACCCGGGTGGCTCAGTTGATCAAGTGGATGTCTTTGGCTCAGGTCAGGATCTCAGGGTCCTGGGATGAGCCCTGCATCAGGGTCTCTGCTCAGCGGGGAGCCTGCTTCCCCCTCTCCCTCTGCCTGCTGCCCTGCCTACTTGTGCTCTCTGTCAAATAAATAAACAAACAAATACATAAATAAATCTTAAAAAAAAAAAGTTTCCCAAGGAGAAAAGCCTTCAGATGAAGGATGGCAAGTCAAAGGGTGGCTTTTTAGACATCTGCAACCAGCGTTTGGGGGCGCTGCTTTGGGCAAGGGGTAAGACCTCAAACTTCCACTTGAAGCAGCCAGTCCTTTTGGCCTATCCCTTCTTGGAGACATCTGGGGAAGGAGAGTGCGTGGCCACTAAGAGCCCTTTTTCACTTTCGCTCTGAGCACTCTGCCCTTCTGGAGGCCCTTGTCAGGAGGAGGGCGGGGCAGGGTGCTCAGCGTCCACTCAAATCTGGAAGTGAAACTGGTTTCAAGGCAGAGCACAGAAGCCGAGGAGGACTCTCAACAGATTAGTGGGGGCTCTTGGCCAAGTGCCTCTTTCTGCCTATTGATGCCCTGTCATCCCCCATCTTCCCAACACAGCCCCCAACCCCAGGCTGGCTTTGAGTCCCCGAAACCTTGACAGCTTTCTAGAAGTGTTGACTATTAGGTTGAACCATATGAAATTGCTGTTTCTGTAGGTCCAAAATGTTTGAGTGTTGGCAATTTCTAGGTACCTCCGGTCTGGTTGGTTCCATTGTTTCGGTCTGTAGAACAACTCTTTTTTTTTTTTTTTTAATTTAAGATTTTATTTATTTATTTGACAGATAGAGATCACAAGTAGGCAGAGAGGCAGGCAGAGAGAGAGAGGAGGAAGCAGGCTCCCTGCTGAGCAGAGAGCCTGTTAATGGGGCTCGATCCCTAGACCCTGGGATCATGACTCGAATCGAAGGCAGAGGCTTTAACCCACTGAACCACCCAAGCGCCCTGTGGAACAATTCTTTAGCACTCATTCCGAGCTAGGCACTTTATCATCATTTTTAACTGTCACAATTTTCTGAGACATAGAATTGCTCCATTAGAAAGGGAAGTAAAAGAGCGCCTGGGTGGCTCAGTGGGTTAAGCCGCTGCCTTCGGCTCAGGTCAAGATCTCGGGGTCCTGGGATCGAGCCCCGCATCGGGTTCTCTGCTCAGTGGGGAGCCTGCTTCCCTCTCTCTCTCTCTCTCTACCTGCCTCTCTGCCTACTTGTGATCTCTATCAAATAAAAAAAAAAAATCTTAAAAAAAAAAGAAAGAAAGGAAAGTAAACTATGGCTCAGAATTTCCCCTTTCAGAATTGCCTGGGGGCTGGTTGACCCACCAAATTTAAGACCTGAAAACCCAGTAGTTGGGGTTAAAGGAGCTGGTGGCTCTGCCGCGTACTAATTGCGATGCCCCTCGCAGAGTGCCTTAACTTGGCCCAGCCAGTTTCAACCCCTGTGCATACGGGGTCTCAGTGAGAAGCGTTCTTGATCTTGTTTCCGCGTTAGAAAAATCCCTTTGATATTCAGCGGCTCAGTCTTCTCATCAATAAGATGGAGATCATCAACATCGGGGACCAGCTGCGAGGACACAGTTCCAGGCCCAGCCAGAGAAAGCCGAGTCTGAGAGGGGGAAGGAGCCCCACCTCCACCCACCACGTGGAGCGCCCGCCCCGCCCGCAGCGCGATTCCGGGGAAAGCGGGGCGGGGCGGGCCCGGCACCGTTTGGCCAACGCCTCTCCAAGGCCACGACACTTGCGAGCCGCACCACCTGGCCACCGCCGCCCGTAGCATCCCCCGCACCCGAGAGCGGAGGGGGCGGCGAGGGGCGGCGAGGGGCGGGGCCTCCAGGCGTGGCCTCCGGCGACCTTCCTCCTCGCCCCACCCCCCCGCTTTTTTTGTCCGCCTAGATACGGAAAGGCTCCCCTGCACCTTTAAGAGGCCGACGCGGGCAGCCGATTGGCCGAAACGCGCCGGTGACGTCACACCGGGGCCGGCGCCGAGGCGGCCCCGTCGGCCCGCGCCTTCCCCCTCCCGCTCCGCGGCGCGCTCGCGGACAGTCCGCGCGCGGGCCGTGTCGGGCCGGCGCCCAGTCAGCCTCGCTCGCCCGCGTCGCCCCGAGCCCCGGGGGATGCCCCCAGACGGCACCCGCTATGGCCGCCGACGTCTTCATGTGCTCCCCGCGCCGGCCCCGCAGTCGGGGCCGCCCGGTGCTGCTCAAGCCTCAGGTGCCTGAGGACGACGACGACTCGGACACCGATGAACCGTCCCCGCCACCCGCCTGCGCTTCGGCCACCCCGGCCCGGGCCCACGCGAGCGCCGCGCCGCCGCCGCCGAGGGCCGGGCCGGGCCGCGAGGAGCCTCCGCGCCGCCAGCAGATCATCCACAGCGGCCACTTCATGGTGTCGTCGCCACACCGCGAGCACCCGCCCAAGAAGGGCTACGATTTCGACACGGTCAACAAGCAGACGTGCCAGACCTACAGCTTCGGCAAGACCAGCTCCTGCCACCTGTCCATCGACGCTTCGCTCACCAAACTCTTCGAGTGCATGACCCTGGCCTACAGGTAGGGACCTGACGACCCCCGGCCGGCCCCACCTCTCGAGAGGAGCTTTCTACTTTGACAAAACCGGCGCGGAGGGCTTGACTGCCTGAGGACCCCGGGGCTGCACGCGTTCCCATTGGTTCTTGCCCCTGAGGGAGGGTTTATGGGTCTGGGATCCTGCGTGGAAGCCAAAGGGGTTCTTGTCCCGGCCTCTTCCCCTGCTAGCAGTGCTTGGGTTCTTCCGGCTTCTCGTTCTCCATCCAGGCCCTCCCTTCCAAGGTCCCGAGGCCGCCGATTTGGGGCACGAAAGAGGTGTAAATACTGGCTGCCACTTGTGTTACTCGACTCTCCACCCCTTCCCCCAAACGCTTTGTGTGTTTCCAGCAATATCGGGTAGTAGGTAAGAGCACCTGTCCAGGGCTGGCTTCGGTGCTGGTTCCAGTAGTTAATGGCTGTGTCCAATCTCAGAGCCTGTTTCCTCCTTTATGAAGGGGGGGATGACAGTAGTATCAGCCTCCATTGGCTATTTTGGGGAATGGAACGAGAGAGGTAGTGCTTATTCCAGTGCCTGACACATGGTTAGATGCTCCATAAATGTTGGCTACTTTTCTTATTGTCCCAGCGGAGGGAGGCTGGGTCTCCTCACATCTACTTTATTGGGAGATCCTCTCCCACCTTCGTGGCCACCCTGGGTGCCTCCTAGGTAGACTTTCAGAGCCACAGCTGTTGGAGGTGCAGTCTGCCCCCCTGACAAGTTGGAAGATTCTCTGGTCAGCCGTGAAACACTATATGGAGATGGCATTGTTGAGGGAAGGCTCCCCAGACATCACTCTGACACGTGGATCCAGCTCTGGGCAGAAATCCTTTTTTTTTTTTTTTGGCCCCTAAGTCACAGATATGCCTGGCCCTCATGAGTTAAGTGTCTTTCCGCCCTCTCCTCCTTCCGTGTGCATGTTAGGTATTTGTGCCAGGTGACTTCTGCCTCAGCAAAGAACTTCTCTGGGCTAGCTGCAGTGCAGAGCAGTCCAGTCCTGCACGAAGCTCACGATAGGATCTCTGCTGAGTGGGGGTTATTGCATTGGTAACTGGACTGGCTCTGGCTGTCTCAGGTCTGCAGGCGGCACAGGGAACGTTTCCTAGGAGACTCCAGAAACAGCACAAAGAAAAGTAGGTACGTTCCCCCCATTCCCCGCCCTCTTTTTTTTGGAGAGCCTTTAAACCCTGATATGTCCCAAGTTAAAACATTACACATTTACCTGAAGTTAAAACATGGCTCAGGGTAGCATTCTCCCTCTCTGGAATAAATGATTAGTCAACTTGTTCCTTTGTTATGTTCCTGAAACAACCCTCCCACCCCCACCCCATTTCCTCTCTTGAAGGTTTCCCTGGTGGTTTGTTTGCCACATGGCTGCAGTGGATACCCAGAGCTCTCTTCCCATCCCCCTTGCGTGGCACATTGGTTAGGCTCTGCTCTGTTTCTCTGGTCTTGCCAGTTTGAGCTGGCACTGAGCCTGTGAAGACGTTCTCTCTCTCTCTTTTAATGGTATTGAGATTGCAGCCTTTTGTCCTCTTTTAGCTCTGCTTACTCAGTCTTGAATTCTGAGCACTTCACTGGAATCAAACCCACCTAGATTGTAGCATATGCCACAAGAGCCTTTTCCAACAAAACTATAGGTGAAAGACAGGAATGTGTTTTATTAAGAGGACTGAATCCTTTTCTTTCTTTTAATATAAACTTCTTCGTGTACTGGGAGAGAAAGATGATTAAGTCGCAGGAGGCATGAGTAGAAAGCTCTTACCTAAGCTCTGCTAAAGGAAAAATAAACCAGTCTTCCCTTTGCCCTTTTAGGTTTGGATAACCTAAAGGCTTATTATTAAATAACACCAAAGAATTTTAGTAATGGCATTTTCCCCCCACTTCTTTCAAAAATATCTTGGCAACTGGCCATTGCTCAATTAAGTTTCTTGGTTGCAAAACGCACCCTTACCTTGCTCTTCAAGACCTCCAGCCCCACTGGCTCTTTTGCTTTGCTGTAGTTCCCTGTGCACAAGTCCTGCCACTCTGCAGGTCTCCAGTGGGTATCTGCCTAGTAATTTCTCATGAAGACGCTCTTTGTCTCTCTGTGTGAGGCCGATTTGAATGTCCCTGAATTTAGTTGGCAGTGTGGAGCTGTGGTACAGATTGACAGAGGAATGACTCAAAACCAGTTGTCTGGGCTGTCGCCTCTGGCACGGAAAGCAGCAGGAGAGCAGAAGTGAGTTTCTGACCTCAGCTGTCCTATCATGACCACTAGCTGGCTCTCCCTGAGAAGGAGCCTTGAGATGGGGGCAGGGAGGGAAGCAGATTTGATCTTGGTGGTCTGACTTCCTTTTCCGTGGGGTTCGAGCCTTTACCGCTGTTTTCCAGGTTTTCTCTTTCTCCTTGGGCCTAGAGGAAGGCCAGCAGGGCCTCCTCTTCTGCGTGACTGTTTCTGGCCTAGGCTCTTTCTAACCTCAGCTTCCTGTCTCTTGGTTCTAGCTGCCTAACTCTCCCTGGTACACTCTGTGCCTTTTTTTTTTTTTTTTTTTTTTGGTTTGGTTTCCTGTTGAACTGCTGTCTCCCAGCTGTTTCCAGATGAGGTTCAACAGCTCTTTGGGGGAGGAACTAAGTGCAAGGGAAGTTGTGGCTATTTTTTCCCTAGTCCTGTGAAGTGGTCCAGGGATTCTGAGTATGATCTGTTCCTGAACATGCAAAGTCTTGAACTCCTAAAGGGTCTTTGGCAAGACGGACTTTGGATGAGGGAATAGGGTGTTTGAGAAATGGGGACTATGTGTGAGTGCACCCAGTGGCCCGCCTGGGTGACAGTGCCAGGGGGATTCCAGCTCCATATCTGGCCTTAGCATCCACGTCCTTCCTGCTCTGTGACGCTGAGTAGCCCCACAACAGAACATCTTGATTTGGTCCTACAATGTGTGCTCAATTACTGGGACGTTCTGGAGGGGAAGAAGTTGCCTTTCTCCAAAGCGGAAGTTAGGTGATAGAGGATGGGGGAAGAGCCCAGGGTTTACCTTTTCAAAGCCTTCCTGTCTGCCTCTGTAAAACAGGGAGGATAAAACTGCCCGGCGGCGGGGTGAATGTGAGGATTAACTGATAGAATGTTGTGAATGTGCCTAATACCTGGCAGGCAGGAGGGACTCACAGGCAGAGTGCAGTTCTCTGTCCTGACCCCACTGATGTTTAGGAGGACCGAGATTCCTCATGTATAAGCTGAAGGAAGTAATGGGTCTGACTGGGGTCTTTTAGTGTGGCTTTCAAATGCCTGCTTGACAAATACTAAATAGATGCATTCTTGCTTTGCCCGTGCTTCCCAAGCTCCACAATGGAGCTATGTACTCTAGAACATAGCTCATGGTTCTTGCCCTCTTAGCATTTTAAGGAATGTCACACATGTAAGTCACCCACACAGATTCTGATCACATCTAGTAGATAGTTTTTTTGTGGTTGGTTTTGGTTTCACTTCTCCATCTTTTTATGTAGTTCCTAATAAGAACCTAATAAGAATCCTAGGTATGAATGTCTCTGGAGGGCAAGAGATGGTCTTTCTATGTATTTAGGGATAAGCAGTTCTTTCTGGACAGTGGGTTTCTGCTGAAGTGGATATCTGAGGAGACCTTTTAATTCATACCTGTAAGATAGCATTGGGATACAGATTTCCAAAATCTACTCCTATACATGTATGCTCTGTATAGTAACCTGTGCTCCTGTCCCAAGGTGGGAGTCTCTGCCAGCCTTAAGGAATTGCCAGTATTAAAGGTTTGGAACATGGTATTCTCCAAATTTTAGGTTATCAGTAGAAGTACTTTCTTTCTTTTTTTTTTTTTTTAAAGATTTTTTATTTATTTATTTGTCAGAGAGAGTGAGCACAGGCAGACAGACAGGCAGGCAGAGGCAGAGGGAGAAGCAGGCTCCCTGCTGAGCAAGGAGCCTGATGTGGGACTCGATCCCAGGACGGTGGGATCATGACCTGAGCCGAAGGCAGCCGCTTAACCAACTGAGCCACCCCGGCATCCCAGTAGAAGTACTTTCTAATGCTAGGCATGGTAACTAGTTGTAAACGGGAACCGTGCACACAAATGACTAAATTTACTCTTCTGCGGCATGCCAAGGATAAGCAGGTTTTCTTTCACTCTTTTCTGCATTTGATCATCATATCGGATGTACCGAGGGGCATGCACTGAGGTGGGAACGAGGGCTACAGAGATGAGAAGGACTGTCTCTGTCCTTGAGGAGCTCACAAACTAGGGAGTGGGGGACAGATAAACAGACAGTGGTAGAATAATTAGCAAGGGCTGTGATAAAAAATGTGAGCCAGCTCTTAGGGCTGTACTGAGATTGAGAGTGTGTGTGTATGTGTGTGTGTGTGTGTGTGTGTGTGTTTACGTAATTGCTATCAGTGTGGACAGTTTGCCCTGACATCAGGTTTTAATACTTACCTCCCCTTCCCCATGTTAACTGTCCACAATTATGGACCATATTCCCCAGCAGGAAGCCCCAGGGTTCCTTTTCTCTATCTTCTTCCCTTGAGTAGACTGGAAGCAGATTTCCTTTTCACAGAGAGGCTGATTTGCTAATTGCCATCCTGATGGAAGGGCAGAAAAAGGTGATAATATTGGGAAGAGCCTGGGAAAAGAGATTAGAGGAGAAGATGGAGGGAGTTTATTTGCAAGGTTGGAAGAAGGGACTCATGCTAACCGAGCTCTCCTGTGTTCTGGATTCTCTTTACGTGGTCTTTTTTTTTTTTTTTTTAAGATTTTATTTATTTTTTTGAGAGAGAGAGCGTGCACAAGTGGTGGGGAGGGGCAGAGGGAGAAGCCCACTCCCCTCTGAGCAGTGAGCCTGAGGACAACAGCATGAGGCTCCAGCCCAGGGTCCTGGGATCATGACCTGAGCCGAAGGCAGACACTGAACTAAGCCCCCCAGGCGCCCCTCTCTTTATGTGATCTTAAGCAACTCTCACAATAGCCTTCTCAGGTGGGTGGTGGCTGAGCCCTCATTTTTCATATTAAACAAATATCCCCCTCCCCAAATTTGGAAGTTAATTTGTCCTGTTGCTGAGGTGAAGCAGCTTGTCCAAGGCAAAGTCTGTGGGGCTGAAAAGTTGCCTCTCTCATCTGTTCCACAAAAGCCTGCGGTCCTGTTAGGAGGTGAGAGTGCCAGTCCCTCTAAAGCAAGGCATGGGGAAACCGAGATGGTTTTAGGCTGCTCTGAGCCCTTCCAGGTGCTGCCCTTCCCCACCGATGGACTCCCACCCATCCTTCCAGACTCAGCTCAAGCACTCTTGTCCTACCAAGACTTTGCAAAGGGCGCGTGTGCCACATTGCTCCGTAAATCCGTGATACTGTGGGTTCTGCCCGCTCTTGTTATGTAGACCTGACTTGGCACCATTCGTGCTGTCTTCACCTTTGACTTTCCCACAGGGCCTGACGGTGTCTGGCACATACTAGGTGATTAAGAAATACTTGTGGCATTGAAAAGGGAATCTCAGGGACCTGGAAGCCAACATCATAAACTTGCTCTTGGCAGTCTTGTTTATCTTCACCTGTGCAAAGATAAACACAAACTCTGCCAAAGATAAACACAAACTCTGCGGGGCGGTGCTTCAGAGGACATTGGTGTGGAGTGGGACAGCAGGCTGAGTGTTTCTGTTGGCTGGTATTTGTATTGTGGCCCACATGGACTGTTGGAGTAGATTAATGACACCCCCTCTCCCCCAATATTCATGTGGTAATCCCCAGAACCTGTGACTATGAATCAAGATTGCTAATCAGGTACCTTTAAAATGGAGAGATTAGGGTTGCCTGGGTGGCTCTGTACGTTAAATGTCTGCCTTCGACTCAGGTCATGATCTCAGGGTCCTGGGATCAAGTTCCGCATGAGGCTTCTTGCTCAGCGGGGAGTCTGCTTCTCCCTCTGCCTGCTTTTCCCTCTCTGCTTGTGTTCTCTCTCTCTCTCTGACAAACAAATACATAAAGTCTTTAAAAAAATGAAATGAAGAGATTATTTTGGATTAACTGGGTGGGCCCACTGTAATCACAAAGGTCCTTAAAAACAGGAGAGGAGGGGTGCCTGGGTGGCTCAGTGGGTTAAGCCTCTGCCTTCCGCTCGGGTCGTGATCTCGGGGTCCTGGGATCAAACCTCACATCCGGCTCTCTGCTCAGCGGGGAGCCTGCTTCTCCCTCTCTCTCTCTGCCTGCCTCTCTGCCTACTTGTGATCTCTGTCTGTCAAATAAATAAATAAATAATCTTAAAAAAAAATAGGAGAGGAAATCAGAGAGAAGCAGAGAGAGCAGCAGAAGCCCTGGCCTGATTAGTTGCTGGCCCTGAAGACGGAGGTGGGGCTGTGTGCTAAGGAATGTTGGTGCCTCCAAATGCTGTAAAAGGCAGGAGGACATATTCTCCCCTAATACTTTAGAGGGAACCCAGCCCCGCCGACACCTTGATTTTTAGCCCAGTGAGACCCATGTCAGACTTCTGATCCCCGGAACTATAAGATAAGAAATAGGTGGTATGTTCTAGCGCTCATTTTGGGGTCATTTATTATAGCAGCCTTAGGAAACTAATACAGCCTGGTTTGAAATGTTCCTTGAGGTCATGTTTTTAAGTAACCCAGCTTATATAAAGGCATTTTCAGCTCTTCAACTGCAGGAGAGCATAGCAGCCCACCCTGGAATTCTGTCGAGTTATACAGGATATAATAGGCACCAGTGCAGGGGATCCAGTGATAGGAGGGCCCAGTTATATCAGGAAAAGCCTGTAAAATGGGTCTTACCCTTAGTCCCCAGTACAATTCGAGAACAGGGTATTATAGAGAGTTAACTTTACTTATTTTTAAGGATTCATACGATGATGAAAAAATTCAGCGTGAGCTCCCATTCTCTTGGATACAATATGTGCAGTTCAGACAGCAAATATCTTAGGTGATGTTTTCCATCTTTTGTTGAAATTCTGTTTATAGTTAGAAATCCAGGCCACAGGACTTGCATTTTATTTAGACAGAGCTCTTGGGATCAGGATCAGGGATCAGGGACCTTCTTGTGTGCACCTGTGTAATGGGGGTTGCTTACAAGGATCAGGAAAGGTGCTGGGAATCTTGTGATGATTCCAGGATTCTTAGGACCGCCTGACTTCAGTGCAGACTGGAGCCAAGTTCCAGGCGGCTCTGGGTCCTCGGCACAGGGAGCTTGTCCTTCTTTCCTATTTCACCCCGTGAAGTGACTCGGCTCTTCTCAGGCTCTGCTTTCCTTTGCCGTCTTGCTTAGCCCCCTGCCAGCTGGCTCGCTCACCTGCAGCCTGTTTCTTCTCCGCGTCAAAGCTTCTGCTTAGCGGAGCTTTGGCATCTGCCTGACTGGCGCTTGGCCGTGGCCTGTGTTTCAGATAGAGCCCTTGCTTAGAGCTTCCTGTTACCACCACTGCCCTTTGCCAGTCGCCTAACTAAGCCCCACAGCCTCTAATTAAACTGTTTGAGGGGGAGATTAGTTGTCCCCTCCTTCTCTGAGCAGAACCTCACTGGCCCCAGAGCACCAGTCTGGCTGTGGTCTTTGGGCTGGCTCCTCCTTCCTTCTAGAAGTTATTAATCATGCCTCTGTTGGGTGCTAGGCACAGCTCTAGCCTTGGTGATCCAGTAGTAGATGAGGAGAATCAGTCATCCTCCCTCATGAGTTTATATTCTAGTAAGGCAGATCGGTAAGCGAACCGATGTATGTTGCTAGTGCAGTGGAGAACCTAAAACAAGATGAAGGCAGGAGAGTGCTGCGGGGCTGGGGGAGCGTGGGCAGACACTCTGTCTCCCTGGTCAGAGGAGTCTCCTGAGGAGGTGACATTTTAGGTGGAGCTGAAACCTGAGTTGTGAGTAGGAGCCAGCCACGGGTAGGCCTCCCAGGCAGTAGAAGAGCCCGAGGCGAAGGCCCAAGGTGGAATGAACTTGGCACACTGCGGGGCTAGAAAGGAGGCCAGCGTGGCTAGAATGTTGAGGGCAGGAAGAGTGGTAGGAGATAAGACTCAAGAAGGCAAGGGGCCTTGTTGGCCATGGGGGGACGTTAGGCTCTTGTGCTTGCTGTCCTGGGGGATACGGCTTGTTGAGGCTGCTCTGTGGAGAAGAGTTGATAGGAGGCAAGAGTACCACTTGGGAGGCTGTGGAACCTTTCTCAGACTAGGATGGCAGCCGTGGAGGTGAGGAGAACTGGATGGATTCAAGGTGGGTTTTGAACTTGCCAAGGGATTGGACATGGAGGATTAAAGAGAGACCAGCATCGCCATGACTGGGAGGTTTTGGCTGAGGAAGGCCCAGTCGCCTGCAGGGCAGGACCCTGGTGCGCTCTGCACGGAACTTGTCTGCCGTGGGTGCCCTGTGGCCGGAGCTGGGGGAGGGGCAGCTTCCCCACGAGGAGGCTGTGAGGGGGCTGTCAATGTGGGGGGCCCTTGGGTTGTTCGGCTGCTGAACTACCGCTGAAGCAGTCCTCGCAGAGCCTTGGCCAGTCTCCAGTCCATGTTGTTCCATCTTGCCTCCCAGACCTCCACGTTCCTCTTGAGGGGGCAGCTGCGGATGGGAGGTTTTGGATGTTTGAGCTGGCATTCGGAAGGTAATGTTTTTTTCCTGCGAAATATATGTTATCATATATCCCAAGATATTTTTGCTCAGCTGGGTCTGGCTGTGGTAGAGGAACACTGCCCCATCTTAAATGCTCTAGCGAAACTTCTCTAAATCTAGCATTCCAGAAAAATCGTCTGGAAGGAGGCAGAGTAAACGGGGAGTTCTAGGAAGGCGTCCAAGATCTGGAAAAACAATTCCAGAAACAGGATTTCTTGCCCTTCGCTTTTGAGTCTCAGGAGTGAAGAAAAAGAATCTAACAGCCAAGAGTAAAGCTAAGCGGTAAGAGCTCATAAGGAGACAGCAACGAGGGCCGGTGCCTGGTGGAAGCAGGTTCGGGAGTTTCGGTCGCAGCGGAGCGAGAAACCGTGAGGATTTAGGTAGCGTAGCTTTGCTGTTGAGGAATAGTGTGGGAGTAGGACGGTCTGTTCTGAATGCTAGTTAATAGTTCTTCCTTCTGTGGCTTATGGGCCTAGGAAGGAAGGTGGACTGTTTTGGTTTGTCACCATGAGACAAACTGGGGCATCAAAACAAAAAAAGCTTCTTATGTAAAAAGTAGGGGGATTAACTTAGTTTCTAGATATTTACCCAGTAACCGAGTTTCTGAAAGAACACCCTGAGGAACTTTATCCTGTGCTCACATGGCAGCCGGCCCGTTTGCCAGTGGCTACCTCGTCTTCTGATGGGCAGCAGGGACCTGCCCTGATAGCTTGATACTGAACTTTTTAGAGGAAGTTAATTTATAAATCCCCTTTATTTATTAAAATGAAACACTTTGAAAAAAAATTAAAAAATAAAATGAAACACTTTGAATTCTTCGAACAACATATGATTGTATTGATTTGCTGTTGTGAAAACTCTTTTCTAGTTGAGTAGCAAGCAGGGTCTTTTAAAATGCCTTCTTTGCTCTTTATATTATCAAACAGGTCTTTCTCTGCCTTGAAGCAGGTCTCTTTTAGCCACTTGCACAGACAAGTTTTTGTTGTTATTTTTTAGCAACGTTACTGAAGTATAATTTATATACAATAAAACTCACTCATCTTTTTTTAAAGATTTTTATTTTTGTTTAATTATTAGAAAAAGAGGAGAGAGAGAGTTCGAGGTGGGGGGAGGAACAAAGGGAGAGGGACAGGCAGGCTCCCTGCTAGGCGGGAATCTGAGATGGGCTCAGTCCCATAATGTTGAGATCTTGGCCTGAGCTGATATCAAGAGTCGGACGCCTAGCTGACTGAGCCACCCAGGTGCCCCAAAACACACTTATCTTAAGTATACTGTTCATTGATTTGTTGTTGTGCGGTCATTATCCAAGTCCAGTTCTAGATCTGGATTCCATCACCCCACTGAAATCCTGCCCCTTGATGTTTAATCCCAGTTCCCACTTTAGCCCCAGATGCTCTCTGATGTGCTTTCTGTGTCTCTAGATTTGCGTTTTCTGGACAGTTTCATATAAATGGAACCATTTACATCTGGCTTTTGTCACTTAGCATCCTATTTTCAAGGTTCATCCATGGTGTGTATTTTACTTAAAATAAAATACATGTCTGTATTTTATTCTTTGTGATTGCTGAATAGTATTCTCGGTTTTAACATACCACAATTTATTTATCCATTCATGACAGACATGTTTTTGAAGGAAGCCTAGTACCTCCATCATTTGGGTACTGATTTTCCATTCCCTGCAATAAAATTCTCATACAGATCGAGATGGGAAATTTCTTCTAAGGTGAGAATAGGAACTGGCAGTGCATGTGGTGGGAAGATATTTGGTTTGGATGCTACTGGACGGTGGTGTCACTGGTTGGTAACATACCACAGCCCCTCTAAGTCACTGTGTCTCTAACTGGGGGAAAAAAAGGCAAGGGTTGGGGAAGAGCTTAGGCTAGAACCATGGTTACCAACCTTATTTATCTCCAGTGGACCTGAGGTTTTTCAGAGAGGTTGCCTTAGAAACAATGTGCATTCACCAATAAAAAAGATGAAACTGCCAGTATGTGCAACATGATGAACCTCAGAAACATTGTGCTGAGTGAAATAAGCCTTACTCTGAAGAGTATATATGATTTCATTTATATGAAGTTCTAGAATAGGTGAAACTAAGGTGAAGAAAAATCACACCAGTACCTGCCTCTGAGGGAGGTTGGAGAGGGGACTGACTGGAAAGAGGCACAAGAGAATTTCCTAGGATTGTGGTAATCTTGGTAGGGGATCGTGTATATATTTGTCAGAACTCTTTGAATAAGAACAGTACGCTTAAAATTTGTACATTTTTTTCCTGTAAATCTAACCAAAAGCAACAGGAATCATTGGCAAATATGGAACCCTGGTTGATGTTACGCATGCTGGTATACTAAGGACAAAGTGTACGGATGTCTGTGTCTTACCCTGAAGTGCTTTAAGATAGTGGTGCTCGAGCCTTCTGGCCTCAGGACCCCTTCGTGCTCTTAAATATTGAAAATCCCGAAGAGCTTTTGTTTGTGTGGGTTATATCTGTTGATGTTTACCATATTAGAAATGAAAACTGAAAAAATGTAAAAATATTTGGTGAGCATTAAAAAAAATAATAAACTTAAAAAAAATAATAAACCCATTTGGGTTAACCTAATGGTTAACGGTTTTGTAGAAAATAACGGTTCTCAAGGGGCGCCTGGGTGGCTCAGTGGGTTAAAGCCTCTGCTTTCGGATCAGGTCATGGCCCCAGGGTCCTGGGATCGAGCCCCAAATCGGGCTCTCTGCTCAGCAGGGAGCCTGCTTCCCCCTCTCTCTGCCTTTCTGCCTACTTGTGATCTCTGTCTGTCAAATAAATAAATAAGGTCTTTAAAAAAAAAAAAAAAAGAAAAGAACTGTTCTCTGAAAAAACGAGCCCTTCTCTTTAATGTTTAGCTAATGTTTAGTTGGAAGACAGCTGGATGCTCATATCTACATTCATTTGTTGCAGTATCACATGCCTGGAAAACTTCACTGTATACTCTTGAGAGAATGAGAGTGAAAAAGAAAAGAGCCTCTTAGTATTATTTTGAAAATAGTTTTGATATCATGGACCCCCAGAAGGGCCTCACAGACTCCCAGGGTCTCCAGATCACTTTGAGAACCACTGCTCAAAAATAAATAAGATGGATAGTTGGATAGATCAACTCGTGATAAAGTAAATATATCCAAGTGTTAATTGTAGCATCCAAGTTGTGGGTACACAGGTGTGCAACATATTTTTTTTTCCAGTTTTTCTGTATATTTGAAAATCTTCACATTGTTAGCAAAATGAGAAAAATGCATTTATTTAAAGAATGAGCCCCATGGCTTTATCACAGAATAATAGATATTTTGAACAATATTGAAGACAACCTTTGGAATGAAGTACTGACCTATGCTACAACCAGGAGGAGCCTTGAAACATTATGCTATGAAGCCAGACACAAAGGCCCACCTGTCGCGATCCCATTTATATGAAATGTCCAGATTAGGCAACTCATAAAACAGGAAGTGGAGTAGCGGTTGCCATGGGGATAGAAGAATGGATGGGCCCAGCTAATGGGTGTGGGGTTTCTAAAGGAGTGATGAACATGTTCCAAAATCAGAGAGTGGTAGGGACGCCTGGGTGGCTCAGTTGGTTAAGCGGCTGCCTTCGGCTCAGGTCATGATCCCAGCGTACTGGGATCGAGTCCCACATCGGGCTCCTTGCTCGGCAGGGAGCCTGCTTCTCCCTCTGCCTCTGCCTACCACTCTGTCTGCCTGTGCTCGCTCACTCTCTCTCTCTCTAACAAATAAATAAATAAATAAAATTAAAAAATAAAATAAAATAAAATCAGAGAGTGGTAAAGATTATGCAACCCTGTGAATGTACTAAATACCAACGAACACTTTTTTTTTTTTAAAGATTTTATTTGGGCGCCTGGGTGGCTCAGTGGGTTAAGCCTCTGCCTTCGGCTCAGGTCATGATCCCAGAGTCTGGGATCCAGTCCCGCATTGGGCTCTCTGCTCGGCAGGGAGCCTGCTTCCTCCTCTCTCTCTCTCTCTCTCTGCCTACTTGTGATCTCTCTCTGTCAAATAAATAAATAAAATCTTCTTAAAAAATTAAAAAAAAAAAGATTTTCTTTATTTGAGTGGCGCCTGGGTGGCTCAGTGGGTTAAGCTTCTGCGTTCGGCTCAGGTCATGATCTCAGAGTCCTGGGATCGAGCCCCACATCGGGCTCTCTGCTTGGCGAGGAGCCTGCTTCCCCCTCTCTCTCTCTGCCTGCCTCTCTACCTACTTGTGATCTCTCTCTCTGTCAAGTAAATAAATAAAGTCTTTAAAAAAAAAAAAAGATTTTCTTTATTTGACAGAGAGAGTGAGAGAGGATGAGAGGGAAGAAGGTCAGAGGGAGAAGCAGACTCCCCATGGAGCTGGGAGCCTGATGCAGGACTGGATCCTGGGACTCTGGGATCATGACCTGGGCCAAAGGCAGTCACTTAACCAGTTGAGCCACCCAGGCACCCCACCAATGAACACTTTTAAAGGGAAAATTTTGTGGCATGGAAATTATGTCCCAATAGAACTGTTACTTAAAAATACTTAAAACACTTCAGGTTTTCAACATTATCTTTAGGAGGTCTGACTTGGGAAACTCTCGACTACATGATCTTGAAGATCTTAAATATGTCAGTGTCTAGAAATTTCATAATTTGATATCTCCCCATCTCTTCTGTGTATTGTAAATGAGAGAATGGTTGGGAAAGTGACCTGTCTCTCCTACTTGCCTGATAGCTTGCCAGATCACCCTCTCTGAGGTTATTCTATTAAGCTCTTTTTTCCTCTTAATGTGAGTCAGGGGTTACAAATATTAAATGCCCACAAGGGCCAGGAAGTGACATGAGCCATCTGTGAGGAAAAGAGGACCTTTTCTACTGTGTATTTACCTTCTTATTTTTTTTTAAGATTTTATTTATTTATTTGACATACAGAGATCACAAGCAGGCAGAGAGGCAGGCAGAGAGAGGAGGAAGCAGGCTCCCCGCTGAGCAGAGAGCCCGATGCGGGGCTCGATCCCAGGATCCTGGGATCATGACCTGAGCCGAAGGCAGAGGCTTTAACCCACTGAGCCACCCAGGTGCCCCTATTTACCTTCTTATGATACAGTCATGGTTACAGAGAAATTTTTTATTGTGAAAACTCTTGTAAGCATAAACTGCAGTTGAACTTGGCCTCAGTGACAAATGGAAAGGCAATAGGGAGTGGTGGGGTGTGTGGTGAATTAAAGGATGTTTGTCTGGTCTAAAGGGGGCAGCGGCAGCCATCACTCAGCTTCAGGTGATTCTTGCTATTTGGGAATGTGATCCCACTATTAGAAGATTTGGCATATTTGAAAAGTTGGGAGAAATCTGAATTAATATGTGAACTGTACTCTTATATTTTGCTTCAATTTACATTTTAACGTCTGAGTCCAAGTATTAGTTATTCTGGGGAAATGAGTTTGGGCTAGGTTAAATCTAGTTTAGAAATGAGTCTTGGCCAAAGAGATTAAGGAATGTGTTGTGCTGTTTGGCACAGGTCAGCTTCTGGCACAAGGGAAGTATTTTTAGGTGTACTAACTCTTAATGTGTACCTTCTGCCTTGTGCTGTGTTTAAAGTCACAGGACCGTAATCTTCTGAATATAAAATCTAAGACTGCCTGGTAAATCCCAGAGATATCTATGCACCTAGTAGACAGTTACTCTGAGTTAGGAGGGGCTTGGGCAATTATTTTAAATGATCTTATTTTGGGAGATGGAGGGTCGATTTTCCATTTTGTGAATTTCTTGGACTAGAAGTTACTCTTAGCTGTATAGTCTGTCTCAGACTACACCCCTTAACTTCACCATACTTGACTGGGGTGGGGCTGTTTTCATAGGGGGATTCTGAGGAAAGGGATAATAATTTGATTGAACACAAACAGTTGATTTGATTATAGTTGAAACAAAATTATAACTCTAAGTTAGACTGGGGAGGCCTGTCTCTGGGCTCTTGTTTTAAGGTTTCTAACCTACACATTTAACATATTACATGCCTCTGTGTTTTCCGCCTTAGTTTTAGTGTATGTGTGTTTTGTGTGTGTGTATGTATGTGTGTTTGAGGCAGTTAAGAAAAGAATAGATGTGCCACTTTGGAAGCCTTCACCTAGCACACATATTCTCACATAAAAGTACAGCCTGTGAGCCACCATGGGCATGTTCCTGCTCTCCGATTTCTATCTGTATTTGATCTGATCTATAAAGGGTGTGGGCAATTTAGCTTTATGGTTCTTAAATGCCAGTAACTTCTGCTTCTAAGCCAGAGTGAAATAGAATTTGTATTTCTTAGAGGTGCAGTGCCTCTGCTGACATATGGTCCCTGAAAAGTTGGGGAGTTATTCTTTTAGGCTTAACACCGTAGTTTTTGAAATTTGACTGTATTTCCAGGCCTCCTTCCAGGAAAAAAAATCCCACACCCAGAGATAACTACTGTCAGTTCCCTAGTGTTTATCCTTCCAGACCTTGTGGGGATTTTGTTTGTTTTTCTTTCTTTTTTTTTTTTTTTTGTTGTTGTTTTTTTTGTTTTGTTTTGGTCATGATGAGTGCATTTTTTTTTTCCCACTGAATAGATTACGAATGCCTTCCTAAGCCCTAAAATACTCATCTGCAATGTTTTTTATTGACTGCATGGTATTTCACTGTGTGGATGTACTATTTATTTAATCTCTTGGTTATTGAGAATATTTCATGTTATTTTTGTGTAACTTTAAGGTGTTTCTGAGCCCTTGTTCTATTAATCTCTGTTACCATACTGTAAGTATGGTACTTACTCTGGAAATGTCCCTCTACTGCCTCCTTCTCCATAACAGAAATAACCCTCGACCCTGAGAATCTTTCTGCAGACTCTTGGAAATAGGCGGCAATCAGGATTGCCACATGAGGCACCCACCTGCCTTGTCACACCCTCCCAACCCTCATCCATAAGGTGTGTGTGGAGGGAGGAGGTGAGCAGGTACACAGCAGAAAAGCACCCTTTGTTCTCTGCCCTCTGCTGCTGATAGGAAAGCTCCCCGCATTTTTATGTGCGTCCCTACAGGCTGCAGAAGGGCAGGGAACACGGTGGATGGTGTTTGACACGCCGGTCAGCAGCTTGCACGCCTGAACTGAGGCCTGAGCTTGGATGTCTCTGCTGTGTCCTGCTGGCTGACAGACCCTCAGGCCAAGGGTTTTGTAATGCTGTGAACGGGTGAATGTGGTCCCTTGGCTTCTTGTTCCAGAGGCAGGGAGAGTATTGAGTGTCGTGAAAGGTGGTAATTCCAGTTGTGTAAATCCACACCACATGTGATGGCGAGCTGTGTGGATGCATTTCCTTTGAATTATAAAACAAAATGCTGGTATGACTTGGTTTGTGGAAGGAAGAGCTAATTCAGTTTGCTGGAAAACAATGTAACTAATCTCTGTCACATCAAGTCCGGAGATGCTGACCTCTGGCTTTGGCAGCCTTGCTTGTCAGTCTGATCAGTTGTGGGGTTTCTGTGGTTCCATCTAGCACACCCCTGCACTGCTGGCAGAATGTGCGGTGTGTAGTGGAGGGGCTGGTTGGAGACATGACGACCTTGGTTATGTTTGAAGAATGGCGTTGGTCGTAGGACTCCTTGGCTCAGTGGAGAGGCTGGGCTGCCCCTTGCGGCATCTACAGCCACCCACCACATTCCGGTTCGGGGGTCCAGAGCCTGGCCCCCCAGCCTCCTAGCTGTTTCTCAGGCTGGTCTTCTATTCATTAGACAATTTCTATTTCTATTCTATTTCTATTTCTCTTTAGCTTTGGAATTCATGATGTGTTCCCACCCCCGCCCCAACATGAGAGACCTTGTCAGAAGGCTTTTTCCCATGGAATAAAAGCCTTCTGACAAAAGCAAAGAACCCAGTTATCAGCCTCTGGCCTGTCCTTGGCATTGTCCCTGTGCAGTTCCTGAGAGCCAGCAGGCAGGTGCTGGGGAAACTCACCTGTGGCACGAGGCACAACGTGGTCTCCCATCGTTGCTTCTCCAAGCAGCCTACCAGAGACCTCTTGATTATAGTTGAGCTGGACTGGCCAGTAGGTAGGTAGCCAGCTGCTTTTTGCCCCATAACTTTGTTTGCCTGTCTCTGGTTTTGTGCTTGTTGCTGGCTCCTTGGAGTTATGGGTGTGTTTGAACAGTGCTTGAGGTGATTGCTGTTGGTTGGTAAACATGGATGAAGGGAGCAGGCCTGGGTGTGGTATGAGAAATACTATAATCTGCTGGTTCCCCCACTCTAGCTCCCTCCAGGTTCTTTCCTGCAGAGAGAATTTCTTTCTGTTTACCAACTAGAGGGTCCTGGGCTAGCCGCTTTCAGGCTCTTGTAAAGCTAGGGGCAGCCACCCCAGCTTGGTAGCTCTAATTGAGGTCTTGGGTGTGCTGCCCTCCCAAACTGATTAGAACAGTGACCCAGCAGCACTACAGAAAAACCTGACGTTTCAGCCCTTTGGTCTCTGTTGGCTGGGATCACTGGAAATATATCAGTAAGTGAGACTCAAATATGTCCCGGGAGTTCCAGCTCCTGGGTAGGAGATCCCATGGCAGCAAAACAGCTCCAGTGATGTGTCATCTCTGCATGGCAGCTGGCCTGCCTCTCTCACGTCACATGGGTTGGCTGATGTTGGTTTAAATGTGTACTTTTTCCCCCTTCTTTTTTGTGTGATGTCTTAAAGTCATGGGGACTAGGGGGCAGAAATTAGGAGGGGAGGGCAGGTTTTTCAACTGGCCCTTGTTGGCCGGCTGCAGTCTTCTGACAAAGCTGTCATTGTTTGGAATAAAGCACCAGTTGGTTCAGTTTGAATCAGTTCAGTGCTCTGAAACTGGCTGCTTTTCTTCCACCTCAGCCACGCTCCCCGGGGTGGGGTGGGGGGGGGGAGGAGGACTGGCCAGTCCAGAGGAAAGAACCTGCTTTCCTTTGCCCTCTTGGCTCAGTAGCATCTTAGGCGATTAGTTACCCATTCCAGAATAGACAGCTGCCACCTGGTCAGTGGCCATCCCAGGCCACTCCTGGACCTCAGCTGGGTCACAGACATCATGGCCTTCTGGCGTGGAGCCTCCAGGAATCACGCTGCTTGCCCGTGGCCTCAGCCTCACTTGGCACTCGCCTGCCTCATACAGGAGACCACCTTCTCTGGCCAGGTTCCCCACCTGCTGTCGCTGCAGCCCAGCTGACCTTCATGCCGACCTTTTGGCCTGGCATCTGCCCCTGTCACACATATGATGCTTCAGGCTACAGAGTTAATCTGAAGAGTGAATGATTCCTCTGGCTGGCATCCCAAACACAGTCCCTCCAGCCTGGGAACACAGTCCCTCCAGCAGGAACTCAGTGTTTGGGTTCTTTCTGCTGCTGACTTAAGTGGCACTGGCTTCCACCCCTCGTTCAGTTTCGTATCTGTGTGGTCAGATTAGTCACATCCAGCTGTCTTTGTGGAAATGCCAGCCTCGTGGGTGCGGACAGCAGGAACGCACGTCGGGGTGGAGGTAGCTCACATAAGCAGTGAGAAGATCAGACTCCATTTCCTTACCGAGTCAGGAGCTTAGTTTCCCTGCATATGAACTGGTAGCTATCCAAATCGGTGAGGTTGCAGAGTGGCATTGGAAGAGCTTGGGAAAAATGCAGACCTGGGCCCCGGACAGCCAAGTTGAAGTGCTTTTTTGCAGAGGTGCAAAGGCAGGGGATTAGATGTGGTGGACAGAGCCAGATGGAGGGTAGCACTCAAAAGTGATCGTGCGGCAGCACTCTTGGGTGCCTGTTCCTCTGGAGCTTTGTACTATCACTTTGCTGTCGCTCGATAAGCCTTGCTTTGCTGCCCACAAAAAAATAAAGTGATCTTGTCCACAGGGTTAGTTCTTACTCAGAGCTGATCTTGGGAACCACCCACCTACATGGTGAGATCTGAGGAGCATAGAAGAATGTGTCAGTGGATCTTAATTATTTCTTTATTTTAGTCCTTTGAGTGGCGGTAATGTTGGGTAGCTATTGAAATATGCTGACAAAAATACCTTCGTTGTTTGCCTCTCTTAATGAATAGAGAGCTTCCTTTGGAATAAGCTGGTCTTCCAGATCTCCATGGCCTATTTTGTTAATCATCTCTTTAATAAAATTAGCCATTTAAAAAATTTATTTATTTATTTGACAGAGAGAGAGAGAGATCACAAGTAGGCAGAGAGGCAGGCAGAGAGAGAGAGGGAAGCAGGCTCCCTGTTGAGCAGAGAGCCTGATGTGGGGCTCAGTCCCAGGACCCTGGGATCATGACCCGAGCCGAAGGCAGAGGCTTAACCCACTGAGCCACCCAGGTGCTCTGAAATTAGCCATTTTTAATGAAAAGTGGAAATCTCTCTCAAATACATAGTGGTCTTCACTGCTTTCTTGAATGTATTGAGTATAACTTGATTGTCTAGCCACCTATATCTGAATATTATTTATTATATCCTTATAGCCCCTTCTTGATGTTCTTGCACCATCAAGGTATGTGTGTATATCTGCTTCTCTGCTCAGCCCTCACAGGCTCTCTTATGTGTGGGTTTTCCTATCTCTAGTGATTGTCTCCTCCGGGCTCTTGGCTGCCACTTGTTGTGCAGTGAGTTTGCCACTTACCCTCCCTGTTGATCTAGTGCCTCCCGTTTTCTGTTGGTTTGCATAGCTTGTTAAATTGAGTGTAAAATTAGAGCAATTCACTTAGTGAGGGCTTAGAGACTCTCCTCTGAGTCAAGTGCACAGACATTATCTATCTTGAATTATTTTTACTTCTGTATAACTAAGCTGCAGAGAGTTGTGAGATAATGCTGTACATACAAACTTCTTTTACAGAATAATCTTAAGCCATTATTATCCATTTACATCACTGAAATTTGTTGATATATTAACTTGTGTGTATGATAGAAATTATCTACAAAGAAAAAGAAGAAGAAGAAGAAGAAAGAAAGAAAGAAAAAGAAATCCCAGACCCAAGGTCTCTAAAGTTTTCCTATATTTTCTTCATGAAGTTTTATAGTTTTGGTTCTTAAATGTAGGGCAGTGATCCATTTGGAGTTAATTTTTATCTACTTATGAGGAAAGGATTGAGATCCAGTTTAAATAGTATTGTAATGAATGTTCTTATTATTAGCTCTTCTCATTTCCACTTCTTTAATTATTTTTCAGAATAAATTATTAGAAGTAAAACTAAAAGATAAAAGGGTATTCACACTGAAATCTTTGATATATGTTGTCAGACTTCATTTTAAAAGTTGTACCACTTAGAAAAGACAACTCCTACAATGGGAGAAAATATTTGCAAATCATGTATTTATTTATTTATTTATTAAAGATTTTATTTATTTATTTGACAGAGAGAGAGAGATCACAAGTAGGCAGAGAGGCAGGCAGAGGGGGCGGGAAGCAGGCTCCCTGCTGAGCAGAGAGCCTGATGTGGGGCTCGATCCCAGGATGGTGGTATCATGACCTGAGCTGAAGGCAGAGGCTTTAACCCACTGAGCCACCCAGGCACCCCGGAAATCATGTATTTAACAATGGACGGGTTATATAGAATATATAAAAAACTACAACTCAGAAAGAAAAAGACAACCTAATTAAAAGGTGGGCCAAGGGCTTGAATAGATATTTCTTCAAAGATACGTGGATGACCAATAAACACATGAAAAAATATTCAACACCATTAATCATGAGGGAAATGAAAATCAAAACCACAGAGATGCTGCTTTACATCCACTAGGATGTGACAAGTGCTGGCGAGGATGTGGAGGGGACTAGAAGCCTCTACACTGCTGGTGCGAATGGAAAATGGTGCCACCACTGTGGAAACTGCTCTAGTAGTGCCTTAAAAAGTTAAACATAGACGTACCACTTGCCCCAGAAGTTGGCATTCCTAGGTGTCTACACAAGAGAAATGAAAGCATATGTGTGGACAAAACTTGTTCACAAATGTTCATAGCAGCATTATTTAGAATAGCCCAAAGGTAGAAACAACCCAAATGGCCATCAACAAATAAATAGACAAAATGTGTTGCATCCATATAATAGAATATTGTTCAGCCATGAAAAGGAACTAAATATTTGGTGTCACACAGAAGAACCTCGAGAACATTATGCTAAGTTGAAACCAGTCACAAAACAGCATACTACGTGATTCCACTTATATGAAATGTCTGGAGTGGACACACATGTAGAGATAGAAAGTAGATTAGTAGTTACTTAGGGTTGGGAGGTGATGACTGAGGGGTATGGGATGTCTTTTTGAGGTAATAGGAATGGGAATGTTGTAAAATAATTGAGGTGATAGTTGTGCAACTTTGTTACTAGGCTAAAAACTGTTGAATTGTATACTTTTAAGTGCATGAATTATGTTGTATGTGAATTGCATTCCAATAAAGCTGTTAGTAAAAAAAAAAAAAATTGCACCAGTCAGTATATAAGAGACCCCATTATCCCACATTCTCCCCAACTCTGGGTGTCATTTCTATAATTTGAAAATTTAATTCAGCTCTGTTGGGGTTTAATACGGAGACAATAAAATTCACCCTTTTAAATGTACATTTCAATAGTTTTGACAAATATATACACATGTGTAACCACTATAGCCAAGATATAGAACATTTCCAGCATCTCAGAAGGTTCCTTTGTACTCTTTCCAGGCATTCTTCCCGTCTCCCATCTGCTCTCTCTCTCTGTAGATTAGACTGATTGTTCCTTGTGTTGTGTATAAATGGAATCATACAGTATGTAGTCTTTTGCTTTTTGCTCAGCGTGTTCACCTGTGTTGCTACATATCTCAGTAGTTAATATGCTACTGCTTGGATATACCACAGTTGGCTTTATCCACTCCCCTGTTGGCTTGTCTTCGTTATTGTTTTCAGCTCCATTATGAATGAAGCTGCTATGACTGTTCATATACAAGTCTTGATGTGGACACGTTTTCATTTCTCTTGTGTTAAATGCTGGGTCATAGGTAAGAAGATGTTTCATGTCATAAGAAACTGCCAAATTACTTTCCATAATGGCTGTACGTCTTTAAAAAATCATGTACCATTATTACTGTGCTTTTAAAAATCTTCGGTAATCTGATAGGCAAAAAACAGTATCTCCGGTGTTTTAATATTCATTTCTTTCTTTTTTTTTTTTAAAGACTTTTTTTTTTTTAAAGATTTTATTTATTTATTTTGACAGACAGAGATCACAAGTAGGCAGAGGGGCAGGCAGAGAGAGAGAGAGTAGGAAGCAGGCTCTCCATGGAACAGAGAGCCCGATGCGGGGCTCGATCCTCCCAGGACCCTGGGATCATGACCTGAGCCGAAGGCAGAGGCCCTAACCCACCGAGCCACCCAGGCGCCCCCCTTTAATATTCATTTCTTTGATCTCTAGTGGATGTATTGTTCCCTGAATTTGACCATTTATTTTATATTTGTGAATTTCCTTTTAGTTCTTCTCTTTTGCTTTTTTTTTTTTTTTAAAGATTTTATTTATTTGAGAGAGAGAGCGAGAACAGGAGCAAGGGGAGGTGGCAGAGGAAGAAGCAGACTTCCCACTGAGCAGGGAGCCGGATGTGGGGCTCAGTCCAGGGAGTCTGGGATCCTGACCTGAGCCAAAAGCAGATGCTTAACTGACTAGGCACCCAGGTGCCCCAGGTCTTTCTTTTTCCAGGTTTTTTTTCCCCCCAACATTTTTATTATAAAAAACATTAACAGAGAAAATTTGAAAAATGGTGCAGCCGTCCCCTCCATAGCCACTACCTGCAGTAGATGTTTGTTTAACTTTGGCCATACTTGTTTTATATACCTGTCTCTCTTACTTTCATATGGTTCAGAGAAAAAGTTGGAGACGTCATGACCTTGTATTCCTACAAATAAAGACATTCCCTTTTGTGATCATTATGTCATTTTCATGCCGAAGTGAATAATCCTTCCACCTTTTCCCCTTGGCATTGACTTTTTGAAGTAATGGGTCCAGTTGTACGGAAGAACATCCCACGTTCTGTATTTGTTTTCTTGTTGTGGTGGTTAATTAACATTTCCTCTGTCCCCTGGATTTCCTGTAAACCATGTTGGGCCCAAAAGACTTGATTACATTTAGGTTCAGGATTTTTGGTGGATGTGCTTCACAGACAGTCACATCAAAGGAACATGTCACACATTAATGACGTCCCACATTAATGATGCTAGATTTGATCGTTTGGTTAGGATAACAGCCAGGTCTTTTCATTGTAAAGATAAGTTTTTCTCTCTGCAGTTAGTAAGTAGTTGGGGAGCTTAACCCATCTCGTAGAACTACTTAGTAATGTTCTTCCACGATCTGTCCCTCCATTTGGCACTTACTTCTAACTTGCTTATTGATTTTTTTGTTTAGGAGAGACTTACCCGTTTTTTAAAGTCAAATCGATAATAGAAGACATATCTTTACCAAACTTCCCTTTTCTCAACCCTGCTCTCCCCTTCCTCTTCCTCTCTCTTTTTCTCCCCTCTTTCTCCTTCTGCTTTAGTTCAGAAATGCGTGTGACAAGTTAGCTCTTCCTCCCATTCTGTCATCTTTTTTGAATGATGGATTCAGGAAATTGCGCTGGTCCTCAATGTAGATACAGACTAACTTCTCCATACCTCTTTCTCCTTTATCCCAGGATGTCATTGCTGTGCCCAACCCCATATCACTGACAAGGGGGAGACTTGGATCCTGAGGGCTCCAGATAATATGTTCTTACCTTCAATTCTTTGCTCATCAAAGCGAAGGATGGAAGAGAGAGGGGACCAGAAGCCAGACTGCTAATATTTTGAGAAAGAGCTCTTTATTCCTTCTGCTTGCAACCCTTTTCTCTACATCCTCTTTCCCTGGTTCATTCCTGCCCATCCTTGGGGACCTCAGCTCAGGCATCCTACCTGAGAAAGGCGTCCTGGACCCGCCGATGACGTTGAATGCTCTTGTGTGTGTGTTTCCATACACTGCACATGTGCCTTAGGTCCCTCAAAGCTGTCTTTCCCATTAGCTTGTGACATCCTGATGTTACTGTCACCCAGTTCTCAGTGCAGAGCCTGTCACATCACAGGTTCTTGGTACATGTTGCTGGGATGTTTCCTTTCCTGGCCTGCAGATGACCTCTGCTGCATGGGCTGGATGTGTCTGCTTCCTGGGCATGAAAGCAAGATGGAATCGCAGGCTCTTTTTTTTTTTTTTTTTAAGATTTTATTTATTTATTTATTTGTCAGAGAGAGAGAGAGAGAGAGAGAGAGAGAGAGTGCACAAGCAGGCAGAGTGGCAGGCAGAGGCGGAGAGAGAAGCAGGCTCCCTGCCGAGCAAGAAGCCCAATGCAGGACTCAATCCTAGGACCCTAGGATCATGACCTGAGCCCAAGGCAGCGGCTTAACCGACTGGGCCACCCAGGCATCCCTCACAGGCTCTTTTTGATCAAAAGACACATTTATCTGTACCTTATAAATAATTGAGGAATTAACACTCCTTGGCTACCCCCTCTTTAATTGTGCCAACAGCCTTAAAGCTGGCTTCTCTGCATTCTAGGGTAGTTGTTTCTCACTCAGTACGTTTCTTATTCTTTATTCTTACAGGCCTATAGAATTGTGGACTTGGAGCTGAAACAGGCTTAGCATTAAGCTACACCACCAAGTAGACAGACCGGGGGCTGCCTGCTTTCTCCTGCAGTGCTCAGAACAGCATTCCGCTCTCTAGTCTGAGTGTGGTGGGGTAGGGGATACTGCTGTGAAGTATGCCCCAGAGCGGATGTTGAAGGCGGGGCATCAGCCCCCAGGGGGTACTTCCTTGCTGAGGGAGCTGCTGGGAGGGGGTGTGTGTGTGCCAGTAATGGGAGGCTGTGGAGGGCCCCAACTACAGTTCTTGTTGAAGGGCTATTAGATCTTGGTACTATGTAGACTCCTTTGTGTTGGAGAGTGAACCACTGCTAATAAAGAAGACAGCTGTGTCTGCGTGCAGGCACTGGTGGGATTTGATGGTGTTTCATTGAAGAGCCGCGTATCTAATCTCTAAATGGCAGCTCCCTCCCGCTCTCAAGACCTTTGCTCAACACCCACCCTAACAGTCGTGCTCTCTCTTTGTCCCCTGAGTCCATCTGCTGGGAGGCTTGGCTGCTGTGGCCGGGAAGCCTTCAACTGCTTTATCACAGAGTCAGAGCAGCTCTGAACGTCATGGGGAGTGTCAACTGAACTCAGAAACCCATTGTATTGGCAACCTGTTGTGTTCCAGACGCTGTTAGTCCATCTAAACACCTTACTTCATTTATTTCTTACCAGAGTTCTGTAAAGTAGGTTGGCTTCCCCACCCCCACCCCCCACCCCCCCCCACCCCCGCGAAGAAAGTGAAGTTCAGGAAGGCCAGATGTTCACCCAAGGCTGCACAGTGGGCAGGAAGGTGGGGACACAGTGTCTCTCACTCCTGTGGCCGGCAGGTAACAGGTGGTAATAAAAGAAGGGCTGCTCTTGTTCTGAGAGTCAGCCTGTAGTGGGAGCCACACTGTGTCTCCCCCCGAAGAGGGTGGCCTGGCCTCAGAGTCTTTTGGTAGATGGATTTTTATGATTCATCACTGCGGCCCAGTGGACAGGATCAGATTTCCGTAGTAAAATCTGGGATTTTGACTTAAGAATCAGGTGTTAGGAGCGCCTGGGTGGCTCAGTGGGTTAAGCCTCTGCCTTCGGCCCAGGTCATGATCTCAGGGTCCTGGGATCGAGCCCCGCATCGGGCTCTCTGCTCAGCGGGGAGCTGCTTCTGCCTCTCTCTCTGCCTGCCTCTCTGCCTACTTGTGATCTCTGTCTGTCAAATAAATAAATAAAATCTTTAAAAAAAAAAAAAGAATCAGGTGTTACTCTCTTCCTTGTATCAAGGAAGTGGATTGGGCTCTTACAATGATACGAAGATTCTGAAATTTTACAGATAAAAATCAGTTTAAGTGGTTGGCTTCACGTTTCGTTCAGAGGAGCTTCTCTCCCCACTCTTTTCCTTCTTCTCCTCCTCCCAAATGCACAGCAGTTCCTAGAGACCTGCAGGGAGAGAAAACAGCACCTCCTTGCCATTTGGTTCAGTCTTGCGTACCACAAGCTCCTCCTGCCCACCTCATTTATTGGTTTCGTTTGTGAATATGGAGGGAGAAAAATATCAGCCTTTTAAGGACTTTGGTTTTGAGAACACACATGTCCATCACTTTTTCTTTTGACTTTTTGCCTGCTGGGTAATTTGTTAAATAATTTGTGCCTTAGATACGTGCATTTTGTTTTTGTGTGTTTTCCCAGGAGGCTCAAAGCAGGAGTAAATGAAAGAGAGATAAATTACCCTGACCTTGATTTTTATAGCACTGTAGTAACTAAGGTGTGTTTCTCCTCCCGTGGAACTATAAAGACACACTCTTCTTCTTAAGCATTTGCAGGGCAGTTAAGATGGGAAATACTGGTGCAGCAGGGTTCATACGTATAAAGGTCTGAGGTTAAAACTGGGATTTGCTAATGAACCAAAACCTTATCTTCTACCACTGTTTTCCAGTTTGATTTCATGAATAGCAAATTGTTGCTTTTGACAGAAAGACCAGAGTGAAAATATCATGAAGACAAAAATGTAGGTATTTTGAATGCCAGTGAAGACGAAATATTTACACACGTCTCAGGGGACGGTCAGCAGGAGGGCTGTGTGGTGCCTTTGGGGTGGTGCAGATTTACAGTGTTTCTGAAGTAGACACCAGCCTGAGAGTATCTCGTTTGCCTTCAGTGAGTGAGCCCCCCTCTCCAGCCCACCCCAGACTTCTTACTTGGGTGCCTGACAAGTTGATTAAAATGCATGCATGGGAGGGGAATTAGGAGAGAGAGATTTAGGGTGACAGCTGATTCTCAGTAGCAGATGGAAGGGAGATTGTCTTTAGCAGGCAAAGGTAAAACATTTTATTTTGGAAATTTCTGTTACGTGAGGAGGGCCATACAAAGTTCTCTTGTTTGTGGGTTTTTTTTTTAATTAAGTTTTTATTTTAATTCCGGTATAGTTAACAGAGTGTTGTGTTACTTTCAGGTGTATGACACAGTGATTCAGCACCTCCGTACATCGCCCGGTGCTCATCGGGACAGGTGCCCTCCCTCGTCCCTGTCACCTCGTTCCCCCATTTGCCCATGCCCTCCCCCCTCGTGACCATTAGTTTGTTCTCTACGGTTAAGAGTCTGTTTCTTGGTTTTAGCTCTCTCTATCATTTCCCTTTGCTTGTTTGTTTTGTTTCTTAAATTCCACATAGTGAAATTGTACATATTTGTCTTTCTGACCGACTTACTTCACTTAGCATTCTCCTCTCCAGCTCCAATCATGTCGTTGCATGTGGCCAGATTTCATTCTTTCTCGGGGCTGAATAATAGTCCATTGTGTATATATTCCACGTCTTTCTGCAGTCATCTAGCCGGGGATACCTGGGCTGCTTCTGTGTCTTGGCTGCTGTAAATATTGCTGCTGTAAACATACAGGGGAATGTATCTTTTTGAATTAGTGTTCTTGTATTATCTTTGGGTAAGTACCCAGCGGTGTGACTGCTGGATCGGAGGCTGGTTCTGTTTTCAGCTTCTGAAGCGCGTCCACACTGTCTTGCACCGAGGCTGCACCAGTTTGCATTGACACCAGCCGTGCACCGGGGTTCCTTTTACTCCACATCCTCGCCAACACCTGTGGTTTCTTGTGGTGTTTGTCTGTGCTTTTTATTTTGTTTTGTTTTGGGGTTTTTTGTTTGTTTAAGTTTTTGTTTAAATTGCATTTAACATTCAGTGTGGTACTAGTTTCAGGTGTACAGGATGGTGATGCCGCACTTCGTGCAGCACCCAGGGCTCATCACAAGCACACTTTTTAATCCCCGTCGCCTAGCCACCCGTCCCTCCACCCCCACGTTCCTGCTTTGTAAAAGCCTCCTCCTCAGAGTTACGGCAGGGGGTGTGGTTGTGGTGGGGTGTTACAGACCCTTCTGTTCTTTCTTTTGCTTAATAGTAGCCACTGTTTCCCCGGTACACCCCTACTCTGGGTACCTCTCATTTATGAGCCTCAGGGGCAGCATCTCCCTTTCCGAGGAGGGGTACAGTTCCAAATTGGAGAACTGACAGGAAGTTGGGATAAGCTGACTAAGTTCTCTCTCATCACAAAAAGGGAAACTGAGGCCAGGAGAACTGAATTGGACGGAGATGGTATCCCACTGAAAATCACATGCTGTGTAGCATCAGAACTGACAGTCTTGCTGGGTCCCCACTCCTGATTTGGTTTTGTTCAGTTGGTAACATACTGTTCCTTTTCATCTAGGTGAGGTCTTCATTTTTTTTTTTAAGTTTTTATTTATTTATTTGACAGACAGAGATCACAAGTAGGCAGAGAGGCAGGCAGAGAGAGAGGAGGAAGCAGGCTCCCTGCGGAGCAGAGAGCCCGATGCGAGGCTCGATTCCAGGTTTCTGGGATCATGACCGGAGCTGAAGGCAGAGGCTTTAACCCACTGAGCCACCCAGGCGCCCTAGGTGAGGTCTTTAAAATGAAGCAGATCTAGAAAAGGCTATAATTGTTCATTTATACAGCTGTAAATGGGCGGGGGAGAAGGAAGGTAGGGTGGGGCGACCCACAACCCAAGAACAAATGGATAATAACGCATCTGCGCGAATACCTGGAGTTCCCAGCAAGGAGAGCAGAGTGGAGACGGAAACAGAAGACTCCTTGCAGTTGGGGTCCCTTACGGAGCCCAGAGGAGTGCAGAGTGCAGGAGCCGTGGGGCAAGGCCAGCAGCTGCCCTAGTCTGCAGGGGGGCTCTGTGGGCAGTAGGAACACGCTGGTGCTTTCACTCTGGAGGTCACTCAGCACATACTCGAGAGCCTGTTATGTGGTGGCGCTGTGCTGGGACAAGTCAGGTGTCGGTGAATGGGATAGACACAGCTCCTTCCTCATGGAAATCGCAGTCTATTGTAGAGACAGTCAGCATACGCACCAGTAGGTAATGGCAGATTGCAGCGGGTATAGGGTGTTGGGAGAGGGCTTAGCTAATAATTTACACTGAGAGTGGCCCAGGAGGGCTCCTGTGGGAGGCTAAGATCTGCGAGATGATAGAGTTAGCTGAGTGAGTGAAGTGCTTGTTTATGCCAGGTGTGTGCAGCTGGGGGGCTCTACCTTCCTGAGTATTTAGGGACTCTGTTCTACCTTAAAAAAAAAAAAAAGATTTTATTTATTTATTTGACACAGAGAGAGATCACAAGTAGGCAGAGAGGAAGGCAAGTGAGAGGGGGAAGCAGGCTCTGCTAATGCAGGGAGCCCGATGCAGGGCTCGATCCCAGGACCCTGAGATCATGACCTGAGGCTTAACCCACTGAACCACCCAGGCGCCCCTCCGTTCTACCTTTTAAGCTGTGAGAACCCCTGCAGGAGTTTCAGCCGGGGAGAGGTGTGAGAGAGTTGTTGAGGTCATCCTGGCATGCGGGTAGAGGGGAGGCGAGGGAGAGAGTGTGGGGTGTGGAGGGTTCAGGTCAAGCCCCTCAACTGCGGGAAGGGGGAGGAAAAGCTGGCGAAGGGGAGAGCAGCCCGGCATAGGAGTAGGTTGCCCAGTGGGTGAGGCCTTGGGGATGGGGTAGGGGCAAATGTTGGAAGAAACTCTGTTAGGTGAGGTCTGACAGTGACTGATTTGATAGTGTAGAGGCCGTCTGAGTCCTTGGCAAAAGCAGTTTTGTTGGCTTGTTGAGGCAGAAGCCGGGATCCATCCACAGGATCCGCCTTCCGCTTTCACACCTCACCCTGTAGAAACAGCACCTCCACTCCCTCCACCGTGCTTTTGTTCCACACCACAAGGGCTCCCAACATAGCACATACTTGGTTGTCTGTCTTTCCCCGTGAACATAAGCTCTGTGGACGAGGAATGTTGTTTTGTTTGCTGCTGTATCATTAGCAGCTAGAACAGTGTTAAATAAGTAAATCAGGATAGTGTCAGCAAGAAAGTGGTGTCTCTGCCAAATTAATCTGGCTACAGTATTCAGGCCGTATAGCCCACATGCAACCTGAAAACATTCTCCTTCTCATCATCAACTCATTTCTTTTGTTAAGCACCATTTTACACGGGCATTAGAGTAGGTGCTACATAGAATTAACCTGCTAGCTCTAGCTCCTGCCCCCCAGAAAAGTGGGGATTTGGTAGATGTACCTGTACTGTCACTGCGACCCTTGTTCCTGTCAAAGTCAAGGTTTGGGTTTCAAATTCAGTGGAGAGCAGATTATAGTGGTTTTCTTTAATTGTCAAAGCTGACTTTTAGAAAAGGAGCCAGTGTTTTTAAAGCCTATTTATAGGTCTTGGCTACCTGAAGAGTGTTACCTTATCCTTTGAAATGCATCAGACAGTTTCAGATATCTCTGCCTTTTAAGTGGGTTAGATAGCTGGCTGTGCCTTGAAAACGACTGGGAATGATAATAACAAATTTGTTTCTTGCCGGTCTTCATAGGAAGACTTCATAGGAACTCAGAAACATCTGCTGATCTATTTCTTTTCTTTTTTTTTTTAATTTTATTTGTTTACTTGATAGACAGAGATCACAAGCAGGCAGAGAGGCAGCCAGAGAAAGAGAGAGGAGGAAGCAGGCCCCCCACCCAGCAGAGAGCCCAACATGGGGCTTGATCCCAGGATCCCGGGACCACGACCAGAGCCGAAGGCAGAGGCCTTAACCCACGGAGCCACCCAGGCGCCCCTACTGATCTATTTCTATTACCTCTCTGGTGGACAGTTTCTAGAGTCCTGCCTCCAGGTGTGTCCTCTAGCCGGAGGCCTTTGTTAATTTACTTTCCCTTTAGGCCAGATGTCTGTAACAGGGTGGAATTTTCATCTTTTACATAAAAATCTTAACCGTGGTGAATATTTGAACCTACTAATTACTTTTTTGTCAAAGTAGGTGGATAAAAGTGCTAGGGAAGGGGCACCTGGGTGGTTCAGTCATTGAAGCGTCTGCCCTCACCTCAGGTCATGATCTCAGGGTCCTCTGATCGAGCCCCGTCAGGCTCCCTGCTCAGTGGGAAGTCTGCTTCTCCCTCTCCCTCTGCTTCTCCCCTTGCCTGTATGCGTTCTCTCTCTCTCTCTCTCTCTCTCTCTCTGTCAATCAATCAATCAATCAATCAGTCAGTCTTTTTTAAAAAAGTGCTAGGGAATGGCTGCATTCTTTGAGGGTAGTAACTCCTAGTCCTGATACGGTAGAAGCTTCTGACTTGTGTCAGAGTGTCTGTGGCTTGGCCACTTTGATCAGGGTGAGGGTGGTGGTTACCATACTAGCAACTTGCAGGCCCAGAGTATGCTAAGTTGAATACAGTAAAATGTAGACAGAGTTTGTGTTTGGGTGTGTAACTAATTTTGCTGGTTTAGCTTTCTAAATTTTCTTCTTACATTATTTTAAACCATTAATAGAAATATATGATTAGCGGTGTTGAGTGGCTCAGTCAGGTAAACTGCCTTTGGCTCAGGTCATGATCCCAGGGCTCCCTGCTCACTGGGGAGCCTGCTTCTCCCTTTCCCTCTACTCTTCCTGCCCTGCTTATGCTCTGTCTCTCTCCCCAAAAATAAATAAATAAAATCTTTTTTTTAAAGAAGTATATGATTAGAAATGTGAAAGACGTAGATGAAGTAAATTATAGAATACTAGACAGCTTCAGATTCCTCTGATATTTTAAGTAGGGTAAGTGGCTTGAATAAGTAGCAAAACATGCACAGATCTAGGATGGAGATGACCCAGATGTAATGGTCAGCCCTGCCCACATTAATTTATTTATTAAGTACCACTCTAATCAAAATACCAGATAGTTGTCTTTTGAGATTTGACAAAGTGATTGTAAAGTTGGAACATGGAAGAGTAAATAGGCAAGGATTCTAACATTTTAAAAAAATGATGGGGACCAACCTAAACTAGATAGTAAAGTATATTACAAATTTATGATTATTAAATCAGTGTTATGCTAGCATAGGATTAGACATGAATCAGTGACATGAGGCCCCAGAACAGACCCTAGTGTATATTATAATTTAATATATGTTAATGGAAGTTTCATAAAATAGTTGAGCAAGGTGAGACAATCAGATAGCTAATTGGGGTGAGCTGCGTAAAGAAGTAAATTGATTTTTTCCCCTAGATGAATTAGAGTTAAATGTAAAAAGTGAAACCATTAAAAACACATGCACAAAACACCAAAAGAAATAGGATGTTCAGGAATAGTCCCAAATACATATATAGAACGTAGTATAGGATAAAGATGGTATTTTAATCCCAGCAGGGGAAAGTTAGATTATTTAATAAATAAGTAGGCACCATTGACTAAAGCAGGATCCCGTTAACACATATTACAGCAAAATAAATTCCAGTGGACCCAAGACTTGACTGTAAAATGTGGAGCTGTGAGAGCACTGGAGCTGTGAACTGGAACAGTTTTCACAGTTTGGGCATAGAAAAAGCCTTTTTAAAAGTACGGACAAAAAAGTAAAAACATTAAAGAAAAGACTTTAAAAATTTTGACTACATTAATGAAAAGTTCCTACTAAAAATAACAACAAAAGCCCACGATACATACAGAAAGTAGAGTAGAGCAAAAACCAAAGCAAGGCACACCATAAATGGTCAAGGCCGAGTTAGACCATCAAAGTTATGCCCAATAACTCTGTCGTATGTGTTGCAAACATTCCTAGCACATTAAGAGCTCTCACGCAACATAAAACAAGGAGAAGATAGGTGGATAACTAACATACAAGTTCCAACGGCTAATAAGCATAAAAAGATAATAAGTGGGAACCAAAAAATCAACTGATTTTTTTGCTTGTTAGCTTCACAAACATTAATAATAGCTAATGTAAGTACTGGTTTGGGGAAATAGGCACTAATTACTGCTGTTGGAACTGTAAGTTAGTATAAGCTTTGATTCTTTGTAATAAAATTATAAATATATATATACCGTCCAACTCAGCTTTTGAGTTTCTAGGTATTTATCTCACAGAAACAGTCATATAATTGCACAAAAATGTAAGTAGCAGGATGTTCATCACAGCATTGTTTATAATAGTAAAAAACAGAAACAGTATGTGTCCATTAATAGAAATGAATGTCTGTTTATGAAGAAAAAGTTAAGTAGATTGTGATAAATATATACAGCCAATAAAAATTATATAAAACTATATTTATTGGCATAATAAGATGCCTGTAACATAAATGAAAATGGGTTATAAAATAGAATTAATGATCCAACATATTTAAATATTTTGTTTATTCATATGTGTAAGTATATATATATGAATATATGTATATTACAAGGATTCAAGGACCAACTACAAAGTTAGGGATAATAGTCCACAAGACTGTCCTCACTTCTAACACCAGCTTCTGAATTAGAGGAATTCCCGAAACCATCCTCATGTTGAACAATTCTCTAGAAGGACTCAGGGAACTCACTGAAAACTTAAAGTCTTCATTATGGGCTTATTACAGGGAAAAGCTTCTAATTGAATCAGCCAAGAGAAGGGGTGCATAGGGCAGAGTTGAAGAGGCTTTCAGTGCCACCCTTCTGCTGGCATTACCTCCTTCCCACCCCATTGTGTGACAACGCACATGGAGCTTTGCCAGCCAGGGAAGCTCACCTGAGTCTTTGGTGTTCACGGTTTTTATGGGGCTTGATCACATACTGCCTGTGTGGCCACCTTCTGGTCCCCAGCACCTCCTGGAGATCTGGCTAATACCTTTATTTATTTATTTTTTTTTTTTTAAAGATTTTATTTATTTACTTGACGGACAGAGATCACAAGTAGGCAGAGAGGCAGGAAGAGAGAGGGGGAAGCAGGCTCCCCGCTGAGCAGAGAGCCCGATGCGGGGCTCGATCCCAGGACCCCGGGATCACGACCTGAGCCGAAGGCAGCGGCTTTAACCCACTGAGCCACCCAGGTGCCCCTGGCTAATACCTTTAGTTATCAGTTCCTCTGGAGATTGGAACTGATACCGTGTGGGCCAAAACCCCTATAGTGAATCAGATTGTTAGAGTCTCCTGAGACCAAAGCCCCCAGGCAAACAAAGGTACTCTGGTCAGGCAGGACATTCCAGGGGCAAAGAGGTCACCTCCCAGGAGCCAAGGGCAAAGGCCAGACTCTCTTTGGATAAGGCTATTTCATTTCTTCACTACACAATATTGTCACTAAAATTCAGATAATGGTTATTTCTAGGTAGTGGAATTACAGGGGGCTTTGCTTTTGTTTGTACTATTTTGTGTCGTTTGAATTTTCTTTCAGTGTGGGTATATAATTTAAAATCAATTAGACTGGGGCACCTGGGTGGCTCAGTGGGTTAAAGCCTCTGCCTTCGGCTCAGGTCATGATCTCAGGGTCCTGGGATCGAGCCCCGCATCGGGCTCTCTGCTCAGCTGGGAGTCTGCTTCCTCCTCTCTCTCTGCCTGCCTCTCTGCCTACTTGTGATCTCTGTCAAATAAATTAATAAAATCTTTAAAAATTAAAAAAAAAATTTAAAATCAATTAGACTAAAAAGCTAAAAAAGAGATTAATGGAAACAATCTCATGGGGTAGACGGGCGGGCGGCAAAGCAATAGAAGAAATGATAAAGGAAGACCAGTAGACATGACTGCACACATGTATAATCTACTTACTCGAAGATATGCTATATCAAGAAGTAAAACTCCAAAACTTAAGGGAAACATTTGTAGAAACATCACAAATTAATATTATGGCGTTACCAACATAAAATAGCAAGAGAAAAACAGTCAACATTTTAATGGATAGTGAAAACTGAGGATTTGTAATCTAGTTAACGATCATACTCCGGGTTGTCCCAGTGGCAAGATTGTGCTTACAGCTGCGGAGGATGCTGCCCTGGAGAAGGACTGGGGACTCCTTGTGCTATTTTTGCAACTTCCCGTGAGTCTATAATTATTTCAAAACAAAAAGTTTTTTAGGGGGCGCCTGGCTGGCTCAATGGGTTAAGCCTCTGCCTTCCGCTCAGGTCATGATCTCAGGGTCCTGGGATTAAGCCCCGCATTGGGCTCTCTGCTCAGCAGGGAGCGTGCTTCCCTCTTGACTGCCTGCCTCTCTGCCTACTTGAGATCTCTGTCTCTGTCAAATAAATAAGTAAAATCTTTAAGAAAAAAAAAAGTTTTTAAAAGACAAAGGGCACAGACAGCTCAATACAGTAAGAGAGACATACGGCTAATGCACAGATTTTTTTTTAAGTATTAAAATGTATTCACGAATAATGCAAACTGAAGTGTCATGGCACTTTTTCTTGTTTTAAGTCTGGTCCTGTACCCGGTCCAAAGGAGTCTGAACACCCTGACGAATAAACAGATGGATCTGGCTTTAAATGGTCCCCTGCCCAGCATCCCTGCTCCTGCCTGAAAGTCCAGTTATGGCTAGAATCTGGAAACTCCAGGCTTTAAAACTCAACAACATGCCCCAGAACTGACTGCTGTTCAGCTGCATGCCCCAGCATTGGCTGGTACTCCCTCCGTCCTTTTATAGGTCACCTGTAATTCTCCCGGTGAGGTGGACATCGACACCATTTTATATAGAAGGTGGGGCTTGGACAGCTCATGTCCCTTGTTCGGAAATGGAAACCACTCTCCTTTCCCTGTTGTTTTAGAAGTGGTACAAGCTTGGCGGTGTCTGTCCCCTTATGGAAGGCCAGGACACAGGAGGGATTGCTCCCAACAAGGACACAGGTCACCAGCATTCACAGGGTGGATGAGAGGTCACCATTGCAGCTTCTCTGATTTTGCCTGGTGTCAACTCCTTCAAGTTGCTTTAATTTTTGAAAGTTATAGAAATGATTCCTCCTTGGGTGCCTGGGTGGCTCAGTTGGTTAAGCATCTGCCTTGGGCTCAGGTCATGATCCCAGGGTCTTGGGATTGAGCCCCACATCGGGCTCCCTGTTCAGCGGAGAGTCTGCTTCTCCCTCTGCCTGCTGCTCCCCCTGCTTGTACTCTCTGTCAAATAAATAAAAAAAAATCTTAAAAAAAAAGAAATGATTGCTCCCTGTTTTTTACACAAAACAGGCCTTCACAAACATGCTCACACATGAGGGTAGATGCACACCTAGGCACTAGCACACACATGTACACAAGTGTGCTCTCTCACACACATAGTCACACATGCGGACCACACACCTGTACACACACACCCCCATATACATCACACACCACATACATCAGCACATGTACGCACATGCACACAACACACACTCACTCACCTTGTCAGTAGGACAGACCCGGGACAAGGACCTCAGGAGGGTATGTTCCTGCGTTGCTGTCATTGCCCTCAGAATCTGCTTCTCCAACAGGACTTTCTTTGAATATAAGAAAGTAAAATAGACACCAAGCAACCCCCGAGGAGGATGAATTGCGGGTGCAAGAGGGAGGACCATGTTTAGGCGTGGGAGCAGGGCCTGACCACCTCAGGAGTTTCCTCTGGGAGGAGGCTCTGCTCGGGCAGGAGGCCCAGGGCGGAGGCCCACAACTCAGGCGATTCCGTTAAACACACTGCCCTCCTCCTGCCATGCCTCTTGCTGTGCCTGCTCCCCACGTCTCGGCTCCTCAATGAACCTTTGTCCGTCTGGACCCTGTTAGTTTTGGCTCCTAGCTGCCTGTGGAACCAGGCCCAGATCCCAGGAAAGCCAACAGAGATCGCTCTTTTGAAGAAAGAGAATCCTGGAAGAGAGACCAGTCTGAGCATTATTAATCTACTCATTCATTAAAGAAACCACTTAATAAGCATTATCCTCATATTTGGGTCTAGTTCACAAAATTGACTTGCACATAAATTTTATATCTGTTCATGTGATTAATTGCATTCCCCAATCACCCGAAGCTCTATTATAAGATCTTGAACTGTACCTGGTCTTTTTGCCTTATTTATTTTGAAAAAAAAAAAAAAAAAAAAAAGACCTATTCTTGTATTATATTTCAGCAGTATGAAACCGTCAACAGCGAAAACTAAGTCTCCAACTGAACCCCTTCATTCTCCAATTTAGCTCTCTAAAGGGAAATCACTGTTTCCCTGCTCCCTGTTTCTCCTGCATCTCTCTGAGATCGGCTGACAGGCTGTCTCTTCTCCCTCTTGGTGCAGCCTGTGTGTCTTGTGTGCGTAGCTCCCTGTTACAAATAACACACGGCGGCCACGCCTTCCGTCTTGCCCCTCAGTGTCCTCCTCGCTTCGTATAGCTTGTGGCTCTGCCTGCGTCTGAGCACATAAAATGTGTGCTGTTGTGCAGTTGCCCCATGGTATCCCTCTCTGTGGGTACAACACAGTTTTCAAACCAGTTCCCTTTGATGAGTGTGTAAGTCGTTTCCAGCCTTTGGCTGCCACGTCAGTTTGATGTCTTTCCACCTGTATCTTTATTTATTTATTTGACAGGAGATCACAAGTAGGCAGAGAGGCAGGCAGGGGGGGTGGGGGAACAGGCTTCCTGCCTAGCAGAGAGCCCGACTCGGGGCTTGATCCCTGGACCCTGAGACCATGACCAGAGCCGAAGGCAGAGGCTTAACCCACTGAGCCACCCAGGCGCCCCTCCACGTGTGTCCTTGTGCACATTTGCACGTGAATCAGTTCCTAACAGTGGGATTGTGAGTCAAAGGGATGTGCATTGAAGATGTTGACAGACAGTTGTCTGCTTGCCCCCCCAACAAAGTTGTTTTTGCCCATCATTGTGTCCCCAGGGCCAGCTTACTGATCAGCCCTCTCTCCCCTGCCAGACTGCCGCAGTGTTTGGGAACTGAAACAGAGCAGTTGGTCCACAGCAGCACTATTCGTAACAGCCAAAAGGTGAAGCGACAGATGTCCATCCGCGGGTGCAAGGATAAGCACGTGTGGTCTTTCCCTCCAGTGGGATAGAATTCCGCCGGGAAAAGCAATGAAGGACTAGCCCTTGTTACAACGTGGATGGCCCTTGAAACTAGTGTGCCTAGTGAAAAAAGCCACATGCAAACCACATATTTAATCATTCTGTTTATATGAAGTGTCCAGAAGAAACAAACCAGAGAGACAAAGTAGATTAGTGGTTGCCAGGGCATGGGGAGGAGGAGATGGGGAGTGACTGCTCCATGGGTACATGTTTCCTTTTGGGATGATGAAAACTGTTGTGAACCTAGGTAGCCCCGATGGGCACATAGCATTGCAGATTGCTTAAAGCCACTGAATCGTATGCTTTAAAATGGTTCCGATGGTAAGTTTTATGTTATATATACTTGACCACAATAAAAAAGAGTCAATAAATGGTAGCCAGAATGTTATCTTTATTGTTGATCAGGCTAAGGGTATGGCTTACAGGTGAACCGCAGACTGCCTTTCCAGGCGTCTCAGGCAGTCCTGGATTAGGACAGGCCCCATCCCCCACCCCAGGCTCTGCAGGAGCAGAGCAGGACAAATGGCAGCTTGCTCCCAAGAGGAGAGGCAGGGAAGGGCCTGGACCACCCAGTCCGGTTCCTCCTCCTACACTCACTGCTGACATAACCCATGCTGCTTAGCTGGGTGGGAATAAAGGAGAGGCAAGGCTAGGGATAACTTGCTATTGGGTGTCCAGGAAGCATTCTGAGGAATGGGGAAGAAATATTGCCCCATAACAAGCAAGGATGGTTCAGTGAACAAATGAATGCCCCCCCCCCCACTCTTTTGGGACCTGTAGCGACAGATCCTAGAGCCCTCTGCCTGCTTTTTTTTGGAGAGAATGGTCCGACTGGGAGTTAGGAGCTAATCCTACCTGGGACGGACAGAATACAAAAGTCCCCTCTTGGACCCACCTACCCCCAGTTCTTAATTTCAGCTCCTGTCTGTGTAAAGCTTGAACTTTAATTTCCATTCCAAAGCAGTCTCTTGCCAAACCTCTGAAGAATTCAGTTTGCTAGTCCATCCAACAAGTCTTTTTTCTTTTTTTAAAGATTTATTTATGTATTTGAGTTGGGGGGGGCAGAGGGGGAGAGAGAAGATCTCAGGCAAACTCCCTGCTGAGCATGGAGCCAGCCCCATGCCGGGCTCCATCCATGACCCTGAGCCGAAACCAAGAGTCAGCTACTCAATCAACTGAGCCCCCCCAGACATCCCCCAACCAACAGTTCTGAGAGACCTCTGTTGTACTCTGAATTTCCTGTTTCAGGCGGTGAGCCTGTCTTCTAGGAGAGTGTCCGTGACAGGGCAGCGTGAAGATTTTTCATTATGGAGAAGGTTAACAGTCACTTAGTAGCTCCGTATTTAAAAGCGCCTCTCATGTGCCAGGCACTGTCCTGGGATGAGTCAGCCCTAGACCTTGGCCTTCCCGTAGTTTGGGGAGAATCCGGGGTCATTATTCTGACAGGGAAGCCCATGGAGTATGTAGGAGGGCAGTTTGGGGAGGTGAGGCCAAAAGAGGGCTTTGTTTATTGAGGCGAAGCCAGTGGTCTTAAAAATTTTTGTCGTGTGTTTCTGGTTACTCTTTAAAGAAGGAATGTGGTGGGGCATCTGGGTCGCTCAGTCAGTTGAGCGTCTGGCTCAATTTTGGCTCACGTCGTGATCTCAGGGTTATGAGATCAAGCCCTGATGTTGGGCTCCGTGCTGGGCACCTGCTTAAGATTCTCTCTCCCCCCCTCTCCGTCTGTCCCCTCCCCTCCAAAAGGAAGAAAAGTAGCATACACTTGAGTTAGACCAAGAAGGACTCCATCCGCCGTTTCTGGAGGATGAGTGAAGCTGGGGCAGGGTTGGGGGAGCAGAAGCCTGACTACAAATGCTTTCTGGGGCCACTGCTCTGGAGAGCTCTGCCAAGGGAGCTGCGAGTCCCCTTTTACAAGTGTGTAGAGCAACCCATCCCCAGTGTGTTCCCTGGGAAACTAGACTTTGGGTGCCCCCCATGATAAGGGTCCCAGTCCAGGTTTGGTCTGTGGATGTCTGCATAAGGAATGTCTCCTCTTCCCTCCTTGAAGACTGACGGTGACATCAGCACACCAAAGGCTCTGAGAGGCCCATCAGTGAGGAGACTTAAAGAAATTTATCCCCTCATTTTCCTAAAAATGTGTCTATGGAGTCCTTTTTTCTCTGTAGTACTTTGATATATAGAACTGTTTGTGCTGCTTTTTCAGACCTTGTCTTGAAATTTCTATGGGCCGGGGGTGGTCAGTCACCACAAAAAACATCCTAGACAGTGCTCTTTCACTGTCTCTAGTTTTGTGGGCAGCTTAGGTTTGGGTTTTGGACTCACTTCTTCGTGCTGGTTGAGCACCACCTGTTGACTGTTGAGATATTACAGAAACCTGGGACGATGATGGGACAGCAGTTGTACGTTCTGGATTCCTACGTATTTGTGCTGAGGTTTGACCAAATTTGATGTGAACATCAAGGAAAAGTGAACCGTTTCAGCAAACAAAGAGGAAGAGGAGAACCCCAAACTGCCCCCTGTCCAGTTTGGTTTCTAGCTCGCAGAGTTTGAGCTCCCTCTGTATCTTCCCCTCCTCATTTTACAAAATTGAAGCTGCCGGCGTGATCTGACGTCTTTGAGGAGATGGTCTTACATGCACATCGGCCACTTTTTCTTAACAAAGCAGGGGTGAGAGTTGGTCTGTAGTTAAGCACAACAGTTGGTTCTTACAGAGCACTGCGGGACACCAAAGGTTTTTCTCTTCCCTGGAGTCCTCATTCGCATGGCGCGCGTCCCTTCTGCTTCTGTCATCCTCGGTCATCTGTGTAGCAGCAAACACCCCAGAAGGATTCCACAGAGAGAGTGACCTTTGAATCCTGGCTTCAGCATGAGAAAGCTGTCAATTACAGAAAAAGTGTCTTTTCTCCCTTTAAGGAAATTAAAAAACAGGGAACCACCTGCCTAGCTAGATACCAAGTTGCTGGAAGGTCTTGCAGAAGAGAGGAGAGAGGGTTGGTTTTGCCAAGTTGTGGGACCTAATCTACTCTGCTGTGCGCTCTGCTCTCCAGCCTGGTGTCAAGTGCCCCACATGTGCGCCGCCCCCCCACCACCGCAGGAGCTCTAGACTGGGTGTGTGGTTGCTCACCTCAGGGCCACCACAGGCTTGCAGAAGAGCAGCAGGGGCCACTCCTTGGCTGAGGTTAAGCCCGTTTCCTTATCCTCTAGGTGGTAGCTGAGATGTCACCTCCTCCAGAAAGCCTCCCCTGACTATTCAGGCTGGGTTGGTTATGCAACTCTGTGCTCCCACAGCCCTCTGCTCTTCTTTGTTGACCCTCAGCACAGGGGCGGGGCCTCATGTGCCCCATCTGCTCCTTTCCTCCATTTGTAGCGCTTGTCCCTTGTCAAACGCATGAGTGAGGGTCTCTGCCTTCCAAGCTCTGAGACAAGGCTGCCCTCTGTCCTGGTCTTTGTTCCCTGGTATGGAGGGTAGGCCTGTGGGTGTCACCTTTTTCCTCCCCTGGAGGAGGAAGAGCCACATGACAGTGGAGGCAAGCACAAATAACTTTGCAAGTCAGGTGACGTTAAAACTCAGGCCTTCCGGGGCGCCTGGGTGGCTTAGTGGGTTAGGGCCTCTGCCTTCGGCTCAGGTCATGATCCCAGGGTCCTGGGATTGAGCCCCGCATTGGGCTCTCTGCTCGGCAGGGAGCCTGCTTCCTCCTCTTTCTCTGCCTGCCTCTCTGTGATCTCCATCTGTCAAATAAATAAATAAATAAAATCTTAAAAAAAAAAAAAACTCAGGCTTTTCAGTAATAACTTAAGCCCAGATAGTTGAGATGGTTATGTATAACATATTTTGCAGTAGGGTTTGCCAGTTATATGTGTCTAAGTGTATATGTATATGTACACGATCCTTATCAAAACGCTCAGGAGGAAATGGCATTATCCTGAGTTTACCCAGGAAACTGGGGGTCAGACAAGTTACCTGACTGCAAAGCTGCCTGGTGCACGCGCGATGCTGCAGAGGCTTGAGGCCTAACGGCTGGCTGCTGAGGCTGAGGGTGAGCAGACCGCTTGGAGGTGGCTTAGGAGTACCTTCGGACTGAGCAGAAGTGGCAAAGAAGGTGTCTGACGGGTTGGAAATGTCCAACCCTTTGAGCTGAGACTCTTGCTCTGTCTGTCCCTCAGACTCTGTGAGGGCATCCTGAGGCATTTTCTCTCTGGGACTCCCAGCCTTCTGCCCCGTGTGATCCAAACCCTGGCTCGCTGGGATAGGTGGGAGAGGCACGAGGTCTTTGCCAGGTGCTCAGCCAGGGGCTTTGCTTTTAAGCCAGGTTCTCAGGTTCATATAGGGCTTATGGCTTGGGTGCTGCCTTGGAGACCAGTTGCTGTTCCTCATGAGGTGGTTCTGAGTGGGTTTGCAGAACAGGCAGGGCTGTGGCTCACAGCCAGGTAGAACCACCAGAACCCACTAGGGTATGGACTGAAGATCTTGGCTTGTCCATCTCAAGCCTTCCGAAAAAAGGAGCCCTGTGTCAGCTGCCCAAAGGTGGCTTCTGACACAGCACTTGGCAAACTAGACTGTCTGAGAAGCCCATGCCACTGGGGAGTGCTCCTCGCCTGCAGGTGGCTGGGGTACAAGGGCTCCTTAGCTCATCCAGAGAAGAATTATCCCCAGATCCTGCTATGTGCCATGGTCTGTGCTCGGTGCTTAGGGGGATGACACCTAACGGGTCCTCCCCTCGGTGAGCTGCAGGCTACTACGTGCAGCTGTGGGTGTGGATGCTGCCCTGTGGAGGGTGGCTGAGTGCCGCCTTTGAGTTTGAATGGTGCTCAGGGAACCCTGAAGGAGTCATCAGCAGCCTAGGGGAGGCCAGTGCCAGCACGGAGGAGATGGCGTTGGAGCAGGGGGCAGAAGGAGGGCCGTGAGGAGTGAGGACCATGGGTGCACAGGACTGGAGGCAGGAGAGGGTCCCACAGGCTCGAAGGCCAGTGGGATGGTTTGTGTGCCTGCATTGTAAATGCCTCTTGGGGACTGGTGACAAAGGAGGTGGACCAGGGTAAAGGAGCTTGGCTTTTACTTATTTGCTAGCAGATTTCTTCTTTCTTCTCCCACCCCCTGCTTTATTGGGTTGTAACTGACCTACAACATTGCATAAGCTGAGGTAAGGTGTACAACATGAAGATCTGGTATATTGAAAAATCAAAAGATTTTTTAACTTTTAATTATGGAAAATTTAAAAAACAGGTGAACATTGGCAGACTAAGACAGTGAACCTGTGTGCCATCGTCCCATTCCAGCACCTACCAATGCGTGGCCAGTCCTTTCCCCTTTGTGCACTGCCACCGTCACCACCCCCTCTCCCACCTCCCCTTTCCCTACTGCTTGCACTTTGAAGAAATCCCAAAGTGACTGGTCTCTTCTGTCAAGCCTAGCCTGTCTCTTGTGATGGACTAATCCAGAATGTTGAGGCCTGGAGTGAGTGGGTGGCACTTCTCGATTTCATTTCATTTTCAGAGGAACCACTAATTTTCCCTTCTTTGTCTTACCTTTCAGTGGGAAGCTGGTATCCCCCAAGTGGAAGAATTTCAAGGGCCTGAAGCTCCAGTGGAGAGACAAGATCCGGCTCAATAATGCCATCTGGCGGGCGTGGTACATGCAGTGTGAGTGCTACGCGGGCTTCTGGCAGGAGGGGCCTGCAGGGGCCCCGAGGCCTTGTGGTGGGTGGGACCTCCAGGTTCACATTAGGGCCCAGATCCCACTTTTCAAACACGATGCCTCAAAGGGAAGCCTCTCTTGGGGAGTCTGCAGTGATTGGAAAACCAAGCCAAATCCTAATGAACTAGATACTTCCCAGGTGTCAGGCCCAGGGGGCCCGTCACGTGGTCTGTGTCGTGTAGTTGCCCATAATCTGCAGGAGACAGATGTGTTAGCCCAGTGCTCACAGCATAACGTGCTCACTATTAGGTTAGATGCTTGGGCCCAGGTTGTAAAGGCAGAGGCGGGAGGGCTTAGTTCTTTCTAGGGGAGTTAAGGATGTTGTAGCAGAGGTGACATTTGAAGAGTCAGGGAACAGTTCCTGTTTTCAGCAAGTCGAAGAAGATACAGACCCAGGCCGTGTTTATTCTCCAGCTGGCTTCATGCCAGTAGATCCAATGATCTTTGGGTTGGGGCATGCTTGAGTTACTGACCCATGGGTACTGAACCCTTGACAGATTCTTTTCCTTTATACTCTGAAATCTCATTTTCAAGAGAAAGAGAAGGAAAGAACACTTAGGAGGGTCCCACTCTAAGGGGGATGTGGACAAAGGAGGCAAGGGCTCCTTCAGGGGTCTTGGTCATAGTGATCATGTCTCATCCTTTCTCTGCCTAGATTTGGAGAAGCGCAAGAATCCCGTGTGCCACTTTGTCACTCCACTAGATGGCTCTGTTGAAGTAGATGAGCATCGCAGGCCAGAGGTACTTGACTAATGGCCATCAGTAGCTGGAAAGGATCTGCCCTCATCAGGAGGAAGCAACTCTCCCAGGGCCCGGAGCAGGGGTTGGATTCTGCAGCAGTCGGGGTGGTGTGGGGAGAAGGTCTGGCTGTGCTGCCCCACAACCATGTTGATGTTGTGACAGCCCACAGAGGCTCCCCTCTTCTCAGGCTGGGCTGACCCAGAGCACTCAGGGGTTCTCCCGCTGGGACTTACTCTCCACTGTCCCTTAACACTGGCCTTTCTCTGGAAGTCAAGGGAGAGATCTGGGCTCCTTACAAGGCAGTTATCTTTAACAATTAAAGAATGACCTCAAGATCTTTCTATGTGGAGATGGAAAGATGCTGAAGAAATAGTAAATGGGAAAAAAAAAACAAAACAAAAACAAGTTGTACAACAGTATTTTCGTAACTTTATGTTAATTTTTTAAAAAGCATGTATCTGCGTGATTGTGTGTGTGTAGGAAAAGTCTAGAAGGATACACCGAAATCCTTTATTGGGGGCTGCTTCTGGGGAGGGTGATTTGAGTGAGGTGGATACCCTTTATACCCTCCTGTGTTGTTTTAATGTTATCCTAGCCTGTCTCACTGTTAGGATAAAAGGGGGAACAATTAGAAAGTAAAAGACCCAGTGAAAGACCCTTTTGGTGGTGGGATGTGATCTGGTATTGGACAATATTAAGGAATATCACTTTGTTGGGTCTGGCGATAATACTGTATTGTTCACTGTGAAGATTCTTTACTGTCAGACACATAATGAAGTATTGTTAGGTGAAATTATACGGGCCTTATGATGTGTGGGATTTGCTTTAATATACTCCAGCCATAAACAAAAAGGAGCCTGAAAGTGAGGCGGGCTCTCTGAGGAGGTCGTAACTTCTTTGACACCAGAGCTCTTCAGGCATATCGTGGAAGGGGCTCCCCTGCGTGATGGAAAGTTTGAAGTAGCTGCTCTTGGAAGTCACTTTCCATCTAAAACTTCTGTGATTGGCCATTTGTTTTCACCCTTTGAAGATGCGACAGAGTCTCTTGGATTAGGGCATTTAGGGCTACCCCTGGCTCTTTGTAGGGCTTTTCCAGTGCCTGGGTGGAGTGCCCTTTCCCTCTTCCCGGCCCAAGCACTCTCTGACCCATGCTCCAGTCCAGACCCTTAGGAGCCGTGCTCCCGAAGCCGTACTTCATTATCTGAGGTCATGAAATAAAAGCCCGTCTTTGGGGTGGGACACACTTTGTGAATGAAGTTGTGTGCATGTGGTAGGGTTCTCTGAGTTGGATTGCCCAGGGCTGACTGCCAGCCTTTATTTTCGGGTCAAGTTCTGCCAATCAACCTAGCCCTCTTTTGATTCCGACCCACATCTCTTCACAGGCCATCACCACGGAAGGGAAGTACTGGAAAAGCCGCATTGAGATAGTGATCCGGGAGTATCACAAGTGGAGAACCTACTTCAAGAAAAGGGTATCTGGCTTGGACTCCAAGAACAGCATGTTCAGGAAGCCCCATAGGGGAGGGAGGATCTAAGTCTATGTTCTGACACTGGCCCCCAAGGCTGTGGCTCCGTCGCTGCCCCCGGGGAACCCAGCATTCTAACCCAGCCCAAGTGATGGGCCTGCTTTGGCCAAGTTATCTGTGGTCTCAGTTTCTCCGGCTGTTAGTTACCCCACAAACACTGGTTGAGAATCTCTTCTGTGTCCAGCATGGGCCTGGGAACGGCAGAGAACAGATTCTCTCATGTGCCTCTCAGGGAGACGAGCCCTAGATGCTTCCTGGAGGAGAGGCTGAGGGCCTCATCCCCTCCCAGGACCCTGGGTGACCACCTTGTCTCCCCTTTTCTCCACAGCTACAGCAGCACAAGGATGAGGACCTTTCCAGCCTGGCCCAGGTGAGTGAGCTTAGGGGCCTTGAGGACCCTCACGAGAGCCCTCCTTTGACAAGAAACAGCAATGATGTGGGTGGCCCGACAGTGAAGCCTGCCGCAGGAGGTTGTAGGGACAAAGACTGTCCCTGCAGCTCCAGGAGGGGCCACCTCCCTTCTCGCACGGAGAACATGCAGGCTAAGGAAACAGGCCAGTTCTCCCCGCTCCGCACGCTCCCCTCATCTTTTACAGCAGCCCTTGCGGCTCTGCACAATAGGGTAACATGATGTGATTGGGAATTCTGAGTTCACTAGTGCCCCTCTGATTTTTCCTCCCTCCCCCTGTCCCTGTTGGCGGTAGGATGATGACATGCTTTACTGGCACAAACGTGGGGATGGATGGAAGACCCCAGTCCCCATGGAGGAGGACCCACTGCTGGACACAGACATGCTCATGTCGGAATTCAGCGACACCCTCTTCTCAACCCTTTCCTCACACCAGCCGGTGGCGTGGCCCAACCCCCGGGAAATAGGTAAGCCATCTCTAGATCCTTGACGCCAAACACACAGCTGGCTTCCTTCTCTGCCATCGCCCCCGTAACCTGGCCCCCCAGGGCAGGATTGGCCAACCTTGCTGGCATCTGAGAGCCACATGCACTGAGTGGGTGGGGACTGCAAATGGGCCTTCCTGGGCAGCCGTCAGGTCCATGGTACCCCTGCGAGAAGACTGGGGATTTGGTCTGAAGTAATTTCACATTTCTGACACTGTCCCCTTAGCAGAGGTTTTGTGCTTAGGCCAGCTGACAGGGCCTTTGACTGATGGCGAAGAAAATCAGAAGCATTCCTGGGCACAACCTTTTGCCTGGCCGCAGTCAGGCATCCAGTTAACCCCTCAGGGAAGAGCCCACCAGACTATCAGTTAGAACTGGGGATCTCTGCATCCAGGAGTGTTTGTTCCCTGACACTTTATCTTTCTTAGAAAAATTCTTTCTTTCTTTCCCGCCTTCTGAGGGTGGAGAATAGCCACAAACCCACAAGAAGGTAGAAATTCCTGCCAGCCACCTGCACATTTCCTTGGAAGAATCTGAACAGGGCCAGGAGGATCCAGTCCAGGCCTTTTGTGTTTTCGCAACATTGTCTGAGAAGGCAGAATGATTCCTTTGTCTCCTTTCTGATTCTTACAGCACATCTGGGAAATGCAGACATGATCCAGCCGGGGCTGATTCCTCTGCAGCCCAACCTGGACTTCATGGACACTTTTGAACCCTTCCAGGGTGAGGACATGGTGCAGGAAGAGAGCATGGCCGCCTGGATCTCCCTTTGCCTGGGATAAAGCACACTGGTGTTTCCTTTTCATAGAGGGAACTGTTAGAATGCGCAAGAGGGAGGACTTAGAATTTTTCCAGAAATATATATATATATTTATTTATTTATATTGGTAGTAGTTTCAAGGTCTGGGAAGCTTTTCTGCAGCAGGGTTCTCTCTTAAAGAGAATCACCATTCTCCTGCAGACTAAGAGCCTCAGGTTTGCCCAGGACCGTAAGCAGTTCTCCCTATAGGCAGCAGAGGGCGCTGACAACACAACCGCCTCCCAGCAGTGTCCTGCAGTTAGAACTGGGTTCATAAGAGCTGCTAAACGCCCAGCCTGGGAGTATTTCAGACCCCACGCTAGTTGCCAGCATGAGCGGTTCCACTCAGAGGGCCTCTTTCTGCAGAGTTACCTCAGGGGGGGAATGCCCTCTGGCCATGGCATTCCTCTGGGTAAGATGGGGTTCAGTGCCCGATTTATTTGGATTTTAATTCAAGGATATGATGGGCACATAGAGCTTAAAAGCACCCGATGTTGTCTTTCAGACCTCTTCTCCTCCAGCCGCTCCATTTTTGGTTCCATGCTGCCTGCTCCTGTCTCAGCACCTGCACCAGATCCCAACACTCCACCTACTCAGGTAGAGCAAGCTGGGGAGAGGTGGCCAGGGCTAGGCTAATGAGTAACTGTGCAGTCATAAGCAGAATGCTACAGCTTGCTAGATCTAGTGCTGAACAAACACACACGATGCATAAAAAAGTTATTCTAGCCCTCCTTGAAAGCAGCCATAGATCTCCAAAAGGTAGGTGCTATCTGTAAACATTGGCTCCTGCCTGAGGCTCCACATAACCGGTGTGCAGTGAGCTCTGTTTAACCAGTTAAGAAGGAATTAGCAAAGGAAAACAGGGATCGCTAATAAACAGAAGTTCCATAAAAAGAAATTCCTCTTTTACTTTCTACTTAACAATTAACACAGACTGGCTATCAGCTGCTGGGGCTGCAGAGCTGAGTGAGGCACGGCTCTTTGCCTGCAGGGGCTCTCAGGCTGGTACCCGTATCCAGTTAGACACAGAAACCTGGCCCCATCTTCTTCCATCTGGCTCTGGGAAGAATTTCTTCTATAGACACTGAGATCTTGACAATTGATTCCTTATAGCGTTTCCCTTTTAGGAAGAGGTGACCTCTAGAAGTTGATACGTGAAACTGTCCTGAGGGAACCCCATGAGCAGCTGTGCTCCAGGCTGCCTGTGCTCTGTAACAGAAGATGGCCGGGACTTTGGGGGGACCCCTGCTGGACTCTAGAAACAAGATATTCCCAGGCCCAGAGCCAACTGTGTGCAGACAGTCACTTTGTCTGAGCTCCGTGTTATCATTTAGTCCTTAATGGAAACAAGACCCCTGTGGACGCCTGGAGAGACACAGCTCCATTCCCCCCAGATTGGCAGGAATGGGGACAGGAGCCATCACCTGTCCCTCTGTCGAAAGGTTCTGCTCAGGTGCCCAGCATCCGTTGTTGGACTTTGTGGTGTGTTGTACCAGGAAGTGACAGCAAGTTGTGTGATCCAGCATTTGTCCTCCTTTCCTAGGAGAGCGTCCTGTCAACCACAGCTCTCCCCACCGTGAGCCTCCCTGATGGCCTCATAGCACCTCCTGCGGCCACCGCCCTGGATGCCACAGATAGGGAGGGCTGTGAACGAGCTCCCCGGCCTGGAGACCCCTTTATCCAGCCAACAGACTTCAGTCCCCCTGCACCGCCACTGAATGTCCCTCAGCCTTTCCTGCCCGTGTTCACCATGCCCTTGCTATCTCCCAGCCCTGCCCCAGCGCCTGCTTCTCCTGCCCTGCCTTTAGCCCCACCCCCTGCCCCTGCCTTGAGCCCCCCGGCTCCACCTACCTTCCTGCAGCCGAAGTTTGCTGGAGCCAGCAAGTCGCCCTCCGTCATCACACACACGGCCTCTGCCACCCTCACCCATGATGCATCTGCCACCACCTTCAGCCAGAGCCAGGGCCTTGTCATCACAACCCACCATCCCACACCCTCGGTGTCCCCCTGTGGCCTGGCGCTTCCTCCGGTCACCCGGCCACCAACTGCTGGGCCTCCCCAACCCTGTTTAACATTTGTGCACCCCAAACCTGTCTCTCTGACTGGGGGAAGGCCCAAGCAGCCCCCCAAAATAGTGCCTGCTCCCAAACCAGAGTCTGTGTCCGTGGTGTTGAAGAATGCTTGCATCGCCCCAGGTGAGTCAGGTGGAAGGAAGCCAACGTCTGATCTCCCCGTCCCGGGGGATATTTCCCTGTCTCCAGGGCTTGCAAACCTGTGACACACAACACACACTTGTGAAACGAAAGCGTTCCAGTCTACCACATGTGTGTGATCTAGTCTGTTGTCTACTCTGTGGTGTTCTTTTCAAGTTAGTCTCAACCCAGTTCGAAAAAGCATGGTCCAGGCGATCTCTTTCCTGGGCCTGTAGTCTGTCCTCTTCAAGGAGAAGTTGCAAAACAGATGTCAGATACAAAACCAGTGGTTTTGTCTCTCCGTGGCCTGTGGTGAGAGAGGTGACGTCTGAGCAGCAGGGGAGGGGTCTGTGCTGCTCCTGGGGGCCCCACAGGCCTGGGCTCAGCAGCAGTAGTGTTGGCAGCAGACCCCCACGACTCTGGGCCTCACGGTCACTTCTTGTTCTGGCAGCTGCCTTTTCAGGACAACCACAAGCGGTGATTATGACATCAGGCCCTCTGAAGAGAGAAGGGATGTTGGCTTCTACCGTGTCCCAATCCAATGTGGTCCTCACGCCCGCTGCTATTGCCCGGGTGAGGAGGTCCTAGGCAGACCCTCTGTATCCTTATCACCCCAACATGGCCCTGCTTTTGGGTGGTTCTCACCTGACATGACTGTAGTTGGGGGTGACCTTCCTCTCCTGTGTCACCTCAGGCTCCTGGAGTCACGGAGTTCCACAGTGGCATCCTGGTGACAGACCTTGGCCACACCGCGAGCAGCCAGCCGGCGCCTGTCTCTCGGCTCTTCTCTCCAAGCACAGTGCAAGACGCCCTGGTGAAGGGCGAGCAGGTCCCGGCCCCGGGTTCCAGTGAGTGTGCGCTCCGGTCTGAACGGTTGGGACTTCGTGAGTGAAATGAGCACGCCTGCACCTGGGTCAGGGAGACCTTCCATGGGGTTCCCCAGGATTGGTGCTGGACTGTGCAGTGAGGTCTTAGAAGCCTGCCCGTGGCCCACGCTGGGGAGTGCTCAGCCAGTGGCAGCTCATCCCAGGAGCAGGAAAGGGGCAAGCGTGTGCAGGGCAGGCAGCCAGTGCACTTGGGGAACACCACTCTGACCCCCTTCAGAAAGGCCTGGTTCTGATCGAGAAAAGGGATTGAGGCTGTCAACGCTTTCCAGAAAACGGGAACCACCCAGGCTTGTCTCCACATCAGTGTGGTCATCCCTTAGTTTTCAAGCCCCTCACATCTGTTGAGCCCATTTCCACACCGTGGGTCTTCCATCGGCAGGAGGGTCGGGGGAGAACTGATTGTGCCCAGTGAAGAGCCGTGGAGCCCGGGATAAAGGAGTCGCCCGAGGCTGTGCCCCTGATGGTGGGGTAGAACCAGAACCTAGGCTTCCTCCTCTCAGGTGCCCACTGGGGAGGGAGACCAAAGGTGCCTTGTCTCAAGTAAAAGCTGGGCATGGCCGCTGCTGGAGCTCCATGCTGAACGGTCCGGGAGAGGAGGAGGGCTGGTCTCTGCCTACAGAGATCAGACCGTAGAGGGACTTGTCCGGGGAGGCTGGATGAATAAGGGCCTCCAGCCTGGAAAGCTAAAGACGAAGACTGGTTGGTTACAGGTCAGGCCCGTACGGTGGTGTCAGGGCTCAGGCATTACCCTGACTGCCGAGACGCAGAACACGGGGCACTGGAGCCACGTGGGGAAACTGAGCAGCAAGGCAGGGAGGTAGTCAGCGCCGCAGAAAGGAGTGCCCTGAGGCTCTCTGGGCAGGCGGGCAGGGCAGCCCCAGGCAACTCCAGCGGCCTCCAGGGAGTTGCCAGGGCACGGCTGGCATGGGAGTGGACAAGATTGAAAATACAAGAAAATGTATATGTAGAGTTGAAAGAACAAGAATGAAGAGCTTCGTGTACTGGACACACAGGGTGAGAGCCTCACAGAGGCTGCGGAAACTGCAGGTGGCCTCCAGGTAGCTTGTTAATAGCTTGGATTAGCAGTCAGGGCTCCTCTCAGAACTCTCCGTGCCCCAAGAGCTATAGCTGGCCAAGCTCAGGCCGTATTGCCACCCCACGTCCAGCCAGGACAGCTGGCTTCAACAGGCCTTGTCCACACCTAACAGAACCCTCCTGGGGAGGTTGGCAAGGATTTCTCCAGTTTTTGCTCTGGGGTCACTGGGGGAGGTTCCAGGTGGATTTCCGGGTTTGGGACTTGCGGGGTTTCCCTTCCTTGGTGAGCACTGTCATCTGCTGCGGCCAGCCATGTCCTAAGAGGAGTCTCTGTTCTTCTCAGGTCGAGATGGCGCAAACTCAGGGCAGGCCTCTCCATGTGCTTCAGAGCAGAGCCCCAGTCCCCAGTCTCCCCAGAACAACTGCTCAGGGAAACCTGCAGACCCCAAAAATGTGGCTGCTTTAAAGGTATCACAGGTCTCTCTTGGGTCTCGATTTCCTTGAAGGGATGGGGGTAGGGGCAAGGAGAATATCAAGGGACCGCTGGGGCTGCTGTGTCCCTTACTAGGGACACACGGGAAAGGAGCAGCACAGACCTGGCCGATGTTGCAGCAGGCTGAGGTAGCATCAGGAGCCTGGATGTTTGCTACTTAATCTGGAGATAGGTCGGCGGCTCCTCCGGTTGCCCCACCTGCTAGGCAGCCCTGAGCCCCGGAACCAGCCCCGAACTCTGTAGCATGCGGGAGGTGCCGGCTCGTAAGAGTGCTGATCAGCAGCAGTCATGGCCCTACCGAGGGCCTCCATTCTGCAGGCGGGGTTTTCTAGCACCCTGTCCTGCTCACTGTTGGGAGCCGCAGGTGGGAGGGAGGGGCGGCGGCCCTGTGGGGCACCGTGTGTTACAGCGACTGCCTGATTCTCCAACAGAACCGGCAGATGAAGCATATTTCAGCTGAGCAGAAAAGACGCTTCAACATCAAGATGGGCTTTGACACCCTCAACAGTTTGATCTCTAATAATTCCAAGCTGGTGAGTGGTGTCAGGTGGGCGGGGAGCCTCTGTATTGGCCTCGGCACCTGCTGGACAGGCAGGGTGGCTGCTGTGCTGTGACCCCACCGCCCCTCCCCCAGACCAGCCACGCCATCACGCTGCAGAAGACCGTGGAGTACATCACCAAGCTGCAGCAGGAGCGGAGCCAGATGCAGGAGGAAGCCCGCCGGCTGCGGGAGGAGATCGAAGAGCTCAACGCCACCATCATGTGAGCCTGAGGGCGTGGGGCCTGGGGTTGGTACCTCATCCTCTCGAGTGCATGTCACAGAGGCAGGTGGGTCGTTTGTGGCCTTGTCACCCATAATTGCCTCTCTGTTGTCATGTTTTGGGCTCTTGTCCTCCTCCTCCTGAGGCCTCTCCTCCTGGGCCCACGGTGGCCGGCAGCGCCTGGCCCTGCCCACTTGGAGCGCCGGGGTCCAGCTTCACTGCTGGCTGCTCTGAGTGTCCTCTGATCCTTCCTGTTGTTCCAGCTCCTGCCAGCAGCTGCTCCCTGCCACAGGAGTCCCCGTCACCCGGCACCAATTCGATCACATGAGAGACATGTTTGATGAGTATGTGAAGAGCCGGACCCTGCAGAATTGGAAGTTCTGGATTGTATCTTTGCGTTTTCTTTGCTTCTCCCACCCCACCCTGTGCATTGAAACAGCAGCCCCTACCCACAGTTCCTTTCGAGAAATTCTATATAAATGGTTTTCGTGGAGTTCACCCAACAGGCAGTGTACAGGGGCGTGGCCTGGCCCACGCTGTGAAGTGGGGCTGTCATTGGTGACTGTCCAGGCTTAGGGCTTGCTGGGGAGGTTGAACAGCCCAGCTCTGCTCTCTGCGTGCTTGGAAAATAAAGATGCTTTATTGCAAGGTGCCAGAGCCACCAGCTGAGGCCATCCCGTAGGAAAGAGGTAGGATCTAATCGCACATCCTGGCAACCATCTCAGTCCTTGCAACAACAGGGGCTTGAGTACTGCCGATGGGATAGACGGGAAACCAGGGCTCATAAATGACTAAGTGGCAGTCACGATTTGAAACCAGCTCCCTGCAGGCTGTTGTCTCGCTTGGGCCACTTGGTCTTAGATGCTGTCGTGAGGTACATTCACCAGCGTGCTGGGCTCCGTCCCTGGGGCCAAGACCCATCTGTGCTCAGCCTTCCAGATGTCAGCAGGGCCCCTCTGGGGGACAGCTCCTGCCCTGTCAGTACCCTTCCAGTCACCTCTGTGCCTCATGTGCATGCATGGTGGATTGACTGTGTGTCTTCACCTTGTTGCTGACAGACTGAGGAGACCGCCATTTGGGAGCAGAGCTGACAGCACACACGAGCTCTGTTTCCTCTGCTCTGCCCGGCTCTGGCCCTTATCGTTGATGGAGCGAGGTGGCAGCTGGGGTGAGCCAGGGCCTCTTTGGTAAAATGGCATGTTCCTCATCGTCAGCCTCAGCTTGGGGGACCAGGGGCACCACTGTGGTTCAGATCAGGGAGAAAATGGACCTCATGCCTTTGCAGAGTTGATTGCCCAGGATGGTTTGGGAGACCTACACAGAAAGTGACTGAGAGCCAGCACGTGTATTCATCACAAAAAATAGACGGTCCACCCTGTGGTCTGCTGTGTGCCTCTGCTGTTTTTTTTTTTTCTTTTTAAGATTTTATTCATTTATTTGACAGAGATCACAAGTAGGCAGAGAGGCAGGCAGAGAGAGAGGGGGAAGCAGGCTCCCCGCTGAGCAAAGAGCCCAATTCGGGGCTTGATCCTGGGACCCTGAGATCATGACTTGAGCCAAAGGAGAGGCTTAACCCACTGAGCCACCCAGGCGCCCTGCGCCTCTGCTATTCTGCCACCATCCACAGACTGCTGGCTTTCATGCCGGAGTGCTAGGACCTGTCCCACACCAAGGAAACATCTCTGTCCCCGCCTCTTGTGGTCATTAAGCTGGTGCTCAGAGTTAGATGGAAAGATCTCAGGGGAATGTGAGGGTGCATCTCCCCTAGATCACACTCCCTCGCCGAGTGTCCGCAGTTACTTGCCGCTTCCAGGGGAACTGGTCCCAGGCCAGCCAGTAGCCGGACTTTATTCTCCCACCCCCGGTTCCGTGTTTGCCGGCCCTCCTCCTCGCTTACCTTTTCTTTAACCCACATGCCGTGCAGTTCAGTATCATCATCAAGCCGCTGTTTGAGTCCTTCAAGGGGATGGTGTCCACCAGCAGCCTGGAGGAGCTGCACCGGACGGCGCTGTCCTGGCTGGACCAGCACTGCTCCCTGCCTGTCCTCAGGCCGAGTGAGTCCGGGGCTTGCTGGGACCCTCGAGGATAGTCCCGGGGGGAGGAGGGCCCATGTGGATAGTGCAGATCCAGGCGCCCCGCGGGTAGCCGTGTCGGCACAAGGTGATGCTGTGTGGGAGGCCCCGGCCAGAGATGCCAGCTGCCGGACGGGGGTCCGGCCCCCCATGCCGCTCCTTTGCTTCCTGTCGTCCTTGTGTGTCCGGGCGCTCAGGGCCCCTTGTGCTTACTGAGCACCAGCTGTTCACCAGGCCCCGTCTCCGGTGCTTTCACGTATGTTTTCTGATTTAATTCTTACAACGGACAAGGCTGCGCGCGTATACTGAGGGGATGGAGGTGGACAGACAGGAGGAGCTTGGGATTCCCTGCTCGTCTGCGGGAGAGGAGACAGGGTTCACAGTTATCCTGGGGCTGAGAGGCTTTGCTGGCGTTGGTCCCTCCGTGGTGCTCAGTGCGTCTCCTCCGGTGGCATGAGAATGACCACATGGGTTTGTGCGGGAGACCGCGCATGCTGTCCACTGCGGTGTCCACTTGAAGTGGCCATGGGTGCCGGTGGCCCTGGCCTAACCTGCCCCTTCCTTGCAGCGGTGCTGGGCACCCTCCGGCACCTGAGTACCACCACCTCCGTCCTGACGGACCCGTCCCAGCTGCCGGAGCAGGCAGCACAGGCTGTCACCAGAATCGGCAAGACACCAGGGGAGTCTTAGCAGCACCTCGCGGGCACGCGGCCGCACAAGATGCCACGGAGGCTCTTCCCTGCCCGCAGAGAGGATGCTGCACCCCAGGCCTCTCCTGACGCCGAGCTCAGGGCCCCCCTCCAGCTCCACCGGCCCACTGGGCCCCTCAGAACACTGCGCTCAGGTCTGAAGCAGGTTCGGGTCCTGCCAACAGCGATAGCCCGTCTTTGGGAACCCCTTGCTGTGAACTCTTACTTAGCGACCTCAGTCGTGACCTCCCCTGCCCTCAGGCAACCCAGACAGTGTCCTGTCCTGCTGGTGGCCTAAGCAGGGAGTAGATGGGACAGACGGTCATGGCCGGCTCCCGGGAGCTAGGAAGCATAAGGGTTCCTCTTTGGTTCTGTCCTCGGACGTAGGATGCTGGCTCCGTCAGCCCTGGGCCCTCGGATGGCTCTGAGCGATTCCCTGAGCTGCTCTGACTCTCCTGGGGGGCAGGTGGAAGGCCCCTTCCTTCTTCCCTCAGACTCTGGCCTTTTAAGTAGGTTTGGACAGCTGCTCAGGCTCACGCACGGGAGGCTGCTCCCACCGCGTGGGCCACCAGGGAACCCCAGGCCCCGCGGGCGGAAGCAGTGGACGTGGGCGCATGCGCGGTGAGGAGAGCACAAGCAGTGCAAAGCCGCGGCTCCGGCCTGGAACCCCTCGGGCGGCGCTGCGGGCGGCAGCCACACGTCAGTGTCTTGAGAACCGTGGCGGGGACTCCGGCGGGGCCTCACTGGGCACCACCTCGCCACGTAGACCTTGTTCTCCACCTTCCTCCAAGCCGCAGCCTCGGACGAGCCAGCAGCGTTTGGGGTACGCTCACAGCCCTCAGGGTGTAGCATCCGAGAGGCCAGACTCCACGGTGCCGCCAGCGGGCTGTCATCTTGTCTGGATTGTTCAGCCAGGAGTCCCAAACCATAACAGTTCTCGGACCAAAGATGTCACCACACCCAAAGTCTGTCCCATGTTGTGTTTGGAGGAAGAAACGGAATGTTGCTGGGCAGCGCTCTGAGGCAGCCGCCCTCAGGGCTGTCTAGCATCTCCCATATCAGACGGTGAAGAAGTACACTCCTGTTTGATCAAGGCAGAAGGATAGCTGGGGGCAGCGGGCTGCTTCTGAACGTGGGACTTGCACTTGGAGTGTCCAGGCCCAACCTCTTGCCGTGTCTGCAAGAAGGGGGTGCAGAAGGAAGGCCGGGCGCTCGCTCTTAACACTCAGGAAGCCCAGCCAAGGGTACCTCCTCGTCGAAAGAATGTGCTTTTAAACGTCCTGCTGTGAAGTTCAGAGGGTCCGCGGGCTTTCCACTCAACCTCTGCCAGAGATGGAGCCGGGGCAGTGCCAGGCAGGCCGGAAATCCTGGGGTAGGCTCCGTGGGGGCTACCAAGGGCCACCTCCTGCAACTTGGACCTACTCAGAGGCTCCCGAGGGCTCCTGGAGGCCCGCTGAAGGTGCTCGGGCGGCAGCCATCCCTGCCTCGGCCTCCGTTGATGGAGGATGGAAGGGGTGTCTTCCCCTGACGGCCCGCCGGCTGTGCCACCGTCTCGCTGCAGGTCACCGACCCGTCACCCACTCCCATCTCTGCTTCAGCTCCGTACAAGAGCAGCTTGGCGGCACCCCTCAGCCCCTCCAGAAAATGTGTTTACAAGCCTCCCAGTTCACTCCCCTGAGGGGCGAGCACAAGACGAGGCTGGGCTGATCCTTACTGTCCACTGGGAAGTAGTAAGAGAACTCCTCCTTCACCCCAGGATAAACATGAAGTCGCCCTTCAAAAGGGGAAGACCACCATGGTAAGAACTCACTAGGGTCAGAAGGAAAAACACGAGATGTCCCTAGCTGTGAGGGCTCGTGGGGGGTCATGAGTGCCATCCCTTCCCCAGTTCCTGTGCCTTTGTAAGCCGCGCGGATGGCCGTAGTGCTTGGCCCACCAAGACCTCTCCTAAATTAGTAGCCTTCTCTCCACCCTGTGCTGGGAGTCTTTTTTTTTTTTTCTTTTTTTTAAACTCTGTGGGGTATAAAATTGGCCTCTTGGCTTCTTCGGCCTACCTCTCCTCTTCCTTTTGCTGAATTAATGTTCATGATTCTGTTTTGTTAAATATTTAAGGCTGTTAGGTCACGTGAGACTTTGAAGGGTGTGTGTGTGTTCGTGCGTGCGTCCTGGCAGACTGTTAACTAGATGCATGTTTTTGTTTTGAGACATTTACTTAAATCCGTTTCTCTTGGTGCTCACGGTTACCCTGGCTATAGGGCTGCAAAGCTGTATCCCTTCCCACAGACATGATCATTTCATGTCCCAGAATCATTTATTTTGGAATCTTGCCTGATGAATCTGGCCAGACAGAGGGGCCCAGCGGGGGCACAGGGACAGCGAGACCACCCTGCCAGAGGCCTCCAGGGCCTGCTGACCACAGGGCTGTGCTTTGTTTACACTCGTTTTCACCCCTGCCCCTGCCTCTGCTCCCATAAGAGAAATTTTTAAATGCTGACACTTTGGAGAATAAAAAGAATCAATTTGAAAAGAAAAAAAAAAAAGCTTGCCTGGCACATAAATCTTTGAAAAGCATTTCTGTGAAATCTTTCTGTGCCATCAGCTCCCGTCACACTGCTGCCTGCTCTTTCACGATGAGTGGGAAACAGAGGGACAGGGCAGGTGCCACCATGGGGCTTTCTGAAAGTTGGTGGGCCCGTCCCTCCCATCTCAGGCGGGTTGCACAGCAGCAGTCACCCCTCCAGAAGGGCCCCAGCCCGTGTATCCTGCCTCTGTCCAGCCAGATTTTCTCACATGAGAGCAGCAGTCCCAGCATCAGAAGTTAGAGTTAATGAGGTGCTAATGGGCATCGCTGGTGCTTGTCAGGAGGAAGGACTGGAGGGCAGGGAACCCCCAGCACTGCCCCATTCCTGGAGCCTCTGCAGGAGGAGGGGTGGTCCGTGGTTGTCCATGTGTCCTTGGGCTCCCAGCTTCATCTGCTCCCTGCCCTTGTGACCTGATGGTTGGGCCTGAAGGTTTTCCTGCTCTGGTGATAGAAACTTTGACTCTGAGCAAGCATGGACCCCCAGGGTGGTGCCAACCCCCTTTGTGTCGCCCCAGGTGAAGGGGTGTGGTGGCAAGTGACCAGAGAGGGAGGAGGAGCAGGTTGGTTGTTTCTAGGATTACAAGCTGTCAGTCTGCTGAAGCACTGGCCGGTTGGCGTGGTGCCGGGCTGTCCTCAGTGCCCTCTGCCCCATGCACAGGACCCCCCATGCCGTGGACAGGCTGGCCCGCGCTCTCTCCTCTCTCTGGTGTAAAGTTGCCTTTCCCTGGAGACCTCCTGCCTCCGATTATGCACTTTAGCAGTGATGATAACCCACCCACCGCTCACGGGAATTCAGCTTTGCCAAGTGTTCCCTCAGTTGTGGTCTCATTGGAGGAGAGAGCTGGGATACCCTGGCGTGAGCAACATGGCAGCCACGGGCCGGGGTCAATGCCTCAGTGCCCCGATACCGCGAATGGGTCTTCACCACGTCTGAACATGGACGAAGGGAGAAGAGGGTTAGAGGGTGGAAGAGTTTGGAAGCTCAACACCTGTTTGTAACATTCAGTAGTCTCCGGGGCCTTGACCCTCTCGGATCCAAGGGGCTTCAGGAGCAGGGAGAAGCCTTCGGGCCTACTGTGTACTTCCAACAACTGCCCCATTTTCTTTCCCTTCTGAGGAGTTGGCTTTGCTTGGCTCATCATGCAGGGGGCTGTTTCCTTGTTGGAGTTTGAAAATCAGCCTTTGAGAAAGAAAAGGGAATTTTCATGTTGAATGTTGTGTGTGTGTGTGTGTGTGTGTGTGTACACACGTGCACGTGCTTACACAAGCCCACCTGTGTGTGTGTACTTAATGGAATTTTATTTTTGCGAAATTCCTTCCCTATTATGTAGCAGAATTCACCTCCGTTTCCCAAACTTTTGGTTTCACGGTCAACCCTGGGCATCACTAATTTGAAGAATTCTCTTCTGGGTTTCTGAACAGAGGTGTGCCCCTCCCAAGGCTTGAGACTGCGGAGGGTTTGGGAGAAGCAGATCCATTTCCGTAGAGTTTGTCCCGCAGTTGCAGGGTCTGAAGGGCTCAGCGCGGGGAGACACAGTTCCCAGACCGTGTTTCTCCGGGGGAGCTTGAAGGCAGCCTCTCTCCCCGGCGGCGCCACAGCGCGCTGCTGTTTCTCTGCCGAGTCTTCTCAGGAGGCCCAGGAAAGGAAACTCTGTTCATCTACTTATTTTGTAACATCACGGCTGAGCCACCACGTTCTCTTCCTTTTCCCACTTCCAGTTCATTGTGTAAACGGTCCCTATTTTCTGTTGTGAACCTCGGTCATTGTGTCAGGGCTCCGTTAGGAGACGGTTTCCCCTCGTGGTCCGAACAGCACAATCCGAGGAGAGCCTAGTCCCTCGGAGGCTCCCTCAGGCTGCGCCATCCAGACACCACCCTTCATGCTCCGCGGTCCAGAAGCACGTTTCCACCAGCTGTATTCAACACTACAATGCAGTTTTAAAACTATATTTGCATCCAAAACAATAAAAAGCTGTATTTTTTTGAAAAGCCTGTGATGGTTTTTCTTAAATGCTCCCTGTTGGGCTGTGGAAATGAGGATACCGGGAGATCCGAACACAGCTCAGACTGGCTTACTCATTCTACCCTTGAAAGGGGTGGGGGGTTTCAGCCTGGGGTGAAGGCCTCGGGGGTAAGGAGAGAGGCCCCAGGTGAGTAGGGGGTCCTGAAGAGAAGCTGCTGGAAGAACCCATGACAAAAGCCCCATATCACCGATGCTCGCTGTGAATTCACCAGGGCCTGGTGCTCCAGGCCTTTCCTGGGTGGGTGGAGTTCAGTGGTGCTTGTACAAACTGCCCATGACCTCATCAGAACCCCGGGCAGCCAGCACCTGCCCTGCACACGTGAACAGGGTGGCTGTGAGGTTCCCATAAAATCCTGTCAGAGTGCTCAGTAACCCATGAAGCACTGTGCTTAGGAAGGGTAGGTTCTAGTCAGCATGGCTAACACCGGCCCCAGGGCTGAGTCAAGGTGATGGCCCTTGGAGGCGGTGGTCTCCCTGCTAACTGTGGACCCAGAGCTGTAGGAAAAGGAAGGGAAGTTGACCGACAAAGATGCCCTTTGTTGTGCTGAGAAGATTCTGATGATCTCTGTTTCATTTAGAAGCTTCTCTCTCTTCCATACCATCTTCCTGCACCCACTACCCGTCTCCCCCACTGCAGCTCCTGGTGCTTGGGAGGTGACCCAGTGAGCTGAGTCACACTACCTCCTGCAGGCGGCCTGGCCGCTGCCAGCTTGTCTCACCAAACAACTGCCCAGATCCAGATCTCTGACTGAAATGCCGTGGGTTGGTACACAGGCTCTTGTCTGATCAAACCCGATGCCTCCCCCAAAGAAAAATGTCTCCATGACACAAAGCAAGATTTTGGGTCCTAAGAACAGGAGGCCCTACAAAGAAGCGAGTGATTCACGGACTCCCCGGGAGAGACTTGATTTCCATTGAGCAACCGATGTCGGCTTTGCTCTTTTTAAGTTTTTGAACCCAGCTCCATGTTATGTATGGAATCTTCAAAGATGCTCAGGACATAATTCATAATTCGGAGAAGAAGGTTGAGTTTGGATAGGCCGGGAGTGGGGAGACAGAGCAGAGGGAGCGAGACAAATGTGCTGGAGACTGTCCCCAGGCATCAGGCTCCGGGCTCCTCGGGGATCCCCCGGGTAGTTCTCAACCTGGCAGTGTGGCTCTTCCCTTTTCATAGAGGAAGAAGTCAAAGTAGTTCCAAAGTGTCAAGGCCACACGCCTCAGAAAAGGCTAAAGGATTGGGGGGTTTTGTTTTTGTTTTCTTACTGGTAAACGGTGTCTCCACCCACCATAATGGGAGGATTATCCTTGACCTGTCCTCCTCCCCTCGCACCTCTTCCAACACCACATCTGCTCAAGTTTGTCTTCTGGCTCTCTTCCAGATATGGATATGTGATCCACTTCTCTCCATCACCACTGCTGTCATCACGTAACAGTGTCCCCCTCACTCTGTCTTGCGGTGTCTTGTCACAGTCACTGGGAGCTTGGAAAAGCCCAGGTCCAGTGGTGTCACTCCCATGCTCAGTCCATCCAGGGCCTTCCAGATGAGGGCCAAGCCCTAGTGTCTTTCTCCCGCCCTTCCCACCCCCCGCCATCTCTTGCCCATCTGGCCCCTACTTGCCTTCCCAGCCTCATTTTTGCTCTTTTCTGTTCTCTGAACTACCACGTTTTGTGTGCTGTTCCAGTCTTAGGCTTTTCCAAGGCCTCTTTCCTCTGCCCAAGCCTCTCGCCATCTCCCGGCTCACTCCCATTCTTCCTCCCAGTCCCAATCTTTGGACCTCAGTTCCTCAGAAACCAGCCCTCACGGCCCCCCTGCCCCGATGTACAGGTGCACACACGCACGTGGAGTCAGGCCTCAGAGCACCCCCTGTGTTGCTCAGGACGCCTGTCGTGACGCCTGTCATTGTCATTTGTCTTCCCCACCAGGTACCGAGGCCCGTCAGGACAAGAATGTGGTGCTGATGGTCACTGCCACGCCCAGCCCAGAACCTGTGGGAAGAATTCGGGAGAAGGGAAGGGGGCAACCAGCAGGTGCAGAGGTCAAGCTGGTGCAGATGTTGACCAAGGTTAAGAGGTTGACCCCTGAGAGTCCATGTTTAATATAAAACATCAACTCCAGTGCTCGCTTCGGCAGCACATATACTAAAAACATCAACTCCAGCAATTGAGGTAGTAGATATAAGAACAACCTCTAACTGGCATTTAAAAGCCTTTCATCTTGGATGTGGACGTGATTATTCTCCAGGACCCGTTTCTTTTCTTTTCATATGTCAAGATCTGAATTTAGCCTCGTGTAGGACGATGTGAGGGTGCATGTCCTAAATTTCAGTAAGCGTGCTTTTTTACCTTTTTATTTCGGAAAATCTCCCGCGTACAGAAGTAGAGGGGATAGTACAAGGGGCCCCCACTTACTCATCGTCCACGTTAACAACTGCCAACTCGGGACCCGTTTTGTTTCCTACGTACCTCACCCCCGCCCCCATTGTTTTGAAGCAAGTCCCAGACACCATGTAGGTTTCATTTGTTAATAGTAAATGCACTTCTTAGTACCATTTACAGAAGCGCGTATATGCCTGCGTTGTGGTCATTTAAAGGTTCCTGAAGGCTTTGTCAAAAGCTACAAAGTCACAGTTAATAAGAAATCTGAGGACTGGGGAGTTCTTATTGATCAGATTTTCTGTTTCACTGAATCATTAGCTAGAAAACCCTTATTGTTTAAAGAGGCAAAAGCTTTCTAAGATAAGAGTCTACTTTCCTGCCTTAATGGGTATGGTGCAGCAAACAATCTAATCTCTTGATCTAGTCTGACTGATTTTCTTTCCTGGGGGACGAGACCAAGCTCTGCTGGCTGGGTTCCATTACAGACTAGGGGTGCGAGTGGGGCCTGCGTGAGCAGGAGGTAGCAGTCCTTCCCACCTGCCCCCTCACCTGTCTGGCAGCCCAGATCCCAGCCTGGGTGTCTCCTGCGTCCCCAGTCCACCCATCAGTGTCACTGAATGACCTCCACGGGGATACGGTCAAGCAGCTCCGGTTCTGTGCCTCTTAGCCAGCACCCGCCGGGGGTCTGCCCAGCTGTGCCTTCTTTGCCCCCGTCTTTGATCAACAAGTGTGTGTGCAAGGCTCAATTCGAACTCAGCTCGGGGAACACCGCAATGACTTTATTGGAGACAGTATCACTGTCTTGATACTGAGTGATGGGGGTAAGCGCGGGGTGCCATGAGGTCATGAAGGCACGCCGGGAACCCATCCTGGGAGGGGCTAGGAAATGTCCCCGAGGTAGGTGGTGCCTGAGCCAGGAGCCAGCGGGACAAGCAGAGGTCACTGGGCAAAGGGGCAGAGCCCTCAGGGGAAAAGAGCAGGCTGCACCGGAGGCAAGCTCTGCCCAGGCTGACACCTCCATTGAGGGAGCCTCCCCCCTTCCCCGCTGGGGCTTTTTCTCCTTATCTCTCCTGCCTCGCCGTTTTCTCCTTTTCCAATTGACTCACTCTCTAGGCACCCGTTGCTCGTCCTCAGGTCTCTCTGCTTCTAACCACCATTTCGTTAACTTTCAATTTCCCCTGCCTGGGGCCTGTTCATCCCCCAATATTCTGCATCTCCCTACGTGCTGTTGCCAGCCCCCGGGGCCAGCCGAGACTTCTGATGTCCCTCCCTCATCTCTCTTCCCCGCCCGGGTTCTTCCGTCCCTTCACATCCCACCCCTAATCTGTGGCTGAATCCTGTCAGTGATCCCTCCGGGATGATCACAGGTCCACTCTTCTCCCCGCCGCCACTGCCACTACCTGGAGGGACCACCGTAATCTCCTGCATGTGCCGCTTCCTGCTGCTCATCGGCAATCCTTCACAGACTTAGAGTGACCTTATTGAAGACACTTAGGGCACACTGTGTCCTTCCCCTGCTCAGACTTCCAGTGGTTTCCCGTTGCCTTTCGAATAGAGTCCGAACTCCTCACCATCTGGCCCCTAACTGCCCTGGGCGAATGACAGCCTTTCTGGGCCTGAAAGTCCTCATCTAGAAAACGTGGATAAAAATCACACCCACCCCACCGGCTTGCTGGAGGATTAAGCAAGCCAGGTGTACAGTAAGCCCCTGTAACGTGAGCTACTTTTGCTAATCTTCATCTCTCTCCCCCACATTCTTCCCCCATTCCCAACACTGCACCCTCTCCCAACTCTCCTGGATTTTAATTGTGCTACCATGAAGCCCATCCTCCTTTTTAGTACTCTGGGGTCATTCTGATTCTCCTTGCCGCACCACATCCTGCCGGCTCCCTTTCGTTCACTGAATGTCGTGTTGTGAATTCTTTCTGCGAAACGTCACCGACTAGGGTCCCGTTCCTTGCCGCGGAACAGGCGGCATGGGTCAGAGCTAAGAAATATCCCAGCAGAACCTTCCTAGCTCACTCCGGTCTACAGTCAGGAAATAGCATTCAGCTTCCTAACACTCATCCCTTTTTCAAAAACCTGCCCTCCTCCCAGCACTTCAGAACTTCCTGTTCTAGAATCAAGTCCCGGGTCCTTAGTGTGGCCTTCAGTGGTGCACTCGCTCCACGTCCCATCCCCGCCTGTTTCACAGCCCAGGTCCCAGGCTAGATGCCTGCCCTGTGGTTATTTAGCTACGCCCTGAGCCACCTCCCTCTGTGCCTGGCCAACAGTCCCTGCTCCTGGAACCCCTTGTGCTCTGTCCCTCTCTGTGGCCTGCCCTGGCCCACCCCACTTTGGTCTTTGAACTACCACCCGTGTTCCACGTGTCACCTCTGCCACACGCCACCTTCTCTTGGTAATGTAACTGTCAGTATTACACACACACACACACACACACCCCGCCTAAGGACAGGGACCACATCTCATTTTATCAGCCATCTACCATCACACGCAGTTTCTGTGTCCTGGGCACCAAGTCAGCTCATGGTTTAAGTCAGATCTACCACTGCCTGCTGGGGTGATGCAACACCGTATGAAATGGGTACTGTTATCATCCCCACTTTAGAGATAAGGAAGTTGAGGTGTAGAGAAGCACACAACTTGCCCAGCGGCTTCTCACCAAGTGCAGATTGGTGCTCTAGGCCTTGGTGTGTCTGACAGCAGCAGCAGGCGCCCACCCCCAGCCAGAGAGTTTCACATTATCCCGATTTGTATCCTAAAGAGGCCCTCTATGTGGTCCCTAGACTGCTCTCCTCCTTTTCCACAGGAGAAAACCAAGGCTTCCCTTTCATGATAAGAACACTCAGCAAAAGGGAGTAGAAGGGAACAGCCTCAACCTGATAAAGGCATCTGCGAAGACCCCACAGCTAACACACTGAATGGTGGAAGGCTGAAAGCTTTCCATCTGAGATGGGCACGAGACTCAACACGGTCCTGGAGGGCCTTGTCAGCAGTTAGGCAACGCATAGAAATACAACACATTCCAACTGGAAAAAAAAAAAAAGGAGTAAAATTATCTCCATGTGCAGATGCCATCCTATATGTAGAACACCCTGAAAGACACACGGGCCCACGGGAACCTGGGAGAGCCAGTAAATGAGTTCAGCAAGGTCCCAGGCAGGAGGAAAGATCAGTACACAAAAATGAGCTGCTTTTCTGGACACGAGCAATAAACTCCCCAAAAGTGAAATTAAGAAAACAACTCCATGTACATTAACATCAAAAAGAATAAAATACTTAGGAATAAGTTTAATCAAGAAGTGCAAGACTGTTACACTGAAAACTACAGGACAGAGTTGAGGCGTGTTAGCCATAAAAAGGAGGGAGGCACTGACCCATGCTACGACGTGGACGGACCTCAAAAATGCCATGCTACGTGGAAGGAGCCCACGGACAAAAAGGCTACACAGTGTATGATTCCATATATGAAATACCCATAATACGTAAATCCATGGGGACAGAAAGCAGACTGGTGTTGTCAGGTCCAGCGGCGGGGGGTGGGGTGGGGGGAGAGTAGCAGTGACGGCTTCACCGGTATGGCGCTTCCTTTTTGGGGTGGTGATGATGTTTTGGAACTTAATATGGGTGGTGGTTACATGACACTGTGAACGTACTACATGCCAGTGAAATCGTACACTTCAAGATGGTTCATTTTATGTTACACGATTTTCGCCTCAATTTAAAAATGTTGAAGGAAATTAAAGACGACCTAAATAAATGGAAAGTCATTCTGTGTTCACGGACTGGAAGACAACATTGTCAGATGGCAGCACTCCCCAAAGTGATCTACAGACTCAAGGCAATCCTGGTCAAGATTATAACTACCCCTTCTGTAGAAATGAACAAGCTAATTTAAATATTCATAGCAGCATTATTCATAATAGCCAAATATGGAAACAACCCAAATGTTCTTGAACTGATGAACAAATAAAATGTGACATACCCATACAATGGAATGTTACTTCACCATAAAAAGGAATGAAGTACTCTCACCTGCTACATGGGTGAATCTTGAAAACGTTATGCTAAGTTAGTTATGCTAAGAAGCCAAATAAAAAAGGCCACATATTATAAAATTCCACTTATATGAAGTGCCCAGAATAGGCAAATCCTTAGAGACCGAAAGTAGGTTAGTAGAGGGGGTCCCTGGTTGGCTCAGTTGGTGGAGCATGTGACTCTTGATCTCAGGGTTGTGAGTTAGAGCCCCATGCTGGGTGTAAAGATTACTAAAAATAATGACTAGATAAATTGTAGAAAAGAAAAGTAGCTTAGTGGTTTCCAGGGGCTGGAAGAATGGGGAATGACTCCTAGTGGGTACAGGGCTTCTTTTAGGGGTGATGAGAATGTTCTGGAATTAGGTTACAGGGATAGTTGCACAACTCTGTGAACATGTATATACACATGCACTACCAAACTGCATACTTTAGAGAGATGACGTAATCCGTCTAAGGTCCCATCACATACAGTAAGTAGAGGACCAGAACCTGGAGCCCAAGACCATCTGCTCATGGCACCAGTGGCTGTTGGAGGCAGAAGGTTTCTGGGGTCCTTGAGTAAGTAAATTAAGAAAGCTGAGATCTGAGAGCCTCAGGATTGTCATTCTGAAGAGTCCTTCTCATTGCAAAGTACTATGGTTTGGGGTAGTTCACAGAAGGGCTGGAGGTAGGAGTACCGCAGGGGTTTACACTGAAGTCAGTTGTACTGGACAAGGAATAACATGCCCGGATGGGCTGCTCTGGCCGTGCCTTTCAGCTGGGAGTCTGAGGAGCAGACGGGGAGCTGTCAGCAGTGGATGCTAGGCTAATTTCAGAGATCAGGGGTCAGAAGTCAACCCACTGTCACAGTGAACAGCCTTGGGGTGGCCTTCAAATGCTCTGTTTTTCATCCCGTTTTTCTCACACTGCTATTTCAACATTTGAGGTTGTGTTTATCTTACTGGTTCCTAAAATAATACATACCGGTTTTAGAATAGTTGGTAAAGTACATAAAAATAGAAAGAAAATGACCCCGGTCCCCAAGGATACCTTTTCCCAGGCCTGCTCCCTGTCCATATAGGCGATCTATGAGACTTGCCCAATAATAGACCCCGAAATCCATCTGCCCATCAGGCAGGGGCCCTGCCTCCCACCGGCCTCTCCCAGCCAGTGACCACGGCAGCGATGCTGAGGCGGACTCTTTCCCGAGGGCCACGAGGCTCCTCTGGCAAGTGACTCTGCAGATTTCCCGACAGCCTCGCCCATGTCCTCTAGAGAAGCCAGCCCCTCTTCCTCCCTCTCTCCGGCCCCCACCGGCTTGGCTGCTGTGGAGCCTTTGCGTGCGGAGTCCCAGCACCATGTCTGCTCCTCGGGGCACACGCACTGACCCAGATTCCCCGGCCCGTTTCTGATATGATCACTGATGCCATTGGACCCCGTGCGCATGTGTGTGTGCGCGTGTGCGGGCGCGTGCGCGCGCACCTGCATATGTGCGTGTGTGGTGCGCGCGCACGCGCGTGCGTCTTTGCGCACGCGTGTTTGTCCCGCTCCGTCTGCGGTCAGCTCCTTAGGGAAGTACCGCGGGATAGAACATCAGGAGAGGCTCCTTGGTGAGGGAGGGAATCCTCCTAGGAGAGCGGTACCCACTTCTGAAAGGCTGAGGACGCCTTCCTCCTCGCCGCCTCGCAGGCAAGCCTTATCATGTGTAAAACCTCTGCTGATTTGACCTCCTGTTTATTTGCCTTTCTTGGTTACTAGTGAGGTTCAGCCTAGTTTCACATCTAGCAGCGACTTGATTTCCTATTGTACATTTAACCACTGCGCTGTCTTCTCTCTCCTCCTCCTCTCGCTCGCTATCTGATCGCCCCTTCTATTTCCTTTTTATTTTTCCTCTCACCTCTTAATTCTCCAGAACAAGAAGATGACATTGCGTAAAAGTGCTTTTCTTAGAGCTTTATATTGCCTGTTCTTCCTTTATAAATTGCGCACGTTTAAGCCTTTGCTCAGCCTCAGAGAGTTCCCCCAAACAAGGCAGTCATGTTAATCATATCATGTTAGTTTTTGTTTCTCTGTGACTCTTGATTATTTGCTTTCCTTTCCTCTGTGAGTCAGTGGCACTGGATTTTTTTTTTAAGATTTTATTTATTAGAGAGAGAGAGAGAGAGAGTGCACAAGCGGGGGGGGGGGGCGAGGAGTGGCAGAGGGAGAAGCAGACTCCCCGCTGAGCAGGGAGCCTGACGTGGGACTGGATCCCAGGACTCAGCGATCATGACCTGAGCCAAAGGCAGACTTTCACCAACTGAGCCATCCAGGTGCCCCGGGATATTTTTTAAGACATTATTTTGGAGTGTTTTGATCATAAAATGTACTGAGGAAATGATTTGCTGGAGGAGATATTAAACTTGTGACAAAATGCCAAGATCTCCTTGTCTTTTTGCCTCTTTCTAGGTTTTGGCAGATTATCACTGAAAGAAATTCTTGTTAGCTGAAATCCAGGTAACTTAGGTGCCAAAGCTTTATTTACCTCATCAGTGAAGGAATCAGTCAGCCCAGCACAACTGGCTCAAAGGACAATTCAAGAAGGTCATGTCTCTCTCTCTCATCTGTCCCTCCATCCTCAGTGAGGGAAATCAGCGCTGGAACAAAAAGATAAGGTAGATGTTCGACTGGCCTCACGGTCAATAAAACCATCACCCCTGGGCTTACTTCTCTACTAGCTAGGAATGATTTGTACCTTATCAATTTTCTACAGATTTCTATATATCCTACAGAGTTTCTACAATTCCTACAAACTCATAGGCTCTGGGACCTCATCCCTAAGAAATCATGCCAAAGTCCCATCCCTGAGAGCACTGTTGTCCAATAGAAGTTTCTGTGATGCTGGAGGTGTTCTAGGTCTGTGTGGCCCAAAATAGGAGCCACTAATCACATGGGGCTCTTGAGCACTTAAAATGTGGCTAGTGGGACTGAGGAACTGGATTTTTTAAAAAATGTTTTATTTTAGAATAGATTTAGTTATACGGAAAAGTTATAGATAATGCAGAGCTCTCATATACCCTTCTCCCAGCTTCTCCTAAATGGAAATGTCTTACACAACCTTGGTACATTTATCAAAACTAAGAAATTAACATGAGTACAGGCTTAATTTGGATTTTCACCCATTTTTTTCCACTAATGCCCTTTATTGGGATCCCCTCCAAGATTACACTCGACCCCTGTGCCTCCCTGGTCCCCAGGTGGAGACCCTTGTGTCCTCCCTTGGATTTCCTGACTGTGATACTTTTGAAGAGTTGTAGTCAGGAATTTGGTAGAATATCCCTTGATTTGGGTTTGCCTGGTGCTTTCTCACAAAGGGGCCAGTCGTGAATTTGGGGGAAGAGCCTCACAGAGGTGAGGAGCCGCCCTTCCCATCGGGGCCTATCAGGGCTGCTGTCACCTCTGTGCACGGCTGTCAGCTCTCCCATGCTCTGTGTTTTGGAAGCAAGTCACAGATCCAGTCTGCTGTCACAGGGAAGGGAGTTCCCCTCCACCTCTTGGAAGGGGAATATCAAAGAATTTGTAGACATAAGTTAAAACTGCCAAATGACTAGTAAATATTTGTGGGAAGATCCTTTGACATTATGCAAATTTCCTGTTTCTTTTCAGTTCACCCATTTTATTTTTTTAAATTTTTAAAGATTTTATTTATTTATTTATTGGAGAGAGAGAAAGAGAGTGAGTGCAATCAAGGGGAACAGAGGTAGAGGGAGAAGCAGACTCCCCGCTGAGCAGGGAGCCTGACACCAGGCTCGATCCCGGGACACTGGGAGTCGAAGACAGCCGCTTAACCGACTGAGCCACCCAGGTATCCCTCACTCATTAAATTTAGCCTTCATCTGTGGAAATTGCCTGCAGCAATTAGGACTGAGGCGTTGTTTCCTTCCTTCCAGATTTTATTTTAAGTAATCTTTACACCCAGCATGGGGCTCAAACTTACAACCCCAACATCAGGTTGTATGCTCTACTGACTGAGCCAGCCAGGTGCCCCAGGGCTCACGTGTTCTAAAGGTGATTTTCTCTTTCCCTCATTCCTTCTATGTTAATTAATTGAAATTCTGTAAGGAACATTTTTCCTTTTGCCTCCCTTTATTTATATCACTACAGAATAGTGGATATTAGTTTTACTCTTTAGAAGGACACACGTTTGGGCGCCTGGGTGGCTCAGTGGGTTAAGCCTCTGCCTTCGGCTCAGGTCATGATCCCAGCGTCCTGGGATCGAGTCCTGTATCGGGCTCTCAGCCTTGCGGGGAGCCTGCTTCCCCCTCTCTCTCTCTGCCTGCCTCTCTGCCTACTTGTGATCTCTGTCTGTCAGATGAATAAATAAAATCTTAAAAAAAAAAAAAGATCGCTGGAAGGACACATGGTCATCTTTTTGCCTTATTTCCCAGTTTTAGGGGGTAATTTTTCTAATAACAGTAAATGTGTTCTGATATAGGACAGTCAAAAAGAATGATAGATGACCACCACGGTGGGTGTTTTTGGAAAGATTGACCAAAACACTGTTGTCGAAGGCTACAATATGTGGACGCTTAGGAGCCCTGTGTGGGACTGAAGGAGCAAACCCCGCAAGACTGAGAATGGGAATTCCAGGGCTGAGTTGCATGTCTCAGAGTCCTAACCTCATCCCCCCTGATACAAGAACTTGGGAAAATCATACTGTCTCTTTGAGCCTCAGTCTCCTCTCAAATAAGATGAAGATGAAGGTATTGGTCAACTCAAGATCAGGGTTTCTCAGGCTTGAGCGTGCTTAGCAATCACCTAGAGGTTTGATTAAAACCCGGATCACTGGCTGCACCTCCACAGTGTCTGATCCAGCAGGTGTGAGGTGGGGACCCATGGCTGTGCCCTTGTAACACGTTGCCAGATGATGCCGATGCCACTGGTCTGGAGACCACGCTTTGAGAACCGTTAATCCAGAGGCTCTCAAAGACCCATTCATAACTTTGGACTCAACATTTATTCAAATGGTAAAATCTTTGGGCCTGGCTCTGAAAAAGCCATGGATGCGATTGTGGAACAGCACTTTGCAGGAGCAGAGGCCCTGGAAATGCAGCATGGAAACATGCAGAGGACCCTTGAGGGATTGTTGGGTACTAGGCATGCCATGACGTGCTTCTAAGACCCAGTCCAGAGAGGGACAAATGTCGGGCAGAGTGGTGAAGGTTAAGCTTGAGTCGGTCCCACCCCTAAACACCCGTGTGGCCTTGGGCAAGTGGCTAAAGGACTCCTTGCCTCCGTTGTCCTCACCTATAAAAATAGGACAGTAATGGTACTTACGTGACCTAGCATAAAGAAAATGGTTGTCGCTGCTGGAATTACTATTTTTTGCTACTGAGCCTTTCCAGTGGGGAGACGTACCAGTGAGAACAATGGTCTCCACTTTCACAGAGTGTCCCATGCTCCCTCAGCCCTAACACCACCCAGCTTGGATTCCCAGCCGCTCATGTTAACCCCCTCACAAAATCCAAAGCAGGTTATGAGAAAAATTCAATATAATTTATTAAATAATTCCCGAGGGTTCCTTCAAGGAACATTAACAACTCTGAATACAATAAAACCAATAAATTAACGTAGGGGCCCCCCTCCTGCCTTCACAGAAGCGTATTGAGGATACGATTTAAGTCTGCAGAAGAAAGGCATTCTGTAAATACTAAGAGCGATAACAGTGACCTAACCTGAAGTCTTCTCAAGTTAATTCACACATTTATACCTCAGTCCTCCCAAGACTAGCCCATCTGGGGATTCGTTGAGTTTATTTATTAGAATAATTTACTTGACAACTCAAAGCAGAGCTGTCACACTTGGCTGTCAGTCGTTATTGTCTCAAGGTTTCATCCATGTCCGCTGTTCCAGAAGGAATAGGTTCAACCCGATGGCCTTGCATGACCTACTGGGGTCCGGGGTTCAGTGATTTAAACACACGTTCCAGGCACGCTGAGAACTGTTGTAAAATCGTCAAGATGAAGCTTTTACTTTCAAAGGTATCTGCAGGCACAGAAACTTCTGTTTCTGGCTCGTGTTGAAATTTGAGCTTGTCGAGCTGTTCTATGATTTTATCGATCATGTTCTTGTCTGATAATGGTTTGATCGCCCTGAAATAAGGCAGGATGGCTGAGCTGTTGATCCGTAGTGGCTGGGAATCAGAGGTGAGACACGGCAGCAAGAAATGGTTGGATTCCGGCACCCCTGTCTCTCTCTTCAGCTGTGGAATGAGGCGGAGAAATGGGTGAGCATTAGGTTTGCAGTAATGGCTAAAAGCCCCAACGCTAACGTCTGAATGCTCCCTCTGTGATGGGCTGGGATGGGGGAGTGTGTCCCCTGCCATCTCTGGTAATAGGTTCCATGAACCTGTGAGGCTGTGATCATCACTATTTCCCTTCCCAGAAGAAACGAAAGCTCCATTCATTTGCAGAGCTGGCTCAATCCAGTGGCAGGCCTGGAATTCTAACCCATGGCAGCAGCAATCCCAGAGATGATGCCGATAACCGCCACTCCATCCTGCCTCCCCTGCCCCTCTGCCCAAGGCCTTCACAGACCCCCAGAATCTTCTCTTAGCTGCCCAGGCGCTCAGAGAGCTGGGGAAGAGGAGAGCATCTGGGTTTCCTTCCTGCTTCTTGCTCTTTGTGACTCTGTGTTAAAGCCCATGTATCCCCCAGCTCACTGAGGGGGTATATGCATGTCTGGAAAGGCCTCCAAGATGCCAGGGAGGGTTTTTCCAAACGTACCATGGACTCCAGACCAGGCTCTCTCCTGTCCCTCTTCCTACGGACTAAGAGCTTTTGGATTCACCTGAAATGCTGAGAACACCTCCCCAGCCTGAACTGCCTAGTCACCTTGGCGGGTAGCTAGGCGTCTGTAACAACCAAGGCTAAGGTTTACAGGTCGGGGTGGAAAGGAAGAGCCAGGCCAATTTGATGAGTCGTTTCCAGGTTTTGGTTTTTATTTGTTTAATCAAAGCTGCCCACGAGGTTCTATCTTGATCACGGCTCTGAGAAAATGAGAGCTTTCACATTGATTCAGCCTCAGACTTTCCTCCGAGTGGGGTTGGGCTCAGAAGAGCCTCTGGCAAAAGCAGGCTGGGTCTTAATTAAACAACAAAGTAGTACACAAACAGATGCTAATTTGTTAACTGCCCTTCTCTGCGGTAAGAGAGACTCTCTGCGACCCAGGTGAGGATCTTAACGTCCTGAATTCACTGAGATCTCATTTATAGCTTCTGTTGATGTTCGAGGCTCTCTAGCGGGTTCCTAAATGCTCAGGCAAGATGGCCCATCTCTAAAGATACGCGTCAGGCAGGAAAATCCATGTCATCCTGCTGTGAACCAAATATGCTGGGGATGAACAGAACCTACAGTAGATGAGAAGTGCTTGAATTTCAGGCTGTCTGGGCTAATCTCTGCCTCCAACCCTCATAGAAAGTCCATCATAGCCTGGCTCGTTGTTCCCGTCCCTTTCTGGTGTATCCACAGCCCTAGCTTCGGATCTGAAAAGAGGAGGGTTCTTCTGGGGGCAACGGAAGGCATTTTAAAGAAATGGCCCAGAAAAGAATTCTGTAGGACACTCACGTAGTCTTCCAAAAGTCCCTTCGACAAGTGCTGTAATTCCAAGATGATTTTCCGAACATCGCGTGGTTGTAGCCCTTGGGTGGGCGCTGCATGGGAGGTCATTGAAGTTTCCATGCAGCAGAGCAGGAACAGGGTGAACCTGGCGGGTCCTGGAGAAAGAGAACGATGCCGTGAGACACAGGATCTGACACCGCCTGCCTGCCCCAGCTGCCACCAGCGCTGGCTGAGCCCCTCCAGAGTCTTCCCCTCTTTCTGAGGAGACAAAGCCGTGCCCACAGATGGGGCAGCAGGACCCGGCAATACCTGCGCGGGTGAGCATGGTGAGAGAGCGCACGCAGCTGCCTTGGCAGCAGCCTCCAGTCAGATGTGCTCGCCATGGTCCTCGGGAGATATATAAAGGGCCGCTTGCAGCGGGGGAAAAGCACAATCAACGTCCCGCCCATGGCAAAATCATTGCTCAGTTTTTCTCCAGAAAACACTCAAAATTCTGCGGCCCAAGGTTGGGCGAAATCAGGGCTGGAAGGAAGCGCTGAGGTTACCCTCAAGGTGGGCAGATGCCTGACTCAGTACAGACACACACAGGAAGGCACACGCATCTTTGCCATTTCTTCTGGGAAAAAGCTTATTGATTTGACTAGAAGAAATTCTGAAGCCCAGATTTGATAGATGTAACTGCCCAGGAACAGGTGATTAACAGGAGTTGAGGGCCAGTGCCCCATAGGGAATTTCTGGGGAGGTCACAGTGAGGGTGTGTAGGTGTCAGGCTGGCGTGAGGTTTTCAAAAATGTATATTACCTTTGTAAATTTCTGAAGCCTGCCCCTGCCAGTGCGCGGGGATGGCCCCATAACCACTATGAATGAGGTGAGTCAAGGCCTTGCCTCCAGTCTGTTTGGCCTTGAACATCGTTGGATTCTCAGCTGTGCCTTGGCAGCAGCAAGGCCTAAACCCAGAATCTGTGCTCCAGGGTGATCTGCTGAAGGCACTTATTCCTATTTTGAATGCCAGCATGGACCAGGAACTCCCCTAGGGTCTTGGGAATGGTGGCAAAGAGGTTAAACAAGGTCGGTGCCCTGGTAAAGCTGGCGTTCTAGCAGACAGCGGGCAGACAGTAAGCTACAGGAATAACAAGAAGGTGTAAGGTAGTGATGAGAACTATGAAAATAAAGCAAGGTGATGGGATCGAGACCGGTGGGTGAGATACTTTAAGTCAGGTGATGAGGAATAGTGTCTCTGGGGAGGTGTGTGCTGTGGGAAGCTCTGGGGAAAGCGTGCTGCTAGAGTGGGGGGCTCTCGTGCAAAAGTGAGCTTGGTGTGGCCAAGAATGGCCGCTGGGGCGAAGTGAGGGCAGGGGAGGGTGGCAGGGAGGTGGCAGAGGCCAGGTCACAGAGGACGGTCTGAGGCCATGTTAAAGAACTTGGGTTTTACCCCAAGTGTGACAAGGCACCGCCAGATGGCTCTAGGGAGGGGAATGTAGAATCTGCTGTACTTTCAGAAGTGAGAAGGAGAGCGGCTGCTGAGTGGAGAAAGGATTGTGTGAACCCAGGATGGAAACAGAGGAGCCGTTGGGAGGCTGTGTGGCTGTCCAAGTAGAGATGGCGGTGGCTTGGACCAGGGTAGAGCGGATGGGGATGGAGTCCGCAGAACTGGCTGATGGACTTACGTGGAGCTGAATCCAAGGGAGGAATCAGGGATGACTCCTGGGGTTTTGATGAAGCCGCTGGTGGTTGATAGGCAGGGAGGGGAAAGAAGCCTAGAGAAGGGAAGCTGAGAGTCCTGTCTGGAATGAGTTAAGGTCAGGATGCCCACTGGGCATCTACTCAACGTCAAGTTAGCCGCTGGCTAGGAATCAAGAGCACAGGGACAAGGTCAGGCCGGGGCCATCTACAGAATTCAAGATTCACAATGGAAGAGAGAGCTGGGAACCCCCTTCCACCCTTAAACCCAAGCCCCCCTCCAGCCCCTGCTGTCTCTTTCATCTTCTTCTCCAAGCTGCTTGACAGAAGGGTCTACACACAATTTACTTCACTTCCCAAACCACCACAATATGGTTCTACCCTAACAACTTATTCAAAATCCTCTAGCCAAGTCCACCGTAGGCAGAATTTTGCCCACGTGACTTTCACCCTCTGATGTTAACTCCCCTAATTTTGTGACATTATAGGGACTTTGCAGATGTAATTAAGGTTATGAATCAGCTGACCTGAAGATGGGTTGTTTGTCAGGTGGATCCAGTGTTGTAGTTACACAAACCCTTAGATACAAAGAGGAAAGCAGAGAGTTTGAAGCATGAGAAAGACTCAGTTGGCATTGCTGGCTTACAGAGGGAGGCGCCAGGTGGAAAGCATGAGAAGAAGATGAATTTGGCCCAGAACCATGAGTTGGAGGAGGACAATGGGCCCCAACTGAGAACCACAGCCCCGGCGATGGCTCTGACTTTAGGCTGGTAACACCCTGCGCGGAGAATCCAGTTACTCCACCCTGGACTTCTAACACACAGAAGCTGTGGGACGGTAGCTTTGTAGGTTTAAACTGCTGAGTCTATGGTATTTGTTACGGCAGCAACTGAGAACCAATATAGTCTCCAGTGGCCTCGTGTTGCCAGCATTACTGGGTTCTCCTCAACCTTCCTTTTACTTGACCCCTTCATGACTCTCAGTAATGCCAGCCACTTCCTCCCTCTTAAAAACCTCTTTTTCCTCTTACTCCATGACAATATTATCCTGACACATTGTGGCCCTCTGACAGTGCCTCCTCGGGCCAGATCATCTTCCTGCCTGGTCCTTTAATAGGCGTGTCTCCAAGGGCCCCACCCTTGATCCGTGGTCCTCACACTTTAATGTCTCTCTCTCTCTCTCAAACTCCGGATCTAAATGTCAGGTCAGCCATTGGCTAGGAATCAAGGGCACAGGGACAAGGTCAATGCTCTGAACACCTCCACCTGAATGCCCCTTGACATGTCCAAAACCCAAGCATCTGAACCAGGGTAATAATGATGCTGGAGATGAATGGATGTGAAGGAACTGGGGAAATCTGTAAGAGGCAAAATTCACCGGAGATGGTAGTTGACCATATATGGGGCTGGTGGAGAGGGAAGAGGTGAGGACTGCTTCTGGGTTTGTGGTTTGGGCAACTAGACTGACCGGAGGTGCTACAGAGAGGACCCCAGGGCTCAGGTGAATGAGGAATTCAGTTTTGACACAGTGAGTTAGAAGCGTCAGGGAACTCTGAGGGGAGGATGTACAGTGAGCCACTAGGCATTTGGATCTGCAGCTCGAAGGAACTAGAGACATGGCTGCCGTATCTGCGTACTGTGCCATCTTCGGGTGCCATCTGCACATTGTGGTTGAGAAAACTGGAAGCCTACCAGAGATAAGCAGTGAAAGACATGTGAGGTAAGTGTGGAGGCCAGTGGTACACCTCTGGCCACAGAACAGGGAGAGGAAGATGACAGTCTAAAATGCTGAGAAGGCACTCTTGAGAGGGAGAGAAATGTACTAGAAAAACCTGTCATGGAGCGAGATGAAAAGTGGTTTTCAAGAAGGCGAAGGCGATCAGCACCATCACGAGCCACGGAGAGGTCAAATAAGATAAAGGCTGAAGAGAGGCGCTAGGTTTGGCAACATGAGGTCACTGGGAACTTTGCTGGAGGAGTCTGAGTAAGTAGTTGGGAGTAGGAGCTACACTGCGGCCATTTGGGAAGGGGAAAAGTGCACGCAGACTGCTCTGTCAAGAAGCCTTGAATAAGAAGAGGAAAGAGGGGCGCCTCGGTGGCCCAGTGGGTTGAGCCTCTGCCTTCGAGGCTCAGGTCATGATCCCAGGGTCCTAGGATCAAGCCCCGCATCGGGGGGGGGGGGGGAATCTCTGCTCAGCAGGGGGCCTGCTTCCGCCTCTCTGTATCTCTGCCTGCCTCTCTGCCTACTTGTGATCTCCGTCTGTCAAATAAATTTAAAAATTTAAAAAAAGAAAGAAGAGGAAAGAGATCGCAGTGTTTGGAGGGGCCCTTGTGGTGGAGGGGGGTTCCCAGCTGTTCCTTCTGTTGGGCATTAGGATCTACAGACCACTCCGGGCGGACGTCTTCCCTGGGCTCCTGACTCTTATCCAACTGTTGACTTGACATGGAGATGCCAATGGGCATCTTGAACTTAACTCAGTCCAGACAGGACTCTTGATTTCCCCTCCCCAGACTTATCTTCCCTCACCGCACAGCAGCCCCCCAGTTGTTTCATCAAAATCCCAGGAGTCATCCCTGATTCATCTCTTTGATTTGTTTATATTACTCATGGATATTTATCTTATTCTTTAAGGACATGTGGCTCTTTTTTTTTTTTTTAAAGATTTTATTTATTTATTGGTTAGAGAGAGAGAGAGAGAGAGACGGGGAGAGCGAGCACAGGCAGACAGAGTGGCAGGCAGAGGCAGAGGGAGAAGCAGGCTCCCTGCCGAGCAGAGAGCCGGATGCGGGACTCGATCCCAGGACGCTGGAATCATGACCTGAGCCGAAGGCAGTCGCCCAACCAACTGAGCCACCCAGGCGTCCCTCTTTTTTTTTTTTTTTTGTCTTATAGTCCAGTTTTGGAGAATTTTTGTAATAACAGTAAAGGTGTTCTGACAGAAGGCAGTCAAAAAGGATGGTAGATGTCTACCATAGTGGGTGTTTTCAGAAGGATCACATCAATAAATTGGATTTCCTCAAAGTTAAAAATGTTTGGTCTTCTAAAAGACACTGTTTAGAGGATGAAAAGAAAAGCGTAGACTGGAAGAAATATATTTGCAAATCACAAATATGATGAAATATAGAAAGACGCTCAAGCTCAGTTTTATTAGAATTAGGCAATTGTTTCTTTAAAATGACACCAAAAGCACAAGCAATATAAGAAAAAAATAGGTAGATTACACTTCATCGAAATTAAAAACTTTTGTGGGTAAAAGGACACTATCAAGAAATTGAACAGACAGGGCGCCTGGGTGGCTCAGTGGGTTAAAGCCTCTGCCTTCAGCTCAGGTCATGATCTCAGGGTCTTGGGATCGAGCCCCACATGGGCTCTCTGCTCAGCAGGGAGCCTGCTTCCTCCTCTCTCTGCCTGCCTCTCTGCCTGCTTCTGATCTCTGTCTGTTGAATAAATAAATAAAATCTTTAAAAAAAAAAGAAATTGAAAAGGCAACGACGGAACGGGAGAAAATATTTGGAAATTATATGTAAAAGAGGGGGCTAATATCCAGGATATATATATATATATATATATATATAAAACCTTTACAACTCAACAAAAAAATTTTTATATGACCAAAAGATTTGAATAGACGTTTCTCCAAAGATATACAAATGGCCAAAAAGCACATGAAGAGATGCTCCATATTATTATGAGTCAGGCGTTAGGGAAAAGCAAATAGAAACCACAATAAGATACATCACACCAACTAAGATGGCTATCATTTTAAAAAAGAACAGTAAAATAATACATGTTGGTGAAGTTACAAAAAGCTTGAATCTTCATATACAACTGATAGGAATGCAAGATGGCGCAGCTTCTGTGTCAAAGCGTTTGGGAGTTCCTCAAAGTGTTAAATACAGAGTGACCATGTGACCCAGCAATGTAATTCTTAGGTATCTCTTAAAGAGGAATGAAAACATCTGTTGACATAATGATATATCCAGGAAGGGGTTGAATGCAGCATTATTCATAAGAGCCAAAAAGTAAAAACAGTCCCAATGTCCTTCAGCCAGCAGGTGAGTGGGTAAACTAAACGTGGTCTGCCCATACTGTACTATACTATGGTCTCGGCCATAGGAGGAATGAAGTACTGATACACGGTATAACACGGATGAAAACGTGATGCCAGACGCAAAAGGACAACTATTGTATAATTCCATTTAATATGAAACACTTAGACCAAGCAGATCCATAGAGACAGGAAGCCTAGGGGATGGGCCGATGGGGGAATGGGGATTGACTGCCTAGTGGGAATGACGTTTCCTTTGGGGTGAGGAAAAAGCTGAAAATCAGATAACAGTGCTAGTTGCACTATGAATATCGTTGCATTGTGAATATACTAAAAATCACAAAATTGCCCATTTTTTTTTTTTTTTTTTTTTTTTTTTTTTTTTAAAGATTTTATTTATTTATTTGACACAGAGAGAGATCACAAGCAGGCAGAGAGGCAGGCAGAGATAGAGGGGGGAAGCAGGCTCCCCGCTGAGCAGAGAGCCCGATGCGGGGCTCGATCCCATGACTCTGGGATCATGACCTGAGCCGAAGGCAGAGGCTTTAACCCACTGAGCCACCCAGGCGCCCCAAAATTGCCCATTTTAAACGGGTGAATTTGGGGGTTCATAAATTGTATCTCAATAAAGATATTGCATTTCCAAATTATAGGAACCATAATCATCTTATCCCATTTATTTGTCAAAGCTGTGCCCAGGAGCCCTTACTGTGTGGCCAGCAGTAGGCTAGATGCTAGATGCTCTGAAAATGGAGAGATGAATGAGACTGCTTCAGTCTAAAAGGGGATCTTGGTACTAGAACGGTTATATATGCAGGCAGTGATTAAAACCTGTGACTCGGGGGTTAAAGGGATCCACATTGCAATCCACTGGTTAGAATCTTGAGATTGTTTGACCTTCGGCTCATTTCTCTTTTCTAGATCTGTCAAATGAGGACGACAGCACTTTTTTCATATGGGAAGCGCTCGGCATCTGCTGGGAGCTACAGCCTTAAGGTTACAATCCCCTGGTTGCGGTGGGAAGTGGACTATTTTCCCATTGTACAGCTGCGAGCACGGATGGGTCAGAAGAGAAAACCCAGGTCGTCCCCACCTGAGTCAGGGTCTCGGATTCCTGGTCAGGAAAAGTCCGCAGACACCCGCCAGTCGCCAGTCGTGGGTTTCGGGAGCGTCGTGGGCCGCGCGGCCCCGTTGGGACGAGCACGCGCCCGATTGGGGCGCGCGCGCGCGTTTGTGTCCCGGCGGTTGCTCAGCAACCGGCTGGGGTCGCGCCGCGCGGCCATGCAGAAGCCGGGCGGGACCCTGAGCGCGGCGGTCCGGGAGCACCTGAGGCGCTTGTGTCTGCGCGAGTTCCCGTGTGGCACTGGCAGCTGGGTGCGGGCGCCGGCGGGGGCGGCCGGACCAGGGACCCGGGGGGGGGGGTGTCTGGGGGACGGACGGGACGGACCAGGGGCGGTGGGGTGGGCCCTAGGGGCCGCCGGCTGCTGGATATGGCTGATCTGGAGAAGCCTGAGGAGGAGGTTTGGATCTGGGCATTTAGGGAGCGGCCTGACCTGGGATGGGGGCTGGGACACTGCAGAGGCAGACGGGATGGCTCCCCCAGAGCGCCCCCCAGCCCGCCTGACCAGAGAGGAGGGCAGGACCCCCCATCCTGAGCACATCAGGCTGACCTGGGCTAGGGTTTCTCAACCTGTTAGAAACACCAGGCCCCTTTCGGGGTGAAAAGCTTTTGCCTGGGGAAAGAGCTTCTCAACCTTCAAGTGCTCCAAAACACCCAGCGAAAGGCCCCAGGCCGAGTGCGGGGGCGGGTGAGGGAAGGGTGGGGTGGAGAGGGTGGTAGTTTCTGAGCCGGCTCTGCCCTGAGGCCTGCCGAGGCTGGTGGGGCTGGGAGAAGCAGCTTCCTCCCTCCTTTCCTGTCTCCTTGTCTCTAAGGCCAGAAACACGTCCCTTCTGAGGCTTCTCCCTGGGGAGCAAGTCTGGCTCTGAGAGCTAGAGCAGGTGTATCTGCCCACACCGCTCTGCCCCATAAGCTCCATGCTCTTGCTGGGGCTGGGCAGCATGACAGTGACATCCCGCCACCCCTCAGAGGTGCACAGGAATATCCCGAGGGTCTGGAACATTTCCCTCCCACTTGCTGGAAAGCCGGCACCCCCCACATTGGTAAAGCACTAAGGCGAGGTCAGTGTTCCTCTTCTCATAGAGGAGAAAACGGAGACACTAATCAAGGAACTAATTGATTTGTTTGTTTCATCAACAAACTTTGTTGCACACCTACTGTGTGTGCCTGGCATCCTCGAGGTGCTTTTGGGTTTCACTGATGTCTCTCAAGGGACTCCTGGAGGAAGGGCTGGGAGACAGTCAACTCTGGGCCGCTGTGATATGTAAATACAGAATTCACCTTTCCAGCCTTGCCACTTCTTCCTCAGAAACCTTTCCTTGGTTAGTACATCCCCCAGACGACCTTGGGTACCTCGTAGCTTCTAGTACATAAATCTTGCTGAAACATTTGGTTGCTTTCCCCTGCTTCTTCAAGGTTCCCAGCTTGAGTAAACTCCTAAAGGCAGGAATGTAGTTCTCGGTCTGTAGTTCTATCCAGGGCTAATAATCAGTCAAAATTATTGCATACTCACCATCTAAATGTCTAAGCTCTTTGTCCCTGGTTGTCCTGAATGTTACAATCTGCTCTCTTTGGGGCGTCTCAAGTCCTGGAGAGGGCTGAGTCACTGAGCAGCGAAATTCTCCACCTGCACCACTGCAGAATAAGTCACGCTTTCTTCCTCGAACTTGGCGAACATGGAGGGAGCTGGTCCCCAGAGAGGAGGAGGCCGGGAACCCTGGGGAGGAGACGGTAGAGGCGCTCCTGGGCCTGGTCCGCAGCCCCAACTCACCCTGGGCTCTGCCGGAGGGCTCCAGTGCAGAGGACCATTTTCTGAAGGAACTGGCCATCCGGAATCCCCTGGTGCTCAAAGACACCTTCTTCTACTCCTACTTCAGGTCCCTTCGGGTGGTGGACAAGCAGGTAAGAGCTGGGAGCTGCTGGTGGGGAGGCCGTTCCCCGACAGAACTGCATAGTCCTTAGGGTGGGACCTCAGTGTTCAGTGGGAGGAAGGATGGGAAGGTAGTTGTGCCCCCCAAATTAATTTCACCAGCCCCTCCAGCAGGGAGGGCCAGCGGCTCATTTGTTGTGTGTCTTTCCTCGGCCCCCGTCCCCAGGGATGGGGGGGGTCATCCAGGTGTGTCTCGTATAGCTGACTTCTGCTGCACCCTGCGGTTGGCCCCCTGGGTCCTAGGACAGACCTTTAAAGTGTCTGTATTGGTTTTACTTAAACTTTGGGGGCCCAGGGTTAGGGAGGGTGGGCATAGTACTGTATGTCACTTTCTGTTACGAAAAAGCCTTCTTTGCTTCTAGCAAATAATAGAGCCCCAAAACTGCAAACTCAGCCTTCCTCCCTTTGCTTCTCCTCCCCCAGAGAAACTGTGAATTTACACAGTACTGGGCATGGGGAGCAGGAGCCATTCCCACCAATTTGCCCGGGACCTTGCGGGTGTCAGCTCTGAAAGTTTTGTGTCCTGGGAACCCCTCAATCCTGGGCAAACTGGCACAGTCACCAGGAGGACCCTAATGTCTTTGAGGCCACAGATAACTAAGATCCACAGACGGAACTCTGAACTTCAGGGCTGACCCTGCTGCGCATCAGCGGTTCCTTACGGCCTCGGGGTTCACTGAGGCCCAGCGGGAGACAGCAAAGAACATGGCATCCCGGCCCTTGGGAGCTCACAGTCCAACAGGACACTGAGCTGACAGTTGGACAACACCTCTAGGGGGCAGGGTGGGCTGGGGTCGAGGCACCGGGATCCTGGTGGGATGGCCGGGAGAGCGGCTAGGGTGGTCGGTTAGGGGAGGAAGAGGGTTGGCAGGTGCGAGGTGACTCAGGAGGGGACGTGGCCACCTGTTGCTGTCCCCCGTGGACCCCATTTCTGTTCCACAACTGCCTCGCCCAGGAGAGGTCTTAGCTTCCTGATCTTCCCTTCCAGGTGAGCCTGGTGGATAAAGGTCTCCTGAAATTTCTGAAACTTGAAGAGTTGGTACTGAGTGCCAATCAGATCAAGGAGATAGACGCCATCAACCTGCCCCCAACGCTCAAGGTAAAGGAGCCCAGGCTCCCTGTGGCGTCTTTGTGCCGGCACAGCCCAGAGACCCTGCCCCTGCCTTGTCCTGCCGCCTGAAGGTTCGGCCAGTGCGGCTGTATGCCAAGGGCCAGCCCCAGGCTTTGGAGAGGGAGGCCAGATTCCTCAAAAGAAGTAGAATTTCCATGTGACCCAACAATGCCATCTCTAGGCATATGCCCCAAAGAATTGAAGGCAGGGACTGGGATTCTTGCAGCCGAAAGTGGGGCCAACCCAAACATCCATCCACAGATGAGTGGCTCAACGAAATGTGGTCTCTCCGTACCGTGGGGTGTTGCTCAGTCATAAAAAGGATTGATGTATGACACAGCATGGAGGAAACTGAAAACATGATGCCCAGTGAAAGAGGCCAGACCCCAAAGGTCACATATTGGGGGGTTCCACTTGCATGAAATATCTGAAAGAGGCAAATCCACAGGCATCGAAAGTAGAGCAGAGGTTACTAGGGCAGGGGTGAGAGTGATGGGGAGTCACTGTGGTATAGGACGGGGGACCCACTGTGATGGGGACAGAGCCGTCTGGGGCGATGAAAACTTTGAGAACTAGGAGCGGTGATGGCTGCACAAGTGGTGCCACTTAGCACCACTGAAGTAGGGAAAATGGCAAATCGTACGTATGTTGCCACAATAAAAAAAAAACACATTTTTAAAAGATTTTTATTTATTTATTTATTTGACACAGAGAGAGAGAGATCACAAGTAGGCAGAGAGGCAGGCAGAGAAAGAGAGAGGGGGAAGCAGACTTCCCGCTGAGCAGAGAGCCCGATGCGGGGCTCGATCCTAGGACCCTGAGACCATGACCTGAGCCGAAGGCAGAGGCTTAACCCACTGAGCCACCCAGGCGCCCCTGTGGTCTCAATTTTAAATTAAATGTGGAAATTTGTAGATCTTGTGGCAGAAGGGACTCAGAAATGTGGCTCAGTGCCAGGCTTAGGGAGAAACCAGATGAGGCTTCGGAGCAGAAATCCAAGAATGCGCTGTTATCCTCCACATGAGTCCTTTCTCCAGCCTGGGACCCTCTGGCTCTCCAAGAGACAGGCTGCCGTGGGATGAGCAGTTGCCTAAATGCTACGCCTGTCCCCATCCACACCACCATCACCTCCCATGCCAAATTTTGACATTTCCTTCACAAAAGGAAAAGAAACTTAAATAGTTGTTCCCCATATTTTATTTAATTTCTTAATTTATTTTGAGAGAGTGAGCAAGAGAGAATGAGAGGAAAGAGGAAGAGGGAGAAGCAGGCTGCCCGCCGAGCAGGGAGCCCCATGCGGGGCTCGATCCCAGGACCCTGGGATCACGACCTGGGCTGAAGGCAGACGCTTAACCGGCTGAGCCACCCAGTCACCCGTTTCCCCATATTTTAAAGGGAGCCTAGGCGGGCACAGGGCGGCAGGGTATGAGTACTTTCTGGGCCCACCCTGCAGTTTCTCAGAGTGGGAGGGAGGAAGGCTGGAAGGAAGGACAGACTGGAGGTCACGGGTACCGTCCTTTCTGCACCCCCCCCCCAGGTGCTGGAGCTCTACGGCAACAAGATCAGCAGCGTGGAGTGTCTGTGCACTCGCCCGCCCCCACATCTCCAGCACTTGGGGTTGGGTCACAACAAGCTTCTGGGCCCCTTGGAAAGTCGCTATGTCACCGCAGACTACTGGTAACTCCAGAGCCCTGGACAGAAAGAGAGAGAAGGGTTTAAGCCTTAGGTTTGGGTCGCACCTTGAAGAACTCAGCTTTGCTCTTTGTTTTCTTTCTTTTTTTCCCTTTTTGCCTTATTCTTTTCTATAACTGCTGGTTGGCCACCAGCTCCAGACCTAGGATTCGTGTCTCCGACTGAATAAGCAAAAATTCCCACCGAAGCCCAGGGAAAGGGAACAGCGCGTGGCGGGAGTGGGTCAGACCTTTTGCTTTGACGCTTTTAGGACAGGGCTGCTCAGCTCGGGCGCTGCCGACATGGGAGTGGGCAACGGTCGGTTGTGGGGCTGTCTCCTGCGCTGTAGGAAGTCGAGTGGCACCCCTGGCCTCCACCCACGAGAGGCCAGGAGCTCCCCCACACCAGCTGTAACCACCCAAAGTCTGTAGACTCATACCATGGCCCGAGTACCCTGTGTTCGGGTTCTTTATTTGGAAAACATACCTCCTCTAAACCGAGGTAACCTGGTTCATGCCAAGTGTGAATTTCATAAAAATACGCACGTGAGACCTCTGTCTTTCACTGCCTTGAAATTCAAAGGAGGGTACCCTGTTCATGGATCTGTTTTGCTGATGTCTTCCCCGTCTTCTTGAAGGCTGACATTGGTTCATGTGCTGGCCCCCAAGAGATGTTCTTCTTGGGTATTTCCTGTTGACTGGCTAGCCAGCCTTGCGTCTCGGGCTGTCCAGGCCAGGAAGGCAGGGCGGGAGGGGGCGGGAGGAGGCGGGAGGGACCTGAGTTCTGTCTGCTGGAGACCAGAGGCTGTGATGTGCTGCCGAAGTGTCCTGCCCTCTTACTGCTGTCCTCAGACCTGGCACCTGTTTGCTTTCTTGTTTGTGTGTGGGAAGAGCACCCGTGCCCCCCTTCCTGGCCCTTTCTGCCAGACTGGGATGGAGGGCGCCTTCTTCGTCCTCACTGGCATTCTTCTCTCATGTGCCCCCAAGTCCTGCATCACAAGGCTTCCCCCAACCACGAGTCAGTCGGGCTTTGGAAGGTGTCCTCCTGCATCTGGACCCGTCAAGTTTCACGCACCCTCTTCTCAGGTCCCCATATTTACTGGCCTCTTTTCCCTCTGCCCATGGCTTCTCCCCACGTGGCTTCCTTCTGTCTTCCTTGCCAGTGTCAGTCTTTGTTGAGAACATTCTAGATGCACGGTGTTGTATCAGCATCTATGGGCGGTACCAAGAGTGCCCCTGAGAAGAAGAGATCTGTGTAAATGGAAGTGATTGCAAGCAGGATGTGACCAAGGCCATCTCTGTTACAGTGAGGATGGGAGTGTCATGGAGAGGGGTGGGGGAGGGGCAGTAGAACCAAGAGGTCCTTCTCCCGCCCTCCGAGGCTCCCCTCCTGCCCTCAGCGTGGGCCTGTCTGTTCTGGACACGGGGCGCTGGGGGCTGTCAAGCAGGGCAGGCCTGGCGCCGGACCACAGCTGCCTGTCCCCATCCCTGCACTCACCCTGCCTCGGGACTCCCGGATGGTCCTGCTCCCCTTCTAGGCCCAACCTCGTCTCCCTGGACCTGAGCTTCAACGACCTGACAGACCTGCAGGGCCTGATTGCCAGCCTCAGCACCCTCCCGCACCTGCGGGTGCTTGTGCTCCAGGGGAACCCTCTGGCCCTGGTGCCCTACTACCGAGGCTTTACCATCGACAGCCTGTCCCGGCTCTGCGTGCTGGACGACATCACCGTGTCTCCCAGTGAGAAGCATCAGTTCCGGGGGCTCAGCCATAGTGGAGGTGAGGGAGCCGATGGGCAGACTGGGGAGTGGCTGGCACCGGACCCCCCGCCCCCAAGCCTCTGCTCGCCGGTCCACCATGGGACTGGGTGGCCTATCCCTACAGCTCCCCAGTTAGTCAGGGGTGGCTCACCTTCTTGATCAGAGTTCTCTCCCAGATTTTTAGTCCCTGTGAGTGGGATTTGGGGACAAGTGGTAAGGAGGCTGAAGCCATCCCAGGCCAACAGGAAGCATTCTGTCAATCCATTTCTGTACTCTTGTGGTGGCTTGAGATCACCCCCTTGTGGCCCACACCACAAGCTGCATCAGGGCCTTCTCAAGGTCAGGGCGATGGAGTTTGGTAATCATAGCTTCCGGTTTTGTGTGCCAGGCTGTGCTAAGGTAACATCGAGTCGTTATCTGTAAGCATCCTGTAAAGCAGCTACTGTCATTCCTGTTACATGAATCCGGAAAACAAGGCTTAAGAGGGGTATCTTCAAATCACTGTTTGAACTCGGCAGAACTGGGACTTGAACCCAAGTCTGCAAACCACGAGGCTCAACCGGGGAGGAGGGGAGAATAATGCAGGGACCGGGCTGGGCCTGCCCTCCCCTGCCGACCCGCTCACCTCTGCCCCTTCCCCTCGCAGACCTCTTGGCCCGTGAGGCCCAGCTTGTGGTGACTATTGGAAATGTCAAGGGCGTTCTGGACACCTCTATCCTGGACCCAGAACCGGGGCCTCAAGGCCCTTTTATCTCATACAGCTATTACGTGACCTACGACTTTGTGGAAGATGAAGAAGGAGAAAGAAGCGCGCACGGTGGCGTGCTGGCTGAGGTGTGTGCCCCGCGCGCTGCCCTGGGAATTGGGGGACGCGCGCTGCCCTTGGCTTCACGGGGTCTCCTGTGAGGCAGAACCGCTTCTTGGGGCCCAGAAAACCCCTTTACTCAGAACTTTCCGGTTCACACTCTACTCAGAAGGGAAGCGGCTCTATTCAGTGCCTTTCTTGCAGCTCGAGTTACTCACCTGTGCTCACCTCCTTCCTTTGCCCTTGAAATACAAGCAACATTTACAACCAGCCTGGCTGTCCCCCACCCCGCGCCTCTCCCCTAGTCTCCCATCGTCCTCCCCGTCAAAAGCAGACCCGAGGGTGTCCTCCAACCAGGAGAGACGGGGCACACCCGAACTCCTGCAGAAACTGTTACTGCTCCGACTCCCAACACGGACCTCTCAGAAGTGGCAAGACGGGCATTTTAAAAAAAACTTCCTGCCCGAGCCCGCGCGTTTGTTAGGGCTTCAAGTTCACCGCAGCGCAGACACCTGCTCCCGCACAGGCGCGAGGAGAAGCCCGCGCACAGCGCCCCCCGGGGTCTGGGTCTCTCCCGCAGATCGTCAAGCCCTCGCCCAGCACCGAACAGCTGGGCGAGGACATCCCTGAAGAGCTCTTCGGGGAGGCGGAAGACTCCCCGGAGTCCGGGCTGTCCAGCCAGTCGGGAGAGCTGGAGGAATCGGGGGCCTCGGACGGCTCCGGGCACTTGCCCAGGGTGACCGACTCCGCGGAGGAGCTGGCCAAGCTGCGGCCGCGAATAGATCCCCGGCTCTGCCCCTCCCCGGGGTAAGGACGGAGGCCAAGCGGGAGTAGGGCCCGGGGCGGGGGGGCGGGGTCCCGCGATCTCGGTCCGCGCCCCTTCCCGACCCGACAGCAGAGCGGTCACTGCAGCCCCTGGGGACCCTCTGGGCCTCTGGCCGCGCAGGTGCGGCGGGGTTCAGTGTTCCAGGCCCTGGGAGTCCTCCCCCCTCCCCGGACGCAGCTGCACCTTCTTTCCCCGAACCGCCAGGTGCTGGGAATGCGGGGCTGGCTTCAGTCCGCGCACAGGTGAGAGAGGGGGCAGCCCTCCCCCCGCCCTCGGAGTTGAAGACCTTCCCAGTCCGGCTTCTCCATTCATCCGGGATTTACTCTGGCTTCTGACCCGTGGTGTGGATCTGAGTCGCGGGTTCTTTCCCACCCGCCGAAGGCCCACCACGTGGGCGTCGTGCCTATCACGTGTTTTGGGGTTGTTTTTTTTGCGTATCAGGTGTTTTGTCTTATTTGATAAAGAATCTTCTTTGGTGATGAAGAATTTCACAAGAACTTGGAATCACTTGTTATTTAGTCTGGAAGCTCCATTAAACTGATTTTTAAGTCATTGCAAAACATGGAGCCTGGTTTGGGGTTTTTGTTTTCGCTTTTAACAAACTTCCTGCTATCAGCTGGCATTGCTATCTGTTTCTTCTGACGACCAGAGCTCAGAAAACAGAATCTGTGGCTGAGTTCTAATGAACCGAGCCTTCGCCCCCACAGATTTTGCAGCCGATGCCTTCAAGGAATTGGGAAAGCTGGTTTCTCTTGAAGCTAAAAGTTTTTTTTTTTTTTTTTTTTTAATGACTTAAAACCTCCACTGAAGGTAAATGATACAGGCTTGTGGAGAGTATGGGGGAGCTGCCCTGGGCTGTTTGGCTGAGTTCCTGTGGGTGACAGTGACGGAGGCGGCTACTCCAGCTGTCAGAAGAGGGGGAGCCCCCAGCCAGCCCCTAGCCAGGCTCCCCAGTAAACCCCAGCTGACAGCCTTGTGGTGGTGGTGGTTATTGAATTTTGGGAAATGGCAACAAAAAAGTAAGAACCACAAATGATTCTGCTTTTTAAAAAAAAATCATGTCAGTTAGAAAATAAAGGTTTCTTCTTCTGTATCCATTGAACTCATTCCATAGAATGAATTATTCTTATTTATTTATTTATTTATTTAAGAAGGCTCTACATCCCATGTGGGGCTTGAGCTTAGGACCCCCAAGATCGAGAGCCCCCATACTCTCCCGACTGAGCCACCCGGGCGCCCCAGAGGGAATTACTCTGAATGGTTTTGTGCGTAGAGATCCCTGTTTTTTCTTACACACTCATATATATGAACCTATATACACCTATAATTTTTTTTTAAAGATTTTATTTATTTATTTGACAGACAGATCACAAGTAGGCAGAGAGGCAGGCAGAGAGAGAAGGGAGGAAGCAGGCTCCCCGCTGAGCAGAGAGCCCCATGCGGGGCTCGATCCCAGGATGCTGGGATCATGACCCGAGCCGAAGGCAGCGGCTTTAACCCACTGAGCCACACAGGTGCCCCTACACCTATAATTTTTTTTCTCAAAAAGTGAACTCCTATTCTGTGTCTCGGTTTGAAATGTGCTGATTCCGCATGTGGCTGTGGACACACAGACCTATTATTTAAAAAAAAAAAACAAACAAATAATTCAAATGTAACCCACATATACAGAAGAAGCCACCTTGTGGCCAAGTGATGAGGCTCAGGGAACCACTGCCCTTGACAAGAAACAACAGACCAGAACCTCCGAAGGTTCCTTATGCCCTTCCCTCCTTCCAAGGGTCACTGTCAGCTCAACAAACACCATTAACTCGTGTGCCTCTCTTAGACCTTCCTATACATGGCATCGGGCAGTAATGCCGTGTGTCTGGCCTCCCGGCGGACGGCACCCCATCTTCCTCTGCCCCCGCCCCCCAGGACGGTTCTCTTCAGCACCGTCCGCAAGCCCTGGACTGACGTCATCCCCTGCCACTACGAGATGCATCACACGCTCCGGGATCTGGTGCCCCTCAAGGCCTTCCTGCTGGCAGGGACCACCGTGACCATCGTGGAGGAGAAGGTGGGTGACGGGGTTCCCGTGCTCCGTGCGTCGGTCCCCTTGTCCCCTCCTCCGATCTTCTGTCAGGGCGTCCTGGGGCCCTGCTGCCTTGTTGGCGAGGTCTCGGCGCCTTTCCAGCAAGATCCCGGCCAGCCCCGCGCTGGCCTCCTTCACTCGTGGGCACCTCGCTGTCTCCAGATTCTCTCCTGGCCTCCAGCCCCTCCACCTGTTGACGCCGTGTTGTCTACCAAGAGCGGAAAAGGGGAGGAAGACAAGAAGGGGCAGAAGGACAAAGACAAGAAGGGGAAGGACCAGAAGGACAAGGCTGGGAAAGCGGAGAAAGAGACGGTGCCGAAGGTACCACTGGGCTGCCCGGTGCCCGGGGCGGTCGTGGTGGCCGGGGGCGCTCTGGGCACTGTCCCTGCCGGGCCCCGTCCACTCTCCCCGTCCACTCTCCCCCAGGAGCAGAAGGCGTCCAAGAAGAAGGAGCTTCCTAAGGAGCTCCGGCAGGACCCGCCCATCCTGCGGGTGCTGGGCAGCGGCTTGGTGGCCTTGGAGCCCCTGCTGGTGGGGGAGCCACTGGTGTCCGAAGTGTGCAACTTCGGGGTGATCCGCACCTTGGAAACTGACAACCTGATCGCTCTCAGGGTAGGGGGGGCTCCTGCCACACCCCTCCCCACCGAAACAGCGCTGGGCCGGGAAGGGCTATGCGGGCCTCTGAGCCTCTCAACCTCCTCTGGAAGGCCCCGTGTTGGCAGGCCCCTGGGAGGCACGGGGAGGAGGAGGAGGAGGAGGAGGAGGAGGAGGAGGAGGAAGAAGGGGAGGAGGAGGAGGAGGAAGAGGAGGAAGAGGAGGAGGGGGAGGGCCTCCACCTCCGCCTGCAGCTGCGCCCAGCTCCCAGCTTGCTGGAACCCGAGCAGCGAGCCGCCCTCCCGGGTGTGAGGATCTTGGCCAGGGGGCAGGTCAGGCCCGCTCCTCCCTGGGCCACGGGGGGAATCTGCAGCCCCCCCTCCCCAGCGTCCCCCAACTCCAATAAGCCTCTCCCGTTCTTTCTCTCAGGATGCAAAGAAGAACAAGAACAAGAAAGCTAAAAAAGGTAAGAACTAATGATGGCAGCGGAGAGCGGGGAATGTTTCCTGAGGACCTTAGTCTGTCCCATGTGATCACGGGCCACAGCCGGGGGGGCTAAGAAACAACAGACATTTATTTCTGGCAGCTCCGGAGGCAAGGAAATCCAAGACCAAGGCGCCAGCGTCGCTAGGTAAGGGCCCACTTCGTGGCAGCCCCTTCTCGATGCGTCCTCACGTGGTGGGGGTGGGGGGTGCAGGGACTCTCTGGAGCTTCTTTTGTAAGGATCCTGTTCCCATTCCAGGCTCTACCCTCATGACCTTGTCACCTCCCAGGGCTCCCCTAATACCGTCACTTCTGGGGGTTAGGATTTCCAGCATGTAAATTTTGCAGAGACACAAACTCTCAGACCATAGCGGGACCTGGGGAAGGAGCAGCCTGATTTGGGGCCAAAGAAATGGAAGGACCGAGAATCCTGTCTTCTGGGCAGCGGGAGGGCCCTGCCCACCCTAAGGACCCAACCCCCCATCTTTCCTGCGTCCCTGAGACAGGAGCGGCCAGCTGTGGATCGGGCCAGGGGCCGGAGAGGAGACCTGGGGTAGGAGGCAGGCGAGGTGGGGGAGGGGGCTGAGTTGGGCCTGGCCCGGGGTCCTTCGGGCTTGGCAGTCTGGGGCCTGTTCCAGGTCATTGGCCGTCTTTGCCCACCTCGGAGTCTGGGTTTGGTCCCGGAAGAGGGGGCAGTCACCGAAGTGTCTGGGAGAGGGGAGCTTTGGACTGGAGCTGCAGAAAGAAGCAGTTGGCGCGGAAGGAGCCCCGGGAGACGGGGCCCGGCTGGGAGGCGGCCGCGGGGCCAGGCCAGGCCAGAGCGGCACCGTCCCCGACAGCCGGAAAGGGGACATGGCCAGGGCCCATCCGTGGGTGAAAGCCGCGGCAGGACGTGGCATTTCCACACGATGGGGATTCCTCAGCAGCACAAAGGAACAGAGCTCGGCCCGGGTATCGCCAGAGGAACCTTGACAAGGAGACGGCGAGGGAAAGAAGCCAGAGGGCCAGTCGGGGTGTGAGTCCGTCCATGTGAAGTGTCCCAGGACAGACGAGTCCACAGGGACGGAAAGTAGACCAGTGGGGCCTGTGGGAGAGGAAGGGGAGTGATTCTAATGGGTACAGGGTTTCCATGCGGGGGGGACGGAATGTTCTGGAATTACATCATGGGAATGGTCGAACAGCGTGGTGAACATACTAAAACCCACAGACCTGTACACTTAAAAATAGTTAGAATGTTGAATATGATGAGGATTTTATCTCAATGAAAGGAAGTTCACCTAATACAACAACAACGTAAAAGCAAGAAATGCTGAGGGCCCGGCCTGGAAGTGGGCGGCAGAGGCGGTGTGGACGGGATGCGTCCGAGAGTGACTGGGGGGGGGGAGGCGGGGGCCTCGGGAGAGGCTCTGCGGGGGGCCTGCGAAGCTGCACCCGCGGCTGGGCTGGGTTTTGCACCCGGGAACCCGAAGCGTGCGGAGCGCCCGAGAAGCCTGTCCCTCTCCTGTCCCTTGTCCCCCGGTGCCTTGTCCATCTCGTCTGCCTCCACACCAGCCAGCCCCCACGGCCGCCTCGCTGCACGGCCTTCCTCCCACGCGGCCACTCCGCCAGGCCCCCCACAGTCCCGCCGAGTCACTCCCCTGTTGGAATTTCTTCCATGACCTCCTGCTGGCTGCCTCCCAAAGTCCGAATGCCCATGTTCTGTGAGGCCTGCGAGCTCTGCCCGGAATTTACTCAGCTGCGTCATCCGTCGGATCTCAGCTTCGGGCACCTTCTTCAGGGAGGCTGAGCCTCCGGGTCAGCCTGGGCTCCCTGTTTTCTTCATAGCATCTGGTGGCTTTTGTCGTCATTGTTGTTGTTGTTTTGGTTTTTTGGGGTTTTTTAGAATTTTATGTGTTTGTCAGAGAGAGAGAGAGAGCATAAGCTGGGGGAGCAGCAGGCCGAGGGCCGAAGCAGCTCCCCACTGAGCAAGGAGCCCGATGAGCGACTTGATCCCAGGACCGGAGCCGAAGGCAGATTTGGAATCAACTGAGCCGCTCAGGCATCCTGAATCCGGTGTTCTCATCTATAGTAACCAGCACCGTGCAAACGATAGAGATACAAGCCTACGTGATTGTTTTATTTTTATCTTGTCCACGACAGTGAAACTACGGGGGTGTGTTTGGGGTGGGGGTCTGCGCCTGCATTCTTTAAAGTCCTAGAGCCCCCGGTCCCCGGCGTAGTAGGCTATCAACATGGATTGACTCAATGAATCAGTTCATAGGTGGTATTTAAAACCACGAAGATATGCGCACTTATGTTGACAGAGAAGAGGAAAGGGTTGAGCTCCGCACCCCGGGGACCACTACAAAATTTGAGCAGGAGGGGACAAGACCCGGAAGGATCACATTTAACCATGTCCTAAAGCACAATTCAAAGATACTGAAAGGAATACAAAACTACCACCCAAGTTGGGGCGCCTGGGTAGCTCAGTTTGTTAGGCATCAGACTCTTGATTTCAGCTCAGGTCATGGTCCTCAGGATCATGAGACAGAGCCCCACTCTGTGCTCTGTGCTCAGCGTGAAGTCTGCTTAAGATTTTCTTTCTCCCTTTCCCTCTGCCCCTCCCCCCAGCTCACATGCTCTCTCTCTCTTTCCAAAATAAGTAAAATCTTAAAAAAGAAAAAAGTACCCAAGGTAAAATTCACATCTACCATCCAGCAAAAAAACCTACCACACATGCAAAAAAAAAATTTAATATATAAGGAGAATTGATCAACCATAACTGACTCAGAAATGACATATGTGTTAGAATCAGGAGACAAGGACATTAAAGCAGTTATTATAATTACGTTCTATATATCTAAGAAGCTAAAGGGAAGATGGTGGTATGTAACAATATGGACTACAAACTAAACTTTTAGGGATGAAAGCAACCATGTCCCATTAGAAATACATTCATTGGGATTAATGGCATATTAGATAATTCAGAAAAAAAGATTAGTAAACTGGAAGCGGTAGAAACTACCCACAATTAAACTCAGAAAAATGGCTGGAAAAAAATTAACAGAGCATCATTGTTTTGAGACAAATTCAAAAGGAACTGATGTCCATCCAGTTGGAGTCCCTAAAGGAGAGAGGGGTAGGCAGAAAGCATATCTGAAGAAGTAATTGCTAAACTATTTCCAAGTTAGATGGAAATTATAAATACACCAATCCAAAAAGTTCAGTGAACTCAAAACTCAAGAAGCATGAAGAAAACTAAACCAAGCTACACAATAATAAAATCACTGATAAAGACAGAGGAACAAAGATTAAAGACAACAGCAGTCTTATCATCAGGAAAATGCCGAACAGAAGACAGTGAAAGAATTCTTAAACACTCAAAGAAAAATAACTGTCAACTTAAAATTCTTTGCCCAACAAAAATATCTTCCAAAAACAAATGTGAACTGAGCACTTTCCTAGACATAGAAATGCTGAAAGAATGTATCACCAGCATACTTCTATTACAAGAAATGTTCAAAGAAGTCCTGTAAGCGGAAGAAAATACTAGAGTGATCGAATCTGCACAAAGAATTCAAGAGCCCTGGAAACGCTAACTGTGGTTAAATATAAAGACTCCTTTCTTATTATTTAGCTATGTTTAAATGATTGTTAATTGTTTAATGAAAAGATACATTTCAGTGCTTATAACACCAGCAGAATGTATAATGACAGCAAAGAGACGAAGGGTGGGAGTAAGGAAGGAAATGGAAGTGTATCGCCATAAGGCTCCTATTTATTTCTATGTGAAGTGGTGTCGTATCACCTGAATATGGAAATTCAGAGGACCTAGAATAGCCAAAACAACTTTGAAAAAGAACAAAGGACATACACTGATGGACCTCAGGAAGGACCCATGCAGATATGGACATACGATTTCTGATCAAGCCGCAGGGTTAAGATGGTCTTAATTTTTTTTTTTTACACTTTTGTAAATCCTTTTATTGTCTGGCTTCATTGACAGTTGCATTGAAATAGCTGCATCTGCTGTTAATCTCTTGTGTTGCAGTGTTTGAAGTGGATGGAGAAAACCCAGTCTCATGGGTGTGTAACTGGAAAAGGGAATATTTTAATAGGCTTTCAAATAATGATATTTTTCTCTAATAGTATGTCAAATTTGACAACTAGTAGTTTTTTAAAGGCTGTTGCAGAGTCAAAACAATCTATATGGATGCATTTTTTTGTAGTCAGTTATGTTAAAATCCATCCATTGGTCTGCATTGCCTTTTTTTTTTTCCATTGCATTTTGAAGGGCACAAGCTGTAACATCAGGCATTGGTTATTTGTAAAATACTGGTTCACTGAGTGATGCAGATCTTTCAACTGTTGACACATTTCATTATACATCATCCAAAAATCACGTTCGGCACCCATATCATTAGAAGAGTCTTTGAGGACTGGGAAACTGTTACGTTCATGGTGGTAGATACAGTATTTCAAAATACTAATTTCTACTGGAAAGCTCAAATGTTATAAATTTATCAAAGTGCGTTCCGTTGGCTTCCGTGAAATGCCAGACTTCATGCGCTGTTTAGAAAATATCTGCCAAATAGTCACGTCGGAACAGCCGCGGTGAGTGTTCTTCCAGGTGCTCCCGGGCCGGGCAGCGGCTCGCCCCGCAGCTCGCACAGCTGCGCCCGTTAGATAATGGTCTGATGACGGGTGATCCCACTGCTCCTCCCTGCGGTGAAGGGGCTGGGATCTCGGGCTCGCAAACCGCGCTGCCCCTGGGCTCGGAGGACGGCTCTGCCGGTCCAGGGCGGCCGAGGGGCAGCCGGCACGTCTCTCGGGCCTCACACACGCGTGTTTTTATTTCTCAGAGAAGAATAAGCCTGCGGTTCACATGGACGACGGCGACTACCAGCCGCAGGCGCTGACGGTGGAGGTGCAGGTGCAGCTGAACCAGTACCGCTCGGCCGAGGAGGCGCTGCGGGAGATGTCCCTGTAGCGCGCGGGATTAAAGGCTGTTCTGACGACCGCGGCTCCGCGTGCGTGGGGCCGGGAGCGGGGGACCGGCTGGGGGGGGCCGGGCGGCCTCTCCGCCCGCAGGTGCGCCGCGGGTGCGCGAAGCCGCGTGGGGGAGGGGTCCCGCGGCGCCCCGGAGCCCCGCCCCCCCCGGAGCCCCGCCCCAGCCGGGCGGGCCCGGCGAGGCTAGAGCTCCGCTCCCGGCTCTGCGGCGCGAGCTCCTCGCCTGTCCCTGGCTCGGCGTCCCGGCTCCGGTAGGTCCGCGGGGGGGGGGGCTGAGCGGGCCCGGGGGCGCCTGGGGCCGCCGCTGCGGGGGCGGGCGTGTCTCCCCGTGCGAGAGGGGCCCGTGCCTCCGCACCGCCCGCGCACCCGCGAGGACGCTGGGTCTGGCGGCGGGGTCGTCTCCCCCCGGGGGGCCGTCGGGGCCAGGCGGCCTCCTGCTGCCCCTCGGCTTGCGTTCGCCCGCCGGGGCCCGAACGGCCGGAACCCGGCCTTGTGTCCGCCGCGGGGGCCCTGCTCCGTGCTCCGCCGACCCCGCCGGCCTTCGCTCCCCCCCCCCCAGCAGCCAGCTAGAGGCCGTCGGGTGGAGTGAACTAGCCCTTGGCACTTCCCTTTATTGAAGCGTGTCGGGACAACGAGCTCCCAGGGCCCGAGACGGCTGTCGCCCCAGAGACAACTGCAGACCCTTAGGACTCGGCAGCGCTCTCGCAGGGGGTCGTGCCCTCGCTGAAGCCCACGCGCGGTTAAGAACCGGGCTCTTGGGGGCTCCCAGGACTGGGGACCTGCGCTGGGCAGGTACCGAATTGGGACTCACAGCAGCGTGTGGGCCGGGGAGCCTGGGGTGGGGGAACGGCCCTGGGTCACACGTGGGGTGGGGGGCGCGGGGGCGCGCAGCGGGAGCTCCGGAGCCAAACCGCCGGCCCTGCGCCCCCCTCCGCCGCGGTGCCGGCCCGGGGCTCCCCGCCCACAGCTGCAAGTCCTCCCGCTCGCCTGCTCCGCGGCCGCCGCGCGCGTCCCAGCTGCGGCGTGGGGCTGGGCCGGTGCGCGTCTCCTCGCGGGTCTCCGCTCCCCTCTCCCTTCCGTAATCCGTCAGCTCAGCCGCAGCGGGAGGAACCTTTCTGGCGGTGTGATTTCTGCCGCCGCCGCCTCTGCTAAATCCTCCAGTGGGTCCCTGCTGAGGTTACAGTAAACCCGAGCCGCCCCCCAGGCCCTCGCCTTTAACGCCTGCCTTCCCGGGCCGGCGCTCCCCTCCCCGCCCCTCCCGGCTCCTCGCCCTCCTGCCCGCAAAGGCGTCTCCCCTCCACCTCCTCCAGGAGCCCCGCTTAACGCCGCCGGCCGCACTTTCCCCAGGGCTTTGTGGTTGGGTCCCTTCGTTCGGAGCTTTCTGACCCACCACGGGCTGGAATCCTCCTCCCCCGCCACGGGATGCCCTCACGCTGCTTTCATGTCTGCAGCGTCTGAAGTTCGGATTGGTTTTGTTTTGGTCTCTCTCCTCCACATCCCCGGCGGCTGGAAGAGATGCTTTTGTCCCGGTGGCAGCAGGGTGACAGGGATGGGGCGACTGCGGGTGGAGTGGACTGGGTCGAAGCAAAGGCCTGTTGGACAAGGACCACATGGCCGTGGAGGTGAAGGGGAGGGGCTGGAGGCCTGGCTTTGCTGCCCTTGATCTTGGGCAGTGTCCCCGGCTAGCTTCCGTTTCTGGGCCTTCGCTCTGGACTGCGGGGTCCCTGCGGGGAGAACCAGAGCTGCGAGAGGCCCGCGGCCGCAGGGGAGCAGCCCCGCACAGGCGAACGGCTTTCCTACTTGCTTTCATGCCCTTGTGTGCAAGGGGTTTGTTCTTAAACCCCCCCTTAAGCGACTCTTCCAAGAAACCTGTGGGAAAGAAGAAACTTCTTTCCAGAAGCTGCAGGAAGAAACTTGAGGCGGACGTGAAGGGTTTGTCCTGTGGTTGCCTTTGCCTGGAGGAGCAAACTCTGTAAGGGCCACGGCGGGGGCTGTCCGCAGCCCCACCGCGGGGCGGGTGGTTTGATTTTAGACTCGAGGGCCCTGAATGTCGGGTTTTGTGCTTGGAGTGAGTCTGACTGGAAACTGAACTAGCTGTGTGCCATTTTCACTGTAAGATACTCGAGTTTTCTGGGGAAAAGGAAGGTGCTCATGGTGCCTCAGGTTTTTGGTTTTATTTTTTTAAGTAATTTCGACACCCGGTGTAGGGCCCGCACTCACCACCCCGAGATCGAGTCACAGGCTCTTCCGACTGAACCCAGCAGGTGCCCCGGGGTGCCTCGGTTTCAAAGCAGCTGCAAGTGCTTCGGGGGAGAAGGTGCACGAGAGCCCCCCGATGCCCGCAGAAGGCAGGGCTGGCGGAGCACGTGTGCTTGGCCTGTCCCCTGGGAGAGGGGCTCTGGAAAGAGCCAAAGGACTCGCTGGGAAGAGTAAACCCAAGGCCGGCAGGAGCTTGGCCGCTGGGTGGCGGCCGGGGGAGGCGGAGGCTGGGCGGGGGCTGCGGCCGCTCACGCGCTCTCTCCCCGCAGGCCCTGCCATGTCCCGCCGGCTGGGCTGGCCCGTCCTCTACAGCCTGGCGGCGCTGCTGCTCGGCTGCCTGCTCTTCCTGAAGAAGGAGGCCAAGCCGGTGGGGGGCTCCGCGGCCCGCCAGCCCTTCTGGGCTCCCCCAGGGCCCCGCCGCAGCCAGTGTCCCCCCAACCACACGGTGGCTAACGTCTCCCTGTCCTTGCCTAGCCGTCACCGCCTCTTCCTGACCTATCGTCACTGCCGCAACTTCTCCATCTTGCTGGAGCCTTCGCGCTGTGCCGCGGACACCTTCCTGCTCCTGGCCATCAAGTCGCAGCCTGGCCACGTGGAGCGGCGCGCGGCCATCCGCAGCACGTGGGGCCGGGTCGGGGGCTGGGCGGGGGGCCGGCGGCTGAAGCTGGTGTTCCTCCTGGGGGTGGCGGGCCCTGCGCCCCCCGCCCAGCTGCTGGCCTATGAGAGTCGGGAGTTCGACGACATCCTGCAGTGGGACTTTGCGGAGGACTTCTTCAACCTGACCCTCAAGGAGCTGCACCTGCAGCGCTGGGTGGCGGGTGCCTGTCCTCAGGCCCGCTTCATGCTAAAGGGAGATGACGACGTCTTCGTCCATGTCCCCAATGTGCTGGAGTTCCTGGATGGCTGGGACCCAGCCCGGGACCTCCTGGTGGGAGACGTGATCCGCCAGGCCCTGCCCAACAGGAACACCAAAGTCAAATACTTCATCCCCCCATCCATGTACCGGGCCCGCCACTACCCGCCCTACGCCGGGGGCGGGGGGTATGTCATGTCTAGAGCCACCGTGCGGCGCCTCCAAGCGGCCGTGGAAGAGGCCGAACTCTTCCCCATCGACGACGTGTTCGTGGGCATGTGCCTGAGGAAGCTGGGGGTGAGCCCCACGCACCACGCTGGCTTTAAGACATTTGGAATACGGCGGCCCCTGGACCCCCTAGACCCCTGCCTGTACCGAGGGCTCCTCCTGGTGCACCGCCTCAGCCCCCTGGAGATGTGGACCATGTGGGCGCTGGTGACAGATGAGGGGCTCAGGTGTGCAGCGGCCCCCTTGCCTCAACTCCGAGGGGCGGGCTGAGTGAGTAGAGCCCGTGTGGATTTTCCCATCATGACGACAAACTGAGAACCGTGACCCTTACCCTGGTGGTCTATAGGAAATGCTAACTTCGCTTTTGTACCCCACCCCAACCTTGCTAACTCTGATTAAAAACACCGAAACCTCGCTTCACCTGTACCAGCACGTGTTCAATGGGGGCCAAGTTTGGCTCAGCGAATGCGGCCAGGACTCGGGTGCCGGTTGCTGGGTGGGGGGGGGGTTCCTGGAGCCCCCCGGGGCTCTGCCAGTCTGGGAAGTGAAGGAAAGAGGCCGCACAGGGCCCCAGAATATACACACAAACGTTTTCTTTGTGAAGTGCAAAACAGAAACGTTATTCTCCTTCAGATACGATAGAGACACTCGAAGGAAAGAAGGAAACGAGCAGCACGTGTTGGAGTATGTCCTGTTGAGCACCAGGTAAACACTCCGCCTTCAGTTCCGTAACAACAATGGGCTTCTGGCGCCTGGGCTCCAGCTGTCCTTACAGGCAATGGGGCCAGATCACAGAAGGCATCAGAAACACATAAAAAGAAATCTTATAAACGGGCTCCCCATTTCCCCCAAAACAACACACACTCCTATGGGGGGAGCAAAGACTAAATCAGATCTGAAAATGTAAGACTGGAAAGGGAAGTTAACCAGCTACTGAACTCGTGGGCGTGACGGAACAGGACCCCTCTCTCCGGCCAGGCTTCTGGGCTACCCTGGGTGGGAGGTAAAAAGATGGGGGGGTGGGAAGCTGTGCTGAGTGGGGCCAACGTTAAACAGGGTGAGTGCCCCCGGGCCAAGAACCAGGTCCTCGGGGTGGGGAGGGAAGGGGCCAGGCACTCACAGCTCACTAAGGCCTCTGGCCTGATGGGCCAGGGCAGGACCCGCGGCCTCCTCTCCGTCCAGAGAAGGCTGTGCCGCCCCTGCTTTCCCCAGGCTGAACCGGCAGACGCGGGCAGCGGCTCGGGCACTCAGTCCTCGCGCAGGTAGGCTTCCTGCTCCGGCTCGGCCCTCTCATCCCCTTCCTCGCATGTTTTCTGCCGGAGCTCCTCTGTCTGTGCTTCTGCCAACTTGGTTTCTGCTTTCTGGGAAAGCTGGCGCACTTCCTGCACCTGCGACTTCACCAGCTGAATGTGATTCCTGGCGGCGATCGAGGCCTGGTCTGCTCCTGCCGAAAGATGGACGGTTGGGGCTGGATGGTTGCACAGGGCGGAGGGCACCGGGGGGAACGAGGAAACCCTGGGGCTCCGCGGCTGGCATCTGAGCCCTTCCCTGTTGGAGACTTTCCCTGCCCTCCCTGTCCTCCCTCTCCGCACAGCAGAGACCTTTCTACCTCCACACCGAGGTCTGCATTTTTCTCCAGCTATGAGCAGCTATCATTATTAATAATTACAATTCCCACAGTCTCTTCATAGCACACAGCTCTTAGTACCGACACCTTAGGAATTTAACTACACAACAAACACATTTCTTTTTGACAACGTAACAGCTCCGTGGAATTGTCAAAGAGCTCTCTCATCACTCCACCCAATCTTCAGAGATGACCTCTGCTGGAAGTGCAAAGGGCATCCTTCTCACCTTTTATATGTATGGAGTGCACAGAGAAATACTGTCACCTTTTGTGTCTTTACGTATTGAACATATTTTTGCAATTTTTTTTTCTTTAAAAATGTGTTTGGGCTCTATCATTCTGTCTACCTGCTTCTAGTACGTCATCATAGAGCTCTGCCTATTTATCAACTGATCTAGAGAAGATCTGGTTCTTTCCAACCTTACTGTATTAAGAATCTCAGTACAGTGTTAAAGGCAGTGGAGAATTGTAAGCACCCCTCTTCTGACCTTGATGGGAATGCCTCTCTTATTTCATTACTAAGTAGAATTACTTAACCTTTATCATGTTAGGAAAATTCTATTTGTAACTGTACTCAGGTTTATGGCATAAATGGGTACATTTCACTGACGGCTTCGGGGCATGTACTGACACGACACGGCCGCCTTCCTCATCTCCTGCAGGTAATCTCAAGTAGTGAGTGATGTTGATAGTTTTTTTTTTCAGTATTGAAGTATCTTGTATTTTGAGGGTGAATGGCTACATTTGGCCTTATGTCCATATAAGTGATGCCGACCATAGTTTTGTTCCAGTGCTGACCTAGTACAGTTGGGGGTCAGGCCCATGCTGACTTTGTACAGTGACAACCGGTAGGAGACTGGCCATCGTGCTCTATACACAGGAATTCTGTTTCTTGAAGATCTGCTAAGATTCTCCATAAAACAGCCTGGGCTTGATGTCCATTAAGATTTTTATTTATTGGGGCGCCTGGGTGGCTCAGCAGGTTAAACCTCTGCCTTCGGTTCAGGTCATGATCTTCGGGTCCTGGGATCGAGCCCCACATCGGGCTCTCTGCTCAGCAGGGAGCCTGCTTCCCCCCCCCCCCCCGCCTGCTTGTGATCTCTGCCTGTCAAATAAATAAAATCTTAAAAAAGATTTTTATTTAGAGAGCACGAGCAAGCACATAAGTTGGGGGAAGGCGCTGAGGGAGAGGAGAAAATCCTAAGCAGACTCCCCACTGGGCACACAGCCCCATGGGAGCTCCACCTCACAACCCTGAGATCATGACCTGACCAGAAATCCAGAGTTGGATGCTTAACTGACTGAGCCACCCAGGCGCCCCTATTTCTGTAAATCTTCTTACACGTTTTATTTCACACGCCTACATCATTCGTAACTTCCTTATCCACTCATCTACCATGGACACTGGGTTGCTTCCGCATCTTGGCTCTTGTAAATAATGCTGTAAACACCGGGGAGTGTGTATCTTTTTGAACGTGTCTTTGTTTTCTTTGGGTAAGTACCCAGTGGTGGAATTAGTGGATCATGCAGTATTTCTATTTTTATTTTCTTGAGGAACATCCATACTGTTTCCCACGGTGGGTGCACCCATCTACATCCCGACTAACTGTGCACAAGGGCTCCCTTTCCTCCGGATCTGGCCAGCACTTGTTATGTCCCAACTTTCTGACAGGAGCCATTCTGACTGGCGTGTGGGGTTCTCTTGTGATTTGCATTTTCCTGGTTATTAGTGATGTTGAGCATCTTTTCGTGTGTCTGTTGGCCATCTATATGTTTCTTTGGAAAAATATCTCTTCAGATCCTCTGCCTATTTTTTTCTTTTCGAAGATTTTATTTATGAGAGAGAGAACAGGAGAGGGGAGGAGGTCAGAGGGAGAAGCAGACTCCCCGCAGAGCTGGGAGCCTGATGTGGGCCTCGATCCCGTAACTCCAGGATCATGACCTGAGCCAAAGGCAGTGGCTTAACCAACTGAGGCACCAGGCATCCCTCTCTGCCTGTTTTTTAACTGGATCTTTTTTTCGTGTTGCGTGGTCTAAGTTCTATATGTATTTTGGATATTAACCCCTTGTCAGATATATAATTTACAAAGTATCTTCTCCCATTCAATAGCTTGCCTTTTTTGCTGACAATTTCTTTTGCTTTTTATTTTGGTGGGTGTAGTCCCAATTGTAATTTTTTTTTGGCGGGTGTAGTCCCAATTGTAGTCCCAATTTTTTTTGGCTTTTTATTTTGGCGGGTGTAGTCCCAATTGTAATTTTTTTGTTCCCCATTCATGTGTTGTTGAGGGTGATGGCTGAGATTACTGCCTATGCTTGCTTTCAGATTTATGGTTTCCGGCCTCACGCTCAGGTCTTCAATCTGTTTATTTTTGTGTGCACGGTGTTAAAGTGGTCCAGTTTCACTCGAGTGTAGCTGTCCAGTCCTCCCAACACCATCTGTTGGGAAACAGACCGTCTTTTCCCCGTAGCATAGTCTTGCCTCCTCTGCCGCAGACCCGCTGACCACACGGGTGTGTGTTCACTTCCGGGCCCGCCCCCTCTCCTGTGCCGTCCATCAGTCTCTCTGTGCCCGCACCACACTGTCCTCCTGCAGATGTGGAGTGTGGTTTGACATCCAGGACTGTGATACCTCCGGCTTTGTTCTACTTTCTCAAGATTACTTTGGCTAGTCGAAGTCTTGTATGGCTCCATACAAACTTGAGGATTATTTGTTCCAGTTCTGTGAAAAATGCTACTGGTACAGTGATGGGGCTGCAGGGACTCTGTAGCTTGTTTGGGAGAGTAGCATTATCTTAACAATATTAATTCTTTGAACGTGCGAGAACATGGTGTGTCTTTACATCTCTGTTGTCTTCAATTTCTTTCCTCAGTGTCTCATAGTTTTGACAGTATGTGTCTATCACCTCCTTGGATAAATTTTTTCCCAAGTATTTTATTGTTTTGGATGCAATCGTAAATGAGTTGTTAAGATTTTTAAAAGATTTTTATTTTATTTAGTTTGTTTTGTGTGTGTGTGTGTGTGTGTGTGTGTGTGTAAGCGAGGGAGGGGCGGAGGGAAAAGGAGAGAGAATACCAAGCTGACTCTGTGCCCAGCAAGGAGCCCAACACAGGTCTCAATCCCACAACCTCGAGACCATACCTCAAGCTGAAATCAAGTGTCGGATTAGTCAGAATAGTTCAACCAACTAAGCCACCCAGGTGCCCCTTGTTAATCTTTTTTCTACCCCCACCTTTAGTAAACCATTGAGTATGATGTTAGCTATGGGTTTTTCATATATGGCCTTTATTTTGTTGGGGGATGTTCTCTCTAAACACACTCTGTTGAGAGGTTTTAACATGACTGGATGCTGTATTTTATCAAATGCTTTTTTTCCCCCTTTTTTGCATCTGTTGAGTTGCACCTATGGTTTTTATCCTTCCTCTTATTAACATGAGGTATCACATTGATTTGCAAATATTGAACCATCCTTTCATCCCCAGAATAAATTTCATTTGATGTTGGTATACGATCTTTTTAATGTATGACTGAGCTCAGTTTGCTAATATATTTTTTTAAGATTTTACTTGACAGTGTGCTCAAGTGAGCACAAGCAGGAGGGACAGCAGCAGAGGGAGAAACAGGCTCCCACTGAGCAGGAAGCACGACTCGGGGCTTGATCCCAGGACCCCGTGATCATGACCTGAGCCAAAGGCAGAGGCTTAACGGACTGAGCCACCCAGGCGCCCCAGTTTGCTAATGTCTTATTGGGGATTTTTGCATCTATGTGCATCAGAGATACTGGTTTCTGGTTTTCTTTTAAATATTTATTTGAGAGAGGGTGTGTGTGCGTGCAGGGGTGGGGTGGAGTGGGGTGGAAGTTGGGATGGACAGAGGAAAAGGGAGAAAGAATCCCAAGCAGACTCCCTGCTGAGTGCGAAGCCTGATGCAGGGGCTTGATCTTAAGACTGTGACATCCGGACTGAAACTGAAACCAAGAGTAGGAAGGTTAACGGACTGCACCACCCAGGCATCCCTGGTTTTCTTCTTTTTGTAGTGTCTTTGGTTTTGGCATCAGGATAACGCTAGCCTTGTAGAGTGAATTTGGAAATTTTCTTTCGTCTTCTGTTTTTCAGAGTAGTTTGAGAAGAACCAGGTATTTCTTTTTTAAATGTTTGGTGGAATTCAATTTGGTGAAGCCATCTGGCCTTGGACTTTTGTTTGTTGGGAGGTTTTTTTTTTTTTTTTTTTAAATTCCATCTCATTACTAATTATTTTTCTGTTCAAATTTTCTATTTCTTCCTAATTCACTTTTTGGAAGATTTTTTATTTTTTTTTATTTTTTATTTTTTATTTTTTTTTTTTTAAAGATTTTATTTATTTATTTGACAGAGATCACAAGTAGGCAGAGAGGCAGGCAGAGAGTGAGGAGGAAGCAGGCTCCCTGCTGAGCAGAGAGCCCGATGCGGGACTTGATCCCAGGACTCCGGGATCATGACCTGAGCCGAAGGCAGAGGCTTTAACCCACTGAGCCATCCAGGTTCCCTGGAAGATTTTTTAAAAAGATTTTATTTATTTATTTGACAGAGACACAGTAAGAGAGGGAACAAGCAGAGGGAGTGGGAGAGGGAGAAGCAGGCTTCCCGCTGAGCAGGGAGCCCGATGCGGGGCTTGATCCCAGGATCCCGGGATCATAACCTGAGCCAAAGGCAGACACTCAACAACTGAGCCACCCAGGCGTCCCAGATTTTCTATTTCTAGGAATTTAATATTTCTTTTAGACTGTCCAATTTGTTGGCATATAATTTTTCATAATATTCTTTTAAACCTTTGTATCTCTGTGGTGTTCGTTATTTCTCTTCCATTTCCAATTTTTAATACTTTCTTTTTTTTGAGTCTGGTGAAGGTTTATCCATTTTGTCTATCTTTTGAAACATCGAACTCTTGGCTTCATTTTCTTTTTCTTTTTTTCTTTTTTGAGTAATCTCTATACCCCAATCTGGGGCTCAAACCCAAAAACCCAAGATCAAGAGTGACATGCCAGCCAGGCGCCCCTGGCTTTACTGATCCATTTTTTAAAATTTCCTATTTAGGCGCCTGGGTGGCTCAGTTGTTAAGCATCTGCCTTTGGCTTAGGTCATGATCCTGGGGTCCTGGGATGGAGCCCCGCATCCGGCTCCCTGCTGAGCAGGAAGCCTGCTTCTCCCTCTCCCACTCTTCCTGCTTGTGTTCCCTCTCTAGCTCTGTCAAACACATAAAATCTTAAAAAAAAAAAAAAGTCCTATTTATTTCTACTCCAATCTTTATTGTTTTGTTCCTTCTACTAGCTTTGGGCTTTGTTCTTCTTTTTCTGGTTCCTTTAGGTGTAAGGTTAGATTTTTTTGAAGTGTTTCTTGTTTTTTTGAGGTAGGCCTGTGTTATTGCAAATGCAGAACTGCTTTTGCTGTGTCCCAAAGACTTCAGACCATCATGTCTCCATTTTTCTCCATGTATTTTTTTTTTTAAGATTTTATTTATTTGACAGAGATCACAAGTAGGCAGAAAGGCAGGCAGAGAGGAGGAAGCAGGCTCCCCGCTGAGCAGAGAGCCCGATGCGGGGCTCAATCCCGGGACCCTGAGATCATGATGTGAGCCGAAGGCAGAGGCTTTAACCCACGGAGCCACCCAGGCACCCCTGCATGTATTTTTTTCTCTTTGTTTTCTTGGTTGACCCTCTTGTTTAGTAGCATGTGTTTGTGTATCTTTCAAGTTGTTTTTTTCTTGAAATTGATTTCTTGTCTCAATTCATAGTGGTAGGAAAAGATACTTGGGAGGGTTTCAATTTTAAACTTAAAACTCGTTTTATGGCTTAACATACAAGCTATCCTGAAGAACTTTCCACGTGCGCTTGAAAAGAATGTGTATGGTTTTGGGATGGAAGGTTCTGTGTGTGAATGTTAGGTCCATCTGGGCTAATGTGTTCAAAGCCACTGTTTCCTTCCTTTCTGTCTGTATCGTCCATCCTTTGACGTAAGCGGGGTGAAGCCTCTTGTTATCACTGTGTTACTGTCAACTTCTCCCTTTCTGTCTGTAAGTATTTGCTATATAAAGGTGCTCCTATGTTGGGTGCGTATTTTCCGACGGTTCGGTCTCAGATGGATTCCTTATCGTTATGTACTGCCCTCCTGTCTCTTGCTACCGTTGTTGTTGTCGTTAGGTCGCGGGAAGTGGGGGGGGAAAGGGAAAGAGAATTTTTTCTTTAAAGGTTTACTGTAGAGGCACAGTGCTCATGGGGGTGGAAGGGCAGAGGGAGAGGCAGTGAGATCTTAAGCAGACTCTGAGTGGAGTACGGAGCCTGACACTGCGTTCAGTCTCGTGACCTGAGCTGAAACCAAGAGTCGGTCAGATGCTCAACAGACTGTCCCACCCATGTGCCCTGAGAGAGGATCTTAAGCAGGCTCCATGCTTAGTGTGGAGCCTACACAGGGCTTAATCTCATGACCTTTTGATCACGATCTTAGCCAAAATCAAGAGGCAGATGCTCAACTGCCTGAGCCACCCAGGTGTTCCACTATATTCTTTGTTTTAGTCTGTTCATCTGATAGAAGTATCCCTCCCTGCCCCCCCTTCTATTTGCATAGTATATATATTTTATCCATCCCTTCACTTTGTCTGTATGTGTCTTTAAGTCCGAAGTGAGTCTCTTGCAGGCACCTTATAAATGGGGCTTGTTTTTTATCCATTCAGTCACCCTATGTCTTCTGATTGGAGCACTTAGTCCGTTTACATTTAAAGGTAGTATTAAGTATGTACTTACTGCCATTTTGTATTTGTTTTCTGGCTGTTTCTGTTTCTCTTACTTTCTTTTCTCTTATGAGTTTGATGGTTTTGTTCCTTTGTGTATCTATTATAGATTTTTCATTTGTGGCTACCATTAGGTTCATATGTAACACCTTACATGCACTGTCATCTTTATTAAGGTGTTCGTAGCTTAAGTTTGAACATATTCTGAAAGCATTACATTTTTACTCCCCTGCCCCCCATATTTTATGCGTGTCTTATTTTACATCTTTTTGTGTATCCCTTGACTAATTTTTATAGATATAATAGATTTTTACTACTTTTGTGGTTTAACCACCATGTTGTCTTTCTAAATGAATAATATTTTTACCAAATATATTTGCTTTTATTTGTGAAATTTCCTCCTTTCAGAATTTTCTTTAATACGTCCTACTATATGGCTGGTCTAGTGGTGACGAACTCCTTTAACTTTTGTTTGGGAAACTACCTCTCCTTACGTTTTGAATGATAACCTTGCTGGGTATTCTTGGTTGTAGGTTTTTTCCTTTTAGCACTTTCCACATACTATGCCACTTCCTTCTGGGCTGCAAAGTTTGTGCTGAAAAACCAGCTATCAAATACCCCTCCTGGGGTATCCCTTGCCTGTAACGGTTTTGCTGTTTGTAAAATGGTTTATCATTACTTTGGCAATATCATGTCCTGGCGCTTCATCTCGTTAAGGGCTCTTTGTGCTTCGTGGACCTGGATGTCTGTTTCCTTTTTCGGATTAGGAACGTTTTCTGCCCCATTCTGTGTCTCTTCTTCTGGGATCCCTATAGTGCAAATGCTATTACACTTGATGTCACTGAGTTCCCTTAACCAGTTTTCATTTTTTTTATTTATGCCATTCAGCTTGTTTTCCATCACGGTGTCTTCCAGGTCGCTGACCCATTCTTCTGCATCCCCTAGTCCGCTGTTGATTCCTTCTGGTGTATTTTTTTATTTCGGTTAAATTCTTCAACTCTGACTGGTGGTTTGTTTTTTTGAGAGAGAGAGACCGAGAGCAGGAGGAGTGGGAGGGGCAGAAAATCTCAAGCAGACTCTGTGCTGAGTATGGAACCCCATGTGGGGCTCGATCTCACAACCCTGAGATCACCACCTGAGCCGGAACCGCGTTGTCAGACGCCTAACCTACTGTGCCACACAGGCACCCTTTTTTGCATTTTCTTTGTTAAAATTCTCCATTCATTCACTTTTTTCTCAAGTCCAGTATCTTTACGAACATTACTTTGAATTCTTTATCAGGCACACTGCCCAATGACTGGTACCCTCTGAACTGTTTTAATGCTCTTTTAGTCTTGAATCCTTATTCTGACACTTCTCTGCCAGCATTCTGGAGCAGCTTTCTTTTTGTTAATAATGACTTGATTTAGCTTTTTGTAAACTTTCAACCTTCCTACATCATTTTGTTTTAGCTGTCTCTGTGAACTGTTTTTGCTGTGATTTTTTTTTTTTTTTTAAGATTTTATTTGGGGCACCTGGGTGGCTCAGTGGGTTAAAGCCTCTGCCTTCGGCTCGGGTCATGATCCCAGGGTCCTGGAATCGAGCCCCGCACTGGGCTCCCGGAGCCTGCTTCCCTTCCTCTCTCTCTGCCTACTTGTGATCTCTGTCAAATAAATTAAAATCTTAAAAAAAAAAAAATTATTTGACAGAGAGCACAAGCAGAGGGAGAGGAAGAAGCAGGCTCCCTGCTGAGGCATTAGGGCTTCATCCCAGGGAGCTGGGATCATGACCTGAGCTAAAAGGAAGACGATAACTGAGCCACTGAGGTGTCCCTGTCGGTGATTTTTTTTTTTTTTAACATACTCAGTTACTGTGATGACTTATGTTGGAACTTGTTCTATTTCTTTTAAAACTTCCCTGTCTTAATTGAATTTACCAAGTTTTCTTTGTTTAGCAAGGTCTAATGTTGAGCTGATGATGTCTCTTTTCTTTTTTTTTTTTAATATTTATACATTTTTTTAAATTTTTTATCTTTTCTTTTCAAAACAACTATCGCGGCACGCTTTCACTTTTCTCCCAAACTGATTTAACACTCCGAAGTTTTGACAAGTTTACAAGTTTTATTGAATTTTGTTCATTCTTCTCAGTTCCTTCCTAATTTTTTTCTTCAAAAAGTAGTTTTTTCAGAAAGCATATGCAGTTGGTAAACAGTATTTTTAGGTCTGAAATAATGATATTTGACTGGATGTAAAATTATAGGTTACTGATTTGTCACCTTGCATCCAGGGTTGTTGATGAGAAGCCACATCAGATTATACTCCCTTCATACGTAAGTCTCTTTTCTTATAGAAGTATTTTTCTTTGTATATTTTACATTGAGCCTTTTTTGCCATGATTTAAAGTGTGAGCCCTAATAGTTTTGTGAAAGTCTTTTTTTCCCAGATAATGGTTATACTTTTATTTTCCCTTTTCTCTAGCTCAGTCGAAGGCTACCTGGGAATGTTCACGCCGGAAAGCCCCAGCAAAGCCCCAGCAAACGTCCCTGTTCACTGTATCCAGAAACCCTGCTCCCACGTCGGTTTCACCCTCCATTCCACTTGTGCTTCTAGGATCGCAGATTCCTTTAGTTAACTAAGACTTTTTTGTTTTTACTTTAAAAAATACGTATTGTATCCTTTTTAAGATTTGGTACAACAGACCCTACTCTATTATCTTAAAGTCAGAAAACAGAAATTTCTGTGAGCTACCCAGTTTGAGACTAAATTCAGGTAAGAATAGAGTTTTCTTCAAAATATAGTTAAAAACCTTCAGCTCACGCCCACTGGGTGGATTGAGAGGTTCAGAAAACATCCTGGTGAATGCGGAACTGCATTTTCTGTACTGGGACCCAGAGAGGCGGAGGCTTCAGCATCGTGCTGAATGCCAGTGTGGCTGCTTCCTTATGCACCAGCATATCTCAGTGCATTTCGTAACCCTTCGGTCCCCATTTTCTTCATGTGTAGACGTGGGGATGCTAATCCTCAGTTCCTTACACTAAAAATGCCTACAAATACTTACTGCAAAGCATGGAACAGACCAGTATTCAATAAATGGTAGTTGCTATTTGTCCTGGATTTGCCACTGACTAGGATTCCGGGTCTCCATTTCTCCCATCTATACAGGTTCGCACCAATGGGTGGTCTCCAGTCTCCAACTGTGCCACTGTACACCCAGTTATCCATAAATACCGGGGTTATAAAAGGAACAAAATGCTTAAAAATGATTTAGATGCAATTATTCCAATGGGCAATAGCTGTATCATTTTCCAGATACGGACTCCCTAGCTAGTGGAAATGGGGAATTTTCTCACAAAGTTAGAGTCACGTGGGCCTTAGACGAATCTACATCCCTCATTTTACGGCGAGACGAAAACTCAAAGGGCCCCTTGGCAGTACACTCTGAACCTACCAGTTTGGTACGCAGCTTCTGCCGCCATCTCTGAAAGACCAAGTGCGGTCAGCCAAGTGGTTTCCAACTTCAAGTATTCTTGTTGTTTTGAAGTCATCTGTAAATTAGAGACGGCACTTGAGACAATACGAAGAGGTTAATGAGCACGTAACACGGGCTTATTCCAGACAGACTTAGAGGACAGTCACTGTTAGACACCACGACGAGGCAGGGGCACTAACACAGAAACGTCTGTTAACGTTCTGCTTACCTCAACTCTGGCTCCTATGATCACCTGCCACACCTCATCTTCCTCCTGTGAATTCATTTTCCCAAGTAAACTTGTATATTGTCGGTACAAAGAAATTAAGGTATAAACAGCCTACAAACACAGAATAAAGGAAGTGAGGCATGTTAGGATCTGTGAGATTTACACCCCAAGGAGAGAGAGTCCTGTTACAGCAACCCATTCCGTCCTTCTGCCTCACTGAAGTCGCACTACCGCAGCAGGTAGAGGCATTAGCCCAGGACATACGTATTTCCACTTGTCAGATTCTGTGTTTCTAAAAGTTTGTTAGGAATTCAGACATAGAGAATACAACATAGAGGAAAAACTCAGAAGGCAGAGGGAAAAACTGCTGAAAAATGAAGGTACGATAAACCAATAAACAAGGATTTGGATTATCCAGATACCTCTCTACACGGGTAAGTGGTTTTCAAACTGTCCCCACAGCGAAGCGCCTGGTGCCGTGAGTAGGAGACTCTAGACCCCTTTACCCGTAACTGCACCTAATCAGCTTGGTTTTGTCTTATATACTGGGCTGCTATATTTAAAGATTTTTCTTTTTCAGGGAGCCTGGGTGGCTCAGTCGCTGAGCGGCTTCCTTCAGCTCAGGTCGTGATCCCAGGGTCCTGGGATTGAGGCCCGCATTGGGCTCCCTGCTCGGCAGGAGGCCTGCTTCTCCCTCTCCCACTCCCACTGCTTGTGTTCCCTCTCTCGCTGTGTCTGTGTCAAATAAATACATCTTAAAAAACAATTTTTTCTTTTTCTTTTAAAAAGGGTTCCTGGAAAAAAATCTAAAAATCACTGCTTTAGGTCAAGGGCTCAATCAACTTTTGTTGTAAATATTTTAGGCTTTATGGGCCCTATAGTCTGTTACAACTATTCAACCTACAAAAGCAGTCTTAGAAAATACAAAGAGATATAGACAAATATAGAACATATAGACAAAGGAGGCTGGCAACACTCCAGTGTTGCCACAGAAACAGATAACCCGCTAGATTTGGTTTACAAGCCACAGTCTGCTAAGCCCTGGTTTAGATGATCGAGACTCAACAGGACGACACTTACCTTAGTATATTCAGTGATCGCTTCAATCAGTGCGTATGTGGTCTGCGAGAGAAAGGTGGAGGTGCTGTCTGTTACCAAAGACACAGCCCTCCTCATTAACGCGTCATTACTAAGAGAATGAGGTTCCAATTTCTGAAAGACATAAACATTTTCACTCAACTTCTAACCTGAAGCTCAAACCGAGAACTTCTTCATAGCTAAAGAAACAAGTGAAAAACACCTCCCACACTGCGACTGCCTGTTTTCTTTTTAGGCTTTGTTTCGGCTCTTAAAGACCATAGAGGAGTGCGCCTTCCATCTGCTTTTATGCTTTATGCCGTGTTCCAAACGCCAAGCGTTTCTCTACGTGAAATAAAAGTCTAGTAATTAGAAGCAACAAATCTGATGAAGTTATGATTCATTCATTACCACAGTGCTAGACACTTGGGATATGAAGACATATAAGATATATTCTCTGTCCTCAAAGACTTCAGATGGGGAAGGGGAGGCGCTGGGGCTGAGAGAAAACTTGAACAATTAATGCAAATCAAGTACTATGGGAGCTATGGCAGAAGTTTGTGTAAGTATCTTTTTTTAAAGATTTTATTTATTTGAGAGAAAAAGAGCACCAGGGAGAGGAAGACCCCCTGCTGAGCAGGGAGCCAGCCGTGGGGATTGATCCCTGGACCCTGAGATCATGACCTGAGCCGAAGGCGGACACTAAACTGACTGAACCACCCAGGCGCCCCAGACGTCTGTACAAGCTACAAGTAGGGGCATGCATGAAAAACAGTCACTTCTGTATTGAATGAAAATAGCTTAAAGATGCTTTACAGAGTGGATGAGGGATAAGCTGAGTCTAAGAAAGTAGGTGGGTGGATGGGGGAGAGCGATTCTGAGCAGAATGAACAGTACAGTCCTGGGTAGGGGGTGGGGACTCTTCACTCTAACCTCAGCTATTAAAAAAGAAAAAAAGCCAATGTAACTATCTCAAGAGTTAAGGAAGTGTGGCCACCTTAACTAAATTCAAGTGTTCCCTGCTTTCTGAAAGTTTGCGTGAAGTCTCTTTGCTTTTAAGGTATCTGACTGTATTCGTACCTGACTTCAAACACCAAAAGTCCGGAGAGGATTTTCAGGTTTACAAAGAAAAGCCGTCACTGTACTAAATGTCCTTTACAAAAAGCAAAGTGTCATAACATGAGCTTTTGGAAAGATACTCTTCACTGTATGTTGAATTATGAAAGGTTTATAAGAATGCTCTACTTGGGGCGCCTGGGTGGCTCAGTGGGTTAAAGCCTCTGCCTTGGGCTCAGGTCATTGTCCCAGGGTCCTGGGATTGAGCCCCGCATCGGGCTCTGCTCAATGGGGAGCCTGCTCCCTCACCCCACCTGCCTGCTTCTCTGCCTACTTGTGAGCTCTGTCAAATAAATAAATAAAATCTTAAAAAAAAAAAGTTATCAGTCAAGAAATCTTTGACAAATGAACAAATCCAGAATTTTCCTTTACAATTAAGTAAGTATCCATTATGTGTCTTGCACGGAAGGTACAGAAAGAGTGAAAAGAGTATTATTTCTGCTCACTGGAAGCTAACTTTGATATACTCTAACTTACATTTTAATAATACATTTTATTTTAATCTCAGCAGAGGGCATGATCCCACAACCCTGAGATCACAACCTGAGCCCGAACCAAGAGTCAGACACTTAACCGGCTGCACCGCCCACACTGCATCTAATAAGTTTTCACTTGCTCAACAGCCCAGGTGTTACCACTTTTTTATAGAGGAGGAGATGGAAACTCCGAATATTCTGTTACAGAAACTCTCCCAAAAAGTCACATTATCTAGACCTTAAAGCACACCTTCGTCAATGTTTGTGCCCTTTCTGTGATGCTCCACTGACTCAGGAGTGTGTAATCACCCAATATCAGAATACAGCACCAGTGGTCAGAAAGACAGAGATCACTGTTGGTCAGAAACTCTGAAAGGCATTAAAAAGAGGTGGGACTTGGGCCTGAAGAGAGCCAGGATGAGAACTGTCAGGCAGCCTGGGGAAGAAGAAATCATGAGGAGAAGAACACATCCATTGCATTCAGGGAACGTCCAGGGATCTGACCTGGTCACAACAAAGGGCACGAGGGAGGGGAGAGAGCGAGGAGACGAGTACGGGGAGAGCTGGCTGGGTTTTAGTTCTGCAACACACAATGGGAGCTGCTGCAGGTTCTGAAGAACAGAAGTGGAACTACTGTTCCTGCAGGAAAATGACCTGAGGCTCCTGTCATGCGGCCCAGAACTGAGGTAACTGGGGCTGAAGAAAAATGTATGAATTGATAAAGGACAAACCCAGAAAATTCGTTTTTTTTTTTTTTTAAAGATTTATTTATTTATTTGATACAATGAGAGAGATCACAAGTAGGCAGAGAGGCAGGCAGAGAGAGAGGAGGAAGCAGGCTCCCCGCCGAGCAGAGAGCCCGACGCGGGGCTCGATCCCATGACCCCGAGATCACGACCCGAGCCGAAGGCAGAGGCTTTAACCCACTGAGCCACCCAGGCGCCCCCAGAAAATTCGTTTTAAGGGAAGAAGAAATGCTATGCTAATTGTGGCAGAAAATGGCCTGGTGTTCACGTAAGAGTTTTAGAATCAACAATTCATGAACAAGCAGAGATCAGGCTCATGAGAAAGCCTAGGGAGATGCTGAAAAGACTTGTGATCAATGGAATTGATCTTTTTTTTTCTTCTAAGATTGTATTTATTAATTTCAGAGAGAGAGAACACAAGTGGGGAGGGGAGGAGCAGAGGAAGAGGGAGAAACAGGCTCCCCACTGAGCCGATTCCAGGCTTGATCCCAGGACCCTAAGATCAGGACCTGAGCCAAAGGCAGACGCTTAACTAACTGAGCCACCCAGGCGGCTCTGGAATTGATCTTCTTGTTGTGATAAACACACATTCATGTATTAGAAGTATTTTGTCAAAATGGGGTTTGCTTAGTTTCCTATTTAGCTCTTTCTCAGAAAGCATATAATCAGTGATCTTTTTAATAAGGTACCACTTTCATATCACCTACTTGCCAACTCCACCTAGATGTCTACTAGACATTTTAGACTGTCATTTCCAGAACCGAACTCTTGATTTCATCCTCCCAAAACGTACTACCCTCCCCACCAACAAATGCTAACTTCATTCTTTCAGTTGCTTAGGCTTTTTAAAAAATCCTGGAATGGGGGCACCTAGGTGGCTCAGTGGGTTAAGCCTCTGCCTTCGGCTCAGGTCACGGTCTCAGGGTCCTGGGATCGAGCCCCACATTGGGCTCTCGGGTCAGCGGGGAGCCTGCTTCCCCCTCTCTCTCTCTGCCTGCCTCTCTGCCTACTTGTGATGTCTGTCAAGTAATAAATAAAATCTTTTTAAAAATTTTAAAAAATAATTAAAAAAATAAAAACCCCTGGAATATACTCCACATTCAATCCATCAGCAACTTGTACTGACCACATTTGGTCCACTTCTCCCCACCTACACTGGTGCCCGCCTACTCCGAGCCTGGACTAGAGCAACAAGCTCCCACTGGTCTTCCTAGTTTCACAAAGCAACCTTTAAAAACTTATGAGAGACTGTAACAACCTTGTATTAAAATCCTCTGTGGCTTCTTTTTCTGAATAAAATTAAAAACCTTATGATGGCTCAAAGGGACAAAACAGTCTGACCCTCAGCTAATTTTCTGGCTTTGTCTGTTATGCTTTCTCATTCCACTCCAAACACAGTAACCCTTTTTGCTGGTCATCAAACATATTAGGTAGACACACCTGCTTTCTAGGCCTTTGCACTCAAGAGTTCCTTCTGCCGGGGAAACTCTACTCCAAGATATTACCACGGCTTATTCTTTCAGACCATTCTGATCACGAATTACACATCACCTTATCACAGTAGCCCTCCTGGACCACTCTCTCCTGTCTAAAATAAAACAACTCCCTCCCAGGACTCCCTATACTCTTACCCTATTTATTACCTCCACAGCACTCATCAGGTGGCATTTTATATTTATTTTCTCTCCTCTCTTTTCCCTAGAATGTTTGTTTTTTTTGGGTTTTTTGAGAGAGAGCGCAGGGGGGCGTGGGGACAGAGGGAGAATCTTAAACAGGCTCCATGCCCAGGATGGAGGCCCATGCAGGCCAATGTGGCCCGATCTCATGACCCTGAGATCATGACCTGAGCCTAAATCAAGAGTCAGACGCTTGGGGCGCCTGTGTGGCTCAGTAGGTTGAGCTGCTGACTCTTGATTTCAGCTCAGGTCATCATCTTCGGGTTGTGGGAAGGAGCCTGGGGTAGGGCGCTACGCTTAGTGCAGAGTCTGCTTCGGCTTATCCCTCTCTCTCTGTTCCTCACCCCGCCCCACCCCGCAAATGCTCTAAAATAAATAAAATCTTAAAAAAAAAAAAATTAAGAGAGTCAGACTCTTAACCGACTGAGCCACCCAGGCACCCCCACCCCAGAATGCAAGTTTTACGAGAGCAGGAAGTCTGTTTTTTCCTTACATTTCCAGCATATGGCACATTAAACTGGCTCAATGAATTTTTGTTGAATGAAAGACTATTTTGTTGATAGGCTGTAATATCCCCATTTTCTTATTCTCCTCCCTCTTTATACAATTTGACCATCCTGACATACTGTTCCTACCAAATGGGACAGTTAAAAATGTGAATATTAGTATATTTGTTCAGCTATGAAAAGATGATGCTGGTACAGGAGAAAGTAAACCATGACATCGGTGTTCGAACACTGGGTAACACCAATAGCTTGTCTGATGGCTCAACTGCCCAGGTGAGACTTCAGGACGGCACAGCACACTAAGCAACACCCAGTGGCGCTAGGGTATTTTTACCTGTGCAATAGGAACCGCACACAGGGTCACGCCAAATCCAACCGCCACGGTTTTGTGCCATGGTCTTATCAATTCTGAGAAACAGCGCTTCTTGAAGTTAGCCACGACAGGAACACACTGCCCGTACCTAGAAACACAAGTCGGATTTAGGAAGGCAGTAACTACCAATCTGGACGTCTTCAGTTTGCAGGGGTTGGAAACTCACACTGGGCCAAGCAGGAGTCTACACGAAGATGCTGGGTCCGCCTTCCAAACGACAGGGCTCGGTGGGGAGCGTGTGAGACCGGAAAGCCCCGGACTCGCTGGAAGGGGCAGCTGCTACCCAACTCCCGGGCACCTGGCCACGCGGGGATGCGGGCCCAGTGATTTCGAAGTTTAACCAGCAACAGGTGTGGAATTTTAAAAGGCAGTCTCAGAGCTTTTTTAAAACCTCGAGTCAAAAGAAAACAAACAAACAAACAAAAAAACCCACCACACTGCTGCAGGCAGCATGTATCTCCGGACCTCCGATGGTCCCCGCTAGGCCACACCTGGAACTCGCGGCCAGCAGGGCCGCGCGGGGACTGACCAGCTCCCCTCCCGCCCGCAGAGAAAACTTCCTCTCCTAACCCGCCGCTCGCCCGGGCGGCTCCCGATCTCCCTCCAGTGACGGCGACGGGCCAACGGGAACTCGAGGACAGGCCGAGGCTCCCCAGGAAGCCAACCCGAGCCTGCGGAGGGGGCGCACGGGCGTTCACCCAGGAGAATAACGGAAAAGCCGTCAGTGAGAAAGAAACCCCGGCTTTGGCCCCGGGAGGCAGAGTCGGGACGTCCTCGGACCTGAGAGGGGCGGGACACAGCGGCCCGCTCGGCCGAGAATCGAAAGGAGCGCCAGCTAGACTGGTGCTGCCATCCCGGCCACAGCGCTACCTGCGGCGCCTCCCCCTTTGGGGTACTGCCCTCATATCCGACCGCAGCGGTACCTGAAAAGGGAGGCAACGCTCCGCGACAGCCAGCTCCTCAGAGCCGCCATCCTGCGGCGGCCGGACGCCAGACGCACACGCCGGAAGTGACGCCGCTTCCTGAGCGGAGGACGGGGGGCGGCCTCTTCTTGAGTGGGCCTGGCCCCATGACCACACCCCAACCCGAAGGAGCAGTCGGGATTGGACGGGAGGTAGGGAGGGGCGGGGCTTAGGGTAACGGCAGTAACGGCTGTGGCGAACGCCCAACCGACGGGGCTTCCGCGCGGGACGGGGCGGGCCCTGGGCCTGAGGGCGAGGAGCGGGCGGAGCAGAGTCGGCCGTCGTGAGGGGAGCTTGGACTCCAACCCGGGCGTGGCCGTGCCTCGAGAGGCAGCCCTAGCCCGGGCGCGAGGCGCAGGGCTCTTCTGTCAGCGAGTGGAGCGCGTCCGGCGGGGAGGCAGGGCAGCGCGCCGTGGGGCGGGCGGGTGGGGGCGGGCGCGAGGCGGGCACGGCGTGGGGCGGGGTTCTGGGCGCTGTCACTTCAGCACCAGGAAGTAGGTGGTCCAGCCGGCCAGCAGCAGCGCCCCGATGAGCACTGTGTAGCTGAGGAGCACGAAGGCCAGCAGCTCTCGCAGCAGCTGCAGCACGTGGATGGTGGACGAGGCCGGCATCGCCGTACGCGGGCGGCCCGAGGACCTGCGGGGCAGGGGCACTCGGGAGTCCCTGAGCACGCAAAGGGGACGGTCCCCCCGCAGGGTCACCTCCTCCACCGCCCCCCAGCCACCGAGCCAGCGCTGCTGAGCCAGGCAGTGTCGTAGGCGATGTGGACACAGGAGGCTAGGCTAGGTCCTGGCCTTCAAAAGGGTAAACATGCTGTCCTAAGGCTGAAGAAGCCCAAAGTTCTGATTTTCTCCCTAACAACCAGCTAGAGGCCCTCTTAGCGTTTACACTATAGAAATCTTTAAAGCCAAAAGTTCCCCTCACTCTTTGGCTCCTAATCTGGATCTGGGTTCTGAGGAGAGAGAATGCTGTCTGTTCCCAGTCTCAGCTGCTGCATTAGTCTTCATCACCGGCCCTCTGTCCTCCCATCCACCTCCTGCATTTTTAATGCTGTGAGTGCTGCTAATGGCCTGGTGGAGTAAGGCTTGCTTTTCCCATCATTCAAGATGCAGCCCCAGCTGTCAGTGCTGCCTGGGAGGGGAAGAGGAGAGAGAGACCCATTCGGGTGGGAGAAGACAGCAGGTCCTCACTGACACCCTTTGCAATTCCCTGGACCCCAAGGCTTGACAGCATGCAGAGTTTGAAAATGTTTGCTTTGTGGGCAGGACACTTGCCCTCACGGGCAGCCAGTATTGCAGGAGTGCCAAGGGGTGGGCATCAATTTGATTCTGGGCTTATTTCCTTCCCAATTGTGCTCCTGTGCACCTGTTCCAGTCCTGCTATCTTCCACCACAGATGGAATTATATGGCAACAATCACAAACCAGCTCTTCATCTCCATTGCTGTCCTGCCCAGCAACTTCCCTTAGGGCCAGCCACTAGCTTCCTTCTCTCCCCATTTCACTCACTCAGCAAAGTTTCCACGACTCCTCTGCTGCAGCAGCTCCACGGTTCCTCTCCCGGTCTGGTGTCTGAAGGTAGGCGTGCGCGCACTCCAGCGATCTAAGCGGAGCTGTGGGATATTCAGGGAGCAGCTGCACTCACCAACTAGGTGTGGTCTAGAGACCAATCACAGTCTCCACGTGGTCCCTGAGCAATCAGGGAGCTGCGCAGAGCCCATCCCAGGCCAGGCGGGGCACTGGCAACCCCGCCTGCCTCCCCCGCCCCCACCCCGTTTCACCACCACAGCCCACAGGCTCTAAGGATGCCTGCAGAACTCCTGATCAGATGGGCTGAGCAAGTGGTACACTAGGGGATTTTTTTTTTCATGCCCCTTCTTGTCTTGCTTTTCTCAACACTGCCGGTGGGATACAATCCAAATCCTTTTCTAACAAGCTCATATTGAAGAGGAGCCCTATCCTACTCTTGAGTCTCAGACTAGAAGAACCACTATACAAATGACTTTCACTTATGACTTTCCAACTACAGCAAGGGCTGTTCTCTTAAAAACACGTAAGTGTGAGCATGCACGTATGCATGTATGTGAGAAACAGGAGATTGGAGAACCAAGAGCTCCTGAGTGCTTGATTCTAACTGACCGAGTTTAGCAGTTTAGAGACGCACTGTACAGGCACCGTCCCAGTGAGCCCACTCCCAATTTCAACTCCCAGGAGTGATGCAAAAAGAGCCAGTTAGGGTTTCGGCAAATAAAGAACAGACCCTTTCCCAGATGTAACAATGAAGAAAAAGCAAACTTTATGCTGCTTCAGATTATTTTGCTTTTTGTTGTAAGTTTGTGATTAAAGACTGGGGGTTTTTTGACCTTTAAAATAGCAGGGAGTGTGGACATCAACCCTTTTTTATCAACATCATCATCCAGAAGCAAATGGCTCCTTAATCTAATCAGGGTCCGTTATGATCAAATCATTGCCTCGGCCGCAGCCCTGCTGAAAACAGGAGCGGAACATTATCAAGCTGCTCAGGAAGCCAGTGAGTAGTAATTGCTCCCCCAGAGAATTGGTCATCTGAAGGGCTTGTGTGTCCTGCCTAGGCACAGGAAAGAAAGTATGGCTAAGATTTATACCCTCAGCCCACCCCAGAGCAACAGACGAAGGAGAGAGGCTACTAAACGGGCGCAGTTCGGTCGGCTTTCACTCCCACCTCCTCCAGACGGCTGTCTCAGGGCACTTAGAGGTGTTCCAGGCTCTGCAGACTCCGGTCCCCAACGCAGCAACCAAAGCTAAGAAACATTACGTGGCTTAAAATTCACAGGCGTTCATTTAGAAATAAGAGCGACTGAGAAAGTTTACATTATTGCCTTTTTCTTAGATCACAGGCGGACAAAAAGGCGTCCTGTATTTTCTGTGGCAGGTTATTCAGCCTCTGACTGCGTGTAATACATCTGGCCAAAGAGCAGAATTCCGACTCTCCGCGAATCAGTCTACGGGATGCTGCATTTGTACGACCCGCCATCTTTACCATAGTCCCTCTTCCTATTGGCTTTAGATACTCAGTTCACTTGGTAATTAAAAAAAAAAAAAAAAAAGTACTTCTTCTTGAATTTCTGCTGAATACAGACACTTCCTCCTGGTGACAGGCCAATCTTTAATGTACAACTGAGAACAAGAGGCAGACCAGCAGGTCACGGTTAACTGTAATCCATTTCTAGGGACGGCAGAGCCAGAGTGGCCAAACCTTCCCAGTGCTCTTCAAGAATTAAATGTGCTATTTTTAATATTCTTCCTTTTAACCATTACAGACACACCTCATCTTACTGCACTTTGCAGTCAGTGTGGTTTTTAAAAATTGAAGATGTGTGGCAACCCTGTGCTGAACAAGTCTGTGAGCGCCGTCTTCCCGACAGCACTTGCTTACTTTGTCACATTTTGGTAATTCTTGTATCTCAAACTTTTCCATTATTATTATATTCGTCACGGTGGACTGTGACCAGGGATTATAATTCACTGAAAGCTCAGATGATGGTGAGCATTCTGTAGCCAAATTCTTTAATAAAGGAATATACTTTTTTTAGACACAATGCTATTGCACACTTAAGAGGCTATGGGATAGTGTGAACATAATTTTATATGCACTGGGAAACCAAAACATCCACTCACCTCACTTAATTGCAACACTCACTTTATCGGGGTGCTCTGGAACCAAAGCCAAGTATCTCTCAGTATGCCTGTATTCTTTTGTTCTACAGTTAAACCACAACTCAAATACTTCTCCGTTGGCTAAAATTCAAAAGTATATAGTAAGACACAGAACAGTGCCTATGCAGACTTCTTTATCTATGTAGACTTCTTTTTTATGGAGTTGCTGGGGTGGCAGAACTGTCTACCTAGCTAGACAAAAGTCCAGACATGATGTAAACAATCTGCCCTCTCTAGGAATAAATGTACCATTCACATACCCTTTCCCAGTAAGGGCATACTCCTTTGAGACAGAGGCTGCTTCAAGGATTAAGTGAACTCACACAAAGGCGTATAATATATAATTATCCAGCACTTTCTATTTGCATACAAATGAAGCAATTGATGTTTTTAAGTCGTCTGCTGAATGCATTTTAAGAGCCGACCTAACTATCCTCTGAGCAAGCAAGTACAGAGTCACGAGTGAATGTCGACACATGAGACACAACTGAGGGTCTGTTCACAGAACAAAAACCCCGGCCAAGGAGACCTGACCAGACTTGAACTGAATCCCATGAGCCAAAGGCATTGAGGGACAAGGTGGATTTCGTTCTCTAAGGCGGCTGAGGCTGACAACAGCTGGGGCTGGAAGGTATAAAACAAATCTCCCTGGGATAAGGAGTATTTGAAAAAGGATTTTCTATAACAGACCTGGTTTTTTTTAAAGACCCTTTTCCAAATACTGAATGTCAAGGCCAAGTGGAATGCATGAGAAGGAGATCTTTTAAATAGGACCTCTTCTACTCCTCATTCTTAAAGAGATCTTTTTTGTAGAATTTCTCTTTCACTCACAGCATGCAATGTGCTACCAGAATTTCACTAACAGAACGAAATGAGCAGAAAACATGTGTGGTTACTGAGAAACAACAGAAGCCACACCTCCCCGGAGGAAGGATGCTGACCTTGATCCCCCAACAAAGGGGAGATTGGGCAAGGGCTATGAAGCCATCCGTTTGGTCCCGTTCTTGGATTTAACTTCCAGATGCTGGGACGGAGAGAGAGGGAGGCAGGAACACACACAGGTTTCCAGCCTCTCCACCAACACCCTGTCCCTCGGTCCCACAGGCTAACCATCCCCTGCGGGAACAGCTGCGACTGCTGGACTCCAAGGCCATGGACGAGCTGCACCAGAGGAGGCAGAGGTCACCGGACCAGGGCCTGCAGCGGAGCTGTATGTTTCCGAGCAAAACAGACGCAAGAGGCTGAGTGTGGAGAAGTACGTGCGCCAGCTACCGTGCAGGCGGCGTCACCAAATGCCTAAGAAGCAGCAGTCGCTGCTACTCACGGGGACCAGCTGGTGCTGGGGCCCACAGTGGATGGGGAAGAAAACTGACACCTCGGAGGAGGCATCCACCACGGCAACACCGGGAACAACACGCGTGCTCACAAAGGGTCTGAATAGCATCTAAGAAAATTCTCAGGCAGCTGCTCCCCATCCTCACGTTCTTCGACGTAAAAAGCCCTTGATGAGTATGAGACCCACAGAAACCTAGCTGGTCAGACAGATGACGAACTTTGATTTGGAGAAGGAAGTCCCTCCACGCCTCTTGCTTTATAGGGGCAGAAGACTCAAAAGCAGAAGGAATCAACACTTGCCTTAGTGATCACCTAAGACAGGGGCTGACAACGACCGGACAGAATGTGGCCTAAGCTGCAGGACAAAGAGATCTCAACTCAGTGACAGGGCCAACTCCTGCTCCATAGTGCCCCGGGCCTGACGTGCCTTCCAGAAATTTCTATTAGGGGTGAGACGTTCTATTTTTCATTTTCAGCCCAGTCTCCACCTTCCTATGTTAAGAACGACCTCATTTGCGCAGCTGTATGAGATTATCTCTCCCCACCGTCCTTAATACATTTGCAGGGTCTCTAAGGAAGACCCCGAGCTTAGAACATTAACAACTGGTGTTTCTGGGAGCCAGGTGGATTCTCTTCTCTTTTTTCTTCAAGAAATTAGAAACACGAAAGAGAAGCAGAAAGGAGAAACCAGTGTAATTGAAGAAGCCGGGCCCCGAAGTAAATTCTGTATTCTCCTGTCATTCTTGCGTGGGGTTTCACTTCCGTTTGGCGGCTTCTCCAAAGGAGCAGTTTATTCTGTAGTTCACTCAAGTCGACTCTGATCACCCTAGAAGGGTTTTTCCATTAGAGACTCTATCCAGCTGGCCCCGTTCATTAGCTTCGTGGTGGCAATGACGTATTCCGTACCTCCATCTTCCAGCTGGGACAGAAATCGCAGGGCAGCGATTTCGGCAAAGGTTACTCCCCCGAGGAAAAATATCAGAGTGACTCGGTTTTCCCCTGGTTGACCTGAAAGGGCAACATTTCAGAATTAAGAATTATTATTATGGGTGCTTCTCCTCCCACGTCTTAAAAAAACTGCATGGTGGGTGCCTGGGCAGCTCAGTGGGCTAAGCATCTGCCTTCGGCTCAGGTCATGATCCTGGGGTCCTGAGATTGAGCCCCAGGTCGGGCTCCCTGCTCAGCAGGAAGCCTGCTTCTCCCTCTCCCAGTTCCCCTGCTTGTGTTCCCTCTCTCGCTGTCTCTCTCTGTCAAATAAATAAATAAAATCTTAAAAACAAAACAAAACTGCATCATGGGGGTGTCTGGGTACTCAGTCGGTTGGACACCCAACTCCTGGTTTTGGCTCAGGTCATGGGATCGAGCCCCAGAGTTGGGCTCTGTGCTCAGCAGGGACTCTGATTATAGATTCTCTCCCTCTGCCCCTCCTACCGCTTACTCTCTCACGTGTGCTCACTCTAAAAATAAATAAATCTTAAAAAAAAACCCTGCATCACTAGAGGCGCCTGGGTGGCTCAATCGGTTAAGTGTCTGCCTTCCACTCAGATCATGATCTCAGGGTCCTGGGATCGAGCCCTGAGTCGGGTTCTGAGCCCAGCAGGGAATCTGCTTGAGATTCTCTCTCTCCCTCTCTCTCTGCCTCTCCCCCTGCTTGCTCTTCCTCTCTCTCTAAAATAAATAAATCTTTAATTAAAAAAAACAACCAGCATCATATGTAAGAAAAAACAGTTAACTGTGTCCTGGTACGTTCCAAGGTTCCTTTGAAACTCAGGAACACGATTTTGATCTCAATGTTTTTTCTAGCTCCTGAGATCCTCAACTCAGTGGTTGAAAGCTGCTCCTCCTGAGGCAATGCCGGGTTCTAGAGCTTACACTGCACATTAGCAACTAACAAAAGAGGTTACCGGACCCTGAATCCTGCAAATACCTTACAAATGTACTTTACAAAGCAACTGCATAATCCACGAAAACCACACCAGCAGCACGTAATTCTCCATGGAGACTGGCCACAGACTTACGTTTCTTTTGCAGTCCCGTGGGCAAGGGCTGCCGTTCTTCGAAGTGGGGCCCTGGGAGAATTCGGAGAACTTCCTCGATGCTGCGCCAGCCAGGCCGCGAGAGCAGCTGCGCCAGGCGCACGCTGAGAGGGGCATAACCACTGTACACATACGATATGTCCGTGGGATTCTGTGAAATCATGAGAGGGGGGGGAAAGTCTGTAGCTACAGAGACGCAGAGCCACCGAGCGGCGGCCTTTTGGGTAACCCAAAATTCAGTGATTTGGCTTTGCAGGCAGAAACAGAACTGAACTCCGCCACGTCCTGTTCCAGTCCACCCCAGCTCCGGCTGATTCTTAGCTGCCCGAGGTTAGCTTTGAACTTAGATCTTGAAAAAGCCACTCAAAGCATCTCAAGGCACTGATCATGAAATGCTGTTATCTGCTTTGGCAAGAAACTTCTTGGAGGGAAAGCCGGCACTCTCTAGCTGAGTGATGACGTGCATCTCCCTGGAAGCCAGGCATTCTACTTTCGGGCTTTTCTCCGACAGAAGGGCTCGTCCACCGGAAGAGACCAAAGCCCGATGTATTAACCACAACTCCGTGTGTACTAGCAAAAGACTGGGAAGAGCCTGAATTTCTATCAAGAGAAATCTGTTACATCATAAATTAAGGTTTAGCTGCAAAACCACTATGCAGCAATTAAAAAAAAAAAAAAACAAACTTACAAAAAAGAACGAGGTAGATCACAGAAGGATCTTCCAGATGTGGTGTTAAGTGGTGGCTGGGGTGGGTAGGGAGAGGCAGGTCAGAACAGTGAAGAGAGGGGAACTAATACATTGTTATTACGCTGGACAATATAGAAATTAAGAGTATGTATATTCTGCCCCCCAGAGGGAAGATAATCCGATTCTGCCACTTTTAATTATTAGCTTTTGTTGCAGGAGGCACCCTGATTAAGTTCCTATGAAAGTCCGAAAAAGAAAATAATAGGAAGAAATTTAGAAAAACTGTCATCAACAAATGTAAGGCAACGTGCACTCTACTTCAGAGGCCAATGGTATAAATATGCATCATTTGTGTTAAAAGGTCTGTAGAGACACAGAACCTTTCTGGAAGGACAGATAAAAAGCTGATTACAGCAGTTCCTTCTGAGGGAAAACCAGGGTGAGATGTGGAGGGAACCTGACTTTTCAGTTTGCCTTACTTCTGTACGGCCGACATTTTTATCACACGTGCTGGACATTTTCCAGATCCTTCCACCTCCTCCCTCCCCCAACTTGGTGCTCTGTGTCTAGGAGGCGAACCTCTAGGCTCTATGCCACTGTGCTCCCACACCCTCTTTGGGTTGGCCAATGGGAGGCACCAGATGGAACCTGGAGAGTGGCCAGCACAAGGGGTCGGGTCTACAGCCCTGGCTTCCTTCTGCCACACTGCTGGAGGCTGGCTGCGTCTCTCGGCCAGAGGGCTCTCATCCCTCGTCTTGTCAGACGGCCTCTCCACACAGCTCTTCTCTCCAGGTTCTAGAACAGATTCCTGCGGCAGTTCCCTCTCCTTGCCCTCGGGCCCAGGCTGGTACGGAATCCCCACTGCAGGCTTTCACCGGCTCCCACCCTGCCCTCATCTTAAGAAACTCCCCTCAAGCTCCCAGTGTCCGAACATCTTTGGTTCCCTGCTGGCATTCGGGCAGATAGGATACGCGAATGCATTACTTTCTAAAAAACATCAGAAAACTGTGCCAGACGCCTGGGGGGCTCAGTTGTTAAGTGGCTGCCTTCGGCTTAGGTCATGATCCCAGGGTCCTGTGATCAAGCCCCGCATTAGGCTCCCTGCTCGGCGGGGAGCCTGCTTCTCCCTCTCCCTCTGCTTGCTGCTACCCCTGCTTGTGTTCTGTCAATTAGATAAATTTAAAAAAACTTTTTTAAAAAGGGAAACTGTGCCGGAAAGGGCACGGTGAGTGTATAAATCAAGTAGGCTATGTGGCCACGAGAAACCATGAACCAGGAGGTAAACTGAGCTGAAGCGGAGGGGCGTGTCTCACCTGCTCGTTCACGTCATCCATCCAGAGGCGTAGTGTTTTCCGGATGGTTGGGTAATTGTTTCTGCCCCCCGTCTGTGGTTTCAGCAGGCCAACCTTCTCTAGGTTGTACAAGGTCAGTATGTGCTCATAGCCGTACGTCTGCAAAGCGAGCCGTTCGGACGGAAGTCAGATTAGGAAGAGTTTCTGCCACTTTCTAAAAAGAGCACTTTCAACAGACGGATTCCGTTTGTACGCTGGGGCCCATCACCCAAGTCCACGGGCTGTCTACAGGCATGGGGGCCACATGGAGGGTGCGACCTGCCCGCTTGTCACAGTTAACCAGCTCATTGCTTCAAAGACCAATTTAAAGTTTTTCCTTTAAAGTCAGAATTTATTGGGTGCCTGGGTAGCTCAGTTGGTTAAGCAACTGCCTTCGGCTCAGGTCATGATCCTGGAGTCACAGGATCAAGTCCCGCATGGGGCCCTACTCAGCGGGGAGTCTTGCTTCTCCCTCCGACCTTCTCCCCCGTCATGTTCTCTCTCTCTCTCACATAAATAAATAAAATCTTTAAAAATAAAATTAAAAAGTCAGAATCTATTAAAAAAACATTAAGTCAGAATTTATGGACCCAACTTAAGTGAGCATCAAATAAATAATGTTTTATATGGGATATAATTTGATACTTGAAAAAAGAATGAGGCACATCTATATATCCTAATGAGAAAGATCTGGATATATTCTTTTTTTTTTTTTTTAAAGATTTATTTATTTATTTGACAGACAGAGATCACAAGTAGGCAGAGAGGCAGGCAGAGAGAGGAGGAAGCAGGCTCCCTGCTGAGCAGAGAGCCCGATGTGGGGCTCGATCCCAGGACCCTGGGATCATGACCTGAGCCGAAGGCAGAGCCTTTAACCCACTGAGCCACCCAGGCGCCCCTGGATATATTCTTTTTTTAAAAACTAACTTATTTACTTGAGAGAGGGGCTATGTGTGCACACGAGCAGAGGGAGGGGCAGACGGAAAGGGGGAGAGAATGTCAAGCAGACGCCCCGCTGAGCACAGAGCCCCACATCCATCTCATGACCCTGCGATCACAGCCTCAGCTGAAACCCAGAGTCGGGTGCTCAACGGGCAGTACCACCCAGGCGCCCCTGGATATATTCTCAAGGACAAACAATACAGTAACAGAATACTATAGACAAGAGGACTTTCTTTCTGTTTTAAAAAAGATACAGTAAAGGGGCGCCTGGGTGGCTCAGTGGGTTAAGCCTCTGCCTTCGGCTCGGGTCACGATCTCAGGGTCCTGGGATCGAGCCCCGCATCGGGCTCTCTGCTCAGCGGGGAGTCTGCTTCCCACCCCCTCTCTGCCTGCCTTTCTGCCTACTTGTGATCTCTGTCAAATAAATAAATTAAAAATCTTAAAAAAAAATAAAGATACAGTAAATAGTAACAGTAACAGCCAGCATTTACATAACACTTCCGTGTGCGTGTGCGGGGCAGTGTCTGCTCTAAGGGTGTCACACGCACCAACTCCGTGTCTTTGTAGAACCCGACGGGCAGGGTGGTACTACTGTCTCCATCTGACAGAGACGTTTACATAACTTGCCCGAGGTCACACAGCTACTCAGTAACAGAGCCGGACACGGACCCAGCCAGTCTCACCCCAGAGCCGGTGAGTGTGAATATTCTTTGTCCATAAATGCAAACAAGGGAGTCTGGAGGCGCATAACCTAACTGTGGTCCTGTCTGGGGAGGGTGACAGGGGCGAGAGTGGGGCGCGGGGAGGACCATATGTTGCTCCTGGACGCTTCACCTTATTTGAATCTTACAGGATGAGAATGCATGTGTCGCCTGTGTAATTTTTTAAAAGAAAAACCAATATAAAAAAAAATTTGAGCACTTAGTTGTTTTTTATTTTTGAGCACTTAGTTTTAATCATAATGACTTTAACTGTGCATAGTGATAGTAAATAAATACATGAGACATGTCCAAACAGGGGAGAATTTTTAAAATAATGGTGACCTGCCTCTCTGCCTACTTGTGATCTCTGTCAAATAAATACATAAAATCTTTTAAAAAATAAAATAAAATAATGGTGGCCTTTTCCTAATCATGAAGTAAAATGGGCTTAATTTAAGTATGTCTGCTAAGGGATTATATCAGAAAATTTGCAAAGGTGTCCTTTCCTCCATCAAACGCAATCTGGGTAAGAGCAAGGGCACCAGACCCCAGTTCCCTGGGCTTTGGCCCTGGCTCTGCCCCTCGCTAGCCGGATGACCTTGGGCAAGCTACAGAACGATCCTGTGCCTCAGTTTTTTTCATCCATAAAATAGGGTCGATAACAGTATCTAACTCACAGGGCTGTAGTGAGGATTAAACAAATGAATACAGTAAAGCTCTTTCACTAGAGCCTGGCACATAGTAAATGCTCAATAAACATTAGCTGTTATTGTGATGCAAAAACAGTAAACAGTGACCAATACCAAGGACAAACCCCCGCTCTGGGTGTTAAAAAAAATTTAAGACAGTGGAAACATCTGTATACCATCCTGGTTTGGTATACATCCTGTATACCAAAACAGGAGCCTTAAGCAGTATTTTTTTGAGAAGATGTTTCCTCTCTTGGGAAATTAGTCATTTGAAACCTACTGACCTGGAGAATTTCTCTTTTGTAATAATCCAGAACTTTTTGTTTGAGTCCACTGTTGCACACGGACTGGAGACAAACCAGTCTTAACACCTTGATCAGTGGGTGCTTTTGGGCAATACAGTCTTCAATGTAACTATTGACCTGGAAACAAAACACACAGGTATGTATCCCGGCATTCGGTTTGGGGGGGGGGTCTAAGGAACTTGGTATTTATGATTATTTTTCAAAGCGGAGGACATACTCGGGCAATGCAACTGCCCGTCTTGACAAAGCAGCCAGCCTTCTGGGAGGATGTCTGGGGCATGTGTGTGACCGTGAGTAATAGTAATAGGCACTTTCTTGGAAAATAGGAGATTTTCTAGAGAACAGGAAATTTCCAGAAACTGAATGAATTTTAAATGTATTAATAGAGGTGGATATTTAAAGGAATTACATGTTCCCTCAGAAAGCAAGTATCTTCATTTAACTACAACAGGCCTTAAAGATGGCTGGTTTCAGGGGCTGCATAGGTGTGCAGGTGCCTTGCATAGCACAATACTAACTGTCTGTGACATGAAGAAATCTAGACTTTCACATTCTGCACTTGCTCTTAAAAATGCCTTGGCAAGGCATGGGAATCAACACCGTTGCTATTCTAGCTATAATCGTATGTTTGAGAAGTCGCCGATGATTTCTCAGTTGTTTTGTTCACATACCTTATCAGTGTCTACTCCGGACATAAACTCCTGTTCCGCTGTTAGTTTATCAAAGAAGTCTTCAGAAGCTGAAACGTAATGAGTAAATACGCAACTTAGAAATTAAGTAAATGTTGATTTATTTGAGCGGTGCGCTTTCCTACACAGAAGATAATTAAGAAACAAGACATGCAAAAAACAAGCAAGCAAAAGGTTCAAACTGTCATCTGAAAACAATCTTCTAAATCACGGAAAACCCTACGACCTTGTGCTCCTAAATTACAGCGAGATGTAGCTGACCCCTTTGGGGCCCTTAGGACTCAACACAGATCCTAAGAATTTTGCCTCGGTACCAGGGAAAGCCCATCTCCCTAGCAACTCACAATCATCATCAAGTTCAACCCAGTTTTAACTGCTTTCTATTAACATGAAAACAAAGAACCGAAGACTTCATAATACATGGCTCCCATGTTTTGTGAGTAAACTTGTCTTTGGTTTAATATACATCTTCCGAGCGCTTTCAAAATACTCAACGTATGATCTCTCTATCAATTCTGCAGGAAGTTTTCAAGGGAAAAACAAAAAACAAAACCAGAAATGTCACATTGGTCTGATTAAAAAACCCTTAACAAGAGGGAAAATACTAGACAAAAAGGAGTCTCATTATGGTGGCAAACTTACCAAAGAGTTTTTTCCTCTTACTGCTTTTCCAAATATTTTGTTTCAGGATGATATTAATAATGGAAGAAAATGAGCTAACCACAAATGAAACACATTTAACTATGGACATGCGAACACTTAATTTTTAACACTGAGAATGGCAATGTTCACAGAGAGCTGCCTTTCCCAAGGAGGTATCGTGGCGCCTGTGACCCTGGCGTCAGTGCGTACGAAAATCAGCCCCGATGAAAATCATCCCTCCAAGGATACTCACTGGTAACATCCTTGATTAACTCAGCAATCGAGGTGTGGTTTGCAAGTGAGCCCCTTGCTGCCTGCATGTGGGGCAGCTGGGAAACAAACTGCTTGATCTCCCCAACGGTCTTAGCATTGTGCCGCTCCTGAAATGGAGGAAACGGCAGACCCATCAAGCAGGGGAGAGATTTTATTTATTAATTTTTTAAAGACCTTTTTTCCCCAAGATTTTATTTATTTGAGACAGAGTGTGCACACGCACAAGTGGAGTAAGAGGCAGAGGGAGAGGGAGAAGCAGACTCCCCACTGAGCAGGGATCCCGAAGCGGGGCTGGATCCTGGGACTCTAGGACCACGATCTGAGCTGAAGGCAGACGCTCAACTGACTGAGTCACCGAGGTGCCCAGAAGATATTTTATTTTTTTTAGAAGATTTTATTTATTTATTTGACAGAGAGAGATCACAAGTAGGCAGAGAGGCAGGCAGAGAAAGAAAGAGGGGGAAGCAGGCTCCCCGCCGAGCCGAGAGCCCAATGTGGGGCTCAATCCCAGGACCCTGGGATCATGACCTGAGCTGAAGGCAGAGGCTTAACCCACTGAGCCACCCAGGTGCCCCCAAGGTATTTTATTTTTAAGTGCTCTCTTCTGTGTCTTGCTCATGGGATGTATGACTTATATCAATGTGAGAAAAAGAATGCAAATAAATCAGGCCAAACCCAGCTCTGACGTTACAAGAGAAACAGAGATGAGTTCACGGTGCCTGGCTACTGTGTTAGTAGTTCTCAGAGAGTAAGTGTGTGAGGTTTTCTCCTCCTATGCCCGGGCTCCTATTGTGACTGGCATTCGGGGGCATTTGAGTATTTGTGGGGGCACTATTAGGTTACTCACAAACACTTCCGAATCAAAAACAAAAACATTATGTTAAGAGGGAAATGTAAACAGCAAAAAGTATCCTCCATAAAAAGACAAAAAAGATGCATTCTTACCGCTGAATCTCAATCCTGAATATTGTCCACAAACAAAGTAAACCTCGCTTAGTGATGGAATTTTTTTTTTTTTGGCAAAATTTAATCATGTAAACAAAATGTAACTTCAGAAATGTGAAAATCGGGCACCTGGGTGGCTCAGTCATTAAGCTGCTGGGGTCCTGGGATCAAGCCCCGAATCAGGCTCTCTGCTTGGGGGGAAGCTTGCTTCCCTCTCTGTCTCTGCCTGCCTCTCTGCCTACTTGTGATCTCTCTCTATCAAATAAATAAATAAATAAATAAATAAATAAATAATAAATACATAAAAATCCAAAAAAAAATGTGAAAATCAATGAATGAATATAATTCGTCAGAAAGATGAAATCGGTGAAACATTAGTTTTCAAAAATTCTCCCAGTTTACGTTTCCAAAGTCTAAATAGAGTTTATCATGTTACTGCACTTCCTGTTTTGGAAGTGAGCTTACCCAAGAGCAAGCGGCGGTGAGAGGGGGCGGGAGGTGATAATGAGCCGCCTCTCTCATTGTCACCCACTGCCTCTGCTGGGACCTAGCGCTATCTCCCCCCCACCCCTGCGACCACGAGTTCTATTCCGGAGGATCTTTTATTTATAGTACAGCTAGCTTCCTCGTCAGGGAGGTAGGAAATAACAAAAAAGAAAAGGTAAAACAAATATCTATGAGGGGAGGCTGTAAAGTGCAAGCAGTGCTCCGGCCGCCCCACCAGGAAGGAGCAAACGGAACACGTTCTGTCGTGGGTCTGGGAACAGGTCCCAAAAGAAACCCTAGGGAGCCCCGGTTCCTTAGGAGGGAAACGTGCCCCTGCACCGAAGCCCAGAGGCTCTTCCTCCCCTGGGGGGTGGGGGGGCAGTCCAGCCTGCGACCCAGGGCAGCAGCAAGACAGCCAAATGGCCTCACCTCAAACGCTGCAGAGATCACCTTCGCTTTCTTGCTAAGCACGGAGCCCACCGCATTGAAGTTTTTGTCTCGGATCTCGGCATAGAGCTCCTCTGCGGAATTCAGCTGAAGTTTCTTTGCTTCCGTAGGGAGCTCCTTCCCACCATCGCCCTGTTTCTTCGGGGCGAATTTCTCAGGAGGTAATTTCACATAACCTGGGAATGACAGTGGAAGGGAGCAAGGTCCTGTGTGCATTTATCGAAGGAACAGATCAGGTGCCCGGGCACAAAACGGGATTTTCCAACTCAGGAGAGAAGTAAGTCAGCTTCAGGAAACAAATGGCATATAATACTGAGGTTTTTATTTTTCCACAAAGTAGACTTTGATGGCAAAAGAAATGTATCTGGATGATCATTAGGATTATTATTAAACATTTCTAAAATTTAAAATGCTGACAGAAACAAACAAGCCTATGGTGTGGGCCAAAGCCAAACCAACATGTCTCTGACCTTGGACCTAATGATCTGTCACACCTAAACGCTAGCAGGCCTCCCCAATCTTCCATCTGGTGTCCCCAACATCGAGTGTCGGCCTTTCCCAGGATACGTCGCACTGTGATCTCCACGGCAGCACCCCTGCGTTTCTGACTCGGCCTGCCCCTCGCTGTGGCCTCTCTGCCCACCCCTCACCAAATGCAGTGCAAATACGGCCTCTCCAACAAGCTTTCCCAACAACTGCCAGCCCCGAGGGTCCACCTTCTCCAAACTGCAAGGCCATCTGTATCTAACTGAGGGCCACTGTCCATGGGGACAAGCAGAGTCCTGCACACTAAGCATCCAGCCAGCCTTCGTGGGACCGGCAACACCAGTTTTTGCCGGACTTTTGTTTAATCTGGTGTCCGAAAGCCAGAAGTCAGAATTGTATTTTCTCAAATAGCTTCTGATTTATATGAAAGAAAGCATCTCAAAGAAAACCCCCCAAAAACGAAACTCCCGCCCCTCAAAAAATGCCCTTTTGAATATTTTTATCCATTGACCTTTCAGGAAACACAGATGTCACTTTACTTACTGTTCTGGATGCCATAAATTTCATCAATGAGTCCTTCATACGTAAGCTGAGTGGCGAGAGGCGTCAGTAAGTCCACGTTTCGATCGAGCAACAAGAGATTATCAAAAACAGGAAATATTGAATTTTGGCTTCCTGTAAACTCTCTCTTCATCCTGATCATCATATTGGCCACTTGCTGGAAACAAAACATTAGATCAGGTGGGACCTTTCTGGGAAGCAGCAGATTTTAAAATGTAGCTAAAAACAGAAAGACAATCAAAAAAATTTAAAAGGAGGGAAACTGTGGAAGAGTGAGACTGATCAGAAATCAGCAGTTAAAGAAAAGCGTCTGCTGCTGGCCACCCACCCCAAACGTGCGCGCGTGTGGACGGAAGCCACCATTCGGGGAGGCGGGAACTCGTTATTCGCGAGACCCCTGTAAAGCCACCATGAGCGCTGACTCGGTGCCTACTGGGCCTCTGCTCCAAGGGGAAACACGGGGTTAGGGTCCTGTGAGCCTCTGGTCACAACATTTTTATCGACTCATCAATGGGCAAGCTTGTTTCCCGTGTGCCTCTATTTAAAGACACTATTTCCTACAGATTGTTGAGTCACCAACAATGAACTCAGAGCCAACAGCAGCATTGCTCAGGCCTGCAGGAAGCTGAGCCAACATGGCATCCTGCTCTTGGTAAGGCCCACCACGGCACCGCAACCCTCCTGAGCGGGGGGACACAGGCAGTGCCGTACGACCACCCTTGGGGCCCTATGAAACAGGGAAATCACCAACAGAAAGCACAAAAATGCAAAAAACATGGTGTTAAGTAGTGCATGACACTACATAATGGCCAAAAAGGACACTTATTTATAGCCCAAGAGCCGAAACAAGAGGGCAAGCACTGCTTTGGCAAGGACATCAGCTGGGAACGTGCACAGCGGGCCGCTCAAATTTTTTGCCACTCTTGACGTGGCCGCAAAACACTGCGAATATCAATTTGGGGTTACATGTACATTTCAGCAATTAGGTGAATTCAGAAATAAATAGGATTGGCTGTACTTGTTTGTAAATAGCTTCTCATCTCTCCCTTTTTGGGTACCAGGGCGCCCCTTCCTTCAACTGCAGAAACATGTACCACTTCTTACCCTGGCGCACTCTCCTTTCCCAAAGATCTGGGGGATTGTCCCATACAGAGCCTGCAGGGTCATCAGCCCCTTGGCTGCGTGGTAGAGGCTCGTCTGGTCACTCTCCAGGTAGCACTCCTGCGGGGAGAAAGGGTGGTTACTGTTAGGCCCCCGTCACTGGGCACGTGCTGGGTGCCTGCCTCTGTCTGGCCCTGGGACTTCCCCCTTATTTCCCACTTTGCCTGGAAAGCTGGGGATGCAAGACGATCTTGGTCTTGTCAAGCTGCTATCTGGCGGTCGAGAACACGAGGCCAACAGCTGTGCTACTGGGATGTAGCTACGGAAGCAACTGGCAGAGCCTTCTGGAAGGAGAGTGTTCACCAAGCACACCAATCCTTCTTACTTATCGACTCTCAAGTAAACTGATTAACAAAGATGGACAATGAGGATGGAAGGGCATTCTGGGAAGGCCACATGCTAATCCCCACAAAGGCACACATTCTTTGACCCCCAAAGTGCCAGAGGACCGCACAACAGAACACTCAGCAGTTCTGACAAACGTGAGATCTCACATACACTGACAAAAAACATAGCTGAACAATCTTTCGAGTATGAACCCATTTTCAGAAAATACATTTTACTTTATAAGATACATGAGGTACATTTTGTCAAGGCCAACAAAATACACACAAAGCCAGTTGGGAAGTGAGAGGGGAAATGCTCAGTTCTAACACTGACTCAGGTCGCCTTGATCTGAGCCCCTCTGTGCCACTTCCTAGCTGCTTCCTCGGCCGGTCAGATAACCTCTGTGTGCCTCAATTTACTCACCTGTAGAAGGGAGTACATTCTATATAGTGTGAGGAGTAAATGAAGAAAATGCATGTAAAACATTAAATCCCAGCACTTGAAACATACAGCAAGTGCTTAATAAATGTTAGCTTTTATTATTTGTAATTGTTTGGCTGTTTTTCATAATCCTCATCTGCTCCCAAGTCAAAAGGTACATGAGGGGCCTGGGTGGCTCAGTCAGTTAAGTGTCCGACTCCGGATTTTGGCTCAGGTCAGGATCTCAGGGTCGTGAGATCAAGTCCCACGTCGGGCTCTGTGCTGGGTGTGGAGCCTGCTTAATTAAGATTCTCTCTCTCCCCCTCTCCCTCTGCCCTTCCCCCCTCCAAAAGAAATAATAAGTCAAAATGGTACGTTGCACCAGACACCTGCCCTCCACCCACCCACCCAATGTGTCTAGTCTAATGCCAGAGGGATTAGGGAAGATGGAGAGGAGCACTCGGGCACTCCGCCCCTGGGAGGAAGGAGGGCTGTCCCCTGAAGACACTGTGAGGAGTGAGGAGTGTCTGGTCACCAATGGAAGCACTTCCTTCCAAACAGGAAGGTGAAGAAAAAAAAAAAAAAGAATGTCTGAAGACACACTTTGTGGCAAAATTACTTAAAACCCCTGACAGGAGCAGAAGTAAGACAAAAATTCAAGAAAAAAAGTATTAGGGAACATCTCTCAAAATAGTATTAATATTATTATTTTTTAAAGATTTTATGTATTTATTTGAGAGAGAGCACGAGTGAGTGAGGGGGAGGGCAGAGGAAGAGGGAAAGCAGACTCCCCGCTGAGCAGGAAACCTGACATGGGGCCCGATCCCAGGACCCCCAAGATCACTACCTGAGCCGAAGGCAGACAGACGCTTAGCCAACTGAGCCACCAAGATGCTCCTTTAAGACTCTATTTTTTTTTTAAATTTATTTGACAGATAGAGATCACAAGTAGGCAGAGAGGAGGAAGCAGGCTCCCCGCTGAGCAGAGAGCCCGATGCGGGGCTCAATCCCAGGACCCTGAGATCATGACCCCAGCCGAAGACAGAGGCTCTAACCCACTGAGCCACCCAGGCGCCACCTCTAAGACTCTATTTTTAAGTAATCTCTATACCCAGCATGGGGCTCAAAGCCACAATCCTGAGATCAAGAGTTGTGTGCTCTACAGACCAAGCCAGCGAGGTGCCCAGCACTCAAATAATTTTAAATTTAAAAAGTTGTATTACTACAGACATTCTTTTTTTTTTTTTTTAACATTTACTTATTTTTATTTTAGAGAGAAAGCAAGTGAGCGAGCATGGGAGTAGGGGCGGAGGGAGAGGGAGCATCTCTAGCAGACTGCCCCCCCACTCCAGAGCACTGAGCCTGATGTGGACCTTGATCTCATGACCCTAAAATCACGACCTGAGCCGAAATCAAGAGTTGGATGCCCAACCGAAGTACCCACCCAGGCTCCCCAGACATTCCTTTTATAAGGCTATCTTTCAAAAATGATTTAAAAGTTAAAAACAGATATTAATCTTGAATTTTTTGCGCTAACATAAGCGTTGGTGGGGTGATTATTTGTGTTAATATCCCAACGCTATTGTGCACTTGTGGCATTTTAAGCCAGGAGGACATTTTGGGAGGGACAGATGCTAATATTGTTAACATTTAAATATACATACTTTTTGACCGTCAAATCCCACACGCCCGCATGATAGAACAGCCCACAGTTTCTATAAAGGAGACAGGTTTATATACACTGATTTTTATGTATACGCATGAAGGCCCTGACACATTAAACACTTACCGAGCATTCAACGGGGTGAACTTTGATTCCCATATTTTTATACAGAACAATGATGGAGAAGATCCTAAGCACATTCCCACAGCACAGAAAGATCTACCTGTGCCTTCTGATGCCAAAACCCACTGAATTATACTCATTGTTTAAAATCACAAAAATATGTAAAGTTACGTCAACTCCATCGGAAACTGGGGTTGAATTTTGCATTAGGGGAATTCTCAGCTTTACCATCCAGGCAAAATCTTTTGATTTCTAAACAGAATCTGAAGTGAACGTACAAAACCAAGAGCTTGAAATTCCCAGTAGAAAATAATTGTCCTTTTTTTTTTTTTTTTTTTTTGCAAATTTTCAGAAAAACAAACAGGAAATCTCTCCTCTGGACGGGGCTTGTCATGCTGGGACAAGTCTACCTCAGCTGCTAGCAATTCGCATTAATTACAGAGATGTGAATTAATGACACGTGGGTAGGCCATTACAGCTACGCAAGAAACAGATGGGAGCAAAATGGTGATTCCAGTCCAGGTGATGGGTATAAGGGTGTTCCTGTCAAACTCCCAACTTTTGTTGAAAATTTCACATTTTGCATTTAAAACGTTGGAGGAGGGGTGCCTGGGTGGCTCAGTGGGTTAAAGCCTCTGCCTTTGGCTCAGGTCATGATCTCAGGGTCCTGGGATCGAGCCCCGCATCGGGCTCTCTGCTCAGTGGGGAGCCTGCTTCCCCCTTTCTCTGTGCCTGCCTCGCTGCCTACTTGTGATCTCTGTCTGTCAAATAAATAAATAAAATATTTTAAGACGTTGGAGGGGAGAGAGGGAATCTGTAACATCTTTAGATGAGATTCCGCGTATGAGCAAACCAGTAGGGAACATGGCAGAAAAAGAGCCAAGAAGTTCTCTTGGTTATTCAAATTAGTCAGTGGTGCCACTGAGCTCCACTGGCTCAAGTGAACTCTTTTAAGGCAGTGACCATGGTCAACAACATTCTGGGGGAGAAAAAGTTTCAAATAATTTTTCTGTACAAGACCAGAGGTTCTCAAAAAGTTCTAGTCTCCAGACCAGCAGCATCACAAACCCGTGAATCAAGGAAGGAAAGAGGGACACATGTGAGTGCACTGAAAAACACGAACGGCAAAAATACCATAAGCAAAGTTCAAAGACAAATGTCAAAGGAGAGTAAAGAACTGTCTACAGTTATGGGTCCCACATGCACCATGACCTATGAATAGGGTTATTCACTGCCTCCGACAACACATAAGAAACGCCAACATGTCCTTCAGAAGCGGACTGGTTTAATAATTCATGGTAGCTCCAAACAACGCAATGCTATGCAGTTTCAAACAAAAATCAGGGGTGCCTGGGTGGCTCAGTGGGTTAAGGCCTCTGCCTTCGGTTCAGGTCATGATCTCAGGGTCCTGGGATCGAGCCCCGCATCGGGCTCTCTGCTCAGCGGGGAGCCTGCTTCCCCCTCTCTCTCTCTGCCTGCCTCTCTGCCTACTTGTGATCTCTCTCTCTGTCAAATAAATAAAATCTTAAAAACAAAAAAAGGGGCGCTTCAGTGGCTCAGTCGGTTAAGCATCTGCCTTTGGCTCAGGTCATGATTCCAGGGTCCTGGGATCGAGCCCCACGTCAGGTCCCCTGCCCAGCGGGGAGTTTGCTTCCCCCTCTCGCTCTGCCTGTTGCTCTGCCTGCTTGGGCTCTCTCTGTCGAATAAATAAAATCTTAAAAAAAAAATTTAGGGGCGCCTGGATGGCTCAGTGGGTTAAGCCTCTGCCTTCGGCTCAGGTCATGATTTCACGGTCTTGGGATCGAGCCCCACATCAGGCTCTCTGCTCAGCAGGGAGCCTGCCTCCCTCTCTCTCTCTCTGCCTCTCTGCCTACTTGTGACCTGTCAAATAAATAAATAAAATCTTTTTTAAAAATTTAAAAAAAACACAAAAAACAAAAATTCAGAAGCATTTTCATATATGATAGAAAATGACCTTGATGTATGTTATTAAGACAACAAAGCAAGATGCCAAACTTACATAGTATATACTACCATTTGTATAATGTATAAAGGGAGAGTATTTTATATATACTATGAGCTGTGGCTATATAAAGCATCTCTGGAAAACAAAAAAAGAATTAATAATAGTGATTGCTTCTGGGAGGGAACTGGCAGTTTGAGCACTGAGAGGCTGACTTGTTGCTCTGTATCCTTTCTTACTCAAAGAATTTATCATTGCACAGGATGTTTCCAAAACACTTTCAAGTCATTTTATTAAAGATAAAGTAATATTCTTATGAGAGAAAGTATTTTTTTAAATAAAGATGGTAAATAAAACAAGTACATAAAATTACATTTGCAAGACAACTCTCTGTTCTGGAGAACAAAGGCGTGCACATTTGCTACAAGCACACGCAGAAAATAAGCAGCGGAGAAAACCAGGGCTGGAACAACTGGCTATCCACCAGGAAAAAAAATTAAGTGAGCCTCTACCTCACACCACACAAATACACAATTCAAGCTAGATTAAAGCCCTGACCTTTTTTTTTCCCCCGGAAAAGCAAAACTTCTAAGACTTTCGAAGGAAGATAAAAGATTTCCTATGTCTTCAGGATGGAGAAAGATGAGTAATACTCAAAAAGCAAAAACTAAAAGAATAAAAGTGATATGTTTAGCTACTTTAACTTGGAAGACTCCTACCTCTCAGTGTCAAAGCTTACTACAAAGCCAAGTAATGGAGAGAGTATGGTACTGCCCTAAGGACAGGCATAGTGATTAATGGAATACAACTGGGACATCAGAAATAAACACTTAGATTTATGGACAACTGATTTTCAACACCAAGGGCACCAAGACAATTTAATGAGGAAAGTTCAGTCTTCCAGCGAGCAGTGCTGAACAAATGGACAGCTACATGCACACAGAGAAGTTGGATCCCCAACTCACATCAGATAAAAGGGAACTTAAAGTAGCTCGAAGACCTAATGTAGGACTGAAACCATAAAACTCTTTGAAGAAAACATAGGGATCAATCTGTTACTCTGGCTTAGGCAATGGTTTCTTAGATGGGACACTGAAAGCAAAAGCATCAAAAGGGAAAAACAGATAAACTGAACTTCAAAATGAAAAATTTGGGGTTGAAAAAATTTTTTTGTATTGGGAGAGAACGCTTTTACCAAATGAAAAAAACTCACAGAATGGAAGAAAATACTTGCAAATTGTGAAACCAATAAAGAACTTGCATCCAGAACATTCCAGAATTCTTACAACTCTTCTAATGAGAAGATAAGCTATTCTGCTTTAAAAAAAATGCACCACGGATCAGAATAGACATTTCTTTTTTTTTTTTTTAAGATTTTATTTATTTATTTGACAGAGAGAGAATCACAAGTAGAGAGGCAGGTAGAGAGAGAGGGGGATCCCAGAGGGCTCGATCCCAGGACCCTGAGATCAAGACCTGAGCTGAAGGCAGAGGCTTAACCCACTGAGCCACCCAGGCACCCCAGAATAGACATTTCTTTAAAGGAAGACATACAAATGGCCAAGCAGCTCATGAGAAGGTGATCAACATCACTAGTCCCTGTGGAAACGCACATCAAAACCACAGTGAGATAATGCGTCACATTCTCCAGGATGACAAACTTCAAAAAGACAGACAATAATGTGCTGGTGAGAATTTAAGATTGGAACCCTTATCTCTCTCTGGTTCGAGGAGAAAATGGGTGAGGACAGACCTTTACCGTATGATCCTGTGATTCCACTTCTAGGTATATGTAAGGGAAATGAACACACATGTATTAATGTTAATGAAAACCCGTATTAATGTTGGCAGCATCATGATCGCCTACAGATGAAAAATCACCACCTGTCCCCTCCAGATGAACTATAAACAAAATGGGGGAGGGCATTACCACGGAACACCGTTTGGCAATAAAAGGGAAGGAAGGACTGATACCTGCCACAACGTGGACGAGCCTCGAGAACATGATGCTACGAGGCCAGACACAAAAGGCCGAAGGTTGTATGATTTCATTGATAAGAAAGCTCCGGAATAGGCAAATCCACACAGATGGCAATGGACTATTGATTGCCAGTAGCTGGGGGCGGCGGGGGGTGGGGGTGGGGAGGAGTGACTGCTAAAGGGCAGAGGATTTCTTTCTGGGATGATAAAAATGGTCCACAGTGAGACGGCGGCGATGGGTGCACAATTCCGTGAATACCCTGGAAACTGGTGCACCTCACACTTTAAAAGGGTAAATTTTACGGCATGTGAATTAGGTCTCAATAAAGCTATTACTAAAAAAAAAAATAAAGCAAAGCACTTTATAATGGGAAATGTCTACGTGATAAAAGATTTTATAAGTAAAAGTTAAAAAAAAGATATTAAAAGGAAAAAATAATATAAGTAAAAGTATAAGTAAAAAAAATTATAAAAAAGACGCAAAAACCACAGATTGGGAGAACATACTTGCAGCTTCTGTAACCCACAGTGATCCGTGAACAAAATATATAAAGAATTCCTTAAAAAGAAAAAAAAGGGCAACAAAAATGAACCAGCTGAAGATCTCCGAAGAGGAAAAAATCTTAAATGTCAATAAACACATGGAAAGAAGGTCAGCTTCACGGAAGTCACAGAAATGCAGATGAAAACAGGATCGCTGACGCTGTCATGCTTATAAATAAGACAAAAATTGAAGTTTGCCATTGAAAGGGAGAATGTCGTACTTACTTTGAACGCCCCTTCCGATTCCATGGATAAGAGATCCCCGTCAAATGGAATGAGGTCAAGGCTGTACTCATCCCGATGAATAAAGGATCCCAGAACACCCAGATCCTTCAACCGCTGTTCGCACAGTAAACTACGTCGCGGCACAAACAAAATGTGGAAATCTCTTGTTGGACCGCGTCTGTCTTCACTGCAAATGAAGTAACGCTGGTTAGCTTACGAGCAGCCACAAGTCATAGGCTATTTCACTTATTTGACTCCCAGAGCCTTACCACTGCCTTGGCACACAGCAGGCGCTAAATAAATGCTGGTTGGATACACACACACATACTGACTTTCAGATTCACACTGTTATACAGTTGCCCCTTTGCTCTCTCTTTCCCTCGCGGGAAAGAGGCACTGATTCACAGCCAGTGTTTCGTGATGCATTTTCTAACTTTCTCTTAAACTTTTTGTGGGGCTTTAAAGCTCTCAGGTTTATTGAAACAGGATATCCGTGTCTTACTGAAAACAAATGATTCTTTAACCCCACCAACGCAGTGACACAGTCTTACAGGAAATGAAAGATCAATCTTGACTCCCAGGTCTAGTCTCCTTGACAGTGGACTTCCCAAAATAGCCCATATGCTTTTAAGATCTTAAGGGCCACATCGATCAACTGTACCACAGAGTGCAGATGGGGCTGACTTCCTCTAAAGATTGGATGCTGTATTAAATTTTAATCAGCTCGTACTTACTTTGCTTATGAAAGTCAAGCACATTATACTGAGTGTATTGAAAAATAACCATCTGAGGTTTTGGTTTTGCAATCAGAGTCCTTTCTATTGGTATAGGTCCCTGTTTTAGCTGTCCAGAAAATGGGGTTATATGTTGATCCCCTTCTCCAACTGTTTGAACAACTTCACCAGTATCCCATTTGCCTGCCCTCTTGGGTTCTTTTGCGCCTGCCCTGTTCTCTAAATGGCCACCTTTCCCCGAAGTGACAAGAAGAGGAACTTCAGTAAGAGGCTCAGTACGTTAAAACCATGAGAAGGACCAACAGCTTTTGGACCAAACATAAGCTGTGAGAGATACCTGAGCACATTTTCAGCGATTATATCCATCAGTTCTAGCCTGGGTCTGACAAAAAAAATAATATTCTTGACATCAGCTGCTGGCAAACGACTTCCTTTAAGAGTGAACATTTTTTCCACTTCATGTTCCTAGGAAAACACACACACAAAAGGTTAACAAAAACCCTGAACTTTACCTGTCACATCCAGACTAAGACATCAGTAACAATCCCAGCTGAATGACATTACTTGATTAGCAAAATTTAGTTTCCCCAAATCCAGATATATATAAAGGACAAAGTTTCAGGATTAAGTCACTGCTACTGCACCTGAATTCAAATGACTCTCACTCGAGAAACCATCAGTGACACTAGGTAATGGTCACTTACTATAAGGCTAGTATTTTCCCTAGAATTAGGATCAGTATAAAATCACTGGCCAATGGACCACTGTATGACGAATGTTAGACATGTATTAGTATCAGTGTCTATAAGGGCCAAAGAGTTTTGCCAGCCAATTACTCAGGAGAAAATGTAAAATCCTATTATTGCTAAAGTTTAGAATTATTAATCCCTGAACAAAACCCAAATAACTCATTTACCTTCAGTAGTGAATATTGTGCAATCAGGCCAAATGGTCCCGTGAGGTACTCGTCCCAAACTATTGCCTGTAGGATGGAAGGGACACTCTCGTTATAGTTAATATCAGGAATTTGAACAAAACAAAAAAAAAACCAGCAGTCATACGTAGTAGGAATATTTGCTTCAAACTATGAATTAACAAAAATTTTAATTGGCTCTAACCACATTCATATCTTACAGGTCTAAAGAAAAACCAGCCCTGGACAAGTGATGCTACTGCTGGGTTTTTGTTTGATTTGTTTTGTTTTGTTTAAAGATTTATTTATTAGAGAGAGAGAAAGACAGAGAGTGAGTGTGCAGGGAGAGGGAGGGGCAGAGGGAGAAGGAAAGAGAGAATCTCAAGCAGACTCCCCTGAGTGCAGAGCCCAACTTGGGGCCCAACACGGAGCCGGACCCCATGACCCTGAGATCACGACCTGAGCCAGTATCAGGAGTTGGGAGTCTTAACAGACTGAGCCACAGAAGGGCCGCAGTAACGCTACTGTTGTCATGGGGAAGTTAAGACTTAATCACTGTTCCTCAACAGAAAGAAGGAACTATAGTTTGTTGTGTATCTGTGTCATGGTATTAATTATTAGACTGAACGAGATGGAAACTGCTAATGGCAACAGTTCAACCTAGTATTTTCTATGGAAATGTCGTATAATCAAATTATATAAAATTAAAACCTCGGATATAGGTATTATAAATCTTACTTTGACAGAAAAGTTTTAAAAGGTTTGGGAAGTTTAAGTAACATGTCCAGGGTCACATAGGGACCTTGGACCTTACCTATAGCATAGGCGGACCAACCTAGAACTCAGTGACCCACAAATCATTGCTCTGGGCCCCTATGAGCCTTTCTACTACTAATCCCCAGAGTCATTTCTTCCTCCCCCCACTTTTTTTAAAAAAATAGAGGGTACATACCAGGTGGGTGGGGGGACAGAGGAAGAGGAAGAGAGAATCTTTTTTTTTTTTTTAAGATTTTATTTATTTATTTGACAGACAGGGATCATAAGTAGGCAGAGAGGCAGGCAGAGAGAAACAGAGAGGGAAGCAGGCTCCCTGCTGAGCCAAGAGCCCGATTTGGGGCTCAATCCCAGAACCCTGGGATCATGACCTGAGCCGAAGGCAGAGGCTTTAACCCACTGAGCCACCCAGGTGCCCCAGGAAGAGAGAATCTTAAGCAGGCTCCACATTGGGCTGGTTCTCACAACCCTGAGATCATGACCTAAGCCGAAATCAAGAGCCTGATGCTTAACGACTGAGCTACCCAGAAGCCCCGTTCTTCTGTTTTTTAACTGAAATTTTTACTGAGATAAGTATAGATTAACATTTACTTGTAAGAAATAATACAGAGAGCCCTTGTATGCTCTGCCCAGTTTCCCCCAATGGTAACATTTTGCAAAACCGGAGTACAATATTATATCCAGGATACTGACACTGATCCAACCCATGATTTTATTCAGATTTCAGTATCATTTCGTGAGCTTGAACTGGGCACCTAGGACTTAGCCTGCTTTTTTTTTCTCTCAATGATTCCCCAGTTTTCCTCTTCTTTTCGGAGTTGTATTACCAATTACTTAAGGAGGCCTGATAAATCCTAAGGGGAGTAGAGAAAGGTGACACCACTTAGAAGAAATCCTATCAAGTCCCTGATTTACAATTTCTCATTCAGCTGTAAGCTGGGTGGTGGTAAACGTCTAACAGGAGAAACAATCCTCAGAATGGTCACGGTAAAACCTCAAATAACTATAATTTATTTCATAATCCGTGTGAGCAGCAGGTTTTAAGACACTGGTGCTTCGGAGACTTTGGATGGTTCGATATACAACGACACGCTGTAATGCATGGACACTGGACCGTCTATGTCCTTGGGCCGCGCCCGCCCCACGCGTCCTGATCTCAGGAGCACCAGACCTGCTGGACCTCTGGCCATGAAGGACACCTGACACAACTGTTTCAGGTGGCCGAGATACCACAGTGGCTTACTGCGTTGCAACAAAACAGCCGACTCCGAGCTGTGTGCCTCCGGACCCACCAGTAGGCCCCTCTCCCCGCCTCACCAGTCCCGCCTGTTCCCCTCCTCGGAAGCCCCCGCGACCTCATACACCTGCAGCTCAGGCGGTCAGGAACCAGATTAGGCCGGGCCGGACTCGCGGCTGGAGAGCACTGTCGCTGCCTCCCGTCCCTCACCTTGCTTCCCGCGCACTTGTCCAGGAACTCGCGCAGCTCGCGACGCACCGCCTCGCGCAGCACGTTCAGGTTCACACGGCCGTAGGACAGGTGCGCCGCCATCTTGCCCCACCGCCCCTTTCCCCGGCGAGGCCCCACGGACACGGTCACGTGACCGTACTGCCACGTGACCGGGGCGGCTGACAGCGAGCAAACCCGGAAACTGAATTGGGTCTGCGTCTGCTGTCTTTCCTGGCCCTAGCGCCTGCAGCTTCTTCTACGGCGTCGGTTCCGACACTCCCCAAGACCGCCCCCCAGCCCCATCCGGACTCTGCCTCAGTCCAGGAGTCGTTGGGCGCTGGGAATTGAGTTGAGAGGCGGGGCCGGCCCCCTACTCGTTCTTCTTTTTTTTTTTTTTTTTAAAGATTTATTTATTTATTTGTCAGAGAGAGTGAGCACAGGCAGACAGAGAGACAGGCAGAGGCAGAGGGAGAAGCAGGCTCCCTGCTGAGCAAGGAGCCCGATGTGGGACTCGATCCCAGGACGCCGAGATCATGACCTGAGCCGAAGGCAGCCGCTTAACCAACTGAGCCACCCAGGCGTCCCTCTACTCGTTCTTCTTAACAGCAAGCATACCCCCCATACGGAAATCTTTTGTAGCACTCAGAAAGCCTTTCGCTTTGCTCTGTTTGTAGGCTAAACTTTAGGAAAAAGGACAGCGGCTGAGGGAATCCGTCATGGGACGTCAATGTTAGCTCGTCCTGGTAAACTTCTACTGCGTGGTGTTTCACACAGATACTATCCCTCGTGGAATCCAGTTCCATCAGTAAAATTCGTATGTTACCTTGTGAGTTGTGAGGATCAAAAAAGTGGAATTTACATCATGTTTCATATTAAAAGCTTAGAAGGGTGCCTGGACCTTAACTGCTTAATAACTATTGTTGTAGGAGGATATGTGCGTCTCAGTACTTCGAGGATGGAAATTGACTATTTGGGAGGTGAAAGAGGCTTGAAAACGTTGGGTCTTCAAGTGGATGCTTCCTTCCATCCTTTATATACACTCTGTGGTATGAAGAAAGGGCTCACTGAACAACTACCATTAAGTCTGGGTAGGCAAAGAACAGAATTTGGGGATGAAGCAGAAAAGCAATCAATCATCCATATATACACACTTGTACACTCAATTCCATGATTCCATCAAAACCATTTAGACTTTAAACTAGCTTGTTTCCACTCATGCACACTGTTCCATGCCCTATTTCTCAACCCGGTTTTCACAGTGCTTCTCAACCTGCATCACAAATTCTTGGGGGTGCCCAGGTGGCTCAGTTGTTAAACGCCTTCAGCTCAGGTCATGGTCCCAGGGTCCTGGGATCCAGCCCCGCTTTGGGCTCCCTGCTCAGGGGGAAGCCCGCTTCTCCCTCTTCCACTTCCCCTTTTTGTATTCCCTCTCTCACTGTGTCTGTCAAATAAATTAAAAAATCTTTTAAAGATTTTTATTTAAAATTTATTTATTTGAGAGAGTTCACAAGTAGACAGAGCAGCAGGCCGGGTCGGGGGAGAAGCAGGCTCCCCACTGAGCAGAGAGCCTGATGTGGGGCTCAATCCCAGGACCCTGAGATCATGACCTGAGCTGAAGGCAGAGGCTTAACCCACTGAGCCACCCAGGCACCCCTAAAAAATCTTTTTTAAAAAATTGTCACATGTGCAGGCTTTTTGCCCAACTGAAAATTGTATTATTTTAGCACCATCTGTGAGAATACATGTTGAGCTCAGCAGGCCTTGTCATGAACTGTTAAATGAGGCTATAACTTAGAGTTAAGAGTTGAAATGCCCAAGGCTAGAAATCCCAAGCACGCATGAATGTAAATGAGCAAGACCAGGATGATAAACCCCCCTTCTCAGACAGGATCAGGATGCTAGAAGATGATCAACATAGGTGTTTAACTTGTGTAGAGACCAAATGTTTGGAAACATTGCTATACTGCTGTAGTTGCCCTATAAATATTGCAGACCTTAGTGTTTTCTTTTTAGTTTTTATGGATATAATTGACATGTAACATTGTATTAGTTTCAGATGTACAACATGATTTGACCTAAGTATAAATTGCAAAATGAATATCACAGTAAGTTTATAGTTTGAGTCTTTTAATCCCCTTTGGTTAGTACTGAAGTCTGGAACTAGTGTCAGGGTATTACTTAGGTTAAAGTGATGTTCTTGTTCAACTAATAACCACTTTGGAAATATCGAGACCTTTTGGGGAGTCTGTGCTCATAAAACAAATGTTTGGTTCGGTAATCATTTTGCTGAACATCACAGCAATTTTCAGAATTTCTTTCTAAAACACTGTGGATTGAGAGTTGGTATTATCTGGTGCCATTTATATTTTTGTCAGGTAATACAGTGTGATGTAGCAATGGATAATAACCTTAGTATTGATTTTATGTTAAGTGAGTCATAGGATGCTTTGAGATGGGAATATGTTGATTTCTTTTTTGGGGGGAGGATACATTGATTTCTTAAAAGCTGTTTATCAACAAGACTGCAGTAGAAATTTCTATTTGGATATATAGTGCTTGCTCATTTAAGAAAAAACATAGACAAATAAACCTGAGAATAATATCAGTTTACTACCACTGGCAAAAAAGAACCATTTATTAAAGTAGATACAGAACACTTGTTTTCTCAAATTTTAATACTGCTTTACATTTTTGTTTGTGAAACACTTCCTATTATAATATGTTTATAACCAAAAATTTCAACTCATTACAGATTTTTCACTTGTCAGACACACATTTGATAATCTTGAGGGGAAAAATACATCAAAGGCATATATACAATTATAGAAGTTCTTATTATACATGTAGCATGGAAGACACATTTATTACTTTTTACATATTCTAAAAGACATTCAAATGAAGATAAATAGATTCAAACTGGTTGATAAACTTCCGATGGTTGAGGTCCTTCATTTTTATTTTTTGTGATAAGAAACTCCAAAATTATTAATGTTGAATTTCTCATCGTACATTCATCTAAAACTTGTAAAAAACTTGTAAAGATTGTAGACTGGTTAATTTAGGTGTTTTACTGTGGCTTATTATCTAGTTAATTGACTGCTGGGGATTATCTGCTAGAGAAAGAAACAGATTTGGAGAAAACTCTCCCAGTTATTTATATCTGATAAAGAAACAAAGTGAAAACAGAAAAAAACAGTTGCAAAGCCACGTGATGTTATATTCTGGCCTAGTTCATCATGTCTTGATGTGTTTTCTTTTTCATAAAGGTAAAAATCTGAAAAGAAAGTCATTGTTTTTTCCCAAAATATAGATTTTTTAAAAAATATATACATATAATATATAGAAGCTGAAATTATGCAAAACCAATGAACAAAACAGCACAGTAGAGTAGGTGCAGCATATAGATTATAAAATGTCCCCACAGCAGTTTGGGGCTTCCCCCTCCCTTTACCTGTTTCATGATTTTATAATCACACCCAAGTATTATCAAGCCTGAAATAAAGGCACTACTGACAACAGGTAGTGCAAAGAGCTCAGATACTTCTTTAAGAATAAAATACTTTAAATGAGTAGATGAAAATGCAAAATGGCACATTTTTCCAACTCATTCCAGTGTCAGAGCTTAACCCAAACACCTAAATATACAAACGCAGCCTGGAAATTTTTAGTGCAAATATGTAAAGTAACAGCATAATTTAAAGTTACTTAAATAAGGTATTGTGAGGGTAGGGATTGTTCTAGGAGGGTTCCCTTGGGGCAGTGAATGTAATGGCATCTGGTGCAATGTCTTGTTGGAACTTTTAAAAATCAAAAAGACAAAATTAGAGGTGAAAACTCACCCACTAAGTATTTATTATTTCAAATTCTAAGGGGAGACTAAAAGGGTGATTTACTGAAGCTCAAAATAGTTTCTTAGATTTGTGGATGGGGGTCAAAAATAACGTGGGTTCTCCGGAAGTCTGCACACAGGATGCTGGTGTTCCGTTGCCTACATGCTCGTGCCCCCGAGGAGCCCGGCATGAGGCTGGGGGTCCCATCAGAACGTCTCGTCGTCATTGCAGTGAGTGGCCCAGTGCCCGAACACCTCACAGATTTCACAGTACGGGCGCTCCTCGCTCCGACTGCCGTGGTGTGTGGAGTGCGGGGGGTCCTCTGACGCCTGTGCCTGGGTGGGGCAGTCCTCTGTGTCGTGGAGGTCAAAGCAGTCACATATGTCACAGAAGAGGCGAGGTTTCTTCTTGGATTGTTTCTCCTGGTCGTCACTACAAATGTTAATGTGTATGATCAGAAACTCATCTCTATCAGATGAAATTCAAGAGACAGTATCAGTTGCAAAGAACACAAAAGAAGCAAGAACTACTTATGGCCAAGTCTGGGAGCCTTGAGTGTAGGTTGTACATTTAATTCAAGTTGGTCGTTCTACAGTCCACACTTGAAACTTTCCCATCAAATCATTTGTAGAGTGCTACATCACTCTCTGGCCAGATTTATGGAAATCGATTTATGGCCAAGACAATTGTTTCTCCGATCCACTGGAGAACTTGTAACTTTAAAAACCTTCATTTTGGTGGAACGAAGGTTCTGATCAGCATTGCTTAATATAAAATACCTGTCGTAGTTGTTTAGGTCATCGCCGTTCCCATTAAGGGCCGCTTCGGACATCATCTCCACCTTCATCTTGAGGTCTTGATTCTTCCTCTGAAGGTCCACTATTACTGAATTCAGGAAGTCAATCTGATTTGTCCGGAAAAAAAAAAAAAGACACAAATGTATGAAATGTCTAAAATGCATGCTGGAGGATCAAGAACGTCATGAAAGCATACTCTCAGGCTACGGCTGCGGAATGTGCGGGCATCATGGGAGGGGCAAACGGTGGCCATTACTGAGCCCACGTTTCAATGGTTTATTTATACACACATACATATACAAAATTCTACAAAAAGCCTAACCGGTCAATTGATCTATTAAACTCTGGGACAAATCCAGAACTTTTAGGCTCTGTAGATTTGGACAAGTTCATGGAAATTCCCCTCCAGCCACCGCTTAACATCTACTGACTGGTCCCAGGGAACAGTCAACACATGTCATCGTCAAAGAAAAATGGAGGTGTTTCAAAGGGAAGGCTCAAGCTCTCTTTCCGCTGAGGAGACAGTGGCACTCCCAACAGAGCAGCACTCAGGTACCACACGTTCAAGGAGCACCTGTGCCAAGATTCACTGAGCAGTGGGACAATGAGGTGACCCTCAGGAGGAGACACTCTCGTCCTAATGTCTCCTTTCAAACCAAGGGCACTTTAATTTAAAAACATTTTCTCCCTCTTATATATAATAAAAAAAGGTCCAATTTCTCTAAATATCCACTGAATAAATTCCACTTTACAATATTAAAAGTGAAATATTTCACTTTTTAAAGAAATATTGGCCCTACTTTTCCTGCTAGGGCAAGTTCTGAAACAAAGCTGGCAACCACTAGCTTCAGGATTCTCGGCAGGAGACCCCTTCCAACACTGAAGGGAGGGGTCCGTTTTCTAAGGCTTTATCGTGTTAGGAGCTACACTGCAGGAAGAAGAAAAAGCCACAAAATGGATTTAAGTATAGTGGCAAACCACACACACACACTCACGCATGCTCACAAATTAGGAAACATAAAACAAACCATTTGCTGATTGGAACAAAGTGTTGGCAGCGGCAGATGAAACAAATGGAAGCAGAAAGGAAAGGAGAACAGAAAACACGGTTAATTGAGTCTATGCTTATCAGACAGATGCACAGACTAAGCAGACAACACTATTAAGGTAAGTTAGTGCATCTGCTGGATATTTTCATGTCTTTCAAAGGAGACGTTGGATAACTAAAACAAACTGCAAACTCACTAAATTTTTCTTTGAAGATGATGGTTTCTTTGTGCCTTTGAGTTTTGAACAGAATAAATATATCCAAAATGTACTATTAAAATTGAAGGTGGACATTAGTTGCTTATGTGCCATTTATTTCTAAACATGGAATAGTTTGCCACCATTTAATCCCATTTTTTAAAACTAAGGCTGTTTGATAATTGTGGCTTTAAAGAAATAGTTTTCAAGAACTCTGTCTTTTTAAGGTCGAGAGGAGGAAGGAGTCTTTTGACAGAGCAATTCTACTTCTACGAATCTGTCCTAACTAAATATTAGCACATCTGCAAAATGATAGGTGTTCAAGGTACTTCGTTATAGCATTGTTCCTAATACACCTGAAAGATCAGAAACATCCCAAATGTCATGTCAACTGACAAGGAACTGATTAAATCACAGAAGATCCACATAAGGGAATACTATACAGCTACTAAAAAGACCAGATATGCCACCACTTGTGTCAAAAAGGAGAGGAAAAGACAACTAGTTCTGGTTTTTATACACATGTTTTTACATCTCTGGAAAGATTCTTTAAAAAGGAACCAGTAATTACCAATTATTCTTTAAAAAGGAGCCAATGATTACCTGTTTGACAGCTTGGGAACTAAGCAGACGAGAGATGGTGTATGGATGGAGATTTTCTACTGTATATATGTATATATACATATATATATATATTTTAAAGATTTTATTTATTTATTTGACAGAGAGAGACAGCAAGAGAGGGAACACAAGCAGGGGGGGTGGGAGAGGGAGAAGCCGGCTTCCCGTGGAGCAGGGAGCCCGATGTGGGGCTCGATCCCAGGACGCTGGGATCACGACCTGAGCCAAAGGCAGAAACTTAATGACTGAGCCACCCAGGTGCCTCTCTACTGTATATATTTTTAATATTATTGATTGTTTGGACCATATGAACGTACCGCCTCTTCAAAAAGTTAAATGATCTTTTAAAATAGTAAGCCAAGCAAAAAAAAAAGGGAGTATTACCTGACTCTCCTGGGCTCTTTCGTCTTCTTCTGCCTGAGTATCAGTATTGCCTTATATTAAAAAAAAAAAAAAAAAAAAAAAGAAGGGGGATTCACAAAACTTCCATCTTTTTCCCCCCGGTGTTACTGCAACCAACAGGCCAGTATCAGACACATATTTTCACGTGAAATTCCCAAATGGGCCTCCTTGGGAACAGTTCACGGGGTCCCGTGGGGCATCTGGAGCCCTGAGGGGCAGACAGGGTGGCTGGCCCTCCCCTGCCTGTCTCCTCCCTCAGGGACGGCCCCCCACTGTGGAAGATGCCCGCCACACCCACCTGGGACCTAAAGTGGCAAAGCAAGCTGTCACTTGCTCACAAAGGGACCGCCTGGGCTCCCGGTCAGGGCAGCGCAGTTTCAGAGCCCACCGCGGCTACTGGGAGGGCAGCTGTCACTTACGGCTCCTATCGCTGCCAACACTCCGGAAGGGGGCATGCCAGGCACGTCCCCGAGCGCAGGACCTGTGTCATGACTAGCCCTTAGCTGAGTCAGTGGCGGGAGAGAGCCAAAAGCAGACGGGCTAGGTCAGGGGCAGCCCAACGGCCTTCCAAGGTCATCTCACTGGAAACAGCTCCTCTGCGGGAAGCACCACGTGGCCACCACTTTACCTGAGGAGCTGCTGAGCTGCCGCCTGTTTTCTTTGAGTTGGAGCTCCAAGTTCTTGACCTGGAGTTCAAGCTTCGCCTTATCAGACTCCAGAGACTGAACGACCGAATGCAAGGACTTGGCCGAGGCGCTCTCTCCCCTGAGCACTGTGACCTGAAACGCAGCGGGTTAGCTTAGGCTCGCAGCTGGAACAGAGGAGGCAGCGGGGACGGTCCCCTCACAGGGTACTCTACCTCATTCCTCAGTTTCTCCAGCTCTGCGTCCTTTTCGGTGAGTAAGGCACTAGTAATACTGATGGATTTCTGCAAGGAAGCTTTTTCCTCATCTGCATCTTTTATTAACTTGGATTCTCTAAAAGACCAAAGAGTTAAAAAAAAAAAAATTCCAGAAGTCAACCAAGAGAGTGGTGGGTGTCTAACAGTCCTAGAACAGACACATTAAACTTGAGTTAACAGTAAAGAAAAATGTATCGCGGGGACGTTTTAAAGGGGGCTGAGGCTATTACGCTTGCAAAATTTTACTTGAAATTTTACTCACTGTGAAGGAGAACAAGTTTACCTACGCAAAGACATGCAGAACCTGCATATCATTGTATCCATTTGAATTTAAAGAAACAAGTTAATAACTTCGGAAGACGGAGAATTAACAAAACAAAACAAGACTGTTAGCCCCAAAGAATTTTTTAAAATCGACCCCCCCAACTGAATTGTTACTTCTTGAATAAATTATTACCAAGCAATAACAACAATTAAAATACACACATGCAAAGCGAGTATACACGGATGTCATGCAGAGCAGTTTTATGCTGGAGGTATCGGTTGGTTCTCACTAATTTCAGTAATTTTTGGCAACTTCCGAGATTGTGTTTTTGAGATCTCATGGGCCAGAACAGTAGCAAAGGCTGTTACTGCAATTCATACTGAAAGGGTATGACTTTTCATCCACGGAATGTGGAAAGGACATTACGTTGCTCGTAGAGATGAAAGGTAATTACATAAAGGCTGGAACAGAAATGTTAAAAATGGATTTCCAGGTGTAGAACGAGAAAGCATGGGCGGGGAGGAGTCTGGAGGGAGACCGTCAGAGTGCTTGGTTTATGTTCTCAGCCTGTCTCAGAATTTGGTTGTCAGCAGAGGGAATGGGACCAGGCCTTAAGGAGAGGGAAACATTTATCCTGGAGTCAAAGTTTGGAAAAAGGGGGGAGAAGATGAAGGGAAGACAGGGAGGGAGGGCAAAGACACAATTGATAAAACCCAGAAGGGCAAGCTACTGTGCGTTTAAGTGTGTGTGCATTTAAATTTTTGTTGTAAAAATTACATGCATTCAAAGGTGCCAAGGTCATGAAAGACGAGGAAGGACTGAGGAACTGTGCCAGACTGAAGGAGGCTGCAGACGCACGACCACTGAAGGCAGTGTGGTTTCCTAGCCTGAATCCCAGAAGAGGAAAAAGACATTAATGGGAAAACTGGGGAAATCTGAATGAAGTCTAGAGTCTAGCTAAGCACACCGAACCAATGTTGCTTTCTCAGTTTTGACAAATGTACCAAGGAGTATACGAGGGGTATATCAGGGGACACGAGGTGCAGGGTACGTGGGGACTCTCTGTACTGCCTCTGAGACTCTTCTGTAAATGTAAAATTTTAAATGAGAAGGTTTTAAAAATTAAGTGCAGTGTGAAACAAGAGGTTTTGAAAAGTCCTTGAATCTCAAAAATATATTGGGAAAAACACAGACTGGGTAAAAAGGTCCTAGCTAGCCCTGAGGCCATCCAACCCACAACACTGCGTTAGTGTAGATGATTCGGTGAGAGTTCAAAACTTCAACAACAAGCAGCCAAATGGCTCCCGGTTCTAGAAGAAGGAACTGAGTGAATGCTGGGCATGTCATGCTGACTGGAGGATTGGAAACTGAGGCCCAGGTTAGAAATGGCAGAATGTATGTCTGGTTAGTGAGACCCAAGATATCCGGCACACGAATTACAGAATTCTCATGATTTATGGTAAATTGAAATTCTACAATGATGAAAATATAAGTGTTGTTTTTATCTTGTTGTGTGGCTTACACTTCCACTTCAGGATGATAAATAGTAAGAAAAGAATCTGAGACTTACAGGAATTTCTTGAATTCAACACCCAAGCATGATATGAACACTGGAGAGGGGGTAGGTATTGGTGCTCTTAAATCACTAAGTGAACAACATCTTGCTTGGAAACAGGATCTTGTTTAGGTTAAAACAAAGCAAAAATTTTAATGGAAGGAATGGACAGGCACTTCTTCCGCCTGGAAAGCAAACATCTGGTGTTATCTGAAGTTACCCAAAAAATCTGGGGCTCCTTAACTTTCAATTAAACTTATTTGGTAGTTTATTCTATTGTAAAAACTATTTTGAGAGTTTCACTTGTTACAAATCCAAGTGAAATCTGAAAAAATGTAGTTTTTAATGTTTTTACTGAAAAATACCAGCGTTTGGGGTGTTATTAGTTCTTCTATAATCTGAACTCTAAGTAGCCCAAATCTCATTCGGTCTTTGTGTTAGGGAGGAATAGAGACACCACCAGCTGGCAGAAGGAAAAAGGTACAGGAACTTTCATCTGCTTATCACATACACACAACCCCTAAGGGAGGCTGCTTTCTAAGAAGATGGCAAGCAGAACGTTTCTTGTACAAGTGATCAAAAGACACGTTGTTAAGAAAGGGATCTGCCTCGTGATTTATATACCAAATGACAGGACAAGGAGCCTTTGGCAGCTCGTCTTTATGGCAGATCTTCGTTGCTGCCTTCTTAGGCTCTTTCTGAGCCCTAATCCCACTGCACAAACTAAGAGGGACTAATTTAAATCGCTTATGCCAATGTTACTGACATCTGAGTCACAAATCACACTGCGGGGCGGCACCCCTCCGTTACCTTGAAGCCATGCTGGCCAGAGTGACTTGCTGTCACTGCAAGTATCAAGAAGGGAAGATAAACATGATCTGAAAGAACAGGTATGGGGGCCAGAAATCTTTCCCCCCAAGGGGAACATATTATCCAGATTCTTTCCTTACTACTTACTAAAGAAATAAATTCTAGTAATGAAGCAAATACCTTAAAGTGTTACTGGGCAAGCTTTAAAAATGCAAGATAACAAGAACCAAATATTAGAAACGTGAAGAGAAATGCAGGTACAGTAAGGAGAGCTAAATTTGTGCCTAAGTTCTTTGCTGTATATAGGTATAAAACCGGTGTGTTTGTGTGTGTGTGTGTGTGTGTGTATGTACTGCTGAGAATATTTTACAAAACAAAAGCAAGACACAGAGGGACAAAGGCAGCCAAAAAATATATACAACAATTTGTTTTACTAAAAATATATTAAATTTATTTATTATAACGTGGATAGACTTTCTTTAGTCTTACCATTAAAGACACACAGATAGAGCAAAGGAAGCAGGAGTAGGGAAGGGAAAAGAGAGGGTGAAATGAGCATTGGTAAGTAGCGCAAGCTCGAGACAGTCAGACAGTCAGCAACCCACAGTGAGCTTAATGAGCCGAAGTAGCACAGGACCTCTTCAGACTCCGTATCGCCAACCAGTTTCCGTTCCTGATGTTTAGCCTGCATTTACACTAACTGAATTAATTCGGACTCCGAAGAGTCCATATCTGAGATTTGGGCTCTCGGGTCCCTGCAGTGACACCACAAAGCCTGGAGAAGGGAGGGAAGCCAACCACGTTCTCTAATCTGCTCTAGGCTTCAGTAGACAGAGGAACTCGCTTCTCCACTTCCGTCAGGCAGAGCAATTCAAGGTTGGCTCTGCTCTGTCAGCTGTCTGGAAGCCTGTTTAGAAAGAGGTCTGCCTAACTTGGAAACCAGTTTCCAAAATAATGATTACGTGTTCAAGTTAGGAGAAAAGCCTTTACTACATGTTGCCTGCAATTCAATGTTCAGATACCAAAGACTGTAGCAAACACAGGACAATGCTACTACTGAATGGTAAGTAGTTTGGGCCTACAGGTCAGGAATAAGTTCTGCCCTTCAATACGATGACCATTTGAATGACACAATTAGATACTACCTTGACCATGTATGTTCAGAGATCACTTCTCAATTAAATTCTTGTCTAAGACTTCACTTCTTGCATGAACAACATTGAAAATACCTTTATGGTTTAAGTACTTTCCAGCCTTTTAAAATTAAGAGCATATCAAATTCTTTTCAGTACCCTATGCTCAATTTACTTAACTATCACACACACACATCGACCTATGAATCCATCGTCAAACTGGCTTTTAGCAGGCATTTAAGGGCCCAAATTGTTAGCTACAATATATTTGCGTTCAGGTTTCAGACATAACGTTCCACGAGGATTAATCTGACAATAGAATAGTGCAAAACAGGAGAAGTTAGGTTTTTAAAATTTTCACTTTCAGAAAAAATTGCCTCCTCTATCTGCATTTATTGATATAGAGAGTAATTTTCAGGAGACGGTCTCCTAAACTCATCCAGGACTTAAAAATGGGAGCAAAGTTGGGGACGTAGAAAGTGGCCTTAGCACACACCCAAACTTAGCTCATCTTTTTCAGCCGTGAAAAAAGTCACATGCCTGAGCACATTTTGAAAGGCATGTAATTTAAAGTCACACGGTAAAGACTAAGGAAGCGTAGCAGCTTTATTCTAAGAAAAAAAAAAAAAAAAGATTTAAGAGTAACAATAAAATAAATAAATGCTCAGTGAGCAAAGAGGCAGCATGAAAACCGGGAGCCCTCGGGGACCTTAGGCCTGCATCCGAGCTGCCGGCCGGCCGCCTGCCATCTCGGGCCTCCGCGTCCTCGTCTGAAGTGCACCCCCCGCCGGACACCCCGCCGGTGGCTCGCAGACTAGGCTTGTGGATTACGAATACAAAGGGATGACGCCAGCGCTTGCGGACTTCCACCCGCCCGTTTCCACGGGCTCGCTGACCGCAGCGCCGCGGGAGTAAGCCCCACTACTGTCCTCACACACCCCTGACTACTGCATCGGGAGGCTCTCTCGAAAGAAATCTATGTAAAACCCAATATCCCGAGGCGCCCCCACCCCGCAGAGCTGCGGCCGCCCGCACGCGGGCCGGAAGGAAGGGCCGGCCGGTCCCCACAGCTCCCGGCGCCTGCGGACCAGCTGGCGGGACCGGGGCGGGGGCGCTGACGAAACGTGCGCGCATTCTGGTGTGAAACTTCTCAGAAGAACGAATCTTAGTACTTCTTAATGAAAAAAAAAAAAAAGGAAGGAGGAAAGGCGCTGTTGGACGGAGGCCTAGCGTCCGTCAGAACGCAGCTCGCGGCTCCCACGACTCTGTGGGCTGAATGAAGCCCTCGGTTCCTAAGCAACCGCCAAGCCGCGGTGGGGGGGGAGTGGGGGAGGGGGAGGGGGAGGGGGAGGGGGAGGGGGAGGGGGAGGGGGAGGGGGAGGGCCAAGCCCGCCAGGGGCTGGACACACCAGTCGGCGGGGAGGGGGGCGTCCTCCTGCCTGGCCGGGATAAAACACGGTGCGAGAGCACGGACGAGTTCTCGGTTCAAATTTTCTTGGAGAGTTATTTTTAGTTTCATTAAGAAAAAAAAGCGCATCCCCGTGGCGGGGCTCATCTACGCGGTACCGCGCGGGCTGCGGTTCTCGGCCGGAGCGCGCCCCACGGCGGCTCGGCGCGCGGCGTAAAGCGCAGGATTTCTCTAGACACAAACTGCACGTTCTAGAAGAGCAGACAGGAGACGGTCCGGGTAGAGAAGCGTCAGGCTTCTCAGCGGTTATTTCTCGGGGTCCCTTCATGCTTACTCAAAAGTGCTGGAAGGTTTCCACTTAAATATCACTGGATTATCATGAAAGAACAAGAACAAAGCTATTTTCTCTTTTTTTTTGGACAAATGGAATTCAAATTGATGCTATCACATTATTATTGAAAAGTTACAATTTTTATATAATGCAATCAGTATTTATATGCCGATCAATGACTCTTTGTAAAATTACAGCATTTTTAGCTCCTGAAAATGAGGAGGTAACAACAATGTAATGAGACAATCCGATATTAGAACACTTATGAATAAATGCAACTGAAAAAGGCTTAAAAATTAACCTATTCTTTGTCTTGGCAATGAATACCATAACTTTTGCAAGTACATTTTCATCATTTATTAATCACGAAGACCAAACTATCATAATCCAATTTTCTGAATATAAGAAGGTAGCATATTTTCTACAAGTCACATCGTGTTCTGACATTTTCCTAATTAAACACATACACGCAACAATAAACACAAAAAGAAAGCCTACCTCTTTTTCATTTCTAACAACTGATTATTGAGCACGGATCTCTCCTCTTCTAGCTGGAAAAAAACACACAAAAAGTCCAGTTCGTTACAAAAGTCCAGAGAGAGACCTATTTCTCATCCCGCATGTCCCATTCCCAGGCCAGGATGGATAAATCAGTGGGCCAGGACAGTGAGAACAGAGCAGTGGTTAGTACATCATGTACAGTTGTTAATTTATAAATCATTTATGACCCGAATGACTCCCCTTCCTTAGTACAGGTTGTATCTTCAACACTCGATAAATGTTTCTTTCATTTCTTAAATGAAACATTCTGGCTCCTTCACTGAAATCACACAGATCAAGTGTCACTAACTCATGGTGGGCTAGGAACAGGCTGTTTACTCCACACGGGCCTCATTTCATCCCTTCCACATTCCAGGCACTGGTTTCTCACCTATAAAACAAGGAAGTTACAAGAGAATTTCCAGTCGCCCTTTAGTTCTAAAATTCTGTTACTCCATGAAGGGTGAAAAACAAAACATTCAGTTAATTAATCCTGTGAGAGAAGACTCACTCCCACCCCCGATCTGTACAGCACAGAGTTTATTATACTGAAATACGAATTTCAACTCACACTGTTAATAAAACTAAGGGGTGAGAGACACCTGGGTGGCTCGGTCGGTTAAGTGTCTGCCTTTGGCTCAGGTCATGATCCCAGGGTCCTGGGATGGAGACCGAGTCTGTCGGTCAGGCTCCCTGCTCCGTGGGAAGCCTGCTTCTCCCTCTGCTTGTGCTCTTTACGCCACACACCCCCCCACCTAAGTACATAAATAAATAAATATTTAAAAAAAAACCAAAACCTAAGGGATGAGAACAATTCTTTGTGAGTTTTGTTTGTTTTTTCCAAATCAAAAGACAACACCAAAGACTACGGAATGGTTTCCAAGAGCCCAGAATTCAAGCTACTAGCTCACTCACTGTATGGAGGTATGGTCTTATTTCTGATTTTGTATCAGTTATGCATATGCTTTGCTGTGTCTTCATACTTTTAAAGTTCTTAAACATACATAACTCTGTGTTTTGAACATAAAATTATATTAAACACAAAATCTATTGAGATTAAACATACAGTTTTTTCGATTTAAACTCTGCTTTCCTCGTCCACTGACGATGTATGCTTTGGCTGCATGAGTAATTCACAAAAAATATTTAGAAAATTTTAAAGAGTGAAGGCAAGGAAAAAGGGTGGGAGACAAATCTTAACAACTAAAATAAGAGGGAGAACATCTGGAGAGTGGGATGTGGAGATGAGAGGGGCTTTCTTTTTTTTTCCCTTTACGCCCTTTTCTACAGTTTATATTTATTTTTTAAACAAGGAAGCTGTTTTATGATTAAAAGTGGGTACTGAGAAGTACCTACAATGAAGATAAATGAAGATAAAAAGGCAGATGACTCACAACAGAGAAAATAAATTATTAACAAACACGTGAAAAATCATTCAACACTTTAAAGAACAAGTATGCAGAGACTCTCCCTCTTTACTGGAGGGTGCACTGTGCCTGAATTTCCATGGAACAGAAATCTGGAATGCTTATGGTACAGATTTCTTCATAGGAGATGACGTTTTTCCCTTCTTCTGCTCTAGGACCCAGTCCAGGTTGACAAGTTCATTTAGTGGTTCTACTGCTTTAATCTAGTTCCTCACTGTTTCCTTATTTTTTGTGACCTTGACAGTCTGGAGCCACACAAGCCAACACAATGTCAATTTGGATTCATCTGATGCTTCCATATGAGGAGAGTCAGAGCACACGCTTTGGGGCAGGAACACGACAGAACCGATCCTGTGTTGTCCTCAACAGGGATCAATGCACACACTAGGTTGTTTTTTGATAAGGGTAACTTTGATCACTTGGGTGAGGAAGTATCGTCCATGTTTCTCCACTGTAAAGGTATGATTTTTTTCTTTGTAATTAATATGTATTTTGTGAAGAGATTCTTTGAAAATGTGTAAGTATCGTGCTCCTAGCAAAACATCAACCCATTTCTTTTAGCACCAACTGATGAGTCTTCCCTAAATAAAGTACTACCATCACGGCTACCCAGTAGTGATTTTCTAATTCCACCATTTCACCTATTTATTAGTTGTCATTTCACCAAAAGTTTTTCCTCCATTTATTTATATTTAAATACATCATTTCCATGATACATCATGTTATTCTAATGTTATTCAATAAGCTATACTCCATTCCTATCAATATTTCTTTTTTTTTTCTATCAATATTTCTTTTGATGTTCAAATTTTCCCAGATTTGGCCAGTGGGAGCCCTTTCGAGATTATGATATGCTTCTGACTAATCTCCAGTACTGTTTTGTTTTTTTTTTAAGATTTTATTTATTTACTTGACAGAGATCACAAGTAGTCAGAGAGGCAGGCAGAGAGAGAAAGGGGGGAAGCAGGCTCCCTGCTGAGCAGACAGCCCGATGCAGGGCTCGATCCCAGGACCCTGAGATCATGACCTGAGCCAAAGGCAGAGGCTTAACCCACTGAGCCACCCAGGCGCCCCATAATCCCCAGTACTGTTTAAGCACTTCCTTGCGTCCTGGTATACAAGATATTCCAGGCTTGTCTTGTACTCTCTCTGCCCCAGCCCTGGAATCAGCCATTTCTCTAAGAATCTTTTAAATGCAGAAATACATTTAAAAACAAAATCTAGATGCTAAGCGTACTCACTAATATTGGAGTGTTGTTGCTTCTAAGCCCTGTCAGTGGACCTGATCAAAATTTAACACTGCTGGTCTTCAACAGATACTGTTAAGAAAATATAAAGACAAGCCACAGACTCAGAAAACACTTGCAAACACACCCTGATAAAGAACCTGTATCTAGAACTTACTGACAACACTCACAACTCAGTAATATGCAAACAACCAAATTTAAAAATGGGCAGAAGATCTGAAGAGACACTTGACCAGAGAAGAGGTATAAAAGGCCAATAAGCACATGAAAAGATGCCCAATATCATTAGTCCAACAGGGAAATGCCAATCAGAACACTTGGCGATACTTGTGTTACAATTTCTAGTTTCATTCCATGGTGGTCAGAAAACATAACGTCACATGATTTCAATCCTTTTAAAATCACTGAGACTATTTCATGGTCTATCCTGGAGAATGTTCCCGGTGCACCTGAGCGGCACGCGGATTCCACTCCTGTTGGGGGCTCTGCAGGTGACTGTTAGGTCTAGCTGACTCACAGTGCCGTTCCAGTCCCAGCTCCTGATCCGCTCTCTCTAGTTGTTCTATTAGTGAAATAGGCCACTGAAGTTTGAAGTCTCCGACTGGTATTGTTGAATTGTTTATTTCTTTAATTCTTTTTTAAGGGTTTTAAAGATTATTTATTTATTTACCTGAGAGAGAGTGAGAGACAAGAGAGAGTACAAGTAGGGGGAGGGGCAGAGGGAGAGGGAGAGGAAGAAGCAGGCTCCCTGCTGAGCACAGAGGCTGACTCGGGACTCAATCCCAGGACCTCGGGATCATGACCTAAGCCGAAGGCACATGCCTACCTGACTGAGCCGCCCAGGCGCCCCATTTCTTCCTTTAATTCTATCAGTTTTGCTTTGCATATTTTGGGGTTCTATTATTAGGTGCATATATAATTGTTATAGTTTATCTGTTTTTTTTAAGATTTTATTTACTTATTTGACAGAGATCACAAGTAGGCAGTGAAACAGGCAGAGAGAGAGGAGGAAGTAGGCTCCCTGCTGAGCAGAGAGCCCTATGTGGGGCTCGATCCCAGGACGCTGGGATCATGACCTGAGCAGAAGGCAGCGGCTTTAACCCACTGAGCCACCCAGGCGCCCCTCGTTTATCTTTTATCATTATAAAATGTCTTTCTTTGCCTCTAGTAACAATTTTTGTCTTAAAAGTCTATTTGGTCTGATATTACTATAGCCACTCCAACGTGCTTTTGGTTACTGTTGGCAAGGAATATCTTGTTCCATCCTTTCACCTTGAACCCATTTGTGTCTTTGAATCTAAGCTGTGTCTCTTACAAACAGCATATAATCAGATCATCATTTAAAAAAATTCATCCTGCTAATATCTGCCAACACTTTTTTTTTTAATATTTTATTTATTCATTTGACAGAGAGAGGCACAGCGAGAGAGGGAACACAAGCACAGGGAGTGGGAGAGGGAGAAGCAGGCTTCCCGCTGAGCAGGGAGCCTCACGCGGGGCTTGATTCCATGACCCGGGATCATGACCCGAGCCAAAGGCAGCCTTTTAACCAACTGAGCCACCCAGGCCCCCTGCCAACACTCTTTTAATCAGTGTTTAATCCATTTACGTTTAATGTTATTGTGGGTAAATTACAAACTTTTTTCCAATTAATAAAGTTTATGTTTTGGAGTTTTGGGTGCATAGCAAAACTGAACAGAAAGTACAGACATTTCTCACACGCTCCCTGTCCCCATACATGCACAGCCTCCCACACTAACATCCTACACCACAGTAATACATTTGTTACAAGCACTAAACCTACACTGACACCTCATTATCACCCAAAGTTCACAGTTTACTTTAGGTTCGCTCTTGGTGGTGTACATTCTAGGAGTTTCCATGAATGTATAAAGACATGTGGCCACCATTGTAGTATAACCAAAATAGTGTCACTGGCCTAAAAATCCTTGGTACTCTCCCTACTCACTCTTGACCCCCTTTACCCCTCCCACAACCATTATCTTTTTCTTGTCTTCATAGTTTTGCCTTTTCTAGAATGTCTTATCTTTGGAAGCATATGATACGTAGTCTTATCAAATGGGCTTCTTTCCCTCAGTAATATGCATCTAATGTCCCTCCATGTGGTTTCATGGCCATGAGAGGCCATTTCTTTTTGGTGCTGAATAATATTCTGTCATCTGGATGACCACAGCTCATTCATTCACCTATTGAGGGACATCTTGGTTGTTTCCAAGTTTTTGGCAACTGTGAATGAATCTACTATCAACACTCATGCACAGGCTTTCGTGTGGATTTAAGTTTTCAGTTCATTTGGGTTAATACCAAGGAGTGCAACTGCTAGATCTTATGGTGAGAGTGCGTTTAGTTTTGTTAGAAACTCAACTGTCTCCCAAAGCAGCTATACCATTTTGCATTGCCACCAGCAGTGAATGAGAGTTCCAGTTCCTCCACAACTTCACCAGCACTTGTGTTGCCAAATGTTTTGCATTGTGGCCATTCTGATGGTTGTATCATATTATCTCATTGTTAATTCACAATTCTCTAATGACTTATGATGTTCGGCTACTTTTCATATGTTAATTTCCACCTACATATCTTCTTTAGTGAGGTGTCTATTCAGGACTTTCATCCATTTTGTAATTGGGTTATTCATTTTCTTATTGTTGAGTGTGAAGAGTTCTTTGTATATTTAGAGTAACAGTCCTTAATCAGATGTAGTCTTTGTAAATACTTTTTCCAAATCTGTGGCTTGTCTTCTCATTCTCTTTCACATTGTCGTTCATAGACAAGAGATTTTAGTTTTAATAAAGTTCAGCTTATCAAGTCTTTTTTGTGGCTCATGTCGTTGGTGGTCTTGTTCCTAAAAAGTCACCACTGTATCCAAGGTCATTTAGGTTTTCCCTGATCTTCTTTCCTAGGAGTTTTATAGTTGTGCATTTTACATTTAGGTTTATGATCCATTTCAATGTAGTTTTCGTAAAGGATGTAATATTTGTGTCCAGATTCACTTTTTTGCATGTGGATGTCTACTTGTTACAGCACTACCTCTTGAAAAAACAATCTTTGCTTCATTGCATTGTCTTTCCACCCTCGTCAAAAATCAGTTGCCTATTTATGTGAATCTATTTCTGAGCCCTTGTTCTACTGCTCTGTTTGTCTATTATTTTCTCAATCTCACACTGTATTGATTACCATAGCTTTATAGTGAAGCCTTAAGCTTTTAGCTTTATATAAATGGTATTATGTTTCCAATTTCAAATTCCACTTGTTCATTGCTGGTATATGAAACAGTGATTTGACTTTTGTATATTAAACCTCATATTCTGAAAATCCGTTGTAACCACAAATACACACACACACACACACATTTGTATTTTCAAAGACACATACACATAGATATAATGGTTCTTTGTCAAGAATGCTGCTGACTGTGTGGCCACAGGGCGGGGGACTGTGACTGAGTGAGCCCAATACATATGAAGTAGCTCTTAACACAGTGCACACATATGTCAACTTAGTCTCTGATTTTTTTTTTTTAAGATTTTATTTATTTATTTGACAGACATAGATCACAAGTAGGGAGAGAGGCAGGCAGAGAAAGAGAGAGAGAGAGGAGGAGGAAGCAGGCTCTCCACCGAGCAGAGAGCCCAATGCGGGGCTCGATCCCAGGACCCTGAGATCATGACCTGAGCCAAAAGCAGAGGCTTTAACCCACTGAGCCACCCAGGCGCCCCTAGTCTCTGATTTTTATTCCTGGATGCTTTCTTCCACTTTATCACCTCATGTATTGTTAGTCATATTCTCTCTGTATGTTTGCCTAGGTTTTTCTCCTTTTTCTTCCCTGCTTTTATATTGCAAGTGTTTTAAACTCACATTCACTAAATTATCAAAATTAACATTACCAATAAATGGGATAAAGCAACATGACATGCCTCCTGGAAGGACACATTATCTTCCTGCTAAAAATGCATAACCATCATATTAACCATCACACAAACCCAAAATGAAGGCTTTTATACAACATCATTGGTCTATTCTTTAAAAAAAAAAAAATAAAGTCAATTCAAAAAAGACAAAGAATGGCAGAAGCATTCCAGATGAAGAAAATGAAAGAGACTTGAGTCAGTGAATGAAATGCATGATCCTGGATTGGATCCTGTACCGGATAGGGGGTGGGGAGGGAACTATAAAGGACATTTACTGGTACAAATGCCTAAACAGAAATATGGCCTGTACATTAAATAGCAGTGTTAAAAATTCCTGAATTTGGTAACCGCACTGTGGTTAGGTAAAAACAACTCCTTACGGTATATGAGTATTCTCTGTTCTCTTTTTATAACTTTTTGCAAAGTTTCAAATAACTTCCAAATCAAGTTGAAACATGACTCTATTCTGTATCCGCAGCTCCCTGAGCTGTTAGCTTAATTGTCTACTCACTTGCATTTAGTGCTCACACCAATATTAGGCCTTTTTGCCATAATTTCTCTTTAGCTAAATCCTGAATTTTGGTTCACCTCCAGATTTTATCAGCCAACGGCTTACTTTCCAGAAGGACTCACAGATGCTACAGCTTCTAAGTTCTTTCATGATGTTTTTTCAGATGTTTTTTGAAAACACCTGCCTGTCTTCTTATCTGTGAAATAACTGCCAGGATATGACACTCCTGATCATTTTTTCTGTCCCTTAGAAAACTTTGGGAACAGTGTGGCACAGTTTTCTGGCATTGAATGTGGCCCCAGTGGATCAGTTTTTTGTTGTTGTTTTTTAAAACCTTTTTATAAGGAATATGCCTTGTAAGGGCCTATGTAGCCAGAGCAATTCCATCTTGGATTAAACAGCCATTTTGTTGTTTATGCAGTAAAACTTAAACTGACCCTGCCCCTCCTCCCCTGCCCAGGGGAATCTACTTAAAAGCAAGCCCAGAAAACCAGTAAAATATGGTCTACCAGTCCCAGATAACAGAGCCCAAATACAAGGGTGGGTCAGGTCAGGTAGAGAAAACAGAGCCCGGATGCAGGGATGAGTCGTGCCAGGTGGAGACATCCAATCAGTGGGGCGCCGCATACAGTCTCCCTAGCTACCAAGGAGTGTGGGCCCCGCCTTTTGGGCGCCAATTCTGACCAAGGTGATAGGCTAGTTTAAATAGCTACTATGGGGTGAATTATAATTCAGTTGGCCACCCGTGTGTGACCTAGCATGACCGTGCAGCTTTCTCTGTGTGTTACAATCCCATTGGTCACCTGCGTGTGGCCAGGCTCAACCACATGGCCTTTGCTCTATAAAAGTTAGTCTGTGAGGCAGGGAGGGGTCACCTCTTGTAAGAGGCTGACCCCGACTGGTCAGTTTGATTCTCGATGCTTGGTGCGAAATAAAGCTTGGCTTGACCTTCGCTTTGTATCAGTCTCGCTCCTTTGATCACGGACTATTATTGGGGGACCTAACAGCCTCTTCTGCCTGGGCAGAATTACCTCTAGATTTCTGAATTTCATTAATAATCAGTGTCTGCTTTGGTGTCAATGGCTTCGTACCAGTATCCTCCTCCTCCTCCTCCACCACCACCACCACCACCAGCACCAGCCCGGGGGTGCTTCCGTACAACCCACCATGTCCTTCCTGTGTGCAGACTCAGTTTCCTCACTTGGGGTAAACTTCCTTATTGTATCTCCTAACGTTCTCTTCTGTTACATATGCTGAATTCCTTGCTGCAGAGATGCTAATTATCCTAATTAGGATTATCTCTGTCCTCCACAGCTATTACCCTCCAACTCCTGAGTATCTTTGCTCCCCTCTTTATTAGGACTACTAGCTCAAGCCCTTCCTTCAGATGTTTAGAAATGTTCATTAGGCTCCTTTCTGACTTATTTGGCAGTCCTGACACGGTGCTGTTTTGGTTTTCACTCAGTTCCTTAACTTTTCACGTCTTCTGTTCCACTTGTGTCATTTCATCAACTCTTTGAACCCTTGTTTTATTTAAGTCACTGAAGTTTTTATATAACACAAAGCAATATTCCACTTTGGGTAATGCTTTCTCATGGCCTGAATTCCTCATCTCTCTTAGGATTCCTGTGTCCCTTTTTTTTTTCTTCTTTTGGTGCAAAAGGCATTCAAGGGTTCATCTTACTATGGGCAGCTCTACCTAGATCTTTCGTTTGTTCACATGTGATATAAATTCGTTTTTCCCTGATACCCATCCTACTTTATCTGAGACCTTTAATCTTCCCTCTCCATGGGTACGACAGGAAAACCGGGCTCCATTGCCCATTCATCTCTATAGCTGGAGGGCTGGAGGACCAGGCTGGAGGAAGTGCTTTTAAGGGGACATGGAGAGTCTGTTGGAGGTCTCTTTCGTGGATTTTCCCTTTAGCGCCCCCTCTGAACAAAGGGGATCCTACTGCTGCAGGAACATGTCTTCAGGCTTCAGTCTCGGGCAGATACTACAAAACTGTCTTTTTCACCATCTAGTCTCACCTCCTCTGCTGCCTTCCCTTCCCAGAGAGGGGAATGCAGCCTCATTTATGGCTGGAGGTGGTTACACGACACTATTACAGAGATCGGAATTTTCCTCTCCAAATTAAAAGACAAAACCATGTAAAGAGAAGGCCTTTCTGCCTTTCCCCACTTTGTCCCTCCCCAACTTCCTCCTGGAAAGTTTCGCAATCCCTGGAGGTACAAGAGCCCCGGTGACCAAGGTCCATGCTAAGGGCCACAGGAGAGCAGAAAGGAAGGGCAGGGTTCCCTGAGGACATTCTTGAGAACTCAGCTGGGCTGCCCACCTGTGGACTTATTATCATTTGATGGGAACCGCCCCTCCTCTTCCTTTTACTTAAGCCACTCTTTGTTGACTAGCTATGGAAAATGACAACCAGCAGTTCTTCCTGCCGCTGGTAGAATCCTGAGATGGTCAATGAGAGCTTCTAGCCTCAAAGATTCTTCTGTGACTTTTCTTCCAGGATGACTATTCACCTCTTCAATCTAATTTTCCCTAAACTGGGTTTGGCATAAGGATGAGGAGAAGCAGAGTAAAAATTCTCAGGATTCTGGGGCACCTGTGTGGCTCGGTTGAGTGTTCAACTCTTGATTTTGGCTTAGGTCATGGTCTCAAGGTTGTGGGATTGAGCCCCACGTCAGGCTCTGGGCTGGGCATGGGGCCTGCCTGGGATTCTCTCTCTCCCTCTGCCCCTCCACCCTGTCTCTCTATCTCTCTGCCTCTGCCCTCCATCCGGCCCTTAAAAAAAAAAATTATCAGGATTTTGCTACACGTTTTCTTTTCTCTTACCACTGGGAACGGTGTCAAAAGAGTCAAACCACAGTCATGTTCCTTCTCTTGGTTGTCAGTTTTAATATTTACAGCATGAGGCCCATTGGCTTTGCTCGATTTTCCTGGAGACATTTTTTTTTTAATAACCAGAAGTGTGTGTTCACTTCTTTAGGTATTGAGGAAGAAAGATTCTGTGATCAGTTTCACTCAGCCCTACCCGCCCAGAAGTCTCTGAGCCCAGATTAAAATTACAATGGCTAATGTACACTGTCTTCCAAAATAAACTATGACAAGCTAAAAGCAGTGTTGCCTTGGGGCACCCAGAGGGCTCAGTTGGTAGAACATGTGACTCTTGCTGTTGGGGTCAGGAGTTAGAGCCCCACGCTGGGCAGCACAGTTTACTTAAAAACAGTGTTCCATTTCTCAACAGTCACATCTGCGAATCCAGGCTTATTTAACATTTGCAGGCAATTATTCATAAAGCAATCTAGATGGTAACCCCAATTTTCCGTAGACTGCGTTTGCCGTACAAGTGTTGGTAAAGCACTTATTGAGATCTCATCCCTGTCCAGTTTCTACAAACCAACTGTAACCTCATTTTGCAAATAACTGGGATAGGGGTTGGAGGGAGAAATCAACACTGTCCCCATAGTGACAGCTCAGTGTATCTGTAATCCTTACGAGGAGGAATACACGGGAAATGATGTCTCAGACATTTCAGAAGCAACTACTTCAGGTAGCTATTTCTGTAGAAGAACTTACATCGTTATGATTACTTTTAGTATTCTCTACCATAGGAAATACTGCTCTGTATCATTTCCATCAATCTTGAGACAACATGACCCTGCCTCATTTTGCCCCATATGCTTCCAGTATCCACAGAGGGCATGCGACCCCCTCGTTTGGTGATCAGGCTTCTGGCAAGCACAACTCTCTGTGACACTGGAAGGAACTGAAATCATGTACAAAAAAGTAGAAAGAGTAGTCAACGTTTCTGTATCCTGAGGCCCTGGCTTGAAACGGGGTATGCATCTAATCACTCGCTCATTCATTCGAACCCGCGTACCATGCACTGTGGTTCCCACCATCTCACGGCCTGTGTGGGGAGAAGCGTGAGAAACAGCCACAACACGGTGTCGTGCGTGTGACGGAGAACCGCAGAGACTGCTACCTGAACACAGAGCAGGAAGCAGCTAGCCCTGAGCCTGGAGAAGTTCCCCACGTGGGCACGGGGGGAGAAGAGCTGTCAGAGTGGACATGGGAACGTCAGCTGACCAGGTGTGGCAGGAGGAACATGAGCCAACAGCGTGGAAGGTGTAAAAAGAGGAGAGTCAAGAATGTAGGTGGTGATACCAAATGTTCACAGAGGACAGAAAGGAAGCCACGCACTTGTGCCATCACTAGGCAAGTGACGAGTCAAGCAAGAGTCATTTCAGTAGTGCACTGGCGTGGCGAAAAGCGGGCTGCGAGGGGCTGGGAAGAAAACGGGAGGTGAAATTAAAGGCAGAAAATATCACTCCTTTGAAAAGTTTGAAGTGAAGAAAAGAAGATCGGGCTGTAAGTGTGAACAGTCTGCCAAGATCTAGAACCACTTTTAAGGGGTGCCTGGGTGGCGCAGTCAGCAGAGCATCCGTCTCTCGGTTTTAGCTCAGGTCAGGTCATGACGCCGGGGCTGTGAGACGGAGCCGCACGTGGGGCTCCATGCCTGGCGGGGAGTCTGCCTGAGATTCTCTCCCCTCTGCCTCTCCGCCCCGCACCCTCTAAAGTAAACAAATAAATCTAAAAAAAAAAAAAAAAAAAAGAGAGAGAGAGAGAGAGAGAGAAAGCCACTTTTAAGAGAATGAGGATGATTTCCCAACCCACAGAAAATCCAAAGGGGCCAAAAGACATCGCGGCCACCGGCAGGGATGCAGACTTCAGGAGGGACAGTGGCAGTCCGAATGGAGAGAGGAAACCTGAAACACCCAAAGCGGGGGCACAAACGATATGTGGTGCCAGCATCCAACAAATACCATTCAGCCCTGACGCCTGCTACAACACCAAGAATCCCGAGAACAGGGCGCTGAGTGAGACACCGGTCACTAAGGGTCACATGCTCTAGGAGTCCACTGATGGTAAACATCCAGAAAAGGCAAAAACCCACAGAGACAACACACAGATTAGCGGTTGCCAGGGTTAGGAGGGAGTGATGGGAAGTGACTGCTTCAACGGGTAGGGGCTCTCCTTTTGGGGTGATGAAAACATTCTGGAACTAGGGAGACGTGATGACCGCACTGCATGGGGAACGTACCAAATGCCACTGAATCGTACACTGTAAAGTAGCTGAAACAGTAAAGCTTGTTACATGTATTTACCTGCACACGCGCACGCGCGCACAACCTAAAGTAGCATGAAACCAGTCAGGCCATCAGGCAGGAAAGTGAAGGTGAAAGCCCACAGTCAACATCAATCATATAATTAGGATAATCTTCATAACCGTCATTTATCAAGAAGAGGTAAGTTATGTTAACCACGAGGCTGAACAATATGAAATTGCAAAACGAGCAGTTTCATACAGTTCAATCTAGTATGTTCCTTTTTCAAAGACAGAGCACTCTGTGACCGTCCATAAAGATTTCTGTCACTGTTGATGCCAGATATAGCAAGCCTCTCACGATCCCAGCTGATCCTGATTTTTGCTCCCCTCCCCCCCCCAAGATAAGTACCCCACTTGGGAAAGGCAACTCCCACAATTTCCTTTGGAAAGGACAATGTCTGCTAGGGAGAGCAGACGAGAAAGAATGCACACACGTGGGTTTTGTTTCTGGTTTTACCAGCTCTGTTCCAGAGGACCAGGAACAGAGGAGTCCTTCCAACTCCGAGATACAATCCTTCTTCACCTGGGAGCGCACGATGCCCACCAGTCAATCAAGGCAAATGAGAATTCCTCTCTAAAAGTGGAAACTAACATCACTCCCCAACTTGGACCAACCAGTCCTGCTCATTATCAGCCCTCCTCATCCCAGAATATCCTAAATCTTTTTAAATTGATAAAAAGAGAGTAGGTTCTACAAAATCACTGTCTCAGGAAGGAAGGGATTCTCTTATTTTGATAAATGAGCTCCCATCCAATGGACAAACAGGAAATCAAACAGCCCTCATATTGAAGGAAGTAATCCCAGTGAGATGCTGAAGATTCACAACAGATTCTGGGGTGTCTTGGGCTTTCTAAGCACCAAAAAAAAAAAAAAAGAAAAAGAAAAAGAACTGAGGCAAAAAACCCCAACAAACCAATAAACTGAGAGTACATTTCTATAGCATTGCTTGACCCCCACCTACCACATTCCTGGCTCATATGTTTTTCTTTCTTTTTTATACATAACAATAATAATTATGAAATAAGTAGAAGTAAGTTTTAGTCTCTGTATAGGATAGGAGCAGGGTACAGGCCCCCGAGTTAGTCTGATAGGCGTGCAGGTCTTGCCTTCACTGCCTAGCAGTGTCCTTAGCAAACTGGTCCACTTTTGAGCCTCAGCGCATCTACAAAAAACCTTCCTATCTCAGAGGTATGTTGTGATGAGTGTGAAACAGACAAAGCCGCCCTCTCGATAAATGTTCAGTGAATTACGATGCTACTAATAAAAGGAATCAGGATAGAGCTCAGGTTCTGGGTCAATATTTAACCCATGCCCTGTCAGCCTCCTCTCCACTGTCTTAAGTTTAGAATGTAATGATCCCGCAGTCAGACAATTCAAATTCTTTCTTTTTTTCTAAAAGTAGGGTTTCTGCCAAACATGGTGGCTCTGTAGTATATTTCTAAACATAGCTGATCAATAACTCGGCTTGACTACAGTAAGTAATAGAGTGAAATTTGTAATTTTATGGAAGTAAGCAGTACTCTAGATTCCTGGAGATTACACAGTAAGAGTAACAGAGCCAGTGAATTAATCAGTCTTCTGTAGACTAAGGCTGCTTCTAAATTATTTTGGATGAGTGAGTCTCTCCACTATTTTTGAAATGAAAAACACAGACATTATGTGTGTGTGTGTGTGTATAAAATATTTATATTTGTATTTATTTATTTCAAGGGAAGAATTACCCTAGTCCTCCTTGGTGATCAATATCATTGTTAACAAGCTCTACCACTGAAGCCTATTATTGAGTTCATGCCCGTTTATTTCTCCTCGGAGTAAGACACAGAACTACGGAGGGCCTAACAATCTGTCCTTTAAAGGGAAGTCACTTTTCTTAGTTGATCTTTGCACACCTATTCGGTAACACCCATCGAAGCCACTGACTTTCAAATCCTTTTCCAAAGGAAGGCAATTCAAATGGCAACATGCAAAAGGGAAGAGCATGGGATGCAGCGAGCCCAGCAAAGCTCTGCCCGAGGAAGCATGATGTCTCTTTCTACTGCTTTCCGGTTCTGAGTGACAGAAGCAAGGAATGTAATCAACAGCCCAGTTAAGGTCACAACATGAAAGGAAGGGATGATCTCTCTGTTCCTCCCACGTATGGAATCTGCTCTCTCTACCAGACATGCTCCAGGAGGTCAAGTGAGACGCCCTTCTCAGAGATCCTTCTCCTGCAAGAACTTAACAGACACACCGAGAGAGCTACCATATGTTTAGATGCTCTAGTCTGTGCCAGGAAAAAAAGGACCTCATCCGGTCAAAGGGCTTCTATTTTCATGAACTCCGGTTTCTCATATACTGACCAAAGGAGAGGGCAGTAGCCCCATTTAAGTCAACTTTTCCTGACCCAAATCATTAGATGGCAAACATTTCTTGACACTATTACCTAAACAAGGGTAAGCAGATGACTATCTTCGTGTTCCTGTTTCCTCTTTTACAAGTAGAAATAATGACAGGGCCATCTTCCAGAATTATTGTGAAGATTAAGTGAGATGACAGCTGTCATTTATTTGTCCTTGTCACATAGTAAGAGCCAGTAAATGTGAGCTATTAACACCAAAAGCGTCATCGCCATCCTGGAGTCTGGAGAGATGTGACATTTCTTTTGTGAAGAATATTGTGGGAAACTATGATAAAGACTTTAAAGTCTGAAATCAACTCTCCAAAAAGTGCTTTCACCACAAACTGCACCACGTCAATGGGTAATCCATATAACTACCCCAAATTACTTCATCCTAAGTGAGAATTAATCTTTGCCAAGTATGCTGGGGGGAAAAACTCTCTTGAAATATAAACCAAGAATTAATGACCACACAGTAAAATTCTCTTAAAAATCTCATTTTAAGAATCTGCTGAGGCCAGATGTGATAATCAATTTGGCACTGGGATTCAACTCGGAAAGAATAAAAAGCAGGATATGGCATTCTTTAAAATCAGTTCTGTTTCGGTGTTTAATGAACTTATCACAAATCTTTGTGATTTAAATACGGAAGCCAATGGGTTGTGGTAAGCTTCTCGCCCATTCTGGGGATAACACATAGCACATAACACATACCAACGCACACAATTGCACATACATACACAGTTCCATTAGGAAATGCTTAAAAAAAAATTTTTTTTTAAAGAAAAGCAGAGCTCTATTTAAAAACGGCTGCCAACCCCCACACCAAATCCTTATCCTGGGAATTTGCTTCCTTCAAACCAGTTCTGATGAAAGAAAAAAGGAACCTTAAGAGAAAAGTAATTTTGAAATCCATGCAATAATAGTAGGGAGAAGATATCCTTACTTTTCATTTAAATGCAATGCTATGAGACTGTCTAATAAAGATCGTATTTTCTACTTGCTTGCAAGTTCCCCGTGTTGTTACTGGTTTTTTTTGGTTTTGGGTTTTTTGTTTTTTTTTTTTAAAGAAAATCTGTCAACTCCCACCCTAAGTCCTACAGCAGCACACTTGAAGGCAAGAAGACACATCACACAGGCAACTTGGAATCCCATTTGGAGCCACCCAACCACACCAAGGGACCTCCAAGCGCCCTGCTGACGGCAGCGGGCGGGAGCAGGGCAGAGCTAGGCACCCTCCCCACCAGGCCCACTGACCTTCTGATGACCTGTGACTTCGTCCCTGCTTCTCCCCAGCTCCTCAGCAAGTTTCACGTTCTCTTCTTGCAATGCCGAAAGCTGCTGGGACTTCTGAGCTGCTGCCTGCTTGAGGGTTTCTCTGCAAGGACAGTGAGTGCAGAGTTACCATAGAAACAAGACAGGCAAGGAAACTGTGGGAGACGACGGGCTTCACAGCACTGAGGAAAATATATCTGGGTCACGTGCCTGATAGGATCTATAAGAACAGGAGGCAGCGGTATCTACGTGCAGGAGAGGCTAAACGGATTTAACCCCTCGGGAGGAGGACTGCCGCCCACAATTATTACATTCTTTTTAAACCTAATAAACACTATATCCACCCTCTCTCCACCCACACTCACCCACTTCTATCTAAACACTCCCCGTACAAAAGGCACTGTTACTATAAAATAAACAACAAGCGAAATGGTCAGTCCTCTTGTCTTTAGGACTATTTCCATTAGAAAATTACGCAAAAACCCACTATGTTGATAAAGTGATTTCCTTTGCTGTCAAGGTACTCTGTTCTGACTGCACAGATCTGTAATTTGTTGGGTTTTTTTTTCTGGCAGCAATAAAGATCTAATGGGCCCATTTGCCAGTATCTGTCAGAGTCAAGTGCTGGCATGAATCGGAGTGTATTTTTAGGACATCTCTCCAGGTGAAATGCCCAAAGGAAATGCGGTTTTCCAATTACATAACAGGTGTTTCATTTTGATTGTATTCTTTCCACAATGTTACTTTGTAATTAAAAGAAGCAAATAAAAATATAGCCTGCTGACCTGTGTCACAAATATCAGCATATAAAATGTGAACAGGCTAAGCGTATGTTAGACATCTTCCCAATATTAAAATTATCCAAAATATACATCTCAAATTCTTATCCTTTACACGTGGATATTGAAAATATTTTGTTTGATCACTGGATTTTAGTTTTCTGTCATAGAAGATTTTAATGCCACTATGAATTTTAAGCCTGTGCTGGCTAAACTCCATTTAGGGAGCTGTCATACATGGCTGAATCCTGAATCAAGTCCTCTGGGTATGAATCCATCTGCTGATGCAGGAACACATTTATTTTTAACTTCAATTGTCTAATGGGTGGCAATGCCTGGCATCTTCAGGTTTTGTTTTTTTTTTTTTTTTGAGTTTTAATTCTCCATCCACCTATAATATGCCTACTGGGGTAAGATTTAGGGGAATATATTTACACAAAAACTGTCCTAGCACATTAAATTAGGTCTTTTACAGAGATGTCTATATAGCAAGTGAGGAAAAACAGAAGAGATTTAAGTCTCAGGTCATTCAAAAGCTAGGAGGGTTGCTTTGAATTATGCATACACACACACACACACAGTAGCTAAAGTTCGCCTTCTGGCCCAAGTCCATCAACTCTTCAGAAATCTGAAAATTTTACTTAATGGTGATTTTTTTAAATTCCCAGGTGTCACTGCCTTCCTTGGGAGATGTTTGGTTTGGACTCAGCATCTGGGTGGACGGTCAGTGGTAAGTCTGTGGTCTTGCTGTCTCTTAAAGAGTTTCATCTTTTAATGGCTGATTATTATTATTATTATTATTATTATTATTACTAAGTAGCCTCCACACCCAGCATGGAACCCAACTCAGGACCTTGAGGTCTAGACCCGAGCAGAGATCAAAAGTCAGATACTTAACGAACTGAGCCACCCACATGCCCCTTAATGGCTTTTTAAATCCTTGGTTTCTATTAAGAGCCCACAGTAAAGAAAATTAAAACAAGAAGTCAAAGAAATTACAAAATTTTCTAAAGTATTGATCTATGAAAGCATTATTTGTTCAACATAAAATCTATACAATGCTTTCATGAACACTTTCTCAATCAACCCTCAAAGCCCAATGAGGCTAATATTGTCTATATTTTAAAGATAAGAAAACTGAAGTTCAGGGAAGCAAGAGATTTTCCCCAAATCATAAATCCAATAAGTTGTAGAAGCATGAAAACTGGAGTTAAATCTGGTGATGGACCTCAGCTGTGATTCAAATATAGAAACACCTTTCCATTTTTCTTTAGAGTGTAGCGGGTACATGCATTTCATACAGGAAGAAGGCTCTCATAGCCCAATTTCCAGAAATACTCCAGGGGACCATTCTGAAAATACTTAAGGTATTTCTAACAATTTTTAAAGCTACTTTTCTTTCTACATGACAGAAGACTAGCCCAGTTTTAAAACCGGGAGGCAAATACGTATTTTTCACACTGACTTGCAAACATTCTACTTACAAGTCTATTATAAATCAATTAATGGCCATGCTAAATCTATTCTAGATTTATTACTGTGTCAGGTGAGCAATTAAGAACAACAATTAAACCGCTTGTATCATTTTCCCTAAGATTTAAAATTATATATCGGGGGGAAACATCTTCTCTCTCTACCTGAAAATAAGACTTAGCTAACCAAAGCCAAGAATTTTCCTAAAACCAGTCTAATAAACAGCATAGAAGGAACACATAGCTACAAGCACTGAGTTGCCAGTGCCAAGGGCAATATTCCATAGGAAGTAGTTCCGATTAGAACTCCAGTGTCTATACTGGGGTCCATTTTTCTCCAGGAACTGAAGTCCTGTCAGGTGAGGGGAGACACCAGGAATGTTCTAAAGGACATAAAGCACCCCAGATACATGCTGAACCACAGAGAAATCATCAGCTGCTCGTTCTCTAGCTTTGGGCACTGAGGAACTAAGGAGGGATAAAATGACTGCCTTTTTTTTTTTTGAGAAGCACCATTCCCATTACATAGTACATTTATTTTAGATGGTCCTTGAAATGTGGCCAAGTCTACGGCAGGGAACAATGAGTCACTGGGGGCAGGGCCTCTTCCAACCTACTCCCTGTACCAGCTTCTGAAGCCTGTCACTGGTGTCTCCCACAGCTCTTCCCTCTGGCTAAGGAACCCTGGCCACAGTATGCGAGGTCACCCACAGAAGACACGACTCCCTCAGGCCCGGTGGGCCAGAGAAAAGGTGAAGAGGCAGAAGTGGCACAGGCTGCCTGTCCAGTGGTCCTGGTTCCCCCTCACTCAGAGATCTGGGGACAGTGGCTCCAGGTGACAGGCCACGGTTAGAGGCAGCAGCAGCAGCAGGGGCCACAGTCTTGCGCTCATGATCCTTTGTGCCCACAGCCAGGAGCCCAGGCTTTTATTATTCACTGGAATCACTCAAAGAAGGGCAGAAAATTTCTCTCTTCACAGAGGTTAAGCCACCCCATATTAACTGGGGGTGGGTGACAGGCGAGTGACACAGTGAGGACGCTGGACGCTCAAATACTAGACGAGAGACCGCTAAGTAGTACCGCGGGGGAGAGGGGTCTTAGTGACGTCCCAAGGGCTCTCTCGGCTAGGTCCACGCTGACGCTGCCCCTCCATTACCTAGTGCGGCCCAGAGAGCTCACAGGTGGGGTTATGGCAGTGGGAGGTTGGTTAGGGAGTCTTCTCCTGCTGCTCACATCCTCCCTCACCAGCTGCCTGTGTGACACAAATGAACTCAAGTCAACAGTGCTCTGAACACTCCAGCTCAGCCTAACTCCTTTCTGTGTCATGGGCAAAGCCCGGCAGCATGCCCACGGCCACCCTCTCAGAGCTGGTGCTGGCGTGGTTTCCCATCACGGTGACCTCTATGTGCCTGCGTGCCGTGGCTTCAGAGGGCCAAGAAAACGCAAGCTCTTCCTGCCGGTCCCGAGCACCCGTGTAAGCTGAGAAGTCTGTGAATGCGAAGGGAGCTGCGAACTTTCTCAGCACCGTCTGGAGAAAAACTAAGACTGAGGTCTGGAAGTGCCGAATCACTACACTGTGCGCCTCGAGCCAACGCGACACTGTGTGTTGACTGGAATCTCAATAAAAATTAAAAACAAAATACAAAGACCGAGGAAGGGATCGATCACATGCCCTGAGTCACTCGGAAGAGGGATTTTACAATCTCTCCGAAGAACCCGACGTGTCCTAGGTTCGGTCTGAGCTTGAGCAGCAACTCGCCTTGAGGATGGAGACTTGGACGTGTGCTACTGTCTGACTGATCTCATGCCTCTGTCTGCTCAGAACAGGAAGCAAATAATTTAAGCCCTGGAAGGGTGGGGGCCGTGTAAATCCGTCTCTGTATCCTTCCCAGATCGGAAGACACAAACGTTCACATTAACTGGCTTTAAATTTTTAGGTTTACACAGCTGGTTTATGGTGTAGCTCTCAGAACAGAAGAGCAAAATGAATTCTACACCCAAACTATCATTTCAAATGCCTGATAAACACCAACGATTATGACGATCGGACTTGAACGGCCGGGACTTGGAGCTGGTGTTGGCAGCAGACTGAGGGATAAACCTGGAATAGAAAGATTCTTCCACAATTCTCTCACCTGATTCCCATGCAAGAAGGTTTGATTATTCTTAAAATCAAGATTACTGATAATCTTGAAAGGGAGATGCTTTTTTTCTCCCTACAGAAAGGGTTTTGAGAGATTTTTAAAGCACACTGCTTTACAAAAAAAAAAAAAAAAACTCCTCTTGTATTTTCTTCATAAAGTCATATTCGAATGCCACCTGCCCTCTCTTATCGGCCAGCACACACTCACTTTGATCCTTCAACCTGGTTACCGCTGTGACTTAGCTACCTTCCAGCTAAACAGTTACAGGGCTTACTTTCCAGGCACGCTACCACATTTGGGGGGCAGGAAAGGGGCAACTACTTTTTAAGTCCTTGTCAAGTTATTTTTTTAAATAATTAGTCTCATCTTCACTTTTGCAATATTAAGCCCCCCAGTTTCTCTCAAAGGAAATGAACTTACATTTCTTTCCTGAATTCTTCCATTTTTTGGTTCTCTACTGTCAGAAGTTCTTTTGACTTGTTCAGCTCTTCCACATTTTTCAAGTTGTTTTCTTTAAGTGTATCCAACTTAAAGACCAAGAAAAAAAAACTTGATGAATTTATTTCATTTCCCAGTGACATGACTGGATAGACAAATTATTCATGCAAGTGTGCACTAAAAAGACAGGTGACATTAGTCACTTGCAAAAAAAAAAAAAAGAAAAGAAAAGTCACCGGGTAAGGAGATGACAAATGACCATGACATTATAAACTGCAAGCCTCCCCCTTACATTTAGTCAGACATTCCCCATACACTTGGCCAAAAATGTCAAACTAAATTGCTATATGAATTACAATCAAAGTTTACTTTCATTTTGTGTGTAATTCTCAATATTTACCATTGAACTTGCTATTCAAGTATGACCCCTCTTAAAAAAAAAACAAACAGAAGAAATAAATTGCAAAGGCATTACATCAGCAAGGATTATTCTTTGTAATAAAAACAAAAACTCCTTTCCTTCCCCACAGATTAGTAATTTCAGATGTATTTGTCAACCTTAGTACCAAATGTACGGAGTGCTGACTACAAAAATTTTCCAAATCAAATTATCTGTAGGTGGGGCAATATTTGATTATCCATCTTAACTTTGATCTGACAAGAAAAAGAGCCAGGCAAGTGAGGCTGAAAAGCCTCATAGTCATTCGTTCAGCTCCATCACCTACACACGGGGGAGGCAGCCAGCTTAGGGCCTGGCCCTGGTGGGAACACCAGACACATGATTGGAATGAGTGGGGATGTGACCAGCTATAGGCTCTGACAGGTGACCAGAGTTCTAGGTGCAGAGCCCCGACCAAGGAGAGGGAGCTCACTCGGGGCCGTCCACTGCCCAGGGTGCGCTCCTGGCACCACGGCGGCTTCCTGGGACTTGGGTAATCATCTCCTATGGTCAGAGACACCTTTGCCACATCACATGCTACCAGTCAGGAGTCCCAGACAGTGCCTTGATGGTTTTACCATCACAATATTCCTTTTAATGCCCTCTACAATTAATAGAGGAATCTGGAATTCCAAATTCACAGAGTAAGAAAAACCAAGTATCATAATGGGTCCAAAAAAATGATTCATCTGGTCTTGTATTCTGGCTATATAACAAGGACACCAAGGGCTATGTCATGAAGGCACACAATTCTCCCTGATTCTACCCTTAAAAATTAGATCCATTCCTTAAACACTTCTCATTTATTTTAGCTTCTGTGACTATCATCTGATTTTTTTAATGCTTTCTCTTCTTGTCTTAGGACTATCAGTTCTGAAAATGTACCTCCTTCTTCGTCCAGATGTATTCGCCCTCTAATCATCTCAAAATGTGCATGTCTTTACAGATTTCCATCTTTGACCTTCCGTAATGAGAAGGCCCAGCCTCAACACAGCAGCTCCTCAATGCGGCTAGCCCTTCCCTTGCTTTAATAGTCTCACCTGACTATCCCTTTTAAAAGCATAACGATTTGGGCAAATCCATCTACTTAGGATTCAGAGGTAACTGCTTCCCAAAGAAAGAAAGGGTTGGTATGAGCTGGGCAAGGGGAGGAGGAGGACCAAAAATGGGTCCAGGAAGAATGAGAAATATGCTACTTTGGACAGAATCGAAGTGATCTCCATGCCACAATCTGTCTGAGACCCAGAAGTGGCTGTTTGGAGAGGACACAAAAGGGAACCAGGACTGAGTGATGCCAAGAAAAGGCCTACGTCAAACTCAGGGCTGAGAAGCGGAATTTAGTGGCTCCAGTTGGGAGAGCACGGAGGAAAAAAAATGTGTGTGATTTCAGATCAAAGACACAGTCCCATCACTGAAGTTACCATAGAAAGCCACGCTATCAGGGTTTTCCCCCCATTTTTTTTTAAAGGTTGACCCTACTAAGTGAGTAATGAAGTCATACACTTTATTTAATATTATCGTGGTTCTGATGTACATGCGACTCCACTAACATGGATCAAACCTGTATGAGGCCACGCTTCAAAAAATAAACAATCCTGAGTTAGTGATCAAACATTCCATGAAGTCGGTAAGCTGTCCTTTGTACAAAAAGCCATTTAAATCTGATTACTTCATTCTGTAGTTTTTCATTTGTTTGCTTGGTATCCTCCAAGGAGGCCAGAGTCTCGCTCTTCTCTTTGGTCATCTGTTCCATTATCTGCATGGCGTCTTCTGCCGTTTGAGCAGCCTGAACACAAGAAAGCACCGTGAGAAAAGAGGACAGCTCTGGGCAAGCCCATCAGGGACGCTCGGGCTGTGCGGCTCAGGCAGCCCTCACTGTCTGTGTGGTGAAGGTTAAGGACCAGTCACCAACCCAATGCTGAGACAAACAGACTGAGCCATGAAAGGGGAACCAAGCTACAGACCCTTTCCATGCCGTTCTTCAAACAAGCCAACTGCAATATGATATTTGCATATTTGCAGACCCTTCCAACCCTACATCTTTCCAAGCTCCAAAGTTACACTGACAGTCACGCTCATCACTCTGACCTGTGTTTGAGAGAAACGTTCACTTCCCTGACAACAAACAGTAACATCCTTATGTAGCTGAATTTTCCCTTTGTCGTATTTACTGCTGTATGTTGGAAATGCTATTCTCGCTATTTCAGGTGTGGGGCTTTTGAAATAACTTGTAATTTAGGTTGGGGATTTCTCAAGTAAAGATAAAAATTATTTGGGCAATTATTAACATAAGGCTCAAGTGTTTAATGAGAAGCAATAAATGGAAATGTCTGAGAGAGAAGCTGCGGGTAATGAATATAAACATGGCTGTGAATAAAAAAGATCGCATGGATGTGGACACAAATCCTTAGCTGATAAGATAAAAATAATTATAAAAATTAAAATTTTTTGTTTACTTCTTATGAGAAAGAAAATATTTTTAGGCACTTGCTTACAACTTCATGCAGTCTAATAAAGCTGATGGGAATTCTGCATTATGCCTTCCCTACCACCAGCCACGGAAAAGTTCACTGGAGTGTTCCAACTGCATTTGGACAGACAAAAGCAAAAGAGTTAAAAGCCAAACAGAAGATACTATGTTTCGCTATGTGCCCATTTTACTACTGTTCTTAATCTTTTAAGAACCACAGGTGAGGGAGCCTGGGTGGCTCAGTGGGTTAAGCCTCTGCCTTCGGCTGGGGTCATTATCTCAGGGTCCTGGGATCCAGTCCCACATCAGGCTCTCTGCTCGGCAGGAGGCCTGCTTCCTCCACTTTCTCTCTGCCTATTTGTGATCTCTGTCAAATAAATAAATCTTAAAAAAAAAAAACCACAGGTGACTTTTTCAAGAAAATTTCTCCTTAAATTAAAAAATGTATCCTTTTTATTCACAGTTTACGATTCTTTCCAATGGAGAAAGACAGCTGCAATTAGAGATTTAGTACAGAACTGCCCCTTCGGGTGGTCAGACAAACAGCTTGAGACACACGCGCAGCTACTTGGGTGGGGTGCGTTTCCCTGCTGGCCACGAAGACAAGCCGCCCAGGGCAGCTAGGAAGTTAGTGCACGGGGGTTAGTAGTCCAGGCCTGGTCCCTGACCCTCCCATTTTACCGTAAATGACTGAAGAGTCTCGAGCTCTCTAATTTTAAGAGTGAGCTTGCTCTTGTCTTTCCTCAAAGTACGGTTTTCATTTTGAGATTCTAGGAGGTTGGCTGAGATGTGGCTGTTGGTTTTGGCCAACTGGCTAATCTCTTTCTGAAGGATGAAGTAGCTTTCCGCCAGCTTCTCCTTCTCCTTCAGGAGCTCCTCCTTGGCCAGTATCATGTCTCTCTTCTCGGCCAGCAGGTTCTTGTTGTCCTGCACCACCTTGGCACGGTCGGCCAGTGTCATCTCGTGCTTGAGCCGGAGGTCGTCCAGGATCTTGGTGAGGTAGCTGTGCAGCTCCTGCAGCTCTAACTTGGACTTGGACAAGGTGCTGAAATCGCCCTTCAGAGTCTCTATGTTGGCAGCAAGCCGAGCCGTTTCTGCACTCAAGAGCTCCTTCTCCTTAATTATCTCCGCCACTTTCTGCTCTGACTTGCTCTTCTCTTGGACGAGCACGAACTTTTCGGACTGCAGCTGCTTAGTACACACTCTTAACTCTCCCAGCTCCTGCTCTAGGAGCGCCATCCGCCCGTGAAGCTTATTGTTTTCATACAGGGACGACTCATTTTCCTGCGCTCTGGCTTCCTGCTCCCGGACGAAGGACTGCTGCACGGCGCGGATCTCCTCGTTCAGCCTCTGACACTCTTCTTGTAGGCTCAGCCCGTCCCTCAGCAGGATGTTCTTTTCAGAACAGCACGTCTGAAGCTCGGCATTCAGACTCTCCTTGGCTTGCAGGGTGCTCGTGTGCTCTTTTTCTAGACTCTTCCTGGCGCTCTGGGCCTCTTTCAGCATCAGAGAGAGCTCATGCTTGGTGGCGGCCAGCTCTTGGTTTTCCCTCTTCCTCTCCTGAAGCTCCTTCTCCAGAGTGTCAAGATTCCCAAGGAGCTTCATCTTCTCGTGCACCATGATTCTTCTGCTGGCGGACTCTTGATCGTACTTCCTTCGGAGATCTCCCATGGTTTTCACGGAATTCTCCCTTTCTGCAAGCAAATCTCCATTCTGCATTTCCAGGACAGACTTTTCCTTCAAGAGACTGTCGTGCTGCTTTTTGAGCTTGGTAATCTTCTGACAGACCACCTCCTTCTCAGAAGTGAGGAACGCGATCTTCTCGTTCAGGCTCATTTCCACCCGGGCGGCCTCCTCCGAGCACTTCTTCAGTTTTTCAGCAAGGAGCCTGTTTTCACTTAGGAGTTCTTCTTTCTCAGCCGAGAGTCTTCTCTCAGAGGAAGCCAAGGTTTCTTTCTCATGCAGAAGCTGGATGCACTCGGAGTCTGTGATCTCCCGACTAGTCTTGATTTCTTCCAGGAGCTTGGTGAGGCTGCTGTTTGTGGCCTGAAGCTGCCGCATCTCCAGCTCCACCTTCCGCAGAGCCCGCTGGGCCTCGTCCAGCTGCGTGCGGAGCCCGGTGGCCTCGGTGCTGAGCAACTGCTTGATCCGGAGGGCGGCCTCCAGGCTGGCACTCAGCTTTTCCTGGTCCTGAAGGAGCACGTCCTTCTCAAACTGCAGATCTTTGCTGCTTTGGAGAAGATTTTCTCTTTCCACTTTTAAGGCGAGGCACATGTTATCAAGACCTGACTGCTTCTCCAAAGCTGACTTCTTCTCAGTGGTGAGATCTTCGATCTCCTGCACCAAGGTTTTCTGATCTTTGACCAGCTCCTCGTAAGAGCTCTGGAGCTTCTGAATGATTTCATCTTTATCTTTGGCCAAGGCAAGGTTTTCAGTAACGAGCTTCTTGATGTGATCCTCCAGGTGATTTTTTTCCTCCTGACCCTTCTTAGATTCTGCGATCAAAGTATCTTTGCTGAGCTGGAGCTGTTCCGCGAGTTCCTGCACACTTGCTCTGGAAACCCGCAGAGAGTCATTTTCCATACTGATCTTCAAGAGTTCTTCCTGCGCCACGTTGATTTCTCCCAGTAACTGCTCTTTCTCAACGGCCAAGGATTCTTTATGGACCTGCTCCTGCCGATAAAGCTTTTCGGCATCTTGCTTTTCCTCTAAGACTTTCTCCTTTTCTAAATGAAGCGCTTCATTGACTGACCACAGTTTCTGCTGATCTTCCTGAAGCAAAGTTATTTTGGCCTCCACCTCTACCAGCTTTGATAAAAGTGAACCTTTTTCTAACTTTAAAGCATTTCCCTCCTGTGCAAGAAGCTGCTTCTCTGATTTCAGACCCCTCAGCTCTTCTGACATTAGTTCAATTTCTTTTTTGGCTGATGTTAACAAATAAGCTAGCGACTACAGAGACAAAGGGTGGAAAGAATGGAAACAAAATGAAATCAAGCAGACAAATGAGAGCCCAAATAACTTAATGTAACCTAAATTATAAAAGTTTGAATTTTTTTTTTTTAAACAATAAATGTCATAGAAACTACCTGGATAACAAGGCGGGGGGTGGGGAGAAACTAGATGAAAAGAGCCCATTAAAGGATAATTAATACAAAGCAGGTTTAGCTTTGCAAAGTGCTGGTCTACCTACGAGTTTATTTTCTCTTTGCAACACTTCTGAAATCATCCCTGAGTGGTACCTAACAAGGCAAAAAGTGTAGTTTGACTCCGACATCAGGGTGTGAGAGTCTTTCCTGCCCTCCCAACTTCCCAGTTATTTCTACTGTAGGAAGAACTCAGGGAAGAATTTTTTAAAAATCAAAACCAGAGAACTACAAGAAGTGAGTGTATTTTAACCAAAAAAGGGGCGGGGGAAGGGTGAGGGAAAATAAACTGTTGCTTTTCAAACTAACCACAAGACCTTGACCTTCTAAAGGACAGTCACTGTCCTGACCGATTTAATCCCAATATTAAGTCTAACTTATTAAAAGTACAGACCAATTTTCTAGGCTTTGGTGAATAAACAGTTTTTTGTTTTTTTTTAAATATACTGATTTGTCCTAGCGCTGTCCACAACGTTCTGCAGTGATGTCTGTGTTCTTTGTCTGCACGAATACGGTAGCCGCTAGTGAGCACGTCAAGTGCAGCGAGTGCGATTCAGGGGCTCAATCTGTAATTTATTGAAATTTAACGAATTCAAACTCAAATTAATGTGTCCAGTGGCTAGTGCCTTGGACAGCACAGTTACAGATCACTGGCTCCTCAACTAGGAAACACAGCAACTCTGTGGGCTCCCTGAACCTCCTGACATCTTATGTAAAAACCTGTTGAGCATATAAATTATCCCCAGGGCAGGGGGGAAAGTACATCTTAAGGTATCATCAGATTCTTAAAATAGTCTGTGAGCCACTATTGTTGACAAACACTGACATCTGCAGGAATCGGATATCGAGACAACTTTGGAAGGGAAACAATCCTAACCAAGTGACCCTTGTAAAAAATTAAAAATTAAAAAAATTTTACAACACCAGTAAGCAGAACCTTCACACAAAGTACTGGAATGCTGTGGTTTGGTCAGACTGCCACACTTTAACGGAAACACTAAAAAAGCGGAGTCTGTCCAGATAAAGGGAAGCACAAAGACAAAAGATCTGGAAATTATATCCAGTGTTAAATGGCTCATAAAACTGGAGATGTTATACAGGGAGAGGATGAAGCCTTGACAGCAGCACGGAGAGGAGAGAAAGTGCATGTATACAAACATAGCACATGTGATATCATAGTCCAGTTTAATTAACGAGTTTTAGGTACGGTTTGTTTCAAGCCTCATGTATGCTCTTTTACATTTCCTTTTCACTAAACTCCTAGACAAACATTAAAAATAACTAAAGACAAGTATTTACTTTTCTTTGAGCAAGTTCAACGGTGGCAGGAAAAAGTTAAACACTGGTAGGACGGTTGAACTTCATTAAGTGACCAGAGTCAAAAAATATACTGGGTTGCAGAGATGATCCCGACATTGTAAAATGAAATACAATGTATTAAATTCTACTCTATTTAATAACAGTGTGCCTTTCGGGGACATATAAAAGTCGTCTCTAGAGCCCTCATTCTAATGTGCTCTATAGGAACCTCGCTTCCCCAGGGCTCACTTGCTTCACTTGGCCTCGGCCTGTTGTTTTGCCGCAAGATGTCTCTCCTAACCCCAGTGCAAGGTGGCAGTAAGATGGCCAAGATCAGAGGCCACAACGGGGTCTCCCGCAAGCAGGCAGAGAGAGCTCCGACAACACAAGATTCTCTGTGACAGCTGGGAAGCCCACAGCGCAGGGGTGGGGGGCGATGGCTACACAGGACACTCGGGGGAAAGACCTGGACGGTAGCCACCGCCACCCCTGAGAAGGAGCAGCAGCTGGCAGAAAGCACTGGAAACCAGGAAAATGTAATCTGCCATCCTGCCATGCGCTCGGAGGTTAGCATCTGTAAAGGTCGGTGCGACCCACCCCATCTGCTGCCGCCTTGCACGCCCCGCTGCAGCCGTGACGCCACACAGCAACGTGCTCGTCTCCCAGAACATACTTTGGCTTTGTCGGCTTGCTTTTTCAGTTCTGCCATCTCCTGCATCAAGTCGCTGTTCTCCTTCTGTGCGGCCTTCAGCCTCTCCTCCGTGTCCGACAGCGTCTTCTGCAGGCTCTGCAGGACGGCTTCATGCCTCGCCTTTGTCTCACAACTGGCCTCCTCAAACCTGGCCTTCAGATCCTGGCACTGGTTGTGGCTCATTTCCATCTTCTTTTCCTGCAGAAACCCCGAGGGAAGCGGTAAGCCACCCAGCCGTTTCTGTACCGTCCTCGCCTCCCTCGCCAGCACTGAGTCTCATATACTCTCTCCTTACCAGGTCCACCAGCTTCCTCAGTAGCTCTTTCTTTTCCTCCTCGTGCTTTTTGGCTGCTTCCTGCTGGCTCTGTTCCGCTTGGAGAGTTACCTCCCCAATACTCTTCTGCAGAAAGCTTGCGTTTTCAGCAGCCTTGGTAAGTTTGAGCTGTAATTCTTCTACATTTCTAGAAAAAGGTTCAACACAAGGTGTCAGAGTTTTCAAAAGAATGCTTTAAATTCCAGTCATACTTAGAAAGATACTATTCATAATTGTACTAATGATTATAGTTTGTAAGTAATTAACAACATCTGAAATAAACAAAAAAAAAAAAAAATGGCCTGACTTGCCCTGAAGACTAATTTTAACAATAGAGACAGTTATGGATACATTACTTAGAGTGACAACTACTGTAATTATGAAGGTTTCATATTTTATGTCAATACATCTGTAAGGAAAAAGGAATGAAAAGTAAACATAAATGAGGAAATTATTTAGTAAGTTTCAAAAATCTTAGCAGACGAGATTATCAAAAACTCATTCTAGTGCCCCTTGAAAACACAAGATACAAAATGACAAGTGGTAACTTGAAGATCTAGCCTCCAGATACCAATGTGGGTCAATAAGACGTACAGAAAATGTGTGACACAAACCTAGAGAACGGGCGATCAGAGGACTCCGAGAACAGAGGAGGGAAACTTGGATGGTCCCTCTGGGCCATCCGACACCTGCAGAGCTGGAGCTCCCTGGGGCACCAGGCCACCACCACCTGTGCGGCCCACTCCCCCTGCCCCCCCCCAGCAAGTCTGACCACAGGTGGCCAATCAAAGCCCAGGTGCCAACCTCCCCCCACCCCACCCCCCCCGTCACCATCACGCTGAACTGTGGGGGTGCATGGCCAGAGATAAACCTAACTGCCAACCAGTCACACTTTCAGAATCATGGGTCTCATGGCCCTAAAATGTCCTCTCAAAGTTTTTGCCTTACAAAATAAAACGTTTGATTTTTACCCGGCAGCTATGAAAAGAAAAGAAAGCTCAAAGCAAGAATAGCCTCAGAATAAAGACAGGAGGGGCGGAGACAGAAGCTGTAGCTCGTGGCAGTAGCAGGTACTGCTGATGACCGGCAGGGGCCCCGGGGCCGGCCGCACAGGCCTGAAATCGAGGGCAAGTCACATCACCTCACGAAGCCTCAATTCCCTTCTCCTCAAGATGGGAACAAGAACACACTCACGTCACAGGATTACTAGGACAATTGGAAAACCCACTCCACTAAAGCTGTCACAGGGCGCAGGGCACATACCCAGTTAGCCTGTAATATGGGTTACCCTTTGTTACACTGAAACAGCCTAAAACTATCGTTAGCTGCCTGTGAAAGATGTTCCCACCCCTGTAAACTCCTGCCTTTTCTTTACAAGCCATCAAAAAGCCTCTAATACTGTATTGCTTAGAAGGTTCCATAGTTGATTTAAGCAGACACTCACATAGTAAGAAAAAAGGAAGAGCGACAGGAAACCTTAAAACAGAACAATTCTGGGGCGCCAGGGTGGCTCAGTGGGTTAAAGCCTCTGCCTTAGGCTCGGGTCATGATCCCAGGATCCTGGGATCGAGCCCCACGTCCAGCTCTCTGCTCCATAGAGAGCCTGCTTCCTCCTCTCTCTCCCTGCCTGCCTCTCTGCCTACTTGTGATCTCTGTCAAATAAATAAATAAAATCTTAAAAAACAAAAACAAAAACAAAAACAAAAAAACAGAACAATCCTGAATTTTGGCTCGCCTCCCTCCTAGACCGCGCTTCAGAGGCGAACCTGAATCAGGCGCCCTTACAACCATTCATACATACCTTTCTTTTAGACGTAACTCGTCATTCATTTTTGTCAGCTGAGAAGAATTATCTCCAGACATCTTCATTATTTCTGCAATGTCGTTCTCCAGCTTTTCCTTCGCCTTTATCAACTGCTGTTCTCTTTCATCCCTCTCTCTAAATTTTGCTTCCATATCTGAATATATATAGAAAAAAATCACTGTAGTGTTACAGTCAACAAGTTTATTGACCGCATCTGGGAATATTTGTATATAGCAATCCCTGCCCTCATGAAAATCATATTCTAGCCAAGATGATGGACAAGAAACAAGATCAAACAAACAAACACAAATAGTATAAAAATAGTGTTAATTGCTAAGAGGGGAAAAAAATACAAGCAGAGAAAGGAATCAAGAAGGAGTTGATGGGCTAAAATCTTGGGCGGGACCTCTCTGGATGGTGACATTTAAGCAAAGACCGGAAGAAACTTAGGGAAATCAAGTGCAAAGGCCCTGAGGCACAAAAATGCTTGACTTGCAAGTATTACCAACAAGGCCAATATGGTTGGAAGGATAGTATGAGAGGTCATCAGAGAGGTAACAGGGCTTGACATTGGTAAGGACTCCAGATTTTACTCTTCAGTGAGATGGGAGTCACTGGATGATCTTGAGCAGAAAAGTGACATGACCCGACTTAGCAGAAGGACGGCTCTGGCTGCTGTGTTGGAAATGGACTGAAGGAGATGAGGGCAGAAGCAGGCAGAGCAGGCAGCCAGCTGTTACAGCAGCTCAAGTGAAAGACGATGGTGGGCTTGAATCAAGGACAGTGGGAGGAGTGGTGATGTGTGGTGGATTCCGACTTGTTCGAAAACAGGGCAGAGAGGGTTTGCAGAGGTTACAGATCTCAAGCAAGTATTTTATCACATTATACTACGTTAAGGAGAGAAGTGACCCCTGAATAATGTTATTGTAATGTACTACAGTTATTTCAAATCCTAGGAAACCTACTGTGTTCAGTGCTTAGTAAACACAGACCACTTACCTGTTAAATTTTCTCTCAACTTCTCCAATTCAGTAGACAGTGCATTAAACTGTTCCTCCTTTTGGTGTAATTTATTTACAGTTTCTATTGAGGATAGAGTTAAAAGTTTAATATATTTCATACTTAGTAAGCCATCTAGAGGTTGACAGTCTTACAACTAAATCAAATCACATACTGGGGATTTGAGAGGACACAAATACTAAAGAGTCCCATTACAACAGCAAACCACTGTGTAATGACTAGAGAAGAAAGGATGCATCTCTTTTCACCTCCCCATATCTGTGGGTTAGGCAGGCATGGGGCAAACCTTTCGAGGCCTCTCTCTCTTATTCCCAGCTAAAATTCAATAAAGCTATCAACGACTAAAGATCAAGATAAGATAAGATTTTTCCCAAGTATACTTAATTTTTACATGGAACAAGCCTTTAGTCACAAGAAGAATGAAGTAATTGGGAGTCTGAGGCTTTAGGAAGCCAGGGCAATCTGGCATTTCCGTGTGCTGCGGAAGCTTCTGGAAGCATGACGTCAGACTGCACGAGCCACCTATTCCCTGTACTCCAGAGGCCAGCTCCAGCTTGGGAACCTGACATTCTCCGAAGCCATACTTAGTAAGACATACCTTGCATGCTTCTCTGAACAGAGACTGCCTCCTCCGAAGCTTCAGCGAACTTTTCTTTCTAAAATTAAGAATGGGATCTTCAGAACAGAAAGATTTCAAATTGCAGAAATAAAACGTTTCAACCCGTTATAACTACAACACTATCTACTTTTTGTGACCGATTTTGTTTCATTAAAATTTATACTTAAAAACGTGTCAACGCCAAATACTACCATATATATATACCGTGCATGTACGTGACAAAGGGGAACGGGGCTTACATCCATGTCCTGGCCCGAGCATGCATGTACATCTGTACGCATGTGTGAACGTGCATACGTGTGTGCTTGGGCATACATGTGGCACATGCATATGCTTTTTTCTACGCTGCCACCCTCAAGCGGCAGAACTTCTCTTCAGCAATCTGCCTGAGACAGTGGTCAGAATTCTGCAGTGTTTTTCTGTCTGAGAGTAATCAGAGCCAGTATCTTTAAACTACTATCAACTACTTCTTAAACCAAAAAGGCCCACCGCTCACCTACTCTTTTCTGAACATGACAATAGATTTAAAAACAAAAAACAAACAAAATGAAAACACACAATGTTCTCCTGGTTTTCCTGAGATGAATTTTGAGCTGGATGCACCAAGAAAAATTTTCAGTGAGTATATCTAACTATTTAGGATTGCGAATAAAATGGGCACACAAGCCACACAAGTCCACCAAAGCCCAAAGGTTGTCCCCTGTGTTGTCCCCAGAGCCAGACTTAGGTGGCAAATTTTCTCTTCAGAGTACACAGAGGTGTACACTAACTTAAAAGAAAAGTAAATAGCCTCAAAGTTTGGGAGGGGGCGGGGAGGCGAGGTCAGAGAAACAGTGGGGAACTCAAAACACATTTTTTAAAGGCCATAATATTAGAAAATCATGATTCCCAGGCCAACTTGCTCTCAAAATGTAGCTAAAACACTGTATATCAAAACTGCCCAACAGAACCATCCACCATGACAGAAATAGTCTATCCTGTGCTGTTCAGTATGGTAGCCACTAGCCAAATGAGGCTATTAAGCACTTACAATGTGGCTAGCACAAGTGAAGAACTGAGTTTTAAATTTTATTTAATTTTAATTCATTTAAATGTATACAGTCATATGTGGACAGTGGCTACAATAGTGAACAGTGCAGCTACATACTTGACATTTGAAAAAGTAGAACTTAGTAATATTGGCACTTAAAAAAAAAGCAAACACTTATTCACCTCTGGTACTAGCACAGAAGTGTAATAAGCTGGGAAGAGATGGTGTGTAGAGGACCTAAGACAAGTGTCCCTCCCTAACTCACGTTTCTCTTTCCCGGTTTCTCCATAAGCCTACGACTTTCCTTTCCCGTGCTGTGTGCTTACGGTGGTCAGCCTTGACTAAGTTCAGTTTTTGATGCAGGAAGAAGGGAGAACAGTTGAGAAGAGGCAAGAAAAATAAAATGTCTTACAACTTGTGATTAAGGCGAGAGGACAGATGCGAAATATAATTTGCTGATGTGGGTTATAGTGAGTTGGAAGAAAGGATTCTTGGACTCCGTGCAAACAGGGGGTGCCAACGGTCCAGCACCGCGCTCTCCAGCGTGCTGTCACAAGGAGGGAGAAGGCACGGCCTAAACCTCATTGTAAATGAAACCCCCATGTGCTGGGCATATAAGCTTGGGTGGCCCCTGTGTTTAGCAAAACCAGGCAATCACACGCCAAAGCGGCTCATTTACCAATTTACTAGAGGCAAAGGACAGATTTAGAGAAAGAAAGAGTAACACCTACCTTTATTGCTAGGTCGGGTTTGATCCGATTCCCTTCAAGGTACTTACCAGCCCAGGACTAATACACTCAATTTAAATGAATACTTTGAAAGAGAAAGGGAAAGAGGTCCAATACTTCTTTCTTTTTGGAGATTTTTGTTTTAAACCAGGAACGTTATTCAAATGGCCAGAAACCCTGAGAGTCCGATTCCCGAGAGGTACTTACCAAAATCTGAAGTTCTTTTTCCAAAGCCTCTTTCACTTGACTGACTTCACGCAAGTTTTCCTGAAGGTTATTAAGTGTTAGCTCTCTCCCCTGAAGCTCTCTGGTAACGCTACTAGCCTACCGTACAGAGTTACATGGTGCAGAAGCAAACCAACACGAGGAAACAAAAAAGAATGAATGAGGAACAAAAAGTAAAACAAATATAAAAAACATATGAGAAACAAACACAACCAAATAAAACTGAAAGGAATAAAGGCATGGGTTAAAGAAAACAACAAGAAACTATTTTGTTGTTGTTGTTTTTGTTTTTTAGTTAATTTTAAGAAGGCAATGACTTTGCACAATCAGTTCTAGATACTACGATCTAATGACTATTTAAAATAGTCAAAAGGAGTATTTTTCTATACCAAAATCTGGAATATCCACATGATCTAAAGCAGAAAGTGCAGACGCTTATTTTCTAAATAGCTAAGTCAAGCAACTTCATTTTCTGGACTTTAAAGGCCATCAAGCAGGAAGAATGCAGACATGCAGCCTGTTATTTCCTCTGTGTTTGTATGTGCTTAAAGCAGTTGAACGTTAAAAAAAGATAAAAAAATTTAAAATGCACCGGCAATAGTAATCAGAAATTGGTTTTCATCAAATCTTGACGTAAAAAAATTTGACCAACCCTTAGCTATGGATTCTCTATTAATTAATTTTTGTGATTTGATTGGTATTTCGGATCCAAGTGAGGAGATTTGAGAAAATCTTCCTGTAATTAGCTTGTCATCTTCAACTAAGGTTACTTGGCGATTTTTCAGTCTGTCCTCCCACCTCCCCCATCTAATCTTACAACCCTTCATCCAAGAAGTATTTTCTCCCATAAAAAGCTCAGAACACTGGGCATCAGCACAGCACTCCCACTGGTGGTAGGAGGACTGGGACCATTCATTCCTCAAACAGTCCTTAAAGATGAAGACGACATTTGGCAAGGCTAATTAGACAGGGATGTAGCTGGCCAATGTTTCATGCAATTTCCTATGCCTCGACCAAAAGCATACTTGTCTGTCTGTCCTCAAAAAGGCAAGAAATAGTAGGCATTCTCACTGCGGCATAGGAAAAGCCCTCCAATAGGCCAGAAGCAGCGATGCGAAGGGCTCCGGGCTCTGAACCTTATTCTTCTGTCTACTTATCACAGCGTGTTAACTGACCAGTCCCGCCAGTCCCGTGGCACTCAGCGTCCACAGCTGTGTTTGCACAAGGGCTGATGGACAGGACAATGATGTAAATGCAAAGGAGGAGGAGATAATCATATAAGCTTCTTTCTTGTCTATTCCTTCATTTACCTTAATACCACCCTCTTAGGGCGTTCTCTATTTTAAAAGAGATTACAGGGGCACATGCGTAGCTCAGTCCGTTGAGCATCTGACTCTTGACTTTGGCTCAGGTCATGATCTTAGGGTCAGGGGATCGAGCCCCACGTCAGGCTCCGAGCTCAGCAGGGAGGCTACTTGAGATTCTCTCTCTCTCCCTCTGCCCCTCTTCCTGCACATGTGCTCTCTCTCTCTTAATGAAATATATCTTTAAAAAGAAATTAGAGACTAGAACCAAGCTTAAACAGAGCACAGAGCATGTCCCAGAGACAAAGTCGTTAAGTACACAGATGCTAAGAAACCAAAATAAATTAACCTGGTTGAGCCATTATTTTCTCTAATCTCCTCAGATGAAACCACACTCAAGATACTCAGCGGACACTGCACGCCAACTGGGAAATCCACTAGCACCGGGCAGGCTGCTGTAAGCAAATCGGGAATCTGGAAGATGAATGAGCTCCATTCCAAAGTGACGTACAACGCAAAGTGAGACTGACAAGCAGAAAATAAAAGGACGGAGGATGTCAATACAAACCTTGCCACTTTCAGTATCCTTTTCAATCTCTAAATTTTTTATCTGTTTCTCGGCTGCCTCAAGCTGCTGTCTAAGTTTCTCGATTTCCGATTTACCTTCGGAACTGGCTTTCTGAAGTGCATCAAGATCCAAGAGCTTTTCTTCAGTAGCCTTGAGCTGTGATGCAAAATTATCAATAACCTTGGTTTGTTCACTGCATTTGGCTTGTAGTACCTCTAGCTCCTTTACCTTTATTTCAGCTTCCTGCAATTTGTTCAAGGTGTCCTCCATTTCTACCAGATGCTGGTCTTCCGCTCTGTCCAGTTTCGCCTTGAGGGCTTCCAGGCTGCTCTCCTTCTCTGCAATGACCGCCATCAGCTGACCTCTGAGGGCTTCTAGCTCTTTCGCGTGAGCAGATCTTTCAGAGTCTTGTTTGTTCTGCAGATTTTCTATTTCGTGCTGGTAATCCAGTCTCATCTTCTCTATCTGTGTTTTTAACTCAGCAAACTCTGCTGTCTCCGTCCCGACCCCTTTGCTGAAGGACACCTTCAGCTCCTCCATCGCCTGCTGGTGGGACGCGATGGCTGTCTCCAGCTTGGACTTCCACAGGGCGATCACATCGGAGTTCTCCTTGTTGGCGTGATCAAGCTTGCTTTTCAAGGACTCGTTCTCTTTGGAAAGCTTCTCTGTGGCAGCCTGAAGAGCCTTTATCTCCTTCTGATGTGTATCTTCACGGACTCCAAACTGCTCCTTCAGAGAAGTGATTTCTCTCTGGTGGTCAGCACGGGCGGCTTCTAACTTTTCTTGCAAAGAGCTTATCTCTTGCAAAAAGGAGAGTGACATGTCAACATCCCCAGCAGGCTTATGGGACTCTAGCCTCCTCCGCAGTTCAGCTACCTCCTGCGCTCTCAATGCTAGGTCTTTTTCTAGTTCCATTATACGGGACTTTTCCGACACCGTAGCCACCTAGTAACCGCAGTTCAAAGAAAAACAAATCACGTAAATAACCAGTCACTGATGATCTTCTTTAACCTGGAAGATCTTTAATAACTCCCCCACCTCAGGCAGCCGTGGAGCTAGCGTGAACCCCGGAAGGCTGCCCCACCTCTAACTGCCGTCAGGGAGGAAGCCCAACTCTGAGAACCCCAGTGTCGTCGTCTTTGGCCAACTTCCACCAGCCTGAGATGCTCAAGGAATCGAAAATTGATGTGCAATTTAACTTACTCTGGAATTACTTCTTTCTCCTCTGAAGAAACTTAGAGAAGGGCCCATCAATTGATGGTAAGTTACTGGAAAGAATGGCTTTCAAAGTTCTCATGTATGTCCAGCTGAGGGAAGACAGAAGCCTCCTCATTTTACCTGGCTTTTCCCTTCTCTGCTGCACCCGGCATGTGTAAATGCTCACTTATCTAATGCGGGTGATTTTAAAGACCTGTGCTGTCTGGTGTAATAGCACACATGGCCCCTGAGCACCAGAAATGTGACCGATGCTGTAAGGCTAACAGAGACAGATTCTGAAGACTTGGGAGGGGGGAACATAAAATATCTTGTTGATAATTTTTATACTGATTACATGATGAAATGATGTTATTTTGGATAAGCTGGCTTAAATCAAATATATTACTAATTTTACCTGTTTCTCTATCTACTAAAAAAGTCTATTAATGTGGGTGGCAGAGAGTTTGTGATTACATACATGTGGTTGGTATTCTATTATGTGGCCTATGACTGGTATAAAAGGTGTGATATTATCTATCAAATGTTACGGGGAATCAGCGGTAGAATAAGAGCTTTATCTGGATAATGAAGAAATACTTTACTTTTTTTTTTAGAAAGACAAAATAGGAACAATTACTTACCTTCAATTATATACATGAGTCTTTAGAGAGTCCCCCCTTTTAGATAATTCAATTGGCATTTTAACGTACATCTCTTGCTCCCCTAACCCAGTGGTTCTCAGAATTTAGTATGCGCGTCTCCTGGGATGCCGATCTGAAGTGCGGGTTCCCGTGTGCTCCCACATGTTTTGATTCTACTTAAGCTCTGGGACCGTACCCAGAAATCTGCTTTTTTAAAACACCCCAGGACTAGGAAAAACACTTTCTTAACCTGTGTCCTTCTCTCTTAAGAAATGACTTCCCTCTGATACCTGTAAGCCAGTCAGTCAGTGTAGGGCACAAAATATGTGGGAATTGGTCGCTTCGGGCATAAAAATGAATTATTGGACTAACCTGGGAAAGAGAAGGGAACATGAATGATTTAAAAACAAATTTCAAGAATCAAAACTCCTCCGGGTTGAAGGCTCTTCTCCCTCATTGCCTTTACTGGGACAGAAAGTGATGGACGTGTTTCCTTTGCTTCCTCTGTCCACCTACGGGCTGTGATACGGACGCACATTAACACGTCCACAAAGGGCTGGGAAAAGAAAGCAACTGAGTCCGAAACGGCATGAGGAGTCGCTAACTACTTCAGAGCCAGCTACGGTGTGTGCTTCAGGGCTACAGATGCTCTGGGTTAAAGACGTTTATTTACGGGCTTTTTTCTGGGGCAGGGGATGGGGCGTCCAAGAGTTTGTTGCCACAGAATAAGGTACAAAACATTAATAAACCCCAACGCTACAAGGTCTGGGATCTGAATAAATCCAAAGAGACAAGAGTTCTCTATCAGTCAATGTCAAATAAAAAATAAGTGAAAAAAGAACAGTGTAATTACACTGTAGCATTTCCACAGCTCTTCCGTTTTTGTTTTGTTTTACTTCCCAAAGTTTGCCCTTGAGCAAAGCTACGTGTCTGCCTCTCCCACCAGGATGAGGCCATAAAAGTCAGGTATCATTTCTCATTCTGGTGACTTTCCCTGTGGCAGCAAACACCCGGCGCATAAACTGGGCTTACTGGCTGGGAGGACGTCTAAAGCGCTTCCTAAGAGGAAAGGAGGTGACAGGGAACTCGGGCGGCTCACTGGCTGGTTTGACACTTGGCCAAGCATGAGTGAGGATCCGATGAAAGGCATGACTTCTTATTAGAAAGACAACAGTCTGAATCTGGAACAGTTGGGTACACTAGGTTGCAAATGATGCCTTCTCATCCACGGGGGAAAAGAAAAGGCATCCATCTGAGTTGTTTGCTGACAAAGGTACGTAGGAGGAGTTCACAGGTTAAAAAAAAAATGGAGATATATATATATATATATATATATATATGTATTTCCTTGCTTCAACAGCCATTCCCACGAAAGGAGCCCAATCTTATCATCAGTCCCTTATATTTCCCAGATCAAGTCTTTGGCTCTCAGGTGAGAAAGAAACATTGACAAACTACCGGGATTTTTTCCTTACCAAACACAAAGGAGATACCTTTACTTTTGAGGCCAACTGAGAACATTTTCTCTTTTAAAAAAAGAAAAGCTTATGATTTAGAGAAGAAAAATTGCTCAGCTAGCTAGATTTTTAGATCGGTCAATGATTTCTCAACAGAGGAAATTTCTACAAATACTAGTGATTCAAAAGAAAAAAATCAGCGATACCAAATTTGATCAGAGACAGAGTAATTTTTTAAAATTTTATAGTTGAGGATCTGGGCAATTTAGCCACTGACAGTCAAATTTGTGATTTAAAAGGTATATATATACATAGATGTCCTCTTATGTGTAAATGACTCGGATTATTTATTGAATTCTCCAGCACAAAACTACCTCTGAAACAAACAGACTCCATCCTGTGGTGGTCAAGAGCACAGACTCTGGGGCCAAGTGTTCCAGGTACAATTTCTGGCTCCACTATTCCTATCTGCTGTGTAACCTTAGGCAAATTATTTAACCTCTCCATCCCTCAGCATCCTCGTCTGCAAAATGGGGGCGATGCCACCGTCCCTTGGGGTTGAGGTGAGACCGAGTACGTTAATGCCGGGGCCGTGCTCTGAACAGTGCCAGGCACCGGTCAGCACTCTGCAGGTGCTGAGATACACCAACAAGTGAAAACCTGACTCATGCACTGGCTCCAGGGGCCAAAGACAGTGAGCCGGGGCTGTAGGGTGATTCTGTTCTCAGCACACTTCTCCCTCCTGACGGCTGAGATTTTCACCTACTGGTGACAAAAAGGAGGGAAGTGCAAAGACAGATCAGGTATCAAGAAAAAAACGTCACTGGGATGAAAGTCCTTAACTCTCATTCAGAAGAGCCAGTGTTTCAATTCCCTCTACAGGTCAGGGAAGAAGGCAGGAAAAGAGAGGTAAAGTAAAACAACAATAAAAAAAATTCTTCAGAAAACCCTGTCACTGGGAATATGAGAACAAGAGGACAATTGACTGCTCGTGGCAAACTGGAGAGACGTATTTCAAGGTACTGATACAAAGAGCCTCAAATGTGGCTGTGGACGTCCACGCAGTCTACATACAGTTGGAGAGCTTCTGACCTTGGTTTTGGTTGAGTCAACCAAAGGAATGAGTCTTTACCTTGGACAAAAGACTGGATTTGCAACAGCCGTGCCTACCCATCAGTCTACGCTCTTGAGCCCCTGAGCGGCACCAGGACCAAACTCAGGTGGAACCACTGGGCCAAGGCACGTCCCCCGAGGCGTCACCATTCACATACACGGGTCTGCTTCATTAAACAGTGAAAACCATTACCCTAGTGTCTTCTAACTCCCTCTGGAGTTTGTCAGCTTTGGTCTTTTCAAAGAGCAGGCTCTGTTCAAGCTCCTTAATGCGGGCATGCTCCAGTTTGGTCTGCGTCTGTTAGTAAAAAGGAAGAGGAAGAGAACACAACAGTGCCACCGTGACATGCCAGCACGAGAGGAGAGACAGCGGCATGCAGGCTGAGCCACCAGTACCTTCCGCCAAAGGATGAACGAAAAGGGAAATGGAGAAGGGCAGAGGACGGGCGGAGATGGGGAGGCTGGGGTGCGGACGAACGCTGCCGGATGAAAGGATGAGGTGGGCAGGGGACGCGAGCTAGTCTACGGAGAACGACGGAAGTGGAAACACGTGAGGCAGGATGAGCGGTGTCAGATGCGTGCAGCCAAATATAAGTTACATTGATAAGTGAGGTTGATCAGCACAAATTAGAATCGTTAATATTCCTCTAAACTATCAATTTCCCCCTCCCCGCAACAGCTGTTTGACATTCCTGTGTATGTAACTGACGCGGTGACTTTCAACAAATAAATTGACCCTCAAAATGACCACTGCCATCCCCCTAAATATGGCCAACACAAGCTCATAAATCCTCCAAGTGTCCAGTAAGTCCCGAGGGCAGATCCCAGTGCTATGATGTGAACAAGCATGAAGCGTTAAGCCTAATGAAGGGAATCCAGAAACCAGAGCTGAGAAAATCACACCAGTGGCCTTTGCTGAGATGAGCCAAAAGGGTCTGGCATTCTTAGCAACATTTCCCAGTTCCCTAGTTTCCTTCCAACAGTGGGGTCTCCAAAAACGGTTTGTCACCAAGGAGAAAAAGGAGGGGATCATATTTACAAGGGGAAAATTCAGTAATAATTACGTCTGACGGCCTCCATCTAGGAGACTCAGACCAGGAGAGAAATTGGGAGCTGGTGAAGGGCTCGTCTTCTCCATCCTAGGATGGAGCCATTATCAGCTCAGGAGTGAGAAATGGGTGACTCGGCACAGAGGCATGAGTTTGAACTCCATGCAGAAAGAGCTGGTAAGATCCTTAACTGTGTTTCAAAAACTTCATAGACTCCCCGTCATCACTTAACTTAGCTGTAAGCTGACGGAGAACCCAGAGGGCAATCTCTTTGTAACAGTGGAGTCTCACTCAATGGGAAATAATCTCTATGTCAGTTTGAACAGGCCTCTTCCCCAACCAGTTCCCCACCCGAGGGGTTATCAGCAGACCAAGGGACAAAACCTAGGGACAGAGCTGCTCCCAGCCTCTGGTATTAATTTAAATATTTTGTGGTTCTGGCCACAAAATCTAGCTGGCCAGATCTGTGTCTGGACGATCACGGGCAACACAAAAATGACAAGAAACTCTAAAGGACGGGATAGACCATGCTAATGTTATCTTTCACTGACTCCAGTGGTCCTCTAGGGATTTCAACACAAAAGAGGTTGGTGTGCTTGAGAACCAAGTATAAACCATCATGGAACATTTAAAAAATGAACCCCCCAAAAAATGTTTTTTAAATTTCTTCATCTGCGTCAGCTCTAGATACTCAACAGAAATAATGAAATAAAATTCAAAACCTGGGGTGCCTGAGTGGCTCAGTGGGTTAAGCCTCTGCCTTCGGCTCAAGTCATGGTCTCAGGGTCCTGAGATCGAGCCCTGCACTGGGCTCTCTGCTCAGCAGGGAGCCTGCTTCCTCCTCCTCTCTCTGCCTACTTGTGATCTCTCTCTCTCTCTGTGCCAAATAAATAAATAAAATCTTTTTTAAAAAATTCAAAATCTAACTGTCTGGACAGTCCCCTTGGTCCATATGTGCCTCAGACAGAAGCTGTTCAATTTACCTGCTTTTACGAGAAAAGGATTGAATCCAGATCTACGTAATCGGGGTCACAGCCTCAAGAACTGAAATCCAAAACTAATGGTAAAAAGCAAAAGGCAACAGAACCTTTCTTCACCTCTGACACTGAGTTTAGTGTCCTCTGGATGGAAGCTCACTACTGCTAGATAAAAAGCAAATATCCACTGAATGTGATCTTCTTCCCATCGAGAGGTCTTCCAGATGCCTGTGACACCGCCTTGCCGGCGGGTATGCACACAAACCATCTGGGACTCGACAGCTGTCTGGGCCATCAACAGCGAGGGAACTAGCGATCCCCGTCCATGCCTCGGTGTGTGGTCAAAACATTACACTGGACAGGATACCCCTCCTTTCAAAAGTATTCCTTTCTCACGATAAGACAGAGCATCCCAAGAGGGAAGTTCTGGGACAGGGACTGAGAGGGAAAGCAAAGGCTCTGCGAGAAGCGCACAGGAAAGGCGGGAGGAAGACCCCATGCAGACTGACACCGGATGCAGCGGAGCCTGTTTGGGGAGGAGAGAAGAGACCCAGATCACTGAAGTAGCTTCACAAAAAGGAAACCTTCAGAACGGAGGCTTTTAAAAGTCCGGTCTTAAGCTGTCTCTTTCAGCTGCCAGGAGGTGGTAGGGAGAAAAATCTCTGTTTTAATTTTATTCTCCGATGGCGGTAAAACAAAGCCAAAAGTTGGGAGGTTCTGTCAACCGGCATCACAGCCAGCCGGCAGCTTGCCCGGGAAGAAGCCACGCTTTGGAGGCTGTTCAGGTGAGATCTGAGTTGGGCATTTGATCCAGATCAGAGGGAGGAGGGAGAAGAAACACCTACATGGCTGGTAGCACGGCTACTAGAAAAATCGCACTTCAATAATAATAAATTTAAAGCACATGGTGTCTTCACTGAAGAATGCTCGCCTCTAGTTTCACCAACTCAGGGAAAACCCTGCAGCCACAACACGCGGACACTTGAATTTCTTGTCACCTGCACTGGCAGGCAGTGGCCAGCAGAGGGAGCTCACAAAAAGGCAATCAATCTCACAAAAAGGCCCTCCGAATGCCCTTCTCCCTTCCTGGGAATAAAATTACTCCACTTGGAATACTTTCTAAGACCGTTTGGGAAAACTTTCCTGCAGAATTTCTCTAATTCCTTCCTCTTATGTGTTTTACATTTCAGTTAGCTATCCTCTCTTTCAGAATAATTCTATTAAAATGAGAAGACATTCTGAGTTAAGTGAAGGAGGCCAGGTCCCCAGACAAGATCTTTTTTTTTTCTTTCTGGCAAAATTTTTTATAAAGCAAACATTTGCTTATGAATTAAATAAATGGATTTATACAGCTTATCCATTACATACAATCTCTTCAGGATACAAATGTAACTGCTCTGAAAGCCACATGCACAGAGATATTAAGATCAATGTCTCAGGTCAGATGATGCCGTTAGTATTTGAGTATATCAATAAGCATTTTAATCTGTCATCAATCTGGGTTAACAAGGGAAATCTCCACACAGTTAAGTGCCCTCTTACATTCTCAGGATCTTCAGAAATCTGGCTCTTTTGCTATCAGTAAAAAAATGAAAAAATTAAACATCGACAAAAGGAGAAATTCCACTAAAGTATCAATTATGTGTTAAGGGTCTCAAAACAACTCTGATAGATTTCAAGTGAGTTTACTGGCCGGCCTATGCCAGCCTAGTGCTGAGGGGAAGATTTCACTTGCCCCTCCCCAGCACACCCTTGGCTGTGTCTCACACGAATCAGATGAGGATGTGAAACTTCTAATGAGACTCTGGGGTGTTTTTAAATGGATAAGAACAACATGAAAGTCAACTAAAAGAATGTCACCATATATGAAATGAGCAAAGAAGGGAACTATTGAATTAGGAATAATCCACTAAATTCTGGGCCTTATAAAACTAGAACTCAAAGAATGTCTTCCTTACTCTCGGTTGACTATAAAGACAATTTCCAAAGGAATCAGAGATCCTATCAGGAAGGGCCCCCGGAATGGAATCATGGCGTGGGTCACCAATAGGCTTTGAACTTGTAATAGCAGCAAAAATGGATATTCTGGGAATTGCACAGTCAAGTGCAAGTTTTACTAAAATATTACAGACTAAAGTATCAAAAATCTGCAAAATTTGAATAATTTCGTAATTCGTATTTGTCATACATCTAGCAGTGGTTTAAAAAGCATCAAAATCATGTGAATCTGGCATCTAAAAAACTGATATGAATAATTGTCTAAAGATGAGAAACTTGATGCTAAAGGAAATCTCTGTGAATGTAAAATACGCCATAGAAGTTAAAGAAGCTGATATAGAAATCGCTCTTGTTTTTTCTTTGGGTAATTACTTTTTAAAAAAATCGATTACTGGAACACATGTTTATTCCTTTTACAAGACTATAAAAAAATTGATCCTGCTCAATTGAAAAGCAAAGCTGAGAGAAAGCACGAAACTTTTGGGGGGACTATCGTGATGAAGTTAAAAGTGCTCCTTGCAATGCCATTTCTGATCATCAGAGGAACATCTAGAGTCTCACGTGGACAGACCGCCAGATTTATGACTTGATTAACTCCAATTCCAGGATTTGAATTTTGAAGCGCAAGAAAAGAGTAGTAAAAATCTGACTGGGTCACTGGAGTTGGGACAGCACCGTCCCAGGCCCACGGACCCGCGGCCACGCCCACAGCCCAGCCCGGCCCAAGTTCCCTCTGCTGTCTGTTCTGGCACAATGAGCTCATCCGAATTTGTGAATACTGGTACCCAGAAAAGCTGCAGAGAGCCGGAGGGGTTTTACCTCAAGATCGCCTTTCGTGATGGATTCTTCCTCAACCCGGAACTGAAGGTCCTCCACCTTCCTGTGGAACAAAACCAAAACAGAGCACATAAGTGGCCAAGGAACACATCTGCCTTTCCGAAAACGGGACTTACAATCAACACCCTGGTGATTGTAACAGATGACGGCGGAAGAAAATAAAGAAATGTATTTTTAGGTATCTGGCTTAGAAATCCAGTAGCTCTATTCTACCTAGGAGACTTCAGTGTTTTAGAGGTACTGACCCCGGGAGGCAGGAAGTAAGAGTTGAGAAAAACCAGCTGGTTTCCCTTGGTCACAATCAACAGAGTGAATCTAATCAAGACAGGACCAGCCTACAGGGAAAAAGTCTAATGACCACAGAAATAGGCTCTGAAACTTCACGTCTGTAATTTCGACTTTCCAATTATGGAACAGAGGGGAAAGTGGCACAGAAAGCCAATCTCTCTTGATATCACTCCATGTCGGATATGTCAGGGTGAGGCTAGCGGGCTACCCCTGCAGAAAGCTCCAGAAAATACTAGTACCTGTTCTAAGTCTGGGAGAATAAGGTTATGAACAGTTGGAGTCATTTTTTTTTCTTCTGCACTTTAAAAATCTCTGATTTGGGTGCGGGTTTCAATCAGTGCTGTCACCAAGTCAATGAAACAGGATATCGTGAAGAATTACAAAATCCAGGTAACATCCATGTTATAAATCTTCACAAATTTGAGTGTAAGGAAGAAAAGGGAACAAATTCATAACCTGTCTGCAAAAATCAAAACTGTCAAACTCACTAGCATTTTTGGCAAGGTTAAGAAAAATTCTACTCTGTGAAATCAGAACTAATCGTCAGTAATTTACAGCCCTCAAGCCCAGCAGGCAGCAGACCAAGAGCTGGCTTCAGAGCCAAAGCAAGCGGTCCTGGTGCCCTGGCATCCAGGAGGGCCAAGAAAAGGCCTGTCACTATCTCTCAATTATTTGTACCCATTTTTAAGATGTGAAGAGAATTTCCTATGTATAGTGTTTGTCTTTCTAGTGAGAAAATAATTTCATTGGTAAGAGACTGTATCCTATCTCCATTTTATTCCTTTTCACAGCAGTGAGCTTCTGACCGTCCTGAACTCACAGACCAAACAGCTAGTGAATTAGGCTGCTGCCATCAGAAAGGACAGAAGATGGCATCAAATGCAAGAGAGGACAAATGTCCCACTACCCAGAAGTGTTCCAATGGTTTCCATGCAGACACCTTTTTCACAGATCGCGGCGGTCACAGCCTCAAGAAACCTGTAAGAACCAAACTTGCTTTGTCTCACACAATTTAGTACCAATTCCATCCTGACCTGGGTAATGGCTTCTAATGGCTTCACACGGAAGTTTTGTTTTCCTACGAAGGTACTGAGTTTCTCAACGGCAGAGACCTTGTACCACTCATCAGTGATACAGTTTTACTAGATTCATGGAAGGTGTTTCACAAATACTAGGTAACTCGGACCCACAATGTCCTCTCACCAAAGATGGTTCAGGTGGAAGCAGGGTTTGAATTAATCTCACGACACTGAGGTCAGCCTCAAGAGGATGCTTGGCCCATAGCAGGGACTCAATAAATAGCTGTTAAATGAAGCAGGGTATGTCTAGATGATTCCAAACTTCTCCAAAAAAAAAAAAAAAAAGTCAAATCCAAGCAGACCCTCCTCATGCAGTACAAAGAGTTTCATTTCCACTGCACACACGGTCACTCCTTTGGTTCTAAGGGCTGGCCCCTTAATGAGGACGTTTTCCTAAGGTCATTTAAAAGGAAAAGGCCACACTTGCACCAAGGAACAGTCTGAGGTCACCTTTTCTCCTCTTCAAGTTGGTTGAGAAGCTCCACCTTCTCCCTGTCGGCAGCCTCCACCATTGTTCGCAGCTGGTCCATCTTGGCCTCCAACTCCAGGACATGCTGGGGAAGGCAAGGGTGTCAGTGAGTGGCCTCTCTCTGACCCAGACGCAGGCCCAGGGATGCCTCCAAAGAGCTACAGCTAAGTGGTACCATTGTGGGTTGGCATGACTCTAAAACCTTTCCACACTGAAATGCTTTCTACGATCTTTAATAGGTTACTTCTCGGCCGCATTCCTGGAAACTAGACGATGAGAAACCACACCATTAAAGCAACAGAGGGCAATGTTAAAACAACGCTCATCTTTTTTGCAGCTGCAGTGCGTACGAAGGATAACCTACGAAACAGGAGTTGCCGTCGTGGGTAAGGTCCTAGCAAACGAGGTCCCCTGACGCGGGCCAAGAGACCCGGATGTAAAGACCGAAAGACTAAGGTCGACTCAAGAAGAACAAAACTTCATCTTTATAACGCTACAAAGTGGTACCCCAGGTCACAGCTTCCAACGAGCCCAACAAAGACATTGCTGCTCATTTCCTGTGCTCCCAAGACTAGCCCCCCGGCTCCAAGCACCGGGGGTGCTGCTCAGCCTTCTCCCTCCACTCAGAAAGCACCAGCTTCTCCACAGGATCAGCTTAGAACCCATCACCATCTCGGAAACAAGGTCAGCACGAGACTTCACCTGGTCGTGTCCGTCCCGGGCCAGAGCTAGCTCCTGCTCTATTTCCCCCACGTGGCTTGTGGCCTTGGCCACCTCCGCCCTCTCTAGATCCCGTTCAGCCAGCAGCTGCTCAATGTGCTGCTGCTTCTCCTTCAGGGCCTCCTGGAGGGCAGTGGTGCCGGAGATCTTCCTGGCGTAACGGGAGGAGGTTTCAGTCAACTGCAAAGGAAAGTTAAAGAAGTGAAGGGCGATGATGCTTTCGGGGATGCAAGGAGGGCGCGAGGCATGCAGGCAGGCATCTCCTCGGCAAAGCAAAGGTGCTGTCCCAGCTCCCAAGCTTGCCAATTATTAGCAAAAGCTTCTCATCAAGGAAACAAGACAGCATGTGCCTCCTGACTGTGAACATCACAAACAACACATCAATGTAAGAAGTCACGGAACAATCAGAAAGATGTTTAGAAGGAGAATGAGCGGCTCAAATCAAAGGACCCTGAGCTCAGCTGACAGGGCCTTGCCGGAATCTAGAAAAATTCCACAGAACCCATTTAACAAGGTTCTCTAAGCTTCATTTCTGTCCGAGCTTCATTAATAGGCATCGTCTTCTTATGAGATTTTGGTCAGTTTTTTGCTCCTCAGACTTGAGGTTGAAAATTTTTTTCAACTTTTTAAGCTTCTAACTACCAGGAGGAAACCAAGAGGTCACCCTTGGAGTCACAAACCTTCCTTGTATCAATTAAACAGTTGGATTCTGTCTGGATTTTCTTCATCTTTCTTTCGAAGTGAAAGGCACAGATAAAAAAGAATGAGATCTTGCCATCTGCAACGATGTGGATGGAACTAGAGTGTATCATGCTAAGGGAAGTAAGTCAGAAACAAAACAAACGAGCAAAGGGAGGAAAAGGAAAGACAAACCAAGAAACAGACTCTTAACTCTAGAGAACACACTGATGGTCACCAGAGGGGAGACGGTGGGGGGACTGGGGGAACCAGGGGATGGGGACTAAGGGGCACACTTGTCGTGATGAGCACCAGGTGGTGTATGGAAGTGTTGATCACTGTGTTGTACACCTGACATTGATATTGACACGCACATTAACTACCTGGAATTTAAATAAAAACTTTAAAAAAAAAATGAAAAGCACAGGAGATCTCACCCGGGAATCAAGAACATGAGGACCTGAATCCCAATCACCAGAGAGATTTGTGAAGATCAGATTAACAGGGAACTCCATGTGCCTTCAGAAGTGTGTGCGGGGAGAGAAAAGACATGCGGAGAGAGGAAAGGGAGGGAAAGAGAATCTGTGCAGGAAGAGGAGGAGGGGAGGGGAGGGAAGTGAGAGGAGAGAGGAAGTAAGAGATGGGGCAGAAAGGCCACGGGGGAGGGGTGAAGGCGGCTCTCAGGGGTCCCCCTGCTACTCTGTGCTATTTCCCATACCGTTTCCTCCATCTTGAGGCTAATCGTCAGATAAAAACACAGAGAAAATAACCTCCTACCACGGCAATGGGTAACGTGGCCAAGTTGAACACCATTCTTCCAAGCGAGGCTCCGGGGTAGGGAGGCAGTTCAGCAAAAGCCTCATCCCTTGGCATGCATTTGTCCAAGGCCACTGACCTAGAGACCAGATTGCTGGATCTGGATCGAGTGGGCCCTGACTTCATCTCCCACAATCAAAGCCTCCTTTGCCCCTCGAATGCCCTTCATCCGTCGGAGCCCCCGTCCAGGAGGCAGACAGAGCAAGGATCTGTCATCAATTAAAAGTCAGGCAATTTGAGGGGCGCCTGGGTGGCTCAGTAGGTTAAGTGTCTGACTCCTGCTGTCAGCTCAAGTCATGACCTCAAGATCATGGGATGGAAACCCATGTCGGGCTCCTGGCTAAGCAGGGAGTCTGACTGGGATTCTCTCTCTCCCCCTCTCCTCTTCCTCTCCCCACTCCCCAACTCTGAAATACATCTTTAAAAACAAAATAGACAATTTGACAACTATAAGAGTAAAGGAATCCAGTCAAACCCAAATTGTCCTTTGCTGTTTCTATTTAGTGAAATTTCTAAAATTACTTAAACATATGGGGGAAGGGTGTTGTTTTAAGCATCTGACCTTAACTTTCCAATTTCATTACATGGTTAAAATTATACCTTCTGGTACCAACACTTCTTCCTGAAATGCACCAAACCTGAGGTTCCCTGCACAGAGATGCCCCGGGGTCCTGCAGCAAAGTCACGGGGCACTGTGGAGTATTTCCAAATTTCAAGGGAAACACTCCAACACCTGTTGGACACCATACAAACTACTAGCTTGAGGCAACTAAGTCTGAGGCAACTGTACGACGTTCCTTTCAATCACATCGTGTCTTCCCAAAGCGAGGTTTTGGCTGCTGCCGTGAGAAAAAGCCAGTACTGTGCGAAAAAAACCCCAATGTGTCACAGGAAATGAGGGTGGCAGTGTTCGGGAAGATTCCAAGGTTTGACAAGGACATGCAGTGCCCAACACGCGCACGCAACCTAATAGTAAGTGTGGTTACTTAAGAATGAACCAAAAATAGGTTTTCTCTCAGTTATGTGTATCGTTCTTTTCAAACAGCTACTAAATTGCTGGAACATAAATATTAAATGGTGCACCTAGCTGCTTAACAGACAGGACTAGCTATTTCTGTTGGCCTGGGGCACTACAATAAAGTAATAGGCCAGCAGGTGCTAGGCAGAGAGTCTGGGCCCCTCTGTGTCAATATTTCCAGAGAACCATCTTGCACTAAAGAATCGTTAGATATTTTCATATACATGCAAGGGTTTACGCTGTGGACATATATTTCTAGGAAGTCACACTTTCTGTATCTTTGGCCTATTCTTTTATGGTGGTTCTTGGTTTAGAAACCATAGTGACCCTCTATAAAGATCTGCAAACACAAGCTGTTTCACAAGGTAGGAAGACTCCTTTCTCTCTCGCCACTCTTCTTCACTGAGGGAGGTGAGCTAAGATGAATGAGAACTGGTCTGAAAAGAGGAGAGATTGGGGGAGACAGGGGAGGGCTTGCTTGTCTTCCAAAGAGATGGACACTGATAATTACAACAGAATAAAAGTTACTCGAGAAAGAATTCCTATTCCAGAGAAAACACCTCCACGGCCTTGCTCCCGGATTTGCAAAGCAGACTAGCTGTCCGCATGAGTTTGCTGAACGAGGCTCTGTCCAGAGAGGAGGGGGGCTTCCCTTCTATGTCATTGTTCTTGTCAAGCTTTTCTTGTTGAAGTCCACTTGTGACTTTTCTGTTGAAGATGTAGACTTTCTTTTCGTATGCAAAGTGAAAAAGTCTGAGCGGGCATTTTACCAAAACCTAAGAGAAAGTCCACCTGGCTGGCAGAGAAGCACGGCGCCCTCCCCCTGCGCTGAAGGAAAGACCCCTCCCCTCTCCCTTCCCAGAGGATCCAAGGACCACAGAAGAGGAGCCAGACCGGGGTGGCAGCTTCACTCTGACCAACCGCACCACTTACCATTCTCCTTCCTGTCTGCAGTTTACCAGTGCGGTGCGGTCCTACAAACCTGGACAGTGTTTGCCTCACTTCAAGTAAATTAACTGACTGGCAGGAGAAAAGCCAAGAAGTCATTTTTTGACCCTATTAAAACACCATATTAACAAACAGAATGAGCCGCTGTTGCCTATTTTAATTCTGACGATTCTATTTTTATGGATCTAAATGGGGGAAAGGGGGAGAGAGGAAGTGGAAGGGAGAGGAGGAGATGGAGAGAGGAGACAAGACACGGCTTTTCCTAGCATCCCTTCACGTCCCGCTGGTTCCCCTCTGTGTCCTCTGGCCCAAGTCAGGAACACTCCACACACTAACTGCTTTCAGTGGGTTAGACTCGATTAGCATACTACCAAAATTCTAAGAACACGCCTTTTCTCAAAATACTTTAGTTCCTCAAATTGTTTAACGTCAGAGAGACCGAGGTCATTGAGGAAAAGGATCCCTCCAACTTTCCTGCCATTCTTGTGCCCGAAGTAATTTCCAAAAAAGAGAAATCATCCCATATGTGAGACTCGACAATAGTTACTACAGACTCCGCAAGAACTGGTACATCTTGGGGCCTTAAGACTCTGAAAGCGATGTTCAAAATTCTACTTCCAAATTTGACTTCTTGCTAAAGCTCTGTTTTGTGAAACCTAGAATGGGCCTCCACAAGCTACAGCGAACATTCGGTTCAAGGCAGTTAATAGCTCTGAAAGCAAAGCAGGTTCGCCAGCAGCAGGCGCTCGTCACCTGGACGTAGAAGCATGCAGTGAGAACAGGGAGGCTTACTAATCCTGTCCGGCTGGGCTTGCTGCTCACGGAGGAGGCCACTGAGCTCATGGAGCTGAGAGACGAGGCAGAAGGGCTGCGCTTCAGGCTGGCGGGGGTGGTCGCCATCACTCGCCTCACGGCAGCGGCCTTGGCTTTGGCTGGTGTAGTGGAAGGGAAGCCAATCTTGGTCACTTTGTGGACAGGGGCAAACAAGCCATATTTGGGTTGGCACTGAAAATACCTTTAGAGAATAACAATAAAAGCAGTGATAAAAAACTTAATTACAAGAAATAACAACTATAACAAAAGCATCATTTTTTTTGGCCATCACTCATGACAGGTTTGCTGTGAATTCTACCAGTAAGCCGGGGCAGTCAAGCAGCATACAGTGTTCACATTTATGTAGGCTGATAACTTTGACAACATTTTAGAAAACACACTAACGAGTAACAGTATGATACACAGAGACAGAATTACCCAGCTACTACTGAAGTGCTCCTCAGGTGCAAAGGGACTGAACATTGCTACTGTCTGACAAACTTACAGCAGAGGGGTCCCGACAGTGATGGGTCCATGTGGGTTCGTCAGTTGTAACAAACGCACCGCCAGGGTGCAGGAGGCTGAAAACGGGGGAGAGCGGGGGCAGGGGGCACACAGGAACTCTCCATATCTTCCTCTCAATTTTGCTGTGAAACTAAAGTTGCTCTAAAAAAAAAGTCCTGGGTTGCCTGGATGGCTCAGTGGGTTGAGCTTCTGCCTTCGGCTCAGGTCATAATCTCAGGGTCCTGGGATCGAGCCCCACATTGGGCTCTCCGCTCAGCGGGGAGCCTGCTTCCCCCTCTCTCTCTGCCTGCCTCTCTGCCTACTTGTGATCTGTCTGTCAAATAAGTAAATAAAATCTTTAAAAAAATAAATAGATAAAAATAAAAGTCTTTTTTTTTTTTTTTAAAGATTTATTTATTTATTTATTTGACACACAGAGAGAGCTCACAAGTAGGCAGAGAGGCAGGCAGAGAGAGGGGGGTGGGGAAGCAGGCTCCCCGCTGAGCAGAGAGCCCGATGCAGGGCTTGATCCCAGGACCCTGGGATCATGACCCGAGCTGAAGGCAGAGGCTTTAACCCACTGAGCCACCCAGGCGCCCCCAAAATAAAAGTCTTAAAAATAAATCGAATGCTTGTTCAGAATCTACTCAGATGCTTTACACGTATTAGTAAAAAAAGAGACAGTCAAAAGAACAGCTTTAATTCTAGTAGGGGAAAAATCAGCAGATGAGTCTTAGGAAATAGAAATGCAGCTCTTGGGGCACACCTAGGTGGCTCAGTCAGCTAAGTGCCGACTCCCAGATTCCACTCAGGTCCCAATCTCAGGGTCGTGAGAGCAAACCCTACCTTGGGCTCTGTGCTTTCTTTGGACAGACTTTCTCTCCCTCTGCGCCTCTCTCAGCTCTTGGAGCACCTGGGTGGCTCAGTCATTTAGCATCTGCCTTCAGCTCAGGTCAAGATCCCAGAGTCCTGGGATTAAGTCCCACATCGGGCTCCTTGCTCAGCGGGGAGCCTGCTGCTCCCTCTCCCACTCCCCCTGCTTGTGTTCCTGCTCTCACTGTCTCTGTCAAATAAATAAATAAAATCTTTAAAAATAAATAAATACATAAAATTTAAAAATGCAGCTCTTGGTGAAATCTGCTTGAGCACCTTCACACGCAGGAGGGAGACAAGATTCCAGCTCCAGACAAACCTGGTTCCAGCAACTGCCCCATCGTTCTTCCCAAGAGGCTCATCCAACTCCACACCACACCATTCCCCCTTGGCAAAGTCTGTCTCCCCAAGAAACCGGACAACACCGGCCTTGGTGCCACCAACCTGGAAAAAGACAGTAAAAATAAAGAGATGGACATAATCCCAGCGCTTAACCTTTTGCAGTTACAATGGATAATCAAGTGCGGGGATCCACATTTCCCCCGACAGCTTCTTCTCATTACCTTCTCTTCAGCTCTTAAAAGAGTTTCCTCCAAAGACTGGTGAAGTGTACCAGGGTGACCCATTACCAGTGTGATCCGATAAATCCCAGTAATGAAACAGCCTAGCTACTATGGGGTGGCTGGGCTGTCCACCCAATTAATCAGTCCCCTCCTTAGAAAATACTTTATTACTCCAGAGGGATTCTCCCGCTTCAAAATAAGTATTGGCTACAAAAATAAAACCCATACATCCGTTGAAGGAAAACAGAATTCGTCCATTCTGCCTACACTGTACCAGCTGCTGTGTCCTCATCCTTCATGTCTCCATCCACGGAAAGCGACAACACACACACAGGACGGATATCCGCGCATGCACAAATGTCCGCTTTTGGCTTAAGTGCACACTGCATGAAAATGAAAATTCTTTAAAATAATTTGACTCTACGGATATTTTCCATTGGGAGGCCGTCTCCTCACGACTGCTAAGATTACTACTCTTCACACTTTACTTCCCATGAACCCTTCAAAGCTGTCTTTTTGAAGGTGTAACTCTTTGTCCCAGCCATTGTTTGATGTACTATGGAAACATTATCTCCAAAACTACCCACCAGCATTTATGAATGATTCCTTCCTTTGCCATTACTTTTTTTTTTTTTTTAAGATTCTATTTATTTATTTGACAGACAGAGATCACAAGCAGGCAGAGAGGCAGGCAGAGAGAGACAAGGAAACAGGCTCCCTGATGAGCAGAGAGCCCGATGCGGGGCTCGATCCCAGGACCCCGAGATCACAACCTGAGCCGAAGGCAGAGGCTTTAACCCACTGAGCCACCCAGGTGCCCCTGCCATTACTTTTCTATTCTAAACACTCATTTTGCCACGGGCAAACACACAAGAACACACTGACGTGCGTGAGTCTTTCTACAGGTTTGAAAGTTCAGTATTTGTGCACCGCCGTGCATTACAGGCATTAGAATTCCCGCCGCTTCACACTCTGTCCCCCCGAGAGTGCGGGTGTCCCTTACGGCTCCTGCAGAGTCCTCGTTTTCCTCCTTTCTTCTAAGCTTTCTTTTTCCTAACTGCTGCTTTAGAAATTTGCCCTCCCCCATGACCAAGAGCAGTCACTGCAGGAACGTAAGAACATTATAAGCAAAAAATAAATGTTTTGTATTTATTATGTTGTACTCTCAATACTTGTGGCCACTCTCCCTGCGGCGCTAGGGTCCCGCAGCGGGGGGCTATCGCGGTAGGCACTTCCCTCACTTTTCCTTTGAGAGGAAGTCTCAGGAAAAAGTCCCTTTTTCTTACTGATTAAAAAAAAAACAACAAAAACAAAAAAATAAAACAAGACAAAAAACCCTCTTTATTCATGACGAACTTTGATTCTTGAATAGGGGCGCCTGGGTGGCTCAGAAGGTCAATCTTCTTCCTTCAGCTCAGGTCATGATCCTGGAGTCCTAGGATCGAGTCCTACACTGGGCTCCCTGCTCAGCGGGGAGTCTGCAGCTCCCTCTTCCTCTGCCCTTCCCTGCCGCTCTATTTCTGTCTCTTTCAAATAAAGTCTTTTTAAAAAATTAATTTTTGAATAGCCAATACATTTTCATGGTTCCAAAAATTTTAATGCAATTATGCACTGAGGGGCGTCTGGGTGGAGCAGTCAGTCAAGCATCTGACTCTTGGTTTGGGCTCAGGTCCGACCTCAGGGTCTGGAGACCAAGCCCTGTCTCGGGCTTGGGCTCAGCCCGGAGTCTGCTTAAAAGACTCCCTCCCTGGGCTCCTGGGTGGCTCCTGGGCTCCTGGGTGGCTCAGTCCAGTGGTTAAGCGTCTATCTTCGGCTCAGGCTGTGATCCCAGAGTCCTGGGATAGGGCCCCACATCCAGTTCCCCGCTCAGCAAAGAGCCTGCTTCTCCTCCCTGCTGCATTCCCTACCTGTGCTTGCTGTCAAATAAATAAAATCTTAAAAAAAAAAAAAGACCCCCTCTCCCTCTGCCCCTTCCCTCCCACCCCTCCCAACCTCACCCTCCACCCTGTGCATGTATGCACACTCCCTCTCTCTCAAACAAATAAATCTCTTAAAATAAATAAATAAGTAACATAAAGGAGCAAGCCTCCAGGGAGGGCATCTCCCTCACTGAACTCTAGTCGCACTCGCCCCCTCCCACCACGCAGGGAAGGGAAGCACTGTTACTGACAGGCAATGCGCGCATCCTCCCAGCAGTACTACATGTGGATGAAAGCAAGCACTACTGTGTATGCTTATTCCTTCCTTTTATTTTTACACAAAAGTGGTGTTTTATATCCGCTGGGTTGTACCTTGCAGAACACAGACAACTTCCTTCTTTGTATTTGCAGCTGCTGTCATTCTACTGTATGGACGCGTTCCAGTTTATTCATGTCAGTCCCGACTGACAGACGCTTAAGTAGGGTTTTTTTTTTTTAAGATTTTATTTATTTATTTGACAGACAGAGATCACAAGTAGGCAGAGAGAGAGAGAGAGAGGAGGAGGAAGCAGGCTCCCTACTGAGCAGAGAGCCTGATGCGGGGCTCGATCCCAGGACACTGGGATCATGACTGGAGCCGAAGGCAGAGGCTTTTCACCCACTGAGCCACCCAGGCGCCCCGACACTTAAGTAGGTTTAATTAATTTAACACATTTAGAATTAGCCAAAATGATTTTTAAAACAAGATCAATGGGACTGTGTTAAAAGTAGATTACCTTGGGAAGGTAATTTATTTTACTGATCCTAAACCAGCTTTTAGTTTTTTCTTCCATTTTTGATGTTCTCTATTGTCTTGAAATCACATTTTATCCTATTTCCTTTTTCCTGCTTCCTTTTGGTTTATTGTTCTTGCTTTCCTAGTTTCTTTTTAAATTTTTAAAAAAATTTTTCATTTGAGGGGCACCTGGGTGGCTCAGTTGGTTAGGCAATTGCCTTTTGGCTCGGGTCATGATCCTGGAGTCCCAGGATCGAGTCCCGCATCGGGCTCCCTGCTCAGCGGGGAGTCTGCTTCTCCCCCTGACCTCTCTCCTCTCCTGCTCTCTCTCATTCTCTCTCAAAGAAATACAATCTTAAAAAAAAAAAAAAAGAATCTTTCATTTGAGGTGGGGCCTGAGCTCATGAGTGCGAGATCGAGAGTCACACGCTCCACCAGCTGAGCCAGTCGGGCATCCCTTTTTCCTAGGTTCTTAAGACCAACATGAAGTTTATTTTTGTCCTGCTTTTTAATACTAAAGGCACTTGTTTCTAAATTTTCTATGAATACAGCTTTCAGTGAATCTGGGATGACACATTTCTTTCCAGTTTTAACCCTTTGTTGAAGATGGAAAGATGTTAAGACCTCAAGCCTACATTCTTTTTCTCTAAAAGGGAAACTTTCTGTGAAACTGATTTAAGGAACCAAGGCAGATGGCTTAAGGCGCTCCACGCAGGAAGGGCTCGGGAAGGGTGACAGAGGGCAGGCAGAGCAAGGACATTACAGAAGCACCCTGGTGTCAAGACAGGCGTCACTGAGGCAAGATGGAGTTGGAGAAGACTCCATGGCAGGAGCCCTGTTGTGTCCGGCACTGTGACCCACAATGCCCAGCCCAGCCTAGCAAACACTCAACAAACATTTGCTGGATAAATGAAAGGTGACTTTCTCCTTTGGAACCTACAGAGCAAAGGCCGCTTTTCCACATAAACTGACCAAAGGAAAAAGATCACCTATGGCTGAGGCTGAATTTGATGTCTCAGAAGCAAGTGAAGGAGAAGATATGCTGACACAGAGTGTGGGCCCTGACGCTGAATAAGTTCAAATGCCAGCTCTATTGATTAGCCAAGTTGCTTAATTTCCAAAGCTCAGTTTCCTCATAAGTAAAATGGTGATAATTTGGGGACTATTGTGAGGATTAAGGAAAATAAACCACAAGAAACTGCTTTGGTGCCTGACAGTATAAGAGTCACATTCTGCTGGCAGCCAGTTTGCCCACACTAACGGGAGTACTAGTTCTAGATCCGGCACATTCAATCGTTCAGTACTCCTACTGGTGTTCACAGCATCTACTGTCTCCTACAGAAGCCGACCTCAGTTTTCTCCACCCCCCATACCACGCCACTCAGAGCTGCCGGCTACCCAGCATCCCATGAACAGAGCACGGATCAGTAAAGGTAACGTGATTTCATGGGATCTGTGGAGTTCTTTGGGGGTGAGTCTAAGCTACTGTCATGACAACTGTTTTTCCAAGAGGCAGCCAACAGGCTGTGGTCAGTACATAATCCAAGCAAACCACAGGCCTCATTCAGAAGCTTTATTTAAAAAGATCCCACAGGCAGGCCGGCGGGGTCTGTCTGCCGGTCCACGTGTCTGTGGCGTTCAACAAGAGCCCAGGGAAGCAGCCTGCGAGAGGCGGTGATTAAGGCCCTCCGGCAGGCGTGGATACATCTGGATTTCCAGCAGCTACCCTGCTGGCCTGTCACGGAAGAGGTGCCCAGAATATAGCGTATTTCAGTGTGACAACTGAAACCCACCACAAACAGGATCACTGAGGCCACAGGATCCTCGAGCTGGGATTTTCAGAATTCTTTCAGAAGAGAGAAGCCGGAAGAAAAATCCCCAGATTCTAGGACACCACAGAAGGAGTCACCTGGAGTCAGACAGAGGATACTGAGTATCAGGAATGTGGGAAAATCCTGCAGGCAAAAAGGCAATCTGACCTTGCATGGAAGAATCCGCGCTGGCCAAAGGCCCGCTGAGTGCACCGACTGCGGGAGCAGCTTCAGGGCCGAAGGCGATCCCGTTAAACATCAGTGAACACACACGGGGAAGAAGCCCCACCAGGGCAGGGAGTGTGGGAGAAACTTCAGTCAACCAGAGAGTCGGGCCATTCATGAAAAACTCCACACTGGACAGAAACCCCATGCGTGTGTTATTTGTCAGAGAAGCTTCAGGAATCAAAGGAGCCCTGCCGTAGAAAAGTTCACAGTGGTGAGAAGCCCTACAGACGTGATCGGTGTGGAAAAGCCTTTAGTCAGAAAGGAGGTTTCATTGTTCACATCAGAGTCCACATGGGCCTGAAACCTTATCCCTGTACACAGGGCAGGAAGAGTTTCCACACCAGAGGGCTCGGAATCCTACCTGGCAAAATCCGCAAGGAGAGACACCCTATCTGTGTGGCCCACGTGGGAAAAGCTTCACTCAGAGAGGAATGCACCAGCGAAGCTGCTCTCAAAGTCTCGCCCTCTGACCACCCTCTTCTTCTTCTTCTATTTTTAAGATTTTATTTATTTATTTGAGACACAGGGAGACAGAGACAGAGCATGAGCAGGGAGTAAGAGGCAGAGGGAGAGGGAGAAGCAGACTCTGCAGAGCAGGGACCTCGACATGGGGCTCGATCCCCGGACCCCGAGATCATGACCTGAGATGAAGGCAGACGCTTAACCGACTGAGCCACCCAGGCGCCCTTGACCACTTTCTTCAAAGGAAGTCCTCTTTATGAATTACAAGTACAAAATCCTCAGATTAAGCAACCTATCCAATTCCATGGAATGAATGGAGACTCTTTCAGAAGGACCATCATTAGGTAGGGGAAACTGACTTTTCTCCTTCCCTCCAAATGAATTTATGGAAAATAAATGTCATTTACTATAAAAGGATAAAAATCTTAAAAAGTTAAAAATAGGGGCGCCTGAGTGGCTCAGTCGTTAAGCACCTGCCTTCAGCTCAGGTCATGATCCCAGGGTCCTGGGATCAAGCCCTGCATCAGGCTCCCTGCTCAGCGGGAAGCCTGCTTCTCCCTCTCCCACGCCCTCTGCTTGTGTTCCCTCTCTTGTTGTGTCTTTCTGTGTCAAATAAATTTTTTAAAAATCTTTTAAAAGAAAGTTAAAAATATCACAAATAGCAGATAAGCAACTATTTCTCTAAATGGAACTAATAAAATATATATTTACCCTGAAGAAAAAAATACCATGCCACAAAATTTATTTGAAATGTATGACTACTGGTTCCTAGGATGGGTGGTTTTCTATACTTTTTCTCCCACTGAACTTTGAACTCTTCTTTTTTTTTTTTTAAGATTTTTAAAATTTATTTACTTGACAGAGATCACAAGTAGGCAGAGAGGCAGGCAGAGAGAGAGGGAAGCAGGCTCCTGCTGAGCAGAGAGCCCGATTTGGGACTCAAACCCAGAACCCTGGGATCATGACCTGAGCCGAAAGCAGAGGTTTTAACCCACTGAGCCACCCAGGCGCCCCCAAAGGTTGAACTTTTGACTCATATGACAGACAATATGCTTTCCCTCTTCCTGTAAAATATCAATGGTTGCTCAAAATATCTTCAACAGAGACAGGAAGTCACATGAAGTCCTAAAATCACTCAAACGCTTTTCTGCTTAATCACTCTACAGTTAGATTTTTTTCCTAAGCATTTATACATGATTGCATAAAGTTGGTTTTACTTCTCAAGTGTTTTAGAGAATCCACAGTATTTTATTTTATTTTATTTTTTTTTTTTAAAGATTTTATTTATTTTATTTGACAGAGAGAGAGAGATCACAAGTAGGCAGAGAGGCAGGCGGAGAGAGTGAGAGAGGGAAGCAGGCTCCCCGCCAAGCAGAGAGCCCGATGTGGGACTCGATCCCAGGACCCTGAGATCATGACCCGAGCCGAAGGCAGCGGCTTAAACCACTGAGCCACCCAGGCGCCCCCCACAGTATTTTAGTAGGTGCAGTTACATAAGGTATAAGACCCAATTTTCAAAATCTATGTGTTAGGGGACGATATCAAGATTCTTACAGAAAAAAAAATTTTCAACATAAAAACAAAAAACTAGATCCATGGCAAACACAAATAACTACCATCTCCTATCGTTACTCTCAAGATATGAGCATATTAACTCCTTAACTGTGGTCAGTCTAAGGCAAAATTAGAAGTCACTACTGGAGACAAAACTAATTTAAACTAGAAACTCAACCAAAGGAAAATGAAGTCAGTCATCATGCTTCAGAAAATCTCAGATTTATAAGTTCTCATTCACTCGCTCGATATTTATTTCTTGAATGCTTGGGTCCTTGAGACACAAATATAAACAGAACACAGTGCTGGCCACCAGTAGAGAGAGAAACTGGGACAAGTAATTCCACTGAAGAGTCGTAAGTGCTTTAAGACGTTTCTACAAAATGCTGCGGGAACAGACAAATGCCCTTCTTGCAAATTCCTGTACAAATAGGAACACTGACAAATTCTGCCGGCTAACGAGCCGGACACAGACAGGAAAGCGGAAACACATGACGCTCTCTGAACTCCCCCATCTTTTTACGATCAATCCCAAACAAACCGTGTAATCTCCCTGTGCCTCAGTTTACAAAGCTATCAAGTGTCCAGTGAGTGCTAACGAGGGACTGTCTCACAGGAATATGTGAGCAGCAAACCTTTGTGGACTGGTCTCTAACTTGCCCTGTTCTAAGTGTAGCAGCTTATTATTTTTTTTTTTTAAGATTTATTTATTTGAGAGAGAGACGGAGCAAGCGAGCAGAGGGAGGCACAGATGGAGAGGGAGAGAGAGGGACTTTCAAAGCAGACTTCCTGCTGAGCACAAAGCCCTGCGCAGGACCTTAAACTGAAACCAAGAGTTGGCCACCTAACAGACTGAGCCACCCAGGTACCCCAGGCCGCTTATTTATAAAAAGGTAAATATGGCTAATTGGTACTTACCAAGTACAGATTTAGCTCTGACTGAAAATTTAATCAGCTGTGAAATGAAGGTGCCAGCATAGATACTTTCTATCACCTCAACTAGGGACCCAACCCCTTTTGGGTTGGTTCCTCCAGGCAGGTCTCCCACAGAGAAGGGTAAAACCTTCCTGTTCTGTTTTTACCTCTTGTCATACCCTACAATTTTACTCCTCCCTTTCGAAGGTATGTGACAGCTATACCTAAAACCCTCTAGCTCTTTAACAATCTTTAGGGGTACCTGTTACGTTGGCAGGCACTATCCTAAGTGCTGGGGATATGAACATAGATGCCATACAAAGTTTCTAGACTTTCATGGAGCCTAAATTCTAGTCAGGGGAAAATGGACAATGAACAAGTAAATAACTGAGAAGAAAGTTTTAAGTAGCGAAGAGGGCTAAGAAACAAAACAAAATAGGGTGATGCCACACTGCCTGTGCAGGTGACAGGGAAAGGGTCCCCGAGGAGGTAACCTTTGAGCCAAGGCTCGAATGACTGACTACAAGCCACCAAGCATGCTGAGACATAGGGACAGAACATTCCAAGCAGAAGAAACAGCAAATCCCAAGGTGCAGATGAGTCTGGGGTTTAAGAAACAGCACGGGAGGGCACCTGGGTGGCTCAGTGGGTTAAAGCCTCTGCCTTCAGCTCAAGTCATGATCCCAGGGTCCTGGGATCGAGCCCCGCATCGGGCTCTCTGCTCAGCAGGGAGCCTGCTTCCTTCTCTCTCTGCCTGCCTCTCTGCCTACTTGTGAAATTTTTCTCTGTCAAAATAAATAAATAAATAAAATCTTTAAAAACAAACAAACAAACAAACGAAAAAAACCCAAAAAACAAAGAAACAGCCCGGGAGCCAGTATAGCTGAGTGGGGTGAGGCAAGGCGATGTGTGGAGGGAAGGGAGCTCTGAGAGGGTGGGCAGGGTGCAGAGCATGTGGGCCCTGCGGGTCCCGGGAAGGAAGTCAAATTTTTATCTGAATGTGATGGGAAGCCCTATTAGATAGCAGTGTGTTGGTTTTGGTCACTGCAAATCTATAGCACCAAGAGGTCTATAGCAAGGTCTGGCACAGAGGAGACAATCGACATATTTCCTGAATGGACTGGAGGGTGTTAAATACAGCTGTTACAGGTTCTCTAGGCTAAACAAACGTTGTGGTTTCTTTACTCCCTTTATGCCATCAACCCGTAACAGACGACAGTAAATAAATCCCCTTAGAAAATTAACATGACGAGGGGCGCCTGGGTGGCTCAGTGGATTAAGCCGCTGCCTTCGGCTCGGGTCATGATCTCAGGGTCCTGGGATCGAGCCCCGCATCGGGCTCTCTGCTCAGCGGGGAGCCTGCTTCCCCTTCTCTCTCTGCCTGCCTCTCTGCCTACTTGTGATCTCTCTATCTGTCAAATAAATAAATAAAATCTTTAAAAAAAAAAAAAAAAAAAAAAAAAAAAAAAGAAAATTAACATGACGAGCACAGATGATGTAGAACAGATACTCTCTCATAAACTCTAACTCGCCTGAGAACAAACAGGTAAAGATGACATAATTATGAAGACAATGGTTAAAAGGAGAAAAAGTTACGTTTGACTTGCGTGTTAACTCTTGAAATCCATCTTCTCTTCCCAGGAAGAAAAGGGGGGATGGGGTAGAGTGGGGGGTAATGTGGGCACAGAACTACTAACTCTTTCATACAAATTTATAAGTACCAAAATCAGAATATTTTGAACTAGGAGCATGAATCCCTTTAACAAAAACTTAAGTAAATAGTGAATGGATAAATAAAATGTGGTCTATCCATAAAAGAGAGTATTTTAGTCATGAGAACCAATGAACTACAACACGGTGGGCCTTAAAACAAAATTTATGTGGAAGCCAGACACAAAAAAAACCTCTGTTACACGATGGCATTTAGAGAAAATGTCCAGGAAAGGTGTATGCCAGGAGGCAGATCAGTGATTGCCTGGGGTTGGAAGTGGAGTAGAAATGCCTTGCCAAGTGGTAAGAGGGAACTTCTTAGGGTGAGAGAAATATTCTAAAACTGAATTATAGTGACTTCCTAACTGTATACATTTATTAAAAATCATTGGGGCGGGGTGCCTGGGTGGCTCAGTGGGTTAAAGCCTCTGCCTTTGGCTCAGGTCATGATCTCAGGGTCCTGGGATTGAGTCCCTCATCAGGCTCTCTGCTCGCCAGGGAGCATGCTCAGACCCTTCCCACCCCCCCCACCCCTCCCCTGCCCGGCGTGCCTCTCTACCTACTTGTGATCTCGGTCAAAAAAAAAAAAAAATTTTTTTTAAACGAAGTTGTACTGGGGTACCTGGGTGGCTCAGTCAGTTAAGCGACTGCCTTCAGCTCAGGTCACGATCCCGGAGTCCCAGGATCCGCATCCTGCTCCCTGGTCAGCAGGGAATCTGCTTCTCCCTCTGACCCTCCCCTCTCTGTGCTCTCTCTTATTCTGTCTCTTTCAAATAAATAAATCTTCAAAAATAAATAAACAGAGTTGTATTTACTAGTGTAGAAATGCCTCGAATCTATAGAAGTATATTATGAAGGGTTTACACTAAATGGCCCCGCTACGGGCATGTTTTAAGTACAGATAAATCTCACAGACATAACTGAACAAATCAAGAAAGACACAAGAAGGAAGTACGTGCTGCGTGAACTGTAGTTCTTTTAAGGTTCAAGCACACACAAAAAAACCTTATGAATAAAGTTCTTTTTTGACTCTCAAGAAGACTTTTTCCTCTTTCACAGTATCTGAAAGACCTACAGATCTACACTGCAAGATTCTTCGTGTAAGAGCTCTGGGAGCGGCTCGTAAGAAAATAAAGCTTGTCGTTTCAAAAATAAAATGCTGGGGCGCCTGGGTGGCTCAGTGGGTTAAAGCCTCTGCTTTCGGCTCAGGTCATGATCCCAGAATCCTGGGATCGAGCCCCGCATCGGGCTCTCTGCTCAGCAGGGAGCCTGCTTCCCCCTCTCTCTGCCTGCCTCTCTACTTGTGATCTCTGTCTGTCAAATAAATAAAAATCTTTTTAAAAAATAAATAAATAAAAAATAAAATAAAATGCTGAAACGTCTCCCCATACACAGTCATAAGCTAAGAATTCAGCATAGAACACACAGTTGTGTTGAAACACAACAGCTGGAAGTCAGTCGCCTCCTTGAATAATCAAATATACCTTAAAAACGCAGCAAGACCGTCTGAAAAACAACCAGGGCAATCAGTTACCCCAGAGATTCCCAGTCTGCAAAGAGGTATGTTTCCGAGAGTCCAGCAAACCGCAGCAGAAAGCAGCCTCCAGTGAGACGCGCGCAGTATTCATGAGGACAGATGGGAGCACAGAGAGGCCAGAGAGACATGGCAAAAAGACACAGATGAGTTTGCTACAAGCAGCTCTGAGGTCCCTCCTCGAGCCTCCAGATACTAAGCCCAAATCAGCACAGCTTACTCTGTGGCTAATTCGTTCCACTGGTGACTGTGAGCATAAGGTGCGGGGGAGAGGTGACAAGGGGGAGCTTCTGCAAGCCCTAAGTGCCTTCCTGAGACACACGTGCCTGATTCAGTCATAGCTCCAGAGCTCCTGCCTGGCTCTCACACAGCTCGTCTGGCTGAACATCGCACCCAATGCAGAAACCTACCTGCTCGCTCCTCCCGCAACGGGGGGAAGAAGCAAAGTTACTTGGGGCGAAGGTTTGGAGAAGGCAAGCTCCCCTCCCGCCTCCTCTGCACTAGTTCAGCATGGCAAGAGCCATGAGGGGGCCCTGTGGGTAGGACTGGGAAAATTCTAGACCAAACCTCGCATAACGGGGATCTAATGATCTTAGTTTCACTGGGATTTTGGTAATCAACAGCATTTTTCTTTAATTAGGAGAATTCCAGATCAAATATTTTAGATTTCTAAACCTAATTTCCTTAATAAATTAATCTTGAAGTAAAAATGTTTCCTATTTCTAAATCAAAGATTTCTATTAAGCAAGACAGCATGTTAAAGGAGAAAAAAACATCTGAACTGGGGCGTGAGGACACAATGAGACATGAACACATTTATCTCACACCCACACAACCTGAGGTAAGTCCTGTTTCTTCTCTGGCCTCCAGTATACTACATACAGATACACACACACATACACACACACACACACATACATACACACACATACATATATGTGTGTATATATAATATACATCTATATTTCAGTATTTTATATATATGTACGGATGGATTTTTTTTTTTAGATTTTTAAAATTTATCTATTTGACACAGAGAGAGAGAAAGCAGCAGCAGCAGCAGCAGAGGGACAGGGAGAAGCAGGCTCCCTGCTGAGCAGGGAGCTAATATGGGGTTTGATCCCAGGATCCCGGATCATGGCCTGAGGCAAAGGCAGATACTTAACTGAGCCACCCAGGTGCCGCTGGGCTTCAGTATTATAAGCAAAAAGAGGCATTTGGTGATCTCAAGATTCTGTCCAGCTCTAAAATCCTGTGGTTCTAAGGTACTCCTGTAATTTCTCCCAGAAATACTAACCAAAGGCAGTAAATAATTTTACCGCTTCTGATAACACACTCATATGACTTCAGATTCTCACAGATTTAAATGAAATTCTGTTCCAAGTACACTGGTTTTGGACATGGCATTAAAATTTTCCTAGAAATACACCGTTCAAGTCTCTACGACCCAAACAGCATCTGCACATTCTCCTTCCTTCTTCCCATAGAACTGCAGGAAGTCTCCCTCTCTTAATCCAAGGCCAAGCGATCCCCCTGGGTGAACTGGGGGTGCCACCTCCTTCCAGGAACCTTATCCACCACTGACCCCCCCTCTTTACTGTATCTTTAACCTGTTCCCTGAGTCTAGCTCAGTTTAGTTAGGATATAAATACCCCAGACCCTGCCATCTTGAAAAAAAGAAAATAAACAAAATCTTTCTGAGACCCAACACTCCTCCCGGCTGACCTCTGAGCTCTCCTCCAACTTCCAACCTCCTCAAAGAATGGTCACCTCCAACCCGTTCTTACCCACGTCCAATCCATTCTTACAAAGCAGCCAGAGTGGTGTTCCCAAGCTACAAATCCAACATCACTCTCGTTGTTCTTAATGAGAACAGCCTGTCCTCGTAGGCCCCATGGCACTTGTCCCCGCAGACCCCACATCACTAACCAGGCTCACCTCCTACCACACACTCACTGCGTCTGGGGAAGGACGCCGGCCTTTTCCCCAAACACGCCAAAGCCCTCCCGTCTCGGGGAGTCTGTCCACCCTCAGCAAGAAGACTCCGGCTCCCCACCACCACTTCCTGCTGCCGGGCCAATTCCTATCCTTCAGGTCCACTTTAATCATGACAGCCTCCTGGAAGCCTTTGGTTGTCAGTTAAACCAAGGTGACCGTGTCATTCCGGCTGTCTTAGCAGCCAAGCAGTATGCCACTGGACCAGTATTTCAATCACCTGTTTGTCACATTGGCCGGAGGAAAGGGAGAGTTTCTTATTTTGAAAGTGTGCTCCGTGGTTTCTTGAATGGGAAAGAGGTCGTTTACAGATAAGCGCTTAGGACAGCTTAGGACAGCACCGCCTACACTCTGCAGTCTCATCTACAAGGTGGTCCTGTGCTGAGGTCATAGGTTTCTGATTTAACCAAAGCTCACTAGGTAAGTATGGGCCGTAAGCCTTAAAATCTGTCTATGCCCTTTAACCTAGTAATTCCACCTCTATGAAGTTATCCTATAGAAGTAAGATATATACCCAGAAAAAATTTTAGAAGATTCATGGTAGCAATATCTATACAGCAAAGAAGAAAAAAAAGTTAGCATCCTGACTCTCAACCTTGGGTAGTGAGTTCAAATCCCACAACTGGTGTAGAGATTACTTAAAAATAAAAAGATCCTTTAAAAAGAAAAGAAAGGGCACCAAAAAGTCTTTGTTGCCACAAAAGAGCAGCTGTACCAAATTCAAAGCTGGTACATCAGCGAACATCAGCTAAACAAACAAGATACAGCTTGAGCTCCATCGCACAGAAATGCTATCTTAAAAATGCTTTAAGTTCTGATGCATCAACCTTTGAAATTCATGATGATTGTAACTGAAGAAGGAACCTACTGACCTTGAAACTAAGGGATCCAGAAGGAACCCCGTAATGGTAAGAAGTATTAGTGGACCCCCAAAGATATGTGAGGCCTCCTCAATGCATGGAGGTGCTATGGGCCTGGGAGGCAGAAGTTCTGGGTTCTAACTCTAAAATCTGCTGAGAACTCACTACGTAATTAGATAGTCACTTCATTTCTCTGGGCTTAAGCTTCCTTATCCGTAAGACAACAGTCATCAAAAACACTTCCAATTTTACAACTATACTGTCAATCATCAGCTCTCCACAAAAGGCCCCGAAGTAAAAAGACCACAGTTTAAAGGACAGGTCCACCCCTCTTTGGGTTGGGAGCCCTTGGACTGATGACTCCACTCCCCCGAGCCTCCGTCTCGTCCTCAGTTCCCCAAGGCTGCTCCAGAGCACTGTGGAAATGTTGCATGAGACACATGGTACACTAAGGGCTAAGAGCTCTTCTCGTCCTCCTGCGGCATTCCTGGAAGCTGCCAGGCCTGGAGGAATTTATAGCTGCTGAACAGATACAAGGAAAGGCAGAGCACCAGGTCAGAGACTGCTGGCCAACTTCAGGCCCTACACTGAACTGACTGAAGTGTGGGAAGAGTAAAATAGTAAAGCTTCAAATTTCCGTCAGGGAGAGACAGAGTTGCCTGAGTGTTCGCTGTATCCCAGGCACTGCTAAGAATTTTATATGCATTATCTAATGCAATCCTTTCAATGATGCTAGGAGGTTAGTACCAGTATCACCTCATTCTTACAGATGAGGAACCTCGAAGTTAAAGAACTTGCTGAGGTCACAAAGGCAGAGCTGGGGGTCAGCTCTGGCCTCTTGTTCAAAACAAAGAACAAACTGGGTGCCTGGGTGACTCAGTCGGTTAAGCATCTGCCTTTGGCTCAGGTGCTGATCCCGGGGTCCTGGGATCAAGCCCCTCCTTGGGCTCCCTGCTCAGTGGGGAACCTGCTTCTCCCTCTCCCACTCCCCCTGTTTGTGTTCTCTCTCTTGCTGTGTGTGTCTCTCTCTCTGTCAAATAAATAAATAAAATCTTTTAAAAGTCAATCAATCAATCAAAGAACAAAATCACTAGTCACAGCATTGACTTTATACATTGTTTCTTGCTTATTAGTAAATAGAAACTACTATACACTTCCTTCCTCTTCCTAGATCTCAAGCAGACAACTCCCAACCTTAAAGGAAAAGAAACCGGAGATTATTTCAAAGGCACAGAAATTCTGAAATAACTTCCTATGATGCCTGAGTTTTTCAAGACACCTTAGGAAGCAGGATCTTATACATGCCCACACACCATCCTTACAGCAAAAACTACAAACCAAGGGGAAAAAACCTTTTATAAAAGCACCCCAGTCCACTTCTGAGCTTGTTTTGTCAAGTAATAGTTACGAGTAATAAACTCAATGTTCCTTTGGCTAAACTGGTCGACAGAATCAGAACCAATCATTACAAACTTAAGCTCATAACTACGCTCAAATCATATAGTCAGCTTCTAGTTTGTTCCATGTTCACACATAAACCAAACACTAAAAAAGCTGGGTAATTTCTCTATTAATGAATGGTCCTTCTAGAACAGACTCCAAGTCTGTCTGTGTACATTTCAACCATTCGTCAGTTCAACACAATGACCTCAGGCTTCTAGACTCACCAATACTCTGTCTCCAATTTTGAGCTCTCTCTCTCCTTTCTTGATGGAACCGGCCTCTGAGAGGTTGGAGATAGATTCACTGGCAGTTTTTGTAAGGTTGCTGATCTGAGATGTAGCTGAAGGTTCCTTTGTTGTTGGCTGGGCTGATTTATGGGGGATATTTGAAGGGGCTGCTGGGGAGGGGGTCATCATGCTGGCTGCGGAGGTGGACAGAGGCGAAGTCGTTCTGGAAGCAGGCGTTGTCTGCAGGCCGTTAGCCTCATCTTCTGCCTGCACCTTCCTTGTCAGCTTCGAAGGGCGGGTGAAAATGCCTTTTAGAGGCTCACACTGGAAATACCGAACTCCTGCCACCGAACCATCATTCTTGCCTATGGGTTCATCTAAAACAATCCCGGCCCACTGGCCTGGGGCAAACTGGGTTTCTCCCAGAAACTGGATGAATCCAGGCTTATTCCCATTCACCCAAACTCTCTCCCCGACGCGAAAGTCATCCACAAACTCCTCTTGTGCCTCAGAGGACGGTGTGTTTGATGCTTTCTCACTGGATGCTGTTCTTTCTACCGGAGCTACAACTGCAAAGAGAAGAAAGGATCAGAAAAGACTCAATCTCAAATGCAAGCAGACAACTCATAACTTGAAAGAAAATAAACTGGAGAAAGTCCAAGCAAGAGGAGCACTCACGGCTCTTCTAAGATATTCTGTACATCTGTCCTTCTATTCTGTTCTTTTTTTTTTTTTTTTTTTTTAAAGCAAGGAGGCCAAAAGTACTTGACCCATTCGGGCGCCTGCCTGGCTCGGTTGGAAGCGCATGGACTCTTGATCTCAGGGTCATGAGTTTGAGCCCCATGTTGGGTGTAGAGATCACTTAAATCAATAAAACTTAAAAAAAAAAAAAAAAAGGGACTCAGCCCATCACTACCATTTTCAATTCTGTCGAAACTCAGTGAGCTGGTAGGATTTAATCTTTATTGGCAATTAAGTCTGGAAAGTCAAAGCAAGTGGGGAAAAAAGTCCCTTTCCCCAAGTTCATAACACAGGCCTGATTTCATTCTTTCCCCCACCCCCTGCCACACATATCTTGAGGAAACAACTTCCCGATCCCTGGAGAGGGGCTCTATTCCCACGGGTTAGAGTGGTCAGGGAAGGCTGACAAGTCCAGGACCCTGGAGACACAGATCCGCACTCGGGCTTGGAGGAGGAGGAGATTCAGGGCCACAGCCCTGCCATCTCACTCCAAGACCACCAGATGAACCCTATTCCTTCGCTGGCAGAGACGGAAAGCACAGCAAGGGGGAAAGACAGCACCCGGCCCAACTCCCTGCTAAGGCAAGATGACTTCATGCGATCTCTACCCTGCGGTAAAAACAGAAGTTATATTTTGCCAGAAACGTGATATTTACACCAGAAACTCAAGCATTCAACCACTAAGTATTTATTAAATATTTGCTATGAACTGGCAAAGAAAGCCCATATTCTTAAGTGCTCTACCATTTAGTAGGCAGACTGTGACCTTAGCTGGTAGATAACCTCTCTGAGCTCAATTTCTTCACCTGTAAGGGGAAAGTAGTATATAAAGAGTTTTATTAAATCAGGGGTGCCCGGGTGGTTCAGTCATTAAGCGCTTGCCTTCGGCTCAGGTTATAATCGCAGGGTCCTGGAATCAAGTCCCACATCCAGCTCCTTGCTCGGCAGGGAGGCTGCTTCTCCCTCTCCCACTCCCCCTGCTTGTGTTCCCTCTCTCACTGTGTCTCTCTTGTCCAATAATTTTTTCAAAAGAGAGGTTTAAAAATAAAATAATGTACTTATTTATGCTCCCCCTTTCTATGGGTTTTTACCACTCCAGCACTAGTCCCAAGCATTGTTCTCAGTAGGGGACAGAGCAAGACAGCATAGTCCATGCCCTTTTAGAGCCCAGAGCTTAGAGGTGTGGACACGGTCAAGAGACACACCAGGTAATCTCAGATGACAGAAGTGCTGTGGAGGAGACAGGGCCTTTAGGCAGAGCAGTCAGGGAAGGCCTCCTGGAGGAGGAGGTCACATCTGGCCCGAGGCCTGATCGAAAGAAAGAAAGCGTGAACTACAGGTAGATTGGGAAACAGTTGTCTGGCCAGCCTATAGCAGGTGCTGAACATCCCCTCACGCTACCTGTTAGAAGAGACTGTCATTTCGATTTGTGAAGGGTTTTTTTGTTTTTTTGGTTTTTTACAAGACAATAAATTATCGCAAATCAAACAGATAATAATCTGCCAAAGACAGGCCAGCCAAGTCAGTTTCTTAGAATCCATTCCAGTTGTGTACATGAACCATTCTTCCTGACAGGGTGCCGCAAGCATGAGTTTCTGAAAAATAATCTTCAAAAAAGGGCCCAAACAGGAAACGATCTCCTTTTAAGCATCTAAGTTTTAGTGTTTATAAGCTGCTTTACTCTTAATAACAACATGCACCGTGTGGCAAGTACTGTTGAGGAAACCAAGCTGAATTTCTCATGATCCCCTGCCTGACTTTACATGCTAAGGGATGTGCACAAAAAGGGCTAAAAAGTGAAAAAGACAATGCTAAAATGCGCTGGGGTGGGGTGAGGATGACCGTGGGAGGGTGCAAGGAACCGGCAGCACTCAAAGGGGTCCTCAAGAGAGGAATGATTTGGAGGGGAAGGAGAACAGGAGACACCACAGTAAAGCTTTCTTCTCCTCTAACATGTTTTACGGCCTCCCTGGTAAGACCCCAGTTTTATCATGATACACAAAATGGAAATCGGAGGGGGAGATGAACCATGAGAGACTGTGGACTCTGAGAAACAAACTGAGGGTTTTGGAGGTGGGGGGTTGGGTGAGCCTTGTGGTGGGTATTGTGGAGAGCACGTATTGCATGGAGCACTGGGTGTGGTACATAAAAAATGAATTTGGGAACACTGAAAAAAAATAAAATAAAACAATATTTAAAAAAATTAAAAACAGGGGGCACCTGGGTGGCTCAGTGGGTTAAAGCCTCTGCCTTCGGCTCAGGTCATGATCCTGGGGTCCTGGGATCAAGCCCTGCATCAGGCTCTCTGCAAACCAGAGAGCCTGCTTCCCTTCCTCTCTCGCTGCCTGCCTCTCTACCTACCTCTGATCTCTATCTGTCAAATAAACAAATAAAATCTTATAAAAAATTTTAAAATAAATTAAAAAGAGAAAAAAATGTAAATTACTTGGGATCTTCATTCAGTCAAATATTTACTGAGCTCCTGTTAAGAGCCAGGCAATGTTCTAGGTATGTGGGTAAATTTGGGCAGTGAAAAAAAACTACAAAGATCCTTGCCCTCGTGGAAGATCAATGAGGTTTTAAGGAAAAATCTGAAGAAAAATGTTGGACTTAATATTTCATGGTGGACACCTGTCTGAATGGCTGATAACCTATCTAATAGCATATAAACCACACGAAAAGACCAGAAAAGCAAGCATCAGATGCCCTGACTCTCTTATTGAAGACCTTACGTGGTCATTATGGGCTGTAACAGTGGTGGAGGAGACAGAGAGCAGCTGGGAAAGAGGCTGCTGAAGACCATCAAGGCCACGGGTTCATCTACGACACGGGGAGGGTTTCCTGCGTGACCTAAATCAAGCCAGGGCACTGCCTGCTCCCTTGAAACCAATGGCCAACTTCAGATCACTCAGCGACATCAAATCTTTTAAGCCAGGGTCATCCTTCTTTTCTTTACACATCCCTAAACCCCAAAGAGAAAGGCCCCGTTGAGTTCAGGGAGACCCAGAGAGAATATCTTTTTTTTTTCTTTTTGAAGACTTTATCTATTTGACACAGAGAGACACAGTGAGCGAGGGAACGCAAGCAGGGGGAGTGGGAGAGGGAGAAGCAGGCTTCCCGCAGAGCAGAGAGCCCAATGCGGGGCTCGATCCCAGGATGCTGGGACCATGACCTGATCGAAAGGCAAATGCTTAACGACTGAGCCACCCAAGCACCCCGAGAAAAAATATCTTAACATTGTAAGGATTAAATACTGAAGTCACTTAACTATTTTAGCACCTTGCACTAAATTAACTAAGAGCTCTTCCTTAAGATTTGTAGATACAGGGAGAGCCTGGGCGGTTCAGTCAGTTGAGCAGCCAACTCTTGACTTTTGGCTCAAGTCAGGATCTCCGGGTCCTGGGATCGAGCCCTGTGTTGGCGGTCGGCACTCAGGGGGGAGTCCGCTTCAGGATTCTCTCTCCCTATGTCCCTCCCCCAACCCTGCTCGCAATCTCTCTCTCTCTCTCTCTCTCAAATAAATAAATCTTAAAAAAATATTTTTAGGTATAAAATTCCGTACTTTCAAAGGGAGAGCAAGAGAGCACGAGCAGGGGGAGTGGCAGAGGGGGAGGGAGAGGGACAAGCAGACTCCCCACTTAACCACATAGCCCCTACACAGGCCTGGACCTCAGGACCCTGAGCCAAAACCACGAGTCAAACTCCTAATCAACTGAGGCACCCAGGTGCCCGTAAAGGTCCATGTCTTTTCATTAAAACGTCTTCAAATAATTTCAAAAATATGAAATTGTTTAAGGCTGTCTTCTTAAAATTTTCAAACAGGATTCTAACTTAGATATCAATCATCCTTACCAGCAGCAGGCGTCTTCAAGGCTGTGCTTCCAGGCTTAAGGATCTTGGTGGGGGCCTTAAGCCCACTTGGTTTTAGCATACTCATTGTCCTTAGTGTGTCAGAGCTGTTCTTCCTTTGCCTGTTGCCACTATCTTGCCCCAACCATTGATACAACTGTGGGTGTTTCTATGGTGAAGTCAGTCTCTGGGTTAAATCTGCAGGAGAAAAATATAAACAGAATTTAGAATCCATGGGAGGAAGAAAGCAGAAGTGACACCTATTATTAAAGCGGCTTTCACAAGCTCAACTTTTCCTTACACACGATGACAAACTGTCTCCACACTAAACCCAGGAAGCTAGATTAAAACACGAAGGTGCTGCTGAGATGGATTTAGAAGCAATTTACGACACTAAAAACAAGCAGTTGAGCCTAACAATACATTCACTTCTCTTTACCTAACGTTACGAGCTCAGTATGGTGCCTGAAGTCCACACCGTCCACAGAAGGGGGTTCCGAAAAATGTGCACCAACCTTAACAGCAGGAGAAGAACGGAGCATTCGGTTTTTACTTCATTCATTTCTATGTTGCTTAAGTTTTATGACCACAAGCCTGTATTAACTGCATACTTTTTTAAGTTCACAGAATTATGCAACACTCGATCTAAAACCATGTCTATGTGAGACTAGAGTAAGGTCAAACTCTGTAAGAAAAAGCTGTATCTGGGAAGTGCCTAGGGAAAAAAATTTTTTTTGTTCTGTCTATAGAAACGCAATATAATTTTTTTAAGATTTTATTTATTTGACAGAGAGAGATCACAAGTAGGCAGAGAGGCAGGCAGGGGGCGGGGGGGGACGCAGGTCCCCGCTGAGCAGAGAGCCCGCTGTGGGACTCAATCCCAGGACCCTGAGATCATGACCTGAGCCCAAGGCAGAGGCTCCAACCCACTGAGCCACCCAGACGCCCCAGAAATGCAATATAATTCTGATTTACTCAAGACCAGGTATGAATCTACAACTTTGGGGCTCAGGCAAAATGGGATCTGTCTTAGTCTAAGAAGAGGAGAGACACACTTAATGTACTGAGCACTGGGTGTTATTTCCAACTGATGAATCGCTAAATTCTACCTCTGAAACTAACTTAAAAAATTAAAAATTAAAAAAAAAAGAAGACTGGAAAGGTTTTGGGATTCTGGAATATGGGGAAAGATTTCCAGACATTACATTTAAAAATGGAATAATTCAATCAAAGAGAAAAATGCTATTTACTAACTCCGTCAAACAATTGTGTTTTTGTACTTTTCTCTGCTAGTGGAGCTTGGACGACGACGCACTGATGTTACTCTGCCATCCCACCTCTCTTACAAGCAATGACAAGCACCAGCGAAAAAATCTAGCCAGGGATGACGGAGGAGCCTCTATGGTCCCTGAAGTGGGCTGAAGGGTGTCACTGCCCCACCCCCAACAAAGATGTATCCATCCAGAGCCTGTGAATGTGACCTTATTTGGAAGAAGAGTCTTTGCAGACGTGATTCAGTTAGAAATATTGAGATGAGATCATCCTGGATTACCTGAGTGGGCCCTAAAGCCAACCACAAGTGTCCTTACTAAAGGAAGAGAACACACCAAGGAGGTACCAGGAGATGAAGGCAGAGACTGCAGTGATGTGTCCAAAGCCAAGGATGGCCAATAGCCACCAACAGCTCAGGGACAGGCATGAGACAAGTGTTCCCTCAGGGCACAGGTAAGGAATCAGCCTGCGGGCCCGGTGCTTTTTGACTTCTGGCCTCCAGAACCCAGAGAACACATTTCTGTTGTTTTAAGACCTCCAGTTTGTGACAATCTGTTAAGATGGCCCTAGAAGGGGCGCCTGGGTGGCTCAGTGGGTTAAGCCTCTGCCTTCAGCTCAGGTCATGGTCTCGGGGTCCTGGGATCCAGCCCCGCATCAGGCTCTCTGATCATCAGGAAGCCTGCTTCCTTCTCTCTCTCTCTGCCTACTGTGATCTCTGTGTGTCAAATAAATAAATAAAATCTTAAAAAAAAAAAAAAAGATAGCCCTAGAAGACTAATACAGCCACATCAGCTTTTCTGTTGAAAGATAATCAGACTGAAGAGAAATCATGCCAAGACAGTTGCCTCATTAGGCTCCATCTGCAGATTCCCCATGGTTCTTAAGAGGGTCCAAAATGGTACAAGGTGTTTTTTAAAATGTCAAAAGTAAATTACGTGGTTTTGAGAAGACTCTGATTAACAGAGAAAGAAATGCTATTTCCTGGAAGGCCAATCCTGACTATTAAAACAAAATCCCCAGGCTCCTTTCTGTCTCCACCGTCATCGTCCCTGCCATGAGGGGGGCAGTGGGTGTGGGAGTCAGGGTGCCAGGACAGGTGGCTGATTCAGGGTCAGGTTTGAAACCACCTGCTTCACTATCAGACCCTCACCATACACAGCCTGTAAGTTACAAGCAGATTTACTGGCTCTTGCTATTGCCTTAGATGGAAGGGAATGGCTGAGTCCCTTCTAACTTCAGCTAAGAAAGACTACTTACATGTCCAGAGAATCTGAGAAGGATGGTGACAGGCGAAGGGCAGAAGCTGCCACGGGGACTTGCTATGCTGTGTCTACTCTTCACCCTGGCCAACATCGTAAGGTAAAAGGGTCAGGTAGGTAAGAATAGGACAGAGCACAATGATCCTGGGGAAGGTATTATGATGGTAAGAAAAGAGGATGACATGCTTCTTAAAATACTTTCACTCAGGCAGAACAGTGAGTTCTTGGGCTCTGGTCAAGCACTCCTCCCTAAAGAGAGATTTTGAAAACCACCACAATCAGCAACTTGGAAGCCTCAGCCAATTTCAAATTTTGCAGCTCACAAAAATCTGACCATCTAAAAGCCTCAGCCTAAGGAACAGAGCATGGGGTTATTAAGAACCTAAGAATAGGAAAAAAAAAAAAAAAAAAGAACCTAAGAATAGGGGCGCCTGGGTGGCTCAGTGGTTAAGGCCTCTGCCTTCGGCTCAGGTCATTATCTCAGGGTCCTGGGATAGAGCCCCGCATCGGGCTCTCTGCTCGGCGGGGAGCCTGCTTCCTCCTCTCTCTCTGCCTGCTTCTCTGCCTACTTGTGATCTCTGTCTGTCAAATAAATAAATAATCTTAAAAAATTTTAAAAAAAACTAAGAATAGTGATAAACCCAAAGTCTAGGACTTCGTGGTCTAATGTGAATGCCTCTGCCTCGTGGTCCATCTGAGTCATTTGAATCCCAAAGCAGAGAACTGTGACCAAGATATAATAACAAAGGAGAAAAGTCCAGTCTGTCTCAATAAAAGAATCAGGAGCAACACCAGCCATGCTGGGTTTTTTAAATCTTCCAATTCAAGTTTCTTCTTCATGTATTATTAATGAATGGCATGTCAGGCTTGATTTTAAAAAATCAATTTGCTGAAAAACAAAAGATCAAAGTCTTGGTCGTGGTACCCACAAACTGTAATGACCAAAAAGCAACATCTCTGCATAATCTTTCAAGGTCAGTGAATGTCACCTTAAAACTAATCAATTCCAAAACATGCAAACAGAAAAAAAAAGACGTTCTTGCCTCACTAATATGCTGAGCGCAGTTAAATTTCTGGTGTTTGTGCTTACTGAATCTCAAGAGTTTTGAACCTAAAAGAAGACAAACCACCCATCTCCTCTATCCTCCCAACATGTAAGGACAATACATAGATTATAATCTATAGACAGTTTTTATGCATATTATTACCCCATTTGAAGCTTACAATTCTGTGGGATCAGCTACTATTATCCTTCCTTAACAAACGAATTAATACCTCAGAAATTAACAGATGCATTTCCTCATTTGGTAACGATCTACTGCCTGAGGTCACTTGGCTAGGCAGCACAGATGTGACCCTGCTGGTCACATCTGTGCTGCCTAGCCAAGTGACCTCAGGCAGTGCAGGCCTGATTCCAGAGTCCAAGTTCTTTCCGATAAACCTAACATCCACACTTAGGAGGGACAGCACACCACAATTAAAAAGATTAGGATTCATCTTACTAACATGACCTACATGTATACAGCACCAAGAGAGCGCAAAGCACCAAGATAAAACTGTCTAATCTGCATCTCAAAGTGTCTGTGTAGGGAGGTGAACAATTGTCATTATGGCCATTCATGGTCAAAGACAATGAAGATCTGAGCAATTAAACAGCTTTCTCAAGGTCACTCAAAGAAGTGATGGCACTCTGGGGCACCTGGGTGGCTCAGTGGGTTAAGCCTCTGACTCTTGATTTCAGCTCAGGTCATGACCTCAGGGTCAGGAGATCGAGCCCCACACTGGGGTCCTCACTGAGCCTGGAGCCGGCTTAGGATTCCCTCTCTTCCTCTCCTTCTACATTGTATATGTATACACACACCCATACTGGTTTCATACATATAATTTAGCATTTAAAAAGTGAAAATACATAAAAATGATGAAAGGTATTGTATTGCCAAAGTAAAAAGAAGTATAACTCAGAAAGTCCAAAAAAAGGGAGTTAAAAAGAAAATCTATTTTATGGACACTGGAAAAAGTTTCTCTGGAAAATAAACAAGGGTAGTACGGAGAAGGATGAGTCAAGATTGCAAAAATTGTATGAAAATCAGCATTAAGGATATTTGAAACAAGGCTCCAAAATTCCACGCTCAGATTAAGGTTTGGGTCTCCAGCTATGACAAAAAGGAATGGTGTCTTTTGGTATTTCTCTCACTATAAATACACGAAGTTATATTTTATAAGCCATAATCTCTAAGTCTATTATTATTATTGTTTTTATTTGACAGACAGAGATCACAAGTAGGCAGAGAGGCAGGCAGAGAGAGGAGGAAGCAGGCTCCCCGTTGAGCAGAGAGCCCGACGCGGGGCTCAAACCCAGAACCTTGGGATCATGACCTGAGCTGAAGGCAGAGGCTTTAACCCACTGAGCCACCCAGGCGCCCCTCTAAGTCTATTATCATGATTCAAGAGTCTCACCTCTGAGTAAATGGATTTTAAAAAATGAGTTTCTGAACTTACTGAGTGGAAGGTAAGCTCACCACGGTAGGAGTGACAGAAATATGCCATTCTGCCAACTCTGACTTTCAATACAGTGATACCATGGTTCTCAGGATGAGGTCCATGCACTCCTAGGACACTCCCGAGACCCTTTTAGGGAAACAGAACTCTGCACAGTATTACTAAGGCATTTTTTGCCTTTTCCACCTCGTTGATGTTACCACTGATGGTGCAAAAGTGCTGGTGGGCACGGACCGCAGGTGCCACGTCACGGCAATGAGAACACACGGCACGTTCTTCATGCCCAGCCCCATGGATGTGCAAGGATGGGGAGAAGCCACTCCCATAACAATGTGAAGCACTGGGTGTAGCCGAAAAACAAATCATTTTATTACATTTCAACCCTTAAGTATATGCTTTTTTAAAAAGATTTTATTTATTTATTTGACACAGAGAGAGAGTGAGCTGGAGGGAGAGGGGAAGAGAACCTGGAGCAGACTCTGCCCTGAGCGCGGAGCCCGACGTGGGGCTCGATTTCACAACCCCTGAGCCTGAGCCAAAACCAGGAGTTTGATGCTTAAGCGACTGAGCCACTCAGGCACCCCAAATATGTGCCTTTTTAATACCCTGCAACAAAATGGGACACGCACACGGAGCACAGCTGCTGTATACCACCACACCATGTCTCAGAGAAGAACAGGGGCGAAGGAGGCACAGGCTCAATTAGCCACTTTTTTCATAGAATGTCAATTTTACTTGAAAAAAAAAATGGTAAACTATGGTTACTGAGGCGTGGATATCTGGCAGACACGTTCTTGAAAAGGAACCATGTGAACGGTCACTTCAAGGAAAACAACTTGACAATGAAAGATTTTAAGCATTCAAGAGAAACTTAGAATTTCGTGGGGGGTTTTGTTGTTTTTAAGATTTTATTTGTTTATTTGACAGAGAAAGACACACCGAGAGAGGGAACACAAGCCAGGGGGAGTGGGAGAGGGAGAAGCAGGCTTCTTGCCAAGCAGGGAGCCTGATGCATGGCTCGATTCCATGACCTGGGGATCATGACCTGAGCCGAAGGCAGACGCTTAACAAGTGAGCCACCCAGGCGCCCCTAAACTTAGGATTTTGGAAAACATATCCTCTACTGTAAGCTCGACAGCTTCCCAATACTAAAGACTTTTGTGATGAGATCAACGGTATTCACAAATGTTATTTTTGTATATTATATAATGAAATGTGTCAGTACATGGAAATGTGCCTCTCCACAAATCAGTATTATTCAACCTACAACGCACAATGTTACAAAATCATCAAAGCACAAAGCAAACCAATGGATTTTTATGTAACAATACATACAGTTTCAGATGCCACTTTGATGAAACTACAACCTATCAAATTTTGGGAACAGTATCAAGGACGAAAATCCATAATTATCTGAAAATGCTCTTAAAATACTTTTTTCCCCTTCAACTGAGGCCAATTTTCTTCATGCACATCAATGGAAACAACTTCTCACTACAGATCTAATGCAGAAGCAGCTGCCTTCTATTAACCCTGTCTTCTATTAAAGACACATTCACAAAAACGTAAAAGCAGTGTCACCTTCTCATTCAAGTTATTATTTTAGAGAAACAGAAAAAGAAAAATTTTATTAATTTAAAATGTATGTAATGTGTAATGGGTTTGTTATAATTTCTGATGAACTGATATTTTCAGCTTTAATTTCTAATATGGTACACATCAATGGATAAAACCTAAATAAAGAAAAGCTCAATTTTTAAGAAGGGAAAAGGGTCCTGGGGAAAAAAAGGTGAGAACTGCCGTTCTGTTCGTCTGTGCTCTACACTTCGAGCTGCAAAGGTTGAAAAACCCCATGCCCTAAGGGCTTCCAGAAGCATGTGCCTCTGGTTCTGAAGTTTACAGGTGAGGATGCCCAGTTAGCAGATCCAGCACTTACTACCGTATGACCACGGGCACAGCGCTGTGCAGGGGGCTGAGTGATAGAACTGAACTTACAATTTGTCGGAAGACGAGAAGTATATACGTAGCAAAAAGAACACAAGTATGCACTACCATCGGGGTATCTGTATGCATAAACCAGGCGTCTCTCTAAGACAGTTATCAGACGGGCTGTATTCTAAATCAGTGGTTGTCAAAGTGTGCAGCAGCACCAGCGTCCCCGGGGAACCTGTTAGAAACACGAGTCATCAGGGCCCCTGCCCAGACTTCCTGAAACTAACTCTGGGGCTCTGGGGGTAGGCCTAGATTTTAAGCCCCTCTTCTGGTGACTCTGATGCTTATGTCTGAGAGCCACTCCCTGCCGAAGAGTTGGTAAGAAAAGTCCCCTGAGGTTCATTTCCTTAATCATGTGGACCATCCAGGTGTCCGATTCCCCAAATGCCACTCCAGAGCCCTTGGCACTACAGGCCGTTCCGCTGCTGTTTCCGGTGGTTTGCTCAGCCTTGAAGCCCTTTCCAAGTCTAGTTATCTCCATCTACTGAAACCTTACTCAAGGGCAAACTCAGGCATTCATCTGCCCCACAGAACCTTCCCCAATGCTCACCAGTGAAAGTGTGCCCATCCGACAACTTCCCAGAGCACAGTCTGGACCTCTTCCTAGCACCGAGCACACTGAGCTGTGTGTGTAGTCTGTGCATTCCACCAGACTGGAAGCGCATTTTAGTCATTGCTGTATTCCCCACAGTACTTTTTTTTTAAAAAAGATTTTATTTATTTAACAGAGAGAGATCACAAGTAGGCAGAGAGGCAGGCAGAGAGAGAGGGGAAGCAGGCTCCTTGCTGAGCAGAGAGCCCGATGTGGGGCTCGATCCCAGGACCCTGAGATCATGACCTGAGCCAAAGGCAGAGGCTTAACCCACTGAGCCACGAAGGCACCCCTTCCCCACAGTACTTTATAAATAATCCTCATTAAATATAATCAATGAGGAAAGTAGCCTCAATTGTTTAAATGACTCTACAAACCAGGCCGGGTGTATCAGTATTTTAAAAAGTTGTACTTGGGGGTGGGGAGAGCACCTGACTGGCTCAGTTGGAAAAGCACATGACTCTTGATCTCAGGGTCATGAGTTCGAGCCCCACAGTGGGTATGGAGATTGCTTAATTCAACAAACTTAAAAAAGTCATACCTTGTGCTACCTATAGCTGACGGAAAATACAGGTCCTAAACATAAGCTCAAGGAATTTATAATGTAGTTGGGAAAAAAGACCCATATATACATAAAAAAACCACTAAGAATACATATAATTTATGAGAAATACCAAATACCAATACCACGCGATGATCCTAGAAGTGTTTTCAGAAGAAGAAAGGGGAAAAAAAAAAAAAAAGAAGCAGAAGAGGAAAGGGTAGAGCGGATTAAGGCAGAAAGAAAAGGCACGATGGCAAGGCAGGATTTCTGAGGGGGCTCAAAGGAAAGTAACACCTCTGTGCAGGAGTTGGCAGTCAGGATTTTTAAAAAGGCAGAGAGGTAAGACTCCAGAGAAGGAGGAGGAGGAAAGGTATAAAGCATGTAAGACAGTGAGAAGCCTGGTTTGACACACGTCAGAAGATTCTTGCAAGAAATCGAGTTAGACAAGAGTCTTAGAGTTCAATCTAAGAAATGTACTATGATCAGCTTTTACCTGCCTTTCACCCCAAGGGAAAAGCCTCCTTTACTTCAAAATTCTAGCGGTAGGAAATGAAAGATGGCTAGAGTTTCCTGTTAAACCCTGAATTTATGTCAGTGGTTCATCTCAGTTATCTTAACCTGGCTACCACTGTCAAGCAAAGATTTAAACCAAGGGTTGGCAGGCTTTTTCTAGTGGCCTGCCAAGCCTTCACCCACTCCAGCCATGGGTCCAAGTAACAGACAGGGGCTGCCAGGGTAGGTCTTAAGTTTCAGGGAAGAGGAGCCATGAGCATCTGAAGTCAGTGATCAAAATGGAAATATGAAGGAAGGTTCTCACCTCAAATCCTTCAGATAATACCTTAGCAAGGACAAATTTGGAGAGGCTATAAACGTTAGATACCACCGAACACAAATGACAAATTCTGGCCTTCTCTGCTACTCTTGCGCATGGGGCAGCAGAGACCGTGTTCCTCGACCTACCCTGCCTTGATAAGGATTCCCTCACCTTAGTGAGGGAAACCTCACTAACATGAAGCCAGGAGGCCAGAAGGGGGAGCTCTCAAGCAGCACCAGTCAAGAATTGTCCTCAAGGACGAACCCCAACAGAACGAACCCCAACAGAACGGTGGACAGGAAAAACCATCAATTAGAGAAGCCGAGGACGTACACTGCATCTCCTCCAAGAAATCAACTACCCTACTCAGACAACAAGAAGCAGTCATGACCCTGAACTCTAGCGTTTCTCCAGTGGACTTTCCTCAAAAACCACCCTTCCCAGCTTCCTTCTCCATAAAGGAACGTGCTTCTCCTTTGTTGGACTCGCCTATGCTTTTTGGTATGGCTTGCTTGTTCTGAATTGCAATTATCTGCTAGTCACAAAGAGACTAATTTTTTGCTGGTAAAATAATTTTTATTTTTAAGATTTTTATGGTATCTTACCATCTACTGCTCATACCAGTCTGTAAGTCATACTGAAAGCTAAATATTCTAGCTCTGCACTACCCAGTATGGTAGTCACTAGCCACACGTGCTGCTTAAAGCTTAATTTCTTTTAAAATTCTTTTTAAAATTTTAAAATGAAGTTTAAATTCTTTTAAAATGCAATAAAGATTCAGGGGCACCTGGGTGGCTTGGTTGAGTGTCCCACTCTTGGTTTCATCTCGGGTCATGATCAGCTCTGACCTCAGTTGGGAGTCTGCTTGGGATTCTCTCTCTCCCTCTCCTTCTGCCCCTCCCCAGACTCACGTACACACGCGTACACACATGGTCTCTAAGAATAAATATTTTTTTCAAAATTTTATTCATTCGAGAGAGACAGAGCACAAGCAGGAGGAGAGGCAGAGGGAGAGGGAAAAGCAGACTCCTTGCCGAGCTGGGAGCCCAACGCAGAGCTCGATCCCAGGACCTAGAGACCATAACCTGAGTAGAAGGCAGATGCTTAACCGACTGAGCCACCCACGTACCCCTAAAAATAAACCTTCAAAATGAAATAAAAGTTCAGGGGCGCCTGGGTGGCTCAGTCGTTAAGCATCTGCCTTCGGCTCAGGTCACGATGCCAGGGTCCTAGGATCGAGCCCCGCATCGGGCTCCCTGCTTGGCAGGAAGCCTGCTTCTCCCTCTCCTCCCACTCTCCCTGCTTATGCTCCTGCACTCACTATCTCTGTCAAATAAATAAATAAAATCTTTTTAAAAAAAATTTACCTCATCAGTCACGACAGCTCCATTTCAAGTATTTAATAACCACAGTGCAACATATAGAACAATTTCTACCATCAAAGAAAGTTCTATTGGACAGCACTGTTCTAGAACCTCCTCCATTCAGGGAGGACCTACTTGCCAAATGTGATCACCTAAGGAAATGTTAAGGTTTTTGAATTATAACCCTTTGGTCAAAATATTTTTGACTCCTCTTTCAGAAATAACTTCAGAGACAGGTTACAAGTTGTACTTTATTGGTGACCCAATGCAATAGTGGCCATCTCAAGACCTCAAAGCTTTTCATTGGACTTGGCTCTAAACCACTACTGGCTACTTCCAAAATTTGAATTAAAAAAAAAAAAGTTAAAATATGATGTCCAACTACTCAACATAGCAAAAATATATACAAGGCATATACATAATTCTAAGAGTTCTAAGAATTACTAATAGCCCTATCACCGTTATAGATGAACAATACTAGATGACAAAACCTAAGTCCAGGTGTTTTGGGTTTTTTTAAGATTTTATTTATTTATTTATTTATTTGAGAGAGAGAGAGAAAAAGCGAGAAACAGCATGAGAGGTGAGAGGGTCAGAGGGAGAGGCAGGCTCCCCACTGAGCCAGGAGCAGGATGCAGGACTCAATCCCAAGACTCTAGGACCACGACTTGACTCAAAGGCAGTCGCCTAACCCATTGAGCTACCCACGCACCCTTTTTCATGTATTTTTAAAAGCTAGTCACATTATTTTATAATCTCCATTTCCAAACTATAATATCGCAACACAGACTACACACTAACCCCAAGAATCCTATATTTATACCACTGACCTGACTGATGCCATAGTTATAATATCTTTTCAAGCCAAGAACCATTTGTTGTTGTTGTTGTTGTTGTTGTTTTGGGGTTTTTTTTGTGGGGGGGAGGGGAATAAAGGGAGAAGGAGAGAGAGAATTTAAAACAGGCTCCATGCCTAGCACAGCACCCGATGAGGGACTCCATATCACCACCCTGAGATCATGACCTGAGCCAAAATCAAGAGTCAGAAGCCTAACCAACTGAGCCACCAAGCCTCCCCAAGCCAAGAACCATTAGCAAGATGTTAATCTCTAGAACCTACTTCTGAACAGTCAAAAATAGCTATTTTGCTTATACATTCTCAAATGGGAAATGCAGGGAGGGAGATCTTCCAAGCACCAACTCCGTACCAGACAGGACTCCAGGATATGTAAGTAGCTCCGTGGCATAATCCCTCCCAATGCTCTTCCTTGGAAGGACAAGGTTTACAACACACCTACCAGGAAGTTTGCTGCTAAACACCAACACTAGAGGAAAAGGGGTTTGGGTTTAGGTTTTCCCCTGGGTAATCTACTTGTTTACTTTGAGACAAAAAAAAGCCAAGCCTCAAATAAGCAAAAAATTTGAAGTAGATTAATATCCTACTTTGTGATTTAACTCTGAGATCTGACCTAAATAAATTTTAAAAGGGCAAGATACTTATTTCAGGGAAGCAAATAACCTTAGAAGACCTATCTTCTTTGGTATTTCCCAAAAAGAAGCGTGCTTTACATTTCTTGAGAATGTCAGCTTTACTCCAAGTCAGGATTCCAGAAAGTACAGCTCTTCTCCTCCACCCAACCAAAAAATGCATCCTACCCCCCAGGGAAGTCAAGATTTGGTACAAATTTGTTGAGTGTGTTAGATACTGGCAGATACCAGTGTCTGGGGAGGCTTCACGTGATGAGACTAATGCCAGTACCTGGTAAGCACCCAGACGGCTGGCTATTATTTCTAAGAATTCAAGTACCCCACTTTCCTCTCAGACAGAATCTCTCTCACGACACAGTATTTTAACAGGAAATTACATAGCTATCAGCCTTCTGTTCTAAACAGATCTTCAGGGGTTGGGGATACAGTTCAAGACTACACCCTTCTCAAAACACAGAACATAACCTTACTTCAGTTACTCCTTTTAACAAGCAATCTATGCTTCATTAAGAATACTGAAAATACCCAGATAAAGAAAAAAAATTGCTTTTAGGAAAAAAAATCAATGGATTAGTTACCAAGACCTGGGAGGAAATAAAAATAAAAACATGACTCTAGTAATGAATCCCAAGGCTGGAAATGAAGCCAGAGCCACCTAACACTGCAAAGCACAACAAGCAAACGCTATTTCGGCTGCCCCAGGAAACTACCAAACAGTCATTTTGAGATGCCTCTGGGATGACTCCCCCTCTATAAGATCAAATTGTTACTTGCCCCTGATGCTGAAGATATATTTTCAAAGAACAAAAATCTTAGATTTGCAGGAAACAGGAAAACTGATAGCCAATTACGCAGCAAATAGAGCCAATGATTAACCATATACCCATTTGCACAATAAAAAACTGCTCTACTAGTTTTCTTTTTTTTAATTTCCTGCCAGAGGATATTTTAAAACAATGATTTTCTTACCATTATACAATCTTCAGAAAAATACTGACAGCCTAACATTAATGTATTTTTTTAATCTACAGAAGTTGTAGGAAAGTCAACACAATCTACCAACATGAGACAAAGTGATACCTCATGGTGTCCGTAGAATCGGGCCAGGCCTCAGCTCTTATCTGCCAAAAGGTGCACAAACAATTTGAGCAACCCTGCCTATGAGGTCATGATGATGACATCACAAAGACGAATTCTGATGTGGGTCTGCTTCTAGGATGCAACCTCGACCTCACCACTTTAAAGAAAAACCAGGGGTCCCTGGGTACCTCAGTTGGTTGAGCATCTGACTCTTGATCTGAGCTCAGGTCCTGACCTCAGGGTCATGAGTTCAAGCCTTGGGCTTGCAGTGGGCTCCACACTGGGCATGGAGCTTACTTAAAAACAACAACAACAACAACAACAAACCCAGATGGTTCTATATCCCTGAAACTGGAGCTGATGACTCAAGAAATGCACCTTATCCCAAAGGGTTCTCCCATCTGAGACGAGCAGCATCTTTCTGGACTGCCAACCAGAACAAGCAATGCAGGTAAGCAGAGAAAAGCACATCCACCCTAAGTTCTCACCTCACCACCAGAAACATATTTTTATGTATTTCAAGCTGGCAAGTTTTAATTCTGGCTCAGTTTCAAACACCTTTTCTTAGTATTCTCTCCTGAAAATTAAACAGTATTTAAGAATTCTGAAAACTGAGTAGGAAGTGAATCATGAACCTAAAATGTTACCTCTGCCTTGACAATCTAACTTTGCCAGCTCCAATATTTACTCTATTTACTAAAAGGAGTGAGGATTAAGATGGGTAACCTTCAAGTTAATTTTGGAAAATGCCCAGGGGTGCCTGGGTGGCTCAGTGAGTTAAAGCCTCTGCCTTCCGCTCAGGTCATGATCCCAGGGTCCTAGGATCGAGCCCCACATCAGGCTCTCTGTTCAGCGGGGGGGCCTGTTTCCCCCACCACCACCCCGCCTGCCTGCCTCTCTGCCTACTTGTGATCTCTGCCTGTCAAATAAATAGAATCTTTAATAAATAAAAAAAAAAAAAAGAAAATGCCAAAAGCATAAAGCCTCATCACAGCTCTGCAATCGTGTATTTTTGCTAAGAAAGGGCAAAATTTCCAGACTACTGGTAACTGTTGTAGCTTCCCCCTCTTAGAAGTTTTGGAGTTCATGGGCCAGGCACAAAATAAGAATTAAGAAAATTTACTGTTATTTCTAAGCGGTTAAAAACGCTTGACTTGAAAGGAAATGTTACAAAGGATTACTAATAATTATCTCCAGGTGATGGGATTAGTGGTGGTTTTTAGATCTTTGTGTTTTCTTGAGTTTGTTAAGTTTTATTTAATGAACTGATAGCATTTCTTAAGCAGGAAGAAAAAAGATTTTTAAGACATAGTAAAATGGCTTCAACCACAAAGAAAACACTCTACTGTGCTGCTTTCCACACAGGAACATAAATACAGCACACACGGACAGCGTGACAAGTGGATATGCACACCAAGCTGATTTCTTGGTCTTTCTGGAGTCCCAGACCACATTTCCCAGGGCCCTTTGCCGCTCAGCGTGGTCACGTGACTGAGTCATAGCCAATGGGATGTGAGGTGCCTGCCCGGGGTGTGGGGCGGGGTGTCCCCCCTACTAGCGGGAGGGGGGGGCGGGGAGGTGGGCCGCGCCCAAGCCCAGCCCCTAAGATCTTCCCTGTGTGGTCCCATATCCCAGCCCTCCCGCTGGTGGGCTGGAGACCAACTGGGCAACCGCAGAAGCATGGCTTGAGGACGGTGATGTCACAACTAGGAAGAAGCCAGGTTCCCTGAATCCCTTCTTTCCTGTCCCCCATCAGAAAACCCACCCTGGACTTTTCCATAACTGAAAATAAACTTATACCTGTTTAAGCCACCAAATCGGTGGGGTCTGTTAGAGCAGCTAGCTCTTCTTACCTAATACGGTGACAAAGATAAAAAAACTTGACTTAAGGGCGCCTGGCGGGCTCAGTCGATAGAGCACGCAACTCTTGATCTCTGGGTAGTGAGTTCAAGCCCGATGATGGGGATAGAGATTTTTTTTTTTTTTAAAGGCAGGCAGAGAGAAGGGGGGAAGCAGGCTCCCTGCTGAGCAGAGAGCCCACTGGGAACTTGATCCCAGGACCCGGAGATCATGACCTGAGTGGAAGGCAGCGGCTTAAACCAGTGAGCCACCCAGGCACCCCTAGAGATTACTTTAAAAATAAATAAATAAATAAAATCTTTAAAAAAAAAAAAAAAGGAAAACTTCGCTTGGAGCTTTACCATCTTCTCTAGTAAGTCAATTGAAGAAACGATTCTTTTTTTTTTTTTTTTAAGATTATTTAATTTGAGAGAGAGAGGGAGGGAGATAGGGAACACAAGCAGGGGGACTGGGAGAGGGAGAAGCAGGCTTCCCCCTGAGCAGGGAGCCCAGGGTGGGCCTTGATCCCAGGACCCTGGGATCATGACCTGAGCCGAAGGCAGATGCTTAACGACTGAGCCACCAGGTGCCCAACTGAAGAAATTCTTAAGCAGTTGAGATGAAAATACTTCATACCACAAAAAACACAATTACATGAATAATAAATAAATGTACTATATTTTCTTAAAAGTACTATATTTTCCTAGGTAGTTCAGTCAGTTCAATGTTCAACTCTTGGTTTCAGCTTAGGTCCTAATCTCACGGTCGTGATATCAGGGTGGTGAGATCATGCCCCATGTAGGCTCCCTGCTCACCATGGAATCAGCTTGGGTTTCTCCCTCCCTCTACCCCCTATAAGCACACACATACTCACTCTCAAATAAATAAATCTTTTTTTTTTAAAGGGCAAAAAGGCATTTTACTGTCAAGGGCAAAGCAGGTGTAAAAAACATACAAGTCTGATTACAGCACACTAAAACTTACATGAGCTAAGACCGATGAGTTGACAACTGCTCAGCTAGATGATGACGCTATTTTCTCTACTTCTGTGCACATCTGAAATTCGCCATAATGTAAAGTTTTTATTATAGGAAGTATTTTAGTAAAATCTAAACCTCATCTCCTCCCTCATAACCTAAAAGAAGCTTAAGCAGTTTACAGAAACAAGAGATTCCTCAAAACAAGCAGTTTCCAAATAAACACGATATAAATCATTCAAACAAAAAGAATAATATTCTTCATAACTCCTCTCTGATTTTTTTTAAGGTTTTGTTTACTCATTTTTGTTTTGTTATTTTCATTTACTGTTATTTAAAGTTATGGCTTTAGGGGGCGCATGGGTGGCTCAGTGGGTTAAGCCTCTGCCTTTGGCTCAGGTCATGATCTCAGGGTCCTGGGATCGAGCCCCGCATTGGGCTCTCTGCTGAGCGGGAGCCTGCTTCCCCCTCTCTCTCTGCCTGCTGCTCTGCCTAGCTGTGATCTCTCTCTGTGTGTCAAATAAATTAAATCTTAAAAAAAAAAAAAAAAAGTTATGGCTTTAGAAAAAAGTACCAAAAAAACTACCATTTCTAGACTAAGAAATGAACACCTGGATTCTGTCCCGGCTGGATGACCTTTAATTAGCCTTTAACTCCTTCCCAGACCTTGGTATCCTGAGTTATAACTAGAGGTTACTAAGTCAGATCCATTTCCAACTCCATACTTTCGTGGTTTGACTGTTTTGGATTTCAAATCCAAACTCCCTAAGCGAGACGGCAAGGGTCCAGAGTGGAAGAAAAGCCACTGTGGCTCTAACTTTGCCACAGTAAGAGCACTCTGCCATGTGTGGAGAGAGACCTGTCTGATAAGATCAGCTCCCAGCAAGCTCAGCATCTCCTGGCACCCTCCAGCACAGCATGGCAGCTTCCCAGACAAATCACATCCCCAGAGCTCGCCTAGTGCCCTCATGGTCCACTGTGTCCTATGAGCAAAACAAAAATCCTCCATTATTTACTAACTCCGGAAATTCTGTTGGGAGGCAAAGGAGAATTGAAGAAGCTGAGACTGCAATGAAGTTCATCTGCCAGGAGAGGGCGTTTGGCACTGAGCCTGGGGAAGACGGCCACATGCTGTGGTAGAGGGACATCTGGAGACCCAGGTCTCAACTGTGCCCTGCGGGGGACGGCGAAAAAATCCGGCCCCAGACAGGTTAGAAGACTTACCTACAGACAGCCGCACTCTGAGACTTCTGAGCTCCCTTCTAATTCTAAAAGGATCAGAGTTCACGAACTTAATAACAGAAGGGAAGGTAAAGAAATTCCAAGGGTAATGGACAGTCTACTTGGAGTGAGGTGTTTCTGAAGCTCATTTTCAAGTCCAGCTTTAGAGAAAAATTCAAAGGCTGTGTTCTAGTATCATATTCTGGAGTCTGGGAGGTTCATTCACAGCTTAATTCTGTCCCCTGGAGTCATGGTTATGTAAGTGTCTGTTGTATGCTATGTCACTTGCTGTCCCCCACCCCCAACAGGGGAGATGCAGTGTAACCCGAGCCGGTCTGCTTCAGCCACTGAAAACACTTACACAACACTCTGGTAGCTTTCCAAACTGACTCATGTTGCCACTAAAGAAAGGCAAGTCATTCGATTTTATTCTCTCTTTCGGTTTCATTCACATTCGTATCTATGTACAGAAAGGCCTGGAGAAGACAAAACTGAAGAGCATTTATGTATTTTCTTTCACTTTTGAGTAAAACAAAGAAGGTCAAGTATTCCAACTTCACCCAAGACCACCAAAAGCCAAGCAATAAGCTGACAGGCCTGCCTGGGGCCAATTTAACACATCTTTCCTGGCTGAGCTGAGCTTACATTCTTGGGAAGGGAAAAGCGGTCACCTCCCGAGGATGGGCTGTTCATACAGCAAAGCCCTTACTGCTGCACACTGCACAGTCTACCCCGGACATTCTCTGAAAGAACACAGGCAGAGCATCCCCTCCTCGCCGGGTCCTTCCTGGCGACTGTCCCTGCCTAGCTCATCCTTCTGGGCCCTCCACTAGCCACTGTGCAGTCTTCTATTACTGAACAAGGAATCACACTCCTGTCTTGTTTGCACAGCACGCGATGACTAAGTTCCTCATGGTCAGGGGTGAGATCTGTCTTTGCATCCAAAGGACCTAAGAAAGTATTTGGTACACAGTAAGAGTTCAAAAAAGTTCTAAACTGACTCAACATCAAACCAAGAACCCATAAAATGATGCACTACTGCAATTTTCAAACTAAAGCACCAAGTAACTCTATCTTACTATCTCCAAGCCGTTGATGAAGATGACAGCAATACAGTTTCCCACCTGGGAGGTTCTTTTTAAAAGTAGGTCAGTGATGCTATGGGTAAACTATTCAATTACTACCTCTAGTGAATGGTATGTAAGAACTGTCTCAGGTTAGATCATTATCTCTGTTGACACCAGCATACTTTCTAGAACAGCACTGTCTGATGAAAATATGTTGTGAAACAAATCCAAAATTTCGGAATTATCTAGTAACTATGTTTAGAAAACTTTTTAAAAACAGTGGCAATAACATTTTATTGAACTGAATATACCCAAAATATTACTTCAAAATGTAATCAATATTAATTATTAACAGACTGGGGCACCTGGGTGGCTCACTTAGTTGGGCATCTGCCTTGGGCTGGGATCATGATCCCAGGGTCCTGGGATCAAGTTCCACATCAGACTCCCTGTTCAGTGGGGAGCCTGCTTCTCCCTTCTCCCTCTGCCCTTCCCCCCTGCTTGTGCTCTTGCTCTCTCTTTCTCTCTCTCTCTGAAACAAATAAATAAATAAAATCTTTTTTAAAAAATTTAATAGGCTGTATCACATTCTTTTTTCCTACTAGGTCTTTGAAACCCATTGGGTATTTTATATTCACAGCACATTTCAACTAGGACTTACCACATTTCAAGTGCTCAACATATGTGGCTACTGTACTGGACAGTATAGGTCTAGAACACATGCTTAAGGTAGAATGTAAATGAAGTGGCCTTCCTCCTGGCATCAGTAATAAGTTGCCAGTTGCCCTAAATCCCCCTGGGTGTACAACATTCATCTTTCCAACTTCATTAAAACACACATGTGAGGAAAAGGAAAAATCCTGTAAAATCCTGAATATAAAACTGAATAATTTAATTGTTACGATAAAAAAAAGGGGGCAAAGCATTTATAGTAAGAGGATCTTTAAAATATCTGTTTGATTGGGGCGCCTAGGTGGCTCAGTCGGTTAAGCATCTGCCTTTGGCTCAGGTCTTAATCTCCAGGTCCTGGGATGGAGTGCCCCCCCACCACCACCCCGCTCAGCAGGGAGTCTGCTTCTCCCTCTCCTTGCTACTCTCCCTGCTTGCGTTCCCTCTCTCTCTAATAAATACATAAATCAAATCTTTAAAAAAATTTTTTTAAAATATCTATTTGAGGGATGCCTGGGTAGCTCAGTTGGGCATACAAGTCTTGATTTTGGCTTGGGTCATGATCTCAGGGTCTTGGGGCTCCATTCAGCATGGAGCCTGCTTAAGATTCTCTGTCCCCCTCTTCCTCTGCCCCTCTCCCAGCTTGAGTGTGTGTGTGCATGCATATTCTCTCTAAAAAACAAAAATTAAAATAAAAAAATAAGTATCTGTTTGACAGGGGATATATAATGTACCAAGATGACCTGCTTATAGCACAAAGCGCTGGCCAGTAAAACTCAAAGCAAAGTACAGAGATTGAGTTACGGATGAAAATTTAATAAGTGTGTCTCAAGAATCACAAGAGGAACCGGAGAGTTAGTGACTGGCAGATTTAAGGCCAATATAGCAGAGGCAGCATCTCAAGTACAAAGAGGGGAATGAGAGCATTATTCTACTGAAGCAGCATCGTGCTTAGCTTTTGCTGCCTTCCTGATTGTAAGAAACCAAGGCAGGGTTGAGGATTGCAGAGATCAGAACATGTGAAAAGACAAGCTTGGGGACGGGAGGGAAAAACTGCAGGACATTAGAGACGCTAAGGGTTAACTGCAGTCGGTTATTCATTTCTTACTAATCCAATATTTTTGTCCCCCAAACTTTAGTAAATTGTCTTTGACTTTGAAGTCTAGTGGCTATAATTTAAAATTTAAGACCCAGGGAAGAAAAGGCACTGTCCCACATTTTAACTTTTGAGAAACTTGTCTTCTGAATGAAGACACAGAATATTGGTTGGGGGATGGAGAGCATCTCCTCCACAGTGGAGTATCTGTCAAGCACATGAGGGTCAGTTGGTATGAACTGATGATGAGTGACATGAAGCTGCCTATGGCCAGCTGACCTCCCAGAAGCTAGCCCTTGAGCAGAAGGAAAACGTAGGAGAGGTCACCAAACACAGCTCAGGGCATAGGCCACATATCCATTGCTTCGAATCAGGGCCATAACAAGTAGAGGTAAACCAGACAGAAGAGCGAGGAGTCCGGGGCCATTTGGTTTCAGCAGCAACTAGGTAACAGGATAAAGTCTTAAACCTGAGCGGTAAGTCTAGGAAGGCTGGTTCCTGTGACGACGAGGAAATTCCAAACTGCCCCTCCTCTGTTTCTTTATCCCACCATCTCCAGTAGAGGATTAAAAGACTCAAGAATACTGAAAAGATCAGCCAGGGGAAAAGGCCATGCAGCCCTGTCAGAAACAAATGTACAGGAGAAGAGAACAATTTTCCAGAGTGGAAAGAAGAGAAAGAGAATCCATCTTCCTGAGGGCTGACTCTGTCTTTCCAAGGCATAAACCTAAAAGGGTGGACAATGTCTCAAATTTGTTCAGGAGGCCAGAGCATCTGAAAATAGTGGTGTTCTTAACAGAGTATCATGAAATACTGAGATACAGTATAAAAAATGTTTAATATAGTGACGCCTGGGTGGCTCAGTCAGTTAAGTATCTGCCTACAGCACAGGTCATGATCCCAGGGTCCTGGGATTGAGCCCCACATCAGGCTCCCTGCTCAACTGGGAGTCTGCTTCTCCCTCTTCCACTTCCCCTTCTCCTGCTTGTGCTCTGTCTCTCCCTCTCTCTCTCAAATAAATAAAATCTTTTAAAAAAATGTTTAATATATAGTACCATAAGCCTAAGACTGAGAACAAGCAAAATACACAATACATGATGTAACTTTTTAAACAAACCAGAGTCAAGCAGCTTTAAAGTTAACACAAAAATTAAAAACAAAGTGCACACGTCTAGCAAGGATAGAGCATAAAAGATAAAAGATAAGTAAATAGTGTAGTCACTGTTTGCTTAAAAGGATCAATGTGAGGGGCACCTGGGTGGCTCAGTCACTTAAGTGTCTACCTTCAGCGCGGGTCGGGATCCCACGGTCCTAGGAACAAGCCCCTTAAAAGGCCTTGCTCAGTGAGAGTTGCATCTCCCTCTGCCCTTCCTCCTGCTCATGCTTGCTTGCTCTCTCTCTAATAAATAAATTAAAAATCTTAAAAAAAAATAATCAATGTGAAAAGCACATTTAGACACTAAAGGACACAAGCCAGGAAGGATCAGGAGATTAACTGACTCCTTAATTCAAATGGTGCCACATTTGAATTGCTGTACTTCCAATTTCTAAGGTAGGGGCCTTACAAAGCAATTCATAAAATCAGTCTACCAACCTTAAGTGCTGGTTTGAGAGTATCATATAATAAGTTACTGAAGGTAAACAGAAAATTTTCTATCTCTCTATCAAAGTCAGAAGTAGAATTTTAAGTGACTGAAGACTCAGTACAGGATGTATGTTGAATGAAGTCAGAATAGGGTATCAACAGACAGACATGACCAATTCAAAAATTATTCTGTGCTTGAAAATCATGTTTTTAAGACTCAGTATATGACATAGTACAGAATACAAATTGTACTCAGAATTTCAAAGCCTGTAACAGTTTTAAAAAGGAGAAGGAGGGGGACCGAAATCCAACCAAGCCAAAGAGATCTGGAGCATTAGGTAATCTTTCTAGAAGATGAAACTCTATGTCATGATGCAACCGCCTGCAATTATGAATGTCTTTGTACAGCTAAGTTTGAGTGGAGATTTTATGTTCCTGTTACTTAAACAGAAAATATGCAGCCTCCCCAAGTTCCTCCATCTGCAAAAAAAAATTTTTAAAAAGGGAATATGGAAAGCTGAACAATTTGAGCTATTTTGCTCATTTACACAAATTTCTACAAAATTCCTGTGACTCTATAACTCTAATACCACCGGCTTAGAGAAAGATCTTAAAAAGGACAGAAATTACTAGGCCTGGTTAGTGTCTCCCAGAAGAACTTACTTAATAGGTCGACAGCAGTCAATTATACTAACGTGTCAAAAGGCACAAATGTGCTTAATATAGCATCATAAAATTTCAGACTCAGAAGAGACCTTAGCAATCTAGTTCAACTTCCTCATTTTACCAGTGAGGAAATGGACTCTAAAAAGTGAAATCACTTGTTAAGGTCCCAGTTACTTAAGCGTCTAGGACATAAAACCTCAATCTCCAGAGTAAAAACTCCTGACCCTAAAGAGCGCTGATGAATAGAAGTTTCTAAGCTGTTGTATACAGCAGGGAGAGGAGTCAATCCCCAGGCAGGTTAAAGTTGGTGTCCCTTTCCAATCTTCAAAAAAGAATAAAAGCATACTGTCTCTTCCCCTTAAACAGTCAGACCCTACCCATACTAAAAGCAAACACACACCAGCTGTTTGTTCTCAGCAAGAAACAGGCACAAAGATAACTCACAAAACAATTACTTACTTGTTTCTTTTTTCCTCTTTATAAAATCCCTCTTGTTTTTACTCTGCAAATAAGCAAATTTAATATTTGCTATATAGATTTTCAGATCCAATGGGGGGCAGAAATCACATTTCTGTTTTCACAGTACTGAAGGACACCTGCCTATTTCAAGAGAAGATACCACTCTACTCATTTTCCGTACAAGTCCCTAAGATGCTTTTCTGTATAAGCACCCTAGATACTATAAACAGAGACTAGGAAATAGTTCCATTTGGAACTTAATACCCAGCTTCATAGTTGGTTATTTTTCCCTGCTTAGGTAATCTTCCATACAGACACACAGCAGGTCCTATCAGACACACAGCAGGTCCTATCAGACCACCTTTGGGGTGGCTGGCTGTCTCAGTCCATAGGGGCACGTGACTCTTGATCTCCAGATTGTGGGTTCAAGTTGCACGTTGGGTGTAGACATTAGTTAAAACCATAAAAAGAAAAGAAAAGAAAAGAAAAAATTCCACTTTAATTAAACTCTGGGAAATAAAACTGACAAACATACAAAGGGCCTGAAATTTGGCAAGGCACGAGTTCTGACATGAGGAGCAAGAGATGCCTCTTCATGCTGAATATTTAACTCCTCATAAATTACAACTTCTTCAGTGACAACTGTTCATTAAAAACGTGCCCTTTAATAATGGCAAGCACTCCTACTCAAACTAACTCAAAAACATGGCCAGGAAGACAGGTTTTAATTTCCCATATGGGTAGAAGTGGGTTTTCCCCCATTCTTACTTAAATGAAAGAAGAAAACTGAGCTGACACCTAACTTCCTTACCAACAGGCAGCCAGGAAGACACCAGGGACCACATGAAAGGAAAAGAAGAATTCTAACATTTACTGAGTTTTCCACACATTAATTCATTTAATCTGCAACTACATGAAGTAGCTATAATCCCCAATTTACAGATGAGAACACTGAGCTCCAAAAGGTTAAGTAGTCAGCAGGAGGTCCTCATAAAGTAACAGAGCCAGGATCTGCTGCCAGGCAAAGGACTGACTTCCATACAAGCCCTGCCTTCCGCAAGGGCAGAGGTGTGCCTGTTTTACTCAATTCTGTATCTCCAACATCTGGGCTAGTTCCCTACAATAGGTACTCAATAAATGCCTGACAGATATATGAGATAAAAGATAACTGGTGAACTCAACAACAACAAAAACTCAACTTAAAACTGGCCAAAGGACTAGAATACACAATTCCTTCAAAGATACACAAATGGCCAACAGGCACATGAATAGATGTTCAATGTCACAAATCTTTAGAGAAATGCAAATCAGAATCACAGAGAGATACCACCTCACACCCATTCCCAAAAATCGGGAAATTAAAGGGCTGGCGAGGACATGGAGAAGCTGGAGCCCTTCTCACTGCTGCTGGGAACGCACGATGGTGCAGGCGCTGTGGAAACAGAATGGCGGTGTCTCAAAAAGGTAAAAAGAATTCATATGACCCGACAATTCCACTGCTGGGTACAGATCCAAAAGAACCAAAAGTAGGGTCTCAGAGTGGTATTTGTATGCCCACGTTCACAGCATTACTCATAGTATCTAAAACACACCAGCACCCCGAGTACCCATGGACAGATCAGCGGACAGGCAGAAGAACATGATCTACACATACCATGGAATAGGATTCGGCCTTCAAACGGAAACAAACTCTGACCCGCGCTACAACATGGATGAACCCTGAGGGCATCATGCGGAGTGAAGTAAGTCACTTACAAAAAGACAAGTACTGTGTGATTCCACTTATATGAGGTAATCAAAGTCACAGAGACGGAAGGCAGAATGGTGGTTGCCAGAGGCAGGGAGAGGGGGAATGGACATCTAGTGTTTAATGGATACAGAGTTTCACTTTTGCAAGATGAAGAAAGTTCTGGAAACGGATGGTGGCGACAGGAAGGTAACGTCACTAACTGTAAACTTTAAAGTTGTTACAATGGTAAATTTTACATGTATTTTACCACAATAAAAATAAGTGGAAAAGACAGTCGGTATTCTTTGTATACTGTTATGCTAAACACTAACATACTAGTGTTCTGCACGCTGTTTTTACACTTAATATTTGGGAGGTCGAAATAAAAGATAATTGGTATAGTCTATATAAATGCCCAATGAGCACATGAAAAGGAGTTCAACATCACTAGCCATGAGGAAAATGCAAATCAAAATTACAGTGAGATGTCATACGGCACTTCACCCTCACTAGGACGACTGCAACAAAATAAAATAAAATAAGCCAGAATGAGTTGGCAAGGATGCGGGAAAAATGGAACCTCACTCGCTGCTGAAAACAGCTGTGTGGTTCCTCAAAAGGTAGAGCACCCACATGAACCAGCAATTCCGCTCCGAACCAGCAAAACCAGCTCTACACCCAAGATGAATGATAACGTAAGTCCACTCACAAACACAAATGCTCAAAATAGCGTTATTCCTAATAGGCAAAAAGTGAAACAACCCAAATGTCCATCAGCTGATGAACAACAAGAAGGTGGTATATCCAAGCAATGGAAAATGATTTAGCCCTAAAAAGGATGGAGAACTGACACATGCTCCAACATGGATGAACTCTGAAAACGTCTTGCTAAGTGAAGTCAGTCAGTCATACTGTATGATTCCATTTATGTGAAATGCCTAGAACGGGCAAGTCTGTAGAGAAAGACTGCAGGGCTGGGAATACAGGGTTTCTTCCTGGTATGAAGAAAAGATACAAAAACTGATGGTGGTGACAGTGGCCCAGCTTTGTGGGAACAAGACCGTTTACCCAGCAGTTTTTCCTGTTTACCACCTACGAGCCGCTATTTTTGACCAAACAACAGAAAAGGGACTTGCAGAAAACTCAGTGATTACTGCTGGAGACAACAGGATGAACTCCTCATCAGGGCAGGGAAGCTGCTCCTTGATGTAAAGCACACTTTAGTTTTACTTCCTGTTACTTGCCCTCAAATACAGAGCAGCAGACGATCTGCTACTGCCTCAACACGCTACTTTTATGCCTCATTATCTTTGCTCAGTCTGGTCTCGGATGTCTTACCTAAACCGTCCCTGCCTCAAAACCCCAGATTTCCATCAACAGCAAACACAAGTGCTGATTCCTACGTGGGAATCTTCCTGGACTGACTCCCAGATACACACACAGCCAACCCTAATAAGTGATGACCGTCCAGGGTCCCGCCTTAGGTCCCCCGATACTCACTGCTGCTGTCTCACTCGTGAGACACAGAGCTCCCTGTACCTAGGAGAGTCTTCCGAACACAAGAGATGTTTGATAAACTGGCATTTCTGGAGGTTTCTCCCCAAACACACAGGACACTTTCTATTGGTCATATTCACCTGAAAAGCTTTTCTAGAAACCTAACCACGCACAAAACAATCACAGGGAACCAGTGATACAGAACTCGCCTTTCCTTTGTCTTCATGTTCCCTGGCCGACTCGGCATCTGAAAGCCTGGACTCCCTCCACCATACGGCTACCACCTAACAACTGGTTCAACAAAGCCGAATTCCTTCCATTAGTACAGCAACCACACAGGGTGGACAGGACAGGTGTCACCCCCACTTTACAGAGCAACAACCAGAGAGGGGTTAAGCAATTTGCTCAAGCTGAGGCTGAAGCAAATCCAGGACCTCAAACTTCTTAACTGTAGTTCTGATTTCTCATGCTGGTTTGCTAAGAGTATTACCAGGGAAAATTTTACACTTTTAATTAATTAAAAATAGTAATATAAATTCAGATGGAAGGACATACTCTAAAACACTGAAATGATTTTCTCTGGGCAGTGGGATTATGGATAACTTGCTTTTTTCTGTGTTTTGTGTTTGTTTAATTTTTTTTTTTTTTAAGATTTTATTTATTGGGCACCTGGGTGGCTCAGTGGGTTAAAGCCTCTGCCTTCAGCTCAGGTCATGATCTCGGGGACCTGGGATCGAGTCCCGCATCGGGCTCTCTGCTCAGTGGGGAGCCTGCTTCCCCCTCTCTCTCGGCCTGCCTCTCTGCCTACTTGTGATCTCTCTCTCTGTCAAATAAATAAATAAAATCTTTTAAAAAAAAAAAGATTTTATTTATTTATTTGTCAGAGAGAGAGAGAGAGGGAGAGCGAGAGAGTACAGGCAGACATAATGGCAGGCAGAGGGAGAAGCAGGCTCTCCGCCAAGCAAGGAGCCCAATGTCGGACTCAATCCCAGGACGCTGCGATCATGACCTGAGTCGAAGGCAGCCGCCCAACCAACTGAGCCACCCAGGTGTCCCTGTATGTGTTTGTTTTGTACATTATGTGTTGAATCCACATATTACAAGACAACTAATATATATTATTAAAACATAAGGACCGGGGCGCCTGGTGGCTCAGTCGGTTAAGCATCTGCCTTCAGCTCAGGTTGTGATCCCGGGGTCCTAGGGTCAAGGCCCACATTGGGCTCCCTGCTGAGCGGGAAGCCTGCTTCTCCCTCTTCCACTCCCCCTGCTTGTGTTCCCTCTCTCTCTGTGTCTCTCTCTGTTAAATAAATAAATAAAATCTTAAAAAAAAAACAAAAGTAAAAATGAAACAAAATCTAGATTTGAGGGGCACCTGGGTGGCTCAGTCACTTAAGTGTCTGCCTTTGGCTCAGGTCATGGTCCCAGGGTTCTGGGATGGAGTCCCACATCAGTCTCCTTGCTCCTTGGGAAGCCTGCTTCTCCCTCTCCCTGATGCTCCCCATGCTTGTACTCTCTGTCAAATGAATAAATAAAATCTTCAAAAAAAATAAAGTAAGATCTAAGTTTGACTCCACAACTAGATTCTCAGTATAACAACCTAAATAAGCCATATATGCCTTACAACAGAAATCAGCAATATGGTTTCAAGATATACAGTTTTTTCTAGTCACCCATGTGTGAAAGAAACTTAATGATAATAGTTTTCTTTCACTTAGGCCATAAAAAAGAAAAAATTACCATGCCTATAAAGCTTATATATTCCATAGTCCAGAAAAGAAAAGTCTAATAGGATCCTTCCTGCCTTAAGTTATTAGAACATAATGTCTCCAGTAAGATATCATTCTTAGGAGTAAATCAGTTAAAGAGATAAGACAGGAGGTCAAAAGATTTGTTTACAAGATTTTAAGGAAAATATCCCTAATATTTCTTATCTTTCCTAAGGAGAGAGGGGGAGAAAATATGCCAAATATTTCAATGCACTACATGACTAAGATCTGTAGGATCTGAGAAAAAAAGATCTCTAAGATCTGTAGGATCTGAGGAAAAAATCTCATTATGGTTGCCATCCCTTTATACATCAAACCCAAGTTTCAGGTGATTTGTACATCCCAAACATCTGGATCTTCAGGCCTATAACTTCAGAGAAGATAGAGTAAATCAGGGACTCGGCAATTTTAAGTGTGAAAAACGGGCAGAGTTTAAACTGGGATCTAATCCAAGCTATATTTAGACGTAAGTAAGCAAAGGCAAATACAAATATCAAACTACTTGATTTGAGTCACAAGTATATTAGACCTTATGCTTATGTAAAACATTAGGGCAGGAAAACGTCTGTAGTCTCATTAGGATCCCTGAGAAGAGGTAGAAGAGAATACATTTCCCCAGAAAAAGAGATACCAAAGAGTTCCCAGTAGGGATTCTGTAATAGGACTCCTTCCTCTTTTCAAAGATTTCACAAAGAATAGTTTTAAGATTTTGTTGCTGAACCACTTAAGAAAGATAATTAAAAACCAGACCCACCCATTGAGTTAGTGCTAGTGGAATCTGTCCTGGAAATGCCAGATGGAGATTAAAAAAAAAAAAAAAAAAATCTCTTCACTAATGGTGGCCAAGATTCCTTGGCACTGGGTGCCAGGACCAGGATATTAACCCAGAATTCCTAGCCAAATCCAAGGTTGGTTAATTACTATCTGCCAACCTTAAAAAAAAAAAAAAAAAAAGCACCTTCTCTGTTCCCGACTGAAATCTAAAGAGGTCGCTCTTGAAATTCTTGTGTAGTACCATCAGTCAATCTGTTTTCCCTTAAAAGAGCATTGAAACTGAAATGCTGATTTAAAGCATATGGATTCTCTGAGTCCCCATCTACATGGGAAACATACACTACATATATTAAAAATATATAAGATGCTGTAATAGTTTAAAGCCTCCTTAAACAGTAATCTAAAAAATTCACATCCAGGGCAATACTGACAATGCTTTCCAATTAAGACTGAAGAGACTTACATGAAGGTTTATATTAAACAGAGATTTTTGAACCATGAAACTTTTAAGACTAAAAAGGAAGGCTTTGCTGCCAGGAGCACAATTCCAGGAAAAAGCTATATATGCAAATGTCAGTTACAAGGCCTCCCAGGGTTGAGCAAAGATCCTGCATACAAATAGCAAAGCATACACTCCATAGCAAGTCTGAACATCAAGTACCTTTTTTGGTACTAAGGTGCCATTGCCAACATATTCTGCACACTGCTTGAAATACCAGAAAGCAGGGTTCAATTTCTAGCTCTGTATTCACTAGCCGTGTGGCCTTTTAGGCAAGTTGGTAAAATTCTTTGAGCCCCATATGCTCCCACATGTTTAACTTCTTCTTCAACAAAATCAATAACGTTATCTGTATCTTTCACTATTTTAAAATATTTTAATAGATACATATTTTAAGGACTACAAACTATATGGCCTTAAATCATCCGTCCCCTCCCAAACTCCCACCTCAGGACCTTTGTACTTGGTGTTCCGTCTTCCTACTGTGCCCTTCCCTCAGGGATCTACATTCCCTCACTTCCTCTGGCTGTTAACTGAAGTCACATTCTCCTCAAGGTCTCCCTCTTGCCAGCCTATCGAAAATTTCAATTACTTTAACTCTTGTCCCCCAAACTACATTTTTCCCCTTCCCTGACTTATTTTTTCTCATGCCATGTAACACTGTACAACATACAATATTTTTAATTGAAATGGTTATTGTATTCCTCCCCTACTTGAAGGGGGCTCTAGGAGAACAAAGATCTCAGTTTTATTCATTGCTATACCATCAGCACCCAGAACAGCACCTGGCACAGAGCCATGCTCAATAAATATCTGTTGCGTGAATACCAAATGAGACTTAATACAGACCACAGATAGGTACCCCACAGCCCCACCTGCTGCCTTTGGGGAGAATATCACAACACTTCAAAAACACTGTAAAGAACTATCAGCTTGTCGGGACTGACCAACAACACTGTCCACTCTTAACATCTGAAAAAACACTGGACCTCACACCTCATTTGTACAAGAAAGAGAATTAAGAAGCTGATAATTGGGATAAAGTAGAAAGTTATATGGGGTTAAAAAGTCTCACTTTGGTTAATACTGAACAAAATTTCCTTTTAATGTTAATATTAAGCCATCTCGGGATGCCTGGGTGGCTCAGTCGGTTAAGCGTCTGCCTTCAGCTCAGGTCATGATCTCAGGGTCCTGGGATTGAGTCCCGCACTGGGCTCCCTGCTCAGTGGAGAGCCTGCTTCTCCCTCTCCCTCTGCTCTTCCCCCTGCTTGTATTCTCTCTCTGTGTCAAACACATAAATAAAATCTTTTTAAAAAATATTAAGCCATCTCCATGTAAATTTACTACCCTACCCTTTGCTTTTTTCTTTAGGTTTGACCTCTCTAAAGCCAATCTTAAAACATACTGACCTCATATTTGCAATTTTACCAAACACAGTATTCTGCAGAAACCTGCAGAGGGTGCTATAAAGTGAAATAAAAGGGGCGCCTAGCTGGCTTGGCTGCTGGAGCATGCAACTCTTCATCTCCGGGTTATGAGTTCGAGCCCCAACTGATGTAAAGATTGCTTAAAATTTTTTTTCTTTAACTTTTAAAAATCTTAAAGTGAAAGGTCCTTATCATATACATTCCCAGAATGAAATACACATATATTAAATGTGCGTGCGTGTGTTGTGCAGCCATATATGGCCAGAAATATATCTGTAAATAATAATCAGGAACACCGGGTGTGTTGAAGTGAAAAATTCAAAGATGCCTACCTTTGTATGGAGTACAAGAGGACCAATTCATTGCTTATTAATCATCGATTGGGCTTAGAAGCCCAACAGAGACAGTAATTTAAAAGCAAGGGTCAAACATTATTAAGTTCACATGTATTAATGTGTATGAGTGACATGCGATGCAAAAGACTCAATGTTAGACACTGGGTAAAAACAAAAATTTGAGGGTGCCTGGGTGGCTCACTGGGTTGAGCCTCTGCCTTCACTCAGGTCATGATCCCCGGGTCCTGGGATGGAGTCCCACATCGGGCTCTCTGCTCAGCGGGGGGCCCTCCCCCTCCTTCTGCCTGCTTCTCTCCCTACTTGTGACCTCTCTCTCTCTGTCAGGTGAATAAATAAAATCTTTTTTAAAAAATTTAATACAAGTAAGAAGGGCACCAAATTTGAAACTCCTAAACAAGAGAAACCAGATCGGCTTAGCCATTCTTGAAAAGGTAGGGAAGGGCACGATCTTTATCTTCAGACAATACGTACAAGAGATCCCACCCAGTTTCAATTTTATTCTTACTCCTGTGAACGAGGAGGCCTAAGATGTACTCTTTCTGTGAATGTCAAAACCCCAGCACCAGCCTTGTTTTAGCAATCGTCTACTTCCTTTGGTATAATAAAGCCGAGCCTTGCTCCTTGCCAGGAATTCACTATACTAATCTCACAACTAAGCACCTGGAGTCAATACCTGAGCTCAAATCCTGACACCACCACTTATTAGGTCTATGACCCTGGGCAAGGTACTTGACCTTTCCATGCCTCCTGTGTAAAACGGGGATAATGACAGCACCCTCCTTGGGTGAAGCTGATTAATGAGATAAGACATAAAAGACTTGCCCAAAGCCTGACCAAAGGAAGCCCTCACTAAAGGTTAATTGTTATTATTTCCAGAGGAAAAAACTGCCCCAAGGCTGAGGAGTAACATAACAGGATCCTTGTAAAAGGTTATCATTAAACCCCAAAGCCAAACCCATTTGTTCTCCTGATTTGTGGATACCACAGGTTATAGTAATAATAATAAAACAGTAACACCAACCAGAATCATAACCCAACAGCAGCAACACACATTACTGAGCTCTTACTGGCCAGGCACTGTCCTAACCTAAAACAGGAAGAAGGCAAGGTCGCTTAAAAAAAAAAAAAAATCCAATTTTCTCTACCCTCCTTTTAAAATACGGTAACTGGTGACCAAGTTTTGCTAAAAACAGGTATGTAGAAGATTACAGACTTGATGTGGAATTTCTTCATACCAAAGAGGTGGGGCTGTGAAGGGAGGAGGGGGTGGTGCTCGGTTCCTGCCAGATGGGAAAGCCACACGAAGTGGAGAAACAGCCGAGTTCAGGGTTTATCCCCAAATCAAAATCAGATTTTTGAACCACGGGACCTCCAAATTAGGGGAATCAGAAGGCTCTGCTTTTAAAATAACCTCTAAACAAGTGTCATCTGTCCTCCGAGCCAATCCCCTGCCGAGGGGAGAAGGCTCGGGTTACGGGGCAGTGGTGTTATTTCAGAAATCCTTGTCACCTCTTGTCATCCACCCTCTCCGAGAATCACAGTCCCACCTTGGGGGAGAGGGACAAAAGCCACGGCCAGGCCGGCCGGAGGCCAGCGGGGCCAGCCCGCCGGCCGGCGCACGCACGGAGGCCAGGGCCAGGGTGCCCTCCATTCCGGCTCGCGGGCACCGGGTGGCAGGGCCCGAGGAACGCTCCCGAGACCCAGCGGCAGCGCCCGGGGGCAACAGGTCCCGCCGGGGCTCGGTCTCTGCTGGGTGCCGGCCGCCCCCAAGCCCCCCAGGGCCGAGAGGAGGGGAGCGGGGAGCCCGGGAGGGAGCGGCGCCTGGGGCGGCGCAGGGGCAAGGAGTCCAAGCTCCATCTTGAGGCGGACGGAGGAAGGGAAGGCCGGGCTCGGCGCTGACAGGGCCGGCCACTTTTCCGGCTCCGCGGTGGGGCACCCCAGGGACCCCCGGCCTCCAGGGCCACCCGCTCGGGACCCCCGGGGTCCCCTCGGAAGCGCCCCACTCGAGGCACTAGGGGGCCCTCCCGGACGCCGGGCTCGGCCCCCAACCCCCGGCCCCGAGCCCGGCGGACGGGAGCGGGCCCGGCCGGGAGCAAGGGGAAGGGGAGGAGGGCACCAGGGAAGGGGAGAGGGCCCGCGCCGCGCCCCGCTCACCGCCGCCTCGGTCGCCGCCAGTCGCCGCCACCTGCCCCACTGCAGCAGCAGCAGCAGCAGCCGCGCGGCCGCCGCCTCCCGCCTCCCGCCTCCCGGCTCGTCGGCTCGGGGCGGGGGAGAGCGTGACGCGCCGCCGCCGCCGCCGCCGCCGCCGCCGCCGCCGCCGCCGCGGGGCCGGGCGGGCGCGCGCCGCCAGGAGAAGACGCCGCGGCGGCTCCTCCCCGCGCGCTCGGCCTCCGCGCCCGCCCCCGGCCTGGCCGCCCGGCGCCTGAGCCCCGCGCCCCGAGCTCCGCGCCCACCCCCGGCCGCGGCCCGATCCCGGCACCGCCGCCTCTTTGTCTGCACCGGCCGCTGCCTGGGAGCGGCGCTCTAGCCGCCCGGCGCGCCCGCCGTCCAGCCCTCAGATCCCACTGAGGACCGGGATGGGAGGGAGGTGTGGGGGAAGCCCCCAGCGGCCCGGACCGAGGGGCTTCTCGTTTCGGTTAGTGGCGCATTTTCTGAAAGTGTTCCCAGAATTGGCGGGTCACACCCGAGAGCTCCATTCAATGTCCTGACCACAGCCTGCTAGCGTGGGGCTGATTGACTTTTTCTTTCTCTTTTTCCTTTTTTTTTTTTTTTTTCCTTTTTTCTTTTTGACCAGACCCAGGGTGAGAAATCCTTGGATACCAGCTAGGAGGAGCTGCCCACAGCATGTTAAGTTTAAGGAGCGTCGTCTCTACCCTCCACTCCCTCCGGGGAAAGACCCCCGGCGCGGAATCCCTGGGAAAACCTGGAAGGAGCCGCCTACAGCGAGTGAAGCTTGAGAAGGACCGTCTCTGTCTGCAGTCTCCTCTCCTCCGGGGAACGACCGGGGCTTTAAAATCCCTTGAAATAAGCCCAGCACTTGCTCCATTAGTTTGAGAAAAGCGTCTTTTATTCGCCCCTGCCGCTTTGGACGAAAGCCCTGGTTAATGCCCCGTCCTCCCTCCCTCCCCGCAGGGATCTCCCTTAAAAGCTTTTGAAAGGGACTGGAGAGGAGGCAGCCACAGCCTGCTCGGGGCTGCTGCCGCACAGGGCGGCCAGCATTTCACTCTCACCGACCATGGCAACCCCTGGAGCTTTGCAGCTCCTGGGAGGAATTTGCAGCTGTCAGGGAAGCCCGGCGTTTTGCAGCGACTCCGAGGTGGATAAGGGGCCCCAGGGCTTCCTCCTCCTGCGGGGTAGCAGGGAATAATCGGGAGGGCGACCCCTTTGCTGACCTTTATTCAAAGCACTGTGCTGCTGGACCAACAGGCTCGCACAGAGTATATATACAGGCAGGGAGCTACGTTGGAAATGCTCGAAGTTCGGACAAAGTAAATTTATCTGCTGGCCCCTCCCCTCGATTCAAGTTTTAAATCACAAAAATTACATTTCTTAATTCAGCACTGCCCTGGTTTTCAAGCTGCGAGGTCAATGTGGTGGGGGCACCCCTGAAATCCAGAATCCATATTCCTAATCTGAAAGAGTCACCTCATCCCCTCGTCTGAACACTTCAGCTCTAAGAAGCAACCTATATAATCATAGATGCCATAAAATGAGGTCACTGCAAATGGTGGGATACTCCTGTAAATGCTTCTGTTTTTATCTTTTCTCCCCTACTCATTCTGCTGAGCCTGTCTTTATTTTTAAATGCTGGTGTTTTGTTCATTATAGATTCTTTTGCATTTATTTCTATTTTTTTTTAATATTGTGTCAAAACATTCTGTCTCTAAACTACTGAGTTTTTAGTACCCCCTTTAAATTTAGTGACCAAGGCCTGGTCCCAGCCCTCCTAGCAGAACACTGACTCTGGTCAGTCCCCCAGAGTGGCCAATATTAAGACTAAAGAACATGCTCGGTCCTACCTCAAAATAAGCTCTCACATTCCATTTTTAGATTTAGCCACTGATCGTTTTAAAATGCATGTCTTCTGTAAAAGTATTAGAACAGCTCAGTTGACAAGACTTTGGAAGATGGAGGAAGGTAGCAGAAGTAGAAAACCAGGAAGGGTCTCCCAAATCTTCATTTTACAAAGTGAGGAAGTTAGTATATATCTGTGGTTTTCTTGTTTGTTTTCTGGAATGAAAAAATAAAGGTTTAATCATATCACTGATGTAACCAGTAGGCATAACTACAAATAGTGGTAGAACTGTGTCGAGGGAGAGAGGGTAGTAGTGCTTCAATCATAACAGACTGTCAGTAGAGGATGTCCACAAACGATAAATAAGTAGCAATAGAAGTCTATTCTTTTTCCTTTTTAAGATTTTATTTATTTATTTGACAGAGACAGAGATAGTGAGAGAGGGGATACTAGCAGGGGGAGGGGGAGAGGGAGAAGTAGGCTTCCTGCTGAGCAGAGAGCCCCATGCAAGGTCTGATCCCAGGACCCTGGGATCACCACCCTAGCAGAAGGCAGACGTTCAATGGTGGAGCCACCCGGACGCCCTGTAAGTGTATTCTTAGACATACAGAAGTTACTACCAGAAGAGCAAGAAGCAGGAAAATAGCGGTCTCGGGGCGCCTGGCTGGCTCAGTCTGTAGAACATGAGACTCCTGGACTCAAGGGTTTGGGCCCCATGTTAAGTGTAGAGATTATTTAAAAATAAAATCTATTTAAAAAAATAAATCTATTTAAAAAATATGTAGTCATCTCTGGGGAAGATGGGGTGAGGAAGGTGGACAGAACAATGTTGCTTTTCACTATAAACCCTGATATACTTTATTTTTTAAAACCATGTGCATGCATTACTTTGCTTCCCCTCCCCCCAAAAAAGTATTTAAGATCTTCAAATAAAATGAGTAAAGAAGGGGCGTTTGGGTGGCTCAGTGGGTTAAGCCTCGGCCTTCAGCTCAGGTCGTGGTCCCAAGGTCCTAGGATCGAGCCCCACATTTGGCTCTTGGCTCAGCAGGGAGCCTGCTTCCCCCCCTTCTCTCTCTGCCTGCCTCTCTGCCTACTTGTGATCTCTGTCTATCAAATAAATAAATAAAATCTTAAAAAAAATAACATCTTTAAAAAAACAAAAACTAAAGAATGCTGATGGTAGGGTTTCATGAAATTTTTCAAAAAGCAAAATGATGAGAGAATGACAAGCTAAATTTAGATTCCTACCATCACTTCTCAAAGGGAACAATCTTGTGACAACAAAAGCCATATTGTACACACTGAGTTAACAAAGAACAATATCAACAGGCCACCACACATCATGATGTAAACTGTATTTTAGGTCTTCTAAATAGACTGGTGCTTTGAGTGCTTGTAGTTTCATGAAGAGGGGATTGAACAAGATGACTTATCAAGTTCCTACCGCAAACATTTTTAAGATTCTGTGACTTTTCTCCAGTAAAGCAAAAACATTGGTGAAATCAGCGGTTGACTCAGCCGCTCAAACCTAATTCAACAAATATTTGTTGAGTGCATGAAAAGCTGATCCTATCTTCAGCAAAAAAAATCAAGCAGACTCAACCAAATACATGTACACACATGTTCACAGCAGGACAATTCATAATAGCCAAAAGGTAGAAACAGCCAAATGTCCATCGGCAGATGAATAGGTAAAACAAAAAGTGTGGAATATAAATACAGTGAGATAGTACCAATCAAAGGAAAAAAAATGAAGTAGTGACCCATGCTACAAGCCGAATCAACCTCAAAAACGTGGTGCTGAGTGAAAGAAGCAAGACACAAAAGACCATATATTGTGTCTCCATTTATATGAAATATCCAGGGGCTCCTGGGTGGCTCAGTCGGTTGGGCTTCTGCCTTTGGCTCAGGTCATGATCCCAGGGTCCTGGGATCGAGTCCTGCATTGGGCTCCCTGTTCAGTGGGGGGAGCCTGCTTCTCCCTCTCCCTCTGCCTGCTGCCCCTCTTCTTGTGCTCGTTCTCCCTCTGTCAAATAAATAAATAAAATCTTGAAAAAAAGAAAAAGAAATATCCAGAATAAGTTAATACATGGAGACAGAAAGTAAATGGTGTTTGTCAGAGGCTGGGGGCGCTGGGTAGTAGGTGGGAGCAACAGCTTAATGGGTGCAGGGTCTCCTTTTGGAGTGATTCAAGTGTTTGGAACCAGACAGCGGTGGTGGTCGCACAACATTGTGAATGTACTAAATGCTACCAAGTTGCGTGCTTTAAAATGGCTGATTTGGGGGGCACCTGGATGGATCAATTGGTCAAGTGTCTGAATTTGGCTCAGGTCATGATCTCAGGGTCCTGGGATCAAGCCGGACAAGCTCAATGAGGAGTCTCCTTATCCCTCTCCCTCTGTCCCTTCCCCAGCTCCTGCTCTGTCTCTCTCTCTCTCTCTCAAATAGATAAATAAAATCTTTTAAAAATGGTTGATTTCATGCTATTTGAATATTATTTCAATAAAAATTTAAATAAATATTAAAATAAATGAGTATATGTAAATAAATATAAATAAATGAGATATAAATAAGTATATCAATATAAGTAAATAAATAAACAGCTAGATAGATAGATAGAAGTAGTAAATGGTCCCCTCCAGGGCGCCTGGGTGGCTCAGTGGGTTAAAGCCTCTGCCTTCGGCTCAGGTCATGATCCCAGGGTCCTGGGATTGAGCCCCGTATTGGGCTCTCTGCTCAGTGGGGAGCCTGCTTCCTCCTCTCTCTGTGCCTGCCATTTGGCCTATTTGTGATCTCTCTGTCAAATAAATAAATTAAATCCTTAAAATAAATAAATAAATAAATGTTCCCCCCTGCAAAAAAAGTCGAGCAGAGAATGGATGATAACCAGGTAGGTAGGAGATTTTGGAAAAGAGATGTTATTTTATATATTTTTTAAGATTTTAAGTCCCTTCTATACCCAACATGGGGCTCAAAGTCACAGCCCCAAGATCAAGGGTCACAGGCTTTACTGACTGAGCCAGCCAGGCCTTCCTAACTCTAATATTCTATTCTTTTACAGACCCAGCTTTTTCTTAGGTGTTCAACCTGACAAGGGGGAGGACCACAACTGTACTGGGTCTGAAGTCTCACTGAACAAAAAATACCAAAAATGGAATCTGGACTATAAATCTAAGGGAAGGTGCACAGGGACTTGTCAGCCCCTGGCAGGGCTCGGAGAAAATGGCTCACTCTCATTCAGACACCTTCTAAAAGGAAAGGCCCACAAAATTGGCACATCTTCTTCTTTTTTTTTTTTTTAAGATTTTATTTTTATTTATTTATTTGTCAGAGAAAGAGCAAGTACAAGCAGGGGGAGCAGCAGGTGCCCTGATGAGCAAGGAGTCGGATGTAAGACTTGATCCCAGGACCCTGGGATCATGGTCTGAGCTGAAAGCAGACGCTTAACCCATTGAGCCACCCAGGTGCCCCAAAATAGGCAAATCTAATACTATCCTTAATCCTACGACCTGGAGACACCAGCTAGTCTCTGTGATTTCAACTAAAAAATGTTAATACCAGATTAACTATTTTACTTAACTCTGTCATACTAACTTCACTGACTGCATGCCTCACAGGTTGAGCAAGGATATGTGTGTGTGTGTTTCTGGGTGTGGGTTTAGTACTTGTAAACAGGTCAGTTGGATATACTTGGGATACTCTTAATGGTGGTCAATGAGACCGGTATCAGGATTTCCTGGGTAAAAGAGTTTAAACAATAAAAAGAAAGAGACAAAACAGGGGTGCCTGGGTGGCTCAGTGGGTTAAGCATCCGCTTTCAGCTCAGGTCATGATCCCAGGGTCCCAGGATCGAGCCCCAAGTCGGGCTCTCTGCTCAGCAGGGAGCCTGCTTCCTCCTCCTCTCTGCCCACTTGTGATCTATGTCAAATTAACAAATAAAAAACCAAAAAAAAAAAAAAAAGGAAGAGGCAAAACAGTGTGCAACACGCCATTTTTTTTTTAAATAAGGGAGAGAGGTCTAGATAACTGTTTAATGGAAGTATTTATAGAAAGCAAAATATTAATATGCTTTTCTTGCCTTGTCTTTCATCATAGCTGATCCTGACCCAGGACGGTGCAAGTCACCCGCTTGCAGTGCCTGTGAGGTGGGAGTGAGAGAGAAGTCGGGTTGTTAGCCAAGAAGAGGAGAGAAAAAGAAGAAATTAATATTCAGGTTTTGACATTCAAAATCAGATCTTTTTTTTTTTAAGATTTTATTTATTCATTTGATGGGGGGGCGGGGGACAGCACAAGCAGAGGGAGCAGCAGAGGGAGAGCCCGACGTAGGGCTTGATTCCAGGACCCCGGGATCATGACCTGAGTTGAAGGCAGACACTTAATGGACTGAGTCATCCAGGCGCCCCCCAAAATAGGATTTTTTTTTTTTTTAAAGAATTGGCTGTTAGAGTTCACTGCTTTTTTTTTTTAAAGGTTTTATTTATTTATCTGACAGAGAGATAGACCAAAAGTAGGCAGAGGGGCAGGCAGAGGGAGAGGGAGAAGCAGGCTCCCCGCTGAGCAGAGAGCCCGATGGGGGGCTCGATCCCAGGACCCTGAGATCATGACCTGAATGGAAGGCAGTTGCTCAACCCACTGAGCCACCCAGGCACCCCCCAAAATAGGATCTTTTCAACAGCTTTATTGACATGTAATTCACTTACCTTACAATTCACCCATTTTAAAGTATATGGTTCAGGGTGCCTGGGGGGGTTCAGTCAGTCACGACCATTAGATGGAGCCCCGCGTTGGTCTTCGTGCTCAGCAGGGAGACTGCTTGAGATTCTCTCTCTCCCTCTGTCCCTCCCCACCTCCCCTTTTCTCCCTCTCTAAAAAAAAAAAAAAAAAGTATATAATTTAATGGGTTCTAGTATATTACATTATTAACATTTTTAATGTGGTTAAAAAATATATAACATAGAATTTCCCAGTTTAACCATTTTTAAGTGTACACTCAGGGACATCAGTTGCAGTCACAGTGTTCTCTAACACAAAACAGAACTTTGCAGAGGGAAAGAATGGCTTCCAGCATTGTCAAGTGAGAAAGGATTATTCAAAACCCTTTACCTCTCATTGGTCATACCAAGAGCCTGGAAGACCTTCAAGTTTCCGCTGTGATGTGCGGAAGAAGCTCCTGTCTCGCATTAAGGCTTAGCTAGGAGGCTGGAGATGTGAAGAAAGGGGTGGGACACGGAAGGAATCAGAGAATGGCATCCTTCCAGGCCTGGGAGCTGATGAGGAAGAATGAAGAAGAGAGTCGGGGGAGGAGGGCAGATGCACAGGTTGAGATCTGGGGCAAGGAAGAGGGGTGGCTCCCAGAACAGGAGACTTTGTCCCCAGTTCCCATGTAAGAGTCTGGAAGAAAGCCCGCGGGCAGGCTTTCTGGAAGAAAGCCCTCCAAGAACTCAGCTGTGGTGGACATTGCTGATTGCCTCCCCCAAGATTCCCTCCCCCTTTCTTAGTTAACAAGCCCCAATTATACTGGACATGGCAACGTGCCCAACGCTTTATGCTCACTTACTCAGACTTTCCCTAGGAAAGTCAGCTGGAGGCCCTTCTGGGAAAGCCTTTCCTTCCCTGATCAGTGGAGACAAACACAGATGTGCCATCTGGAGCCAAAGCAGCTCTGTTGTTACCCTGAGGTAATTAATGAACATGAAGACAAAAACCAGCAGGCCAAGGAGGCAGAATAGAACGATGGAAAGAACACAATTCCTCCCCGAAGAAGAGACCTATTCATCTGGGGCATATATTTGAGAAGAACCAAAACAGAATACTTAGAACAATAAAATAAATATTTGGGGCGCCTGGGTGGCTCAGTTCGTTAAAGCCTTTGCCTTTGGCTCGGGTTGTGGTCTCAGGGTCCTGGGACTGGGCCCTGCGTCGGGCTCCCTGCTCTGCGGGGAGCCTGCTTCCTCCTCTCTCTCTCTGCCTGCCTTTCTGCCTACTTGTGATCTCTGTCTGTCAAATAAATAAATAAATAAAATATTTTAAAAAATAAAATAAAATAAATATTTGAGGGTTCACAGCCTGGTTGCAAAGAAATGCTTTAAAGAAACTAAAAATGGGGGGCGCCTGGGTTGGCTCAGTGGGTTGGGCCTCTGCCCTCAGCTCTGGTCGTGGTGTCAGGGTCCTGGGATTGAGCCCTGCATCGGGCTCTCTGCTCGGCGGGGAGCCTGCTTCCCCCTCTCTCTCTATGCCTGCCTCTCTGCATGCTTGTGATCTCTGTCTGTCAAATGAATAAATGAAATATTAAAAAAAAGAAGAAACTAAAAATGGCTACTGAGGATTTTTATTGCTTTTCTGTATGTTATGTGTAAGTGTATTTTACTCTAAATATTTCAGCAAATGTACATCACTTGTTAATGCTTTGTCAATTTGAAATTGCTTTGGGGAGATGCCACATAGTTCTGAGTCCTGTGCCAAGGTGGACATGGGTTCGGGGGAGACCAAAAGCTGCTTACAGGAGTTTTCTCGCTCTGTGGAGAGTCCTCAAATGAACCTTGCATTTTGTAATGTGAATAATCCACATATAATACAAGTACGTGTAGCATTTTCATATACAAATCATCTCATGTTCTGGACTTTACTAGATAAGGTAGGTTATCTTTTTTTTTAAGATTTATTTATTTTAATTTTTTAAAAAAAGGTTTATTTATTTATTTATCTGACAGACAGAGATCACAAGTAGGCAGAGAGGCAGGCAGAGAGAGAGGAGGAAGCAGGCTCCCCACTGAGCAGAGAGCCCGATGCGGGGCTCGATCCCAGGACCCTGGGATCATGACCCGAGCCGAAGGCAGAGGCTTTAACCCACTGCGCCACCCAGGCGCCCCAAGATTATTTATTTTAAAGAGAGAGCAAGCAGGGGAAGGACCGAGAGGAAGAGGGAGAGAAGCAGACTCCCCAGTGAGTGGGGAGCCTGACGACACAGAGCTCAATCCCTGGACCCTGAGATCATGACCTGAGCCAAAATCAAGAGTCAGATGCCCAACCAACTGAACCACCCAGGCGCCCCTGTCATATTCTTTCTTGTTTAACCTTCTGCAAACCTGGGTAGGTCTCAAATTGAACATTAATGCCAAACATATGAATTATGCACTTTCCCCCCAGTATCTTCAATCTATTTGTCTCTACTGACTCCTCATTAACATGTAAATATATTCAAACTCCTTTATCTTGAAAACAAAATAAAACAGAACAAAACCCTCCATCAACACATCTTCACTTTTCCAGCCAAGCTCTTGAACAAGCTCTCTGTGCCTGATGCCGCTGTTTCCCCATTGCAATCCGGCCACGTGGCTTACCCGAAGTGGTCACTGCCAATATCATCAACGAACACTGGGTCATTTAATGAACTTAGTGACATGGCTATTACTGATGACTCTGGCAATAGGAGTTTCAGCTGAGCAGTGGAGACAAGAATTTCACCTACTTGACCTTTTAGCAGCATTTTCGCTGTTGGCTATTCTCTCTTTGGTATATTGCAAAAAGTGGCTATAATTATGGATGCCAAAATCCATGAGAAGAGCTACCTAGAGAACCTGTAACTGATTGTCGTTGGGATTTGTCAGGGAGCCCAACTGAGACCAGAAGAAGCACCCATCTAAGCACAGTCTAAATTTCCAATTTATAGAATTACGAGCTACATAAATGGTTGTGCTTTTAATGCACTGTCTTGGGGTGGGTTGCTACTCAGCAATTGCTAACTGATACATCCTCTTTCCATATCCCTTTCTCATCCTTCGTCTTCTATGGCATCATACCCTTCTTGTTTTCTCCTTCTTCTCAGGCTAGTCCTTCTCAATTTCTTTTTCAGGACTCTCTCTAACTACCCCTTAACACTGATGTACCTCCGGGATCTATTCTAGCTCCCTCTTATCTTCCCACCCATCATTTTTTTCTTTGTGTTATCTCACCAATTTACTTGTTTTCAATGACTATCCATGTCCGAATAATCCCCAAATCCACACTCCAGCCCATAATTCTTGAATTTCAAATTAGTACATACAAATGGATGTTGGATACCGTCCCTTCAATTTATTCAATAAATACTTCCTGATTATGTCATAGGTATAAATTGCACATATTCAATACTGAACTCTAATTCCTCCCCTAGGCTGTTTAATTCATTAATTCCTATCCACATGCAAGTAGGTCCAATTCCTGCATTAGTCACTAAATTTTGTCAATTCTATCATATTTGTGGTTAATCCATCTATCCTTCCTGCCATTCTGGGCTAGACCACCATCATTATGGGACAATTGCAATGCAAAAAGTTATGTCCTTCCTTCTGGATAACAGCAACATGTGATTGTTGGTCTTGACTCACATTATTGACTTTCAATCTCTTATCTGTCTTGTTATCAGAACGACCTTTTTTATAAGGCAAAGTTGATACAACTCTCCTACTCAAAACTCTTCCATGGGACAACCAACCTTTATGTGGGTCTGAATATATTACAATGTAAGGACACAGCACCATCTTTTAAGTATTCCCCCCACAATAATTGAACCTGAAAGTAATCACGCCTTTCAGGCTACCTTTTGGTTTATGAGAAATGTAGGGGATAGGGGAAAAGTTAAATAATAAATTCAGAAGGCAGAACAGGCCCAGTTTTCTTAGCTAGTCAATGGCGTTTTTTTTAAAGATTTATTTATTTTGAGGGATGCCTGGGTGGCTCAGTGGGTTAAAGCCTCTGCCTTCGGCTCAGGTCATGATCCCAGGGTCCTGGGATCGAGCCCCACATCAGGCTCTCTGCTCATCAGGGAGCCTGCTTCCTCCTCTCTTTTGGCCTGCCTCTGCCTACTTGTGATCTCTGTCTGTCAAATAAATAAATAAAATCTTAAAAAAAAAAAAAGATTTATTTATTTTGAGAGAGAGAGAGAGCACGCAGTGAGGAGAGGCAGAGGGAGAAGGAGAGAATCCCAAGCAGACTCCCCACTGAGCACAGAGGCCCATGCAGTGCTTGAACCCACAACCCTGAGATCATGACCTGAGCCAAAACCAAGGGTCAGACATGTAACCGACTGAGCCACCCAGGCTCCCCTATTCAATGGTATTTTGAAAAGGAGGCGGTTAAACACTAAATAACTATAAAATATTGTTGAAAGAAATTAAAGACTAGAGGCACCTGGCTGGCTCAGTGGGTACAGTGTGAGACTCTTATCTTTGGGGTGGTGAGTTCAAGCCCTCTGTTGGGGGTAGAGATTACTTAAATAAATAAAACTAAAAAAAAAAAAAAGAAATTAAAGACTAAATAAATGAAAAGTCCCACATTCATGCATTGGAGGACTTAGTGTTGTTAAGATGGCAAATCTCCTCAAAGCTCCCCAGATTTAACACAATTCTTATTAAAACCCCAACCAGACTTTTTCAGAAGTGAAAAAGCTCATCCTAAAATTCATATGGAATTGCAAGAGACTCTGAACAGCCAAAAACAATCTTAAAAAAGAAACAAGAACAAAATTGGAACATTCACACTTCCCAAATTCAAAACCTACTATAAAACTACAGTAAACAAGGCAGGTTAGTATCGGCACAAGGACAAACATATAGGGATGCCTGGGTGGCTCAGTCAGTTAAGCGTCTGCCTTTGGCTGGGGTCATAATCCCGGGGTCCTAGGATCGAGTCCCACATCGGGCTCCCTGCTGAGCAGGGAACCTGCTTCTCCCTTTGCCTGCCTCTCTGCCTCCTGCTCCCCCTGCTTCTGCTTGTGCTCTCTCTCTCTCTGACAAATAAATAAATAAAATATTAAAAAAAAAAAAAAAGACAGACATAGACCAATGGAATAGAAGTGAGAGTCCAGGAAAAAAACTTTCTTTTGAGGATAAATTGATTTTTTTTAAAGATTTTATTTATTTATTTGACAGAGAGAGAGATCTCAAGTAGGCAGAGAGAGAGGGGATCATGGGATCCCCTGGGATCACGATCCGAGCTGAAGGCAGAGGCTTAACTCATTGAGCCAGGTACCCCATGATCAATTGATTTTTGACAGGGTGATCTTTTGCAAAACCATTCAATGGGGGAAGGAATCATCTTTTCAACAAATAGTGCTGGGATAAAAGGATATCTACTTGCAAAAGAATAAGGTTAGACCTCTACTTAATGCCATATACAAATTAAAATGGGTCAATGATGGGGCGCCTGGGTGGCTCAGTGGGTTAAGTCTCTGCCTTCGGCTCAGGTCATGATCTCAGGGTCCTGGGATCAAGCCCCGCATTGGGCTCTCTGCTCAGTGGGGAGCCTGCTTCCCCCTCTCTCTCTGCATGCCTCTCTGCCTACTTGTGATCTCTCTCTCTGTGTCAAATAAATAAATAAAATCTTTAAAAAAATCACAATGAGATAGTACTTCACACCCACTAAATAACTAAATATAAACAAGACAGGCAGTAACAAGTGTTGGCAAGCATGTGAAGATAATCAGAACTCTCACAAAGTGCTGGTAAGAATGGAAAATGGTGCGGCTACTCTGGAAAATCATTTGACAAGTCCTCAAAATGTTCAACATAGAATTCCCACATGAGCCAGCAACTCCACTCGCAACGTAAGATGACAACCTATGTCCACACAAAAACTTGTATACCAATGTTCATGTGTTCATAACAACATTATCAGATCCAAGAAGTGGAAGCAACCCAGATGTCCATCAACTGAAAACTGGATTAACAACACAAGGTAAATCCATGCAATGGAATATCGTTTGGCCATAAAAGGAATAAAGTACCTGCTAAAACAAGGATGAATTTTGGGGCACCTGAGTGGCTCAGTGGGTTAAGCCTCTGCCTTCAGCTCAGGTCATGATCTCAGGGTCCTGGGATCCAGCCCTTCATTGGGCTCCCTGCTCAGCAGGGAGCCTGCTTCCCCCTCTCTCTCTGCCTGCCTCTCTGCCTGCTTGTGATCTCTCTCTCTGCCAGATAAATAAATAAAATCTTTAAAAAATAAAAATAAAATAAAACAAGGATGAATTTTGAAAACATGATGCTGACTGAAAGAAGCCACATACGGAAGACCACACTCTGTATGAGTCCATTTATATGAAATGGCATAATAAATAAATAAGCATTTACCAATAGAGATACAAAGTTGACCCATGTTTGCCAGCGCTGGGGATGGGGAGAAGAAATCAGAAGTAACAGTTAACGGATACAGGGTTTCTTTTTGGCTTGATGAAAATGTCCCAAAATTGACTGTGGTGATGGTTTCACTACTCTGTGAATATTCTAAGACCACTGAATTATAAATTTTGAAATGGTGAATTTAATTTATATGAGTTATATCTCAAATCTGTCATTAAAATTTTGCACAGAGCCACAGCACACATAAATGAGTACATGTATAACTAGAGAAATCTGAGAAAGTTTCTGGATTGTACCAATGTCTGTTTCTTTCCTTGATATTATGCTGTGGTTGTAGAAGATGCGAACTCAGGGGAAACCGGGGGGAGGGGTTCATGGGACTTTCCTGTACATTCATCTGCAACCTCCACGAATTGATATTTCAAAACAGAAAGTTAAAAGAAACGAAAATCATTCTGCGGGGGAGGGGTGAGTTGTTCTTGATCAAAAGAGAATAAAGGGATGTAATAACCAAGGGTATGAACTTTGATTAGATTCCTGATTTTCTTGGGGACCCAGATGCTATTGTGGTTATCTAGGGGGAGTGTCCTCATTCCAAGAAAATGGACACTGAAGTATATAGGGATGAAGTATCGTGATGTCTACAATATATTTATTCATTTAATAAGATTTATTTACTTGAGAGAGAGAGAATGAGAGTGCAGGGGGAGGGGTGGAGGGAGAGAATCTCAAGCAGATTCTCTGCTGAGCGCAGAGCCTGATGGGGGACTTGATCTCAAGACCCTGAGATCATGACCTGAGCTGAAATCAAGAGTCAGACACTCAACCGACTGGGCCACCCAGGCGCCCCTACAATTTATTTATTTTTTTAAGTAAACTCTCCCCCCGTTGTGGGGCTCGAACTCACGACCCCGAGATCAAGAGCTGCACGCGCTCCTGACTGAGCCAGCCAAGCGCCCCCATGATGTTTACAGTTTAATTTCAAATGATTCAGCAATGCACACACACAGATAAAACTAAGCGGCACAATATTAACAATTGTTGAATCTAAGTGATAGCTTATAGTAGGTGGGAATTCATTGTATTATATCTTCAATTTCTAGCACGCTGGAAAACTCACTATATATTTATCACTAATCCCTTCTTAAATCGTACCAAAATGGTAGTGAGGAGATGAAAACCAACAAGGATAAAGAGAACAGGAGAGGGGCCCACAGCACATTTTTTTGTTCCCTTCCCAGGGGCATAAATCTGGCGGTTGGAAGGCGGGGAGAACATCGCCTTTATCAGAGAGAGTAAGACTTAAGATAACTTCAGAGGGGACACTGATAAGGGCCAGGACCCTGGGAAAGCACATCACTGGAGACACCGGGCACCGCAAAGGATGGGAATGAATTATGGCCTGGCCTTATGTCACCGGACGCTTGTGGACACCCTTGGACTTCCCACATTCTTGCTTCCTCGGGGATCTTTTTTAGCCATGCTTGCGTCTTTTCCTTCCTCAAGGTTCTAAGTCCCAAGAGGGTCATCCGATTGGCTCAGCCTCGGTCACAGGGCTGTGCCCCAGATACTGGGGACCCCCGAGAGGGCACAGCACTGCCTCTTTGGTTCTGTATCGGGAGAAGGGGCTGATAACCTACCTTAAGATTCCCCAAATTAGAATGGTGTTTGGATTCTAGACAGCAAAAAAGGATACATGTCTGCCTTGTTTAAGATTTTTTTGTTGTTTGTTGTTTAAGATTTATTTATTTGAGAGAGAGAGCACGAGCAAGGTTGGGGCGGGGGAGGCTGAGGGAGAAGCAGCCTCCCCACAGAGCAGGGAGCCCGATGTGGGGCTCGATCCCAGGACCCTGAGATCATGACCTGAGCTGAAGACAGACGCTTAACGACTGAGCCACCCAGGCGCCCCTCCACCACCCTGTCTAAGAACAAAGCATTTCAGTTCAAAGCAGTCATAAGGACAACTACTGTGTTTGAATAAATATCTCTCCATCGAAAGGGTTAGAGTATTTTGTTGACCTCCCCCAAATGTTAAGGATGACAATTGCATGTTGGAGATTTTAATGTTGTTACCTTCTAGAAGACATTCCGTAATCTGAGTTTAATGAGTTTTTTTTCTCATTTCTTAAATTATTATTATTCTGTCAAAAATCATAAACTGGGAGACCTCTGCGTGGTGCATTTGGGTAAGCGTCCAACTCTTGGTTTCGACCTGGGTCATGATCCCAGGGTGGTGAGATCAAGCCCTACGTCGGACTCCAAGCCCAGCAGCGAGTCTGGTGGAGTTTCGGGAGAAACTCTCTCTGCCCCTCCCTGCGCCCACTCACACGCTCTCTCTCACTCTCAAGTAAATAAATGAAATCTTTAAAAAAAAAAAATCATAAACTGGGATCAGAAATCATCACAACAAACCTTGCATTTCACTGGTTGTCCACAGGGCCCTAGGACCCATGAGTCTTCCTGGCATCCTAAAATCAGTTTTCTGGATGTTGCACCACAGTGCTTTTCACTTTGTAACCACGTGGACACCATAAACGCAAAAATTAGCACCTTTGGTGAGGAAGTTAATTTTAGTTTCCAATGTTCCCTTTGTCATCGTGGAGCAAAGCTTCAGGCTGCTAAAGTTAATTCTCATTTCTGTGTTTATTTCAAGGAGCTTAAGTGCAAAAGAAAATTAATTTGCATTTTTTTCTATTATATTATCTTTATACAGTGTTTCTGGTTTGGCAATAAAAATGCAAACAGAAGATCAAAACCAAACATACACAGACACACACACACACACACAGGCTTTAATGCTAAATGCACGAAGTCCTAAGACAAATTTTATCTAATTGAATTTATTCACATACGGCCTCTTCTTCACAAAACAGAGCAAATGAAGATGCTCAAAGAGTATTGCTCAAGGGGAAGAAAAATACAACCTCTTGCCTGCAGAAAATCTGGCTTTCCAGCTACTCATTCCTGTAAAGATCTGCCTTAGAAAACTGCCTGCCAGGAAAGCCAGCCACTTATATTTTCCGTGTCTTCAAGCTAAAAATACACCCAGAGTATTAACCAGCAGTAATGCGCTGTTCCAGATCTCTGGATCGGAAGAGGAACGGCTAATTGCTTGTTGTAGTACTGTATTCTTCTGAGAACAGGAAGTAAAGTGTTATTATCCCCATTTCACAGATTAGAGAATCGAGACCAGGTAAATGCAAAGCTCAGGGCTACTGGAGTCAACCACGACTGAGACTCAAAGACTGCATGGGTCTTCCTACAAAACTGATGAGTGCGAGCGCTGCGTGGTTCAGTTGGTTAAAACCTCTGCCTTCGGCTCAGGTCATGATCCCAGGGTCCTGGGATCGAGCCCCACATCGGGCTCTCTGTTGAGCGAGGAGCCTGCTTCCCTTCCTCTCTCTGCCTGTCTCTCTGCCTACTTGTGATCTGTCTGTCAAATAAATAAATAAAATCTTAAAAAAAAATAAAATAAATAAAATAAAATAAAATCTTTATTAAAAAAACTGATGAGTATGATTTCCCGCATCCAGACTCTTGCCAGCCGCTAGGTTGAACTGCACGAAATCGTTGGTGTTTCATTACTTTGCGTCCAAAAAGCACAACTTTGTATGGTTTAACTAATAATAATTTGCTCACATCTATTGTGACATGGTGCCTGTGTGAAACCCAAAGCAAGGTAGGTATCTCCTCTCTTCATGGCACTTGTCAAAAATAGGTCCCTGACAGTCCTTTGGCTCTTAGACAAGTTGAGATGGTACATATCATATGCTGGACCATGACCCCCTTGTCTGAATTATCAATTGCTGTGTAACAAATCGGTCTAAAACTTGAGTGGCTGAAAACCATAAATACGATCTTGTAGTTTCTAAGGGTCAAGGATCCAGGAATGGAAGAGCCAAGTCTTCTGACTCAAAGGCTCTCATGAGGTCTCATGCAGTCAAGATACCAGCCGGGGCTACCTGTGGGCCTGACTGGGGCTAGAACATACATTCGCAATGGGAGCTTTATTGCCCCCAAGAGGATGAAAATTTGTTCTTACGCGTAAGAGTAAAAAAAAAAAAAAAACTTAGACATTACAATGGTCTGTGGCCCTCTAAAAGCTCAAACTTATGACGATATCTTTTTTTTTTTTTAAGATTTAATAGTTTATTTTAGAGGCAAGGAGAGAGTGCAGTGGGGAGAGGCAGAGGGAGAGAAAGAGAGAAAATCTTGAGCAGGCTCCCTGCTGAGCAGGGAGCCCAATGTAGGGATCAATCTCAGGACCCTGAGATGATGACCTTAGCCGGAATCAAGTGTAGGGCGCTTAACTGACTGAGCCATCCAGGTGCCCCTTATCTGACAAAATCTTATTCTTCAGAATTTAATTTCTCTTCTTAGGGAGAGATTAAATAATTAATATGATTATACTGGAAGCTTAATATAATTTAACATTTCTTGTTAAGGGGGTGTCTTAGCGCATGTGGGCTGCTTTAACAGAACACCACAGACTGGGTGATTTATAGGACACAGACCTTTATTTCTTACAGTTCTGGAGGCTGGAAGTTCAAGATCAAGGTACCTGCAGATTCAGGGTCGTGAGGGCCTGCCGTCCTGGCTCCTAGCTGCCATCCCTCTCTGTGTCCTCACATGGCAGAAGGGACACGGGAGCTCTCTGGGGTCTCTTCTCTAAAGATCCTAATCCCATTCATAACGACTCTGCCCTCATGACCTAATTGCCTCCCAAAGACCCCACCTCCCGATATCAACACCTTGGGGCTTCGACTTATGAATCTGGAGGGGATACAAACATTCAGTCTATAGCAGGGGAGGATAACAACAACAACAACAACAACAACAACAACAATAATAATAATGATAGACCAGGTAAATTACACAAGGCTAGAGGATTCTTTCCCAAGAGAGCTCACTCTCATGGCTGCTGGCAGGGAGCCTCCAACCCTCGCCAGGCCGGCCTCTCCCTGGGCTGCTTCTGTGTCCTCACAACCTGGCAGTTGGCTGACTTTCCCCAGGATGAGAGATCCAGGAGAGCAAGCAAGGGGGAAGCTGCCATGATTTTTATAATCTGGTCTGGAATTCTCCCCTTTACAAAACCTGCTCCTTGGGAGTAAGTCACTAAATCCAGTCCACCCTCAAAGAAAGAGGAGTTAAACTCTATCTTCTGGAGAGAGGAGGTCTGAAAATTTAGACCACCACACCCCCCAACCAGACATTTTCAGAACTTTTTTTTTTTTTAGAGATTTTATTTATTTACTTGACAGTCAGAGATCACAAGCAGGCAGAGAGGCAGGCAGAGAGAGAGGGAAGCAGGCTCCCCGCTAAGCAGAGAGCCCGATGCGGGGCTCAATCCCAGGACTCTGAGATCGTGACCTGAGGTGAAGGCAGAGGCTTTAACCCCCTGAGCCAGCCAGGTGCCCCAAAAGTAGTCCCCTATATTTTCATATAAAATTTTTAGGGGCACCTGGGTGACTCAGTCGGGTAAGTGTCCAACCGGACTTCAGCTCAGGTCATGATCTCAGGGTCCCGGGATCAAGCCCCGCATCGGGCTCTCTGCTCAGCAGGGAGCCTGCTTCCTCCTCTCTCTCTGCCTGCCTCTCTGCCTACTTGTGACTTCTCTCTCTGTCGAATAAATAAATAAAATCTTTTAAAAAATTGTAAGTTTTGCTTTTTACATTAAATCTTTTATTCTCCTCAGGTAGATTTTTTTCTGTATGAGGTGAGGCAGAGAATGGAAATTCTTTAAACATGTGTGTTTATGTGTGTGTATCAGAACTAAGGATATACATGTTTCCTGAACAATATAAAATGTAACATATTTGCATATAATTTAGCTAACATGTATATTGTTACAATATAAAAGTTAATACATATTACATAATACATATTATATATATTAACTTCTACGTAAATATATGTGGATCTTCCTCGACTTAGATGAGGTTACAACCTGATAAACCCATTGTAAGTTGAAAATATTGTAAGTTAAAAATGCAATTTATGGGGTGCCTGGGTGGTTCAGGGGTTAAAGCCTCTGCCTTTGGCTCGGGTCATGATCCCAGGGTCCTGGGATAGAGCCCTGCAACGGGCTCTCTGCTCAGCGGGGAGCCTGCTTCCCTTCCACTCTCTCTGCCTGCCTCTCTGCCTACTTGTGATCTGTCTGTCAAATAAATAAATAAAATCTTTTTAAAAAAATGCAATTTATACACCTAACCTACTGAACACCATAGCTGCGCCCAGCCCACCTTTAACATGCTCCAAACACTGACATGAGCCTCCAGTTGGGCAAAATCATCTACCACAAAGCCCGTTTTATAAGGAAGTGTTGACTACCCCATGTAATTTACTGACTTCTGTACTGAGAGTGACAAACAGAACGGCCGTGCTAGTGTATCAGTTGTTTGACCCTCGTGATCGCGTGGCTGACGGGGAGCTGAGGTCGCTGCCCAGCATCGTGGGAGAGGTTGGGATCACAGTTTACCAGCCCAGGACAAGATCCAGATTCAAGTACTCAAAGTGCGGTTTCTATTTTATGTGTATTCCTTTCCCACTACCATAGAATCAAAAAATTGTAATTTGCACCATGCTAAGTTGGGGGCTGTCTGCAGGACACACATAATAAATCCTGACACACCCTCTCTAGGTAACACATACATTCGGGAGATAGCTAGATCTTTTTCCATATCAGAAGATGGAGGGCATTTCCTTTTCTATCAGTGATTTCATTGCAGGATTATGAGTGCCGTACGATTTGCCCAGATCCCTACTGATCGACATTTAGGTTATTTTCAGTATTCGTTATTACATGTACTGCTGTACTAAACAGTGTATGCATGTATATTGGGCTAAAACAACAGAACTCAACTGAGTACAATTTAAAAGTCTTATTGGCTTCTTCAACAATTCATGAATCAGGCAGCATCTCATCTAGCAAGAAAGGAGCTCTGGGGAGCTATACGAAATGGAAAGCTTTTATAAGCAGAAGGGGGCAGGAAAAGAAAGTTTCTAGCACAATATGCATTGTTTCAGGCAAGGTCACCTTCCTGCAGGGGACTGCAGGGGTCCACCCGGCAGACGACCTCACTAGTGCTGCCCTGGTAATTCCAGACTGAGTGGTTAAAGGTTGTGTCCCTGGGAGAGGCGGAAGCCGCAGTCAGGTTAGGTATTAAGTTTTGGTTTGCTGAGATGGGCTTAGCACAAGTGACTCCATTTGGGGGCCTGCTGTTTCTTTTCGAACAATTGCATTATACAAACATATTTATAGGATTCATTCTCAGATTATAGGTTGCACACTTAAAGGATGCACACTTAAATTTTCTTTTTAATTGCCCTCCCAAAAAAGATTGAATCAATTCGCATCCCCACCAACGATGCGTGAGAATGTCTCTCTGTCCCCGCCTCCACTCAAAGCCCACACCTGAACCGTGCCTAAATACAGAACCAATATTCCTCCATCACAGACAGGCCATCAGAAGCTACCCGGAAATAACTATGTGTGTGTTCCTGCCAGATAAAGCTATTTGAGTCCCCAGTGAAATTCCTCAAGCGGAAGGAAGATAAGAGTTCTTAAATTTGCCGAGGCTGCTCAGACGTTCACGTTCATATTCTGCTACTCAAAAATTCTCCTACATTTTTAATAGCGTTTACATCAGGGAGCATGATGTCAGCACGTCGTCTAAGTGAGCCCGGCTTAAAGAATCAGAAAAAATAATTAGCTCATCAAACAGGAAGTTTGGAGCGGGGTTGAGCGCCAGGGTCGGCTGATTCAATGACTCGACAATTTTCTCAAGCACCCAAAGCCTTTTCCTCCCTTCCCTGCCATTTGCAGAATCTGTCTGCTCCTAAGGCTGGTTGTAAGATGGTTGCCAGAGCAGTGGATAAAATACATTTCCTTATTCATGTTTTCATGTGGCATTCTAAGTGTGCGCGCGCACACACACACACACACACACGCATGCATGCATCCTCCCTTTGCCTCCCTTTGGCTCTGACTGGCTCATACTGGCCTCGGTCTGCCTAGTCCTTTTTTTTTTTTTTTTAAGATTTTATTTTTTTGAGAGAGAGAGAGCATGAGCAGGGGAGGGACAGAGGGAGAGAGAGAATCTGAGGCAGACTCCTTGGTGAGCACAGAGTTCAGAGTTCAACTCAGGGTTCCATCCCAGGACCCCAAGATCATGACCTGAGATGAAATCAAGAGTCGGACGCTTAACCGACTGAGCCACCTGGGGCCCCAGCTCTGCCCGATCTGAATATACTATAATCAGGGTAAAGTGAGTATTGTTTTTCACTACATTCACTACACTGGTTTGGTTTTCGAAGACTATCATAGAGATGATGAAATGTCCCCCCCCCCCCCGCAAAAGCCATTCTTCCCTGTTTCTGCACCTGATTTTTCCTAGCATACCGACATCCAGAATGAAGACATATTCCCGAGATGCCTGTGTTGTGAGGTGCGGCCACGAGGCTAAGTTCTGGCCAAGCTGAAGTGGCCCATGTAACTTCTGGAAGGGTTCTTAGAGGAAGAGAGCAACCCCTTGCCTTTCTTCTCTACTTCACACTGACTGGAATACAGACATGATGGCTGGAGCTGCAATCATCATGTTGACCCCATGTGGAAAACTACTCATGACTGGCAGAGCACCAGCAGAGGATGACTGTGGAGCCCTGATAATGGAATCTGTAAGCATGTTAATCAACTAACCGTATTAGTCTCCTGGGGCTGCTGTAAAAAGTACAACAAACCGGGTAGCTTAAACACAGACACTTGTTCTCTCATAGTCTGGAAGCAGGATGTTGGCAAGATGAATTCTTTCCGGGCTCTCTGCGAGATGATCTGCTCCATGCCTCTTTTCTGCTTCTGGAATCTGCTGGCATTCCTTGGAGACACATCAAGCTGGTCTCTGCGTCCATCTTCCCATGGCCTCTTCCCTGGGTGTCTTCATCTTTGTGTTCAAATTTCCATCTTGTAAGGACATCAGTCATATTGGGTTAAAGGCCCACTCTCTTCCGGGATGACCTCCTTTTAACTGAATACAGCTGCAACCACGGTTTCCAAATAACGTCACCTTCTGAGGTTCTGGATCACATGATTGTTGGGGGGGGGTCACTACTTAATCCTGCTTGGGGGTAAGGTCAGTCATAACCTCTTCAAATAGAAGTTAAATGGACCTGGATTTTGGCACCAACGACGTGTATCCCCTCTCAGGATATTATCCGGGAACACAGCCCTGCACCCAGTACCGAACAACCCGTTCCCAGTTGCTAACGGTGTTTATTTCAGCAAGCATATCTTCCTCTGTGTTATGGCTTCAGGAAGTTTAATCTTCTTATTCTGAGGTTACGCTAGGGCTTCTCATTCCGATCTGACCTAAGTCAAGGGCATTCTGATTCGGTGGTAGTGTTCTCTGCCTACTCTGAATTTTTGCGGGGACTCTGTAGTGATTGGGGGATGTTTACCAGGTTCTGCCTCATCTAGTTGTTAATTCTGTGCTTTCCTTTCCTCTGGGGACTATTCTTCTCTGCATGATGGGGTCTCAGGGAAGTGTGTTGCACATGGTAGGTGCTGAGCAACTACTCACATCATCTTTTTATTTAAAAAAATTTTTTTTAAAAGATTTTATTTATTTACTTGAGAGAGAAAGAGTGAGAGAGAGAACATGAGAGGGAAGAGGGTCAGAGGGAGAAGCAGACTCCCCGCAGGGCAGGGAGCCCGATGCGGGACTCGATCCTGGGACTCCAGGATCATGACCTGAGCTGAAGGCTTAACCAACTGAGCCACCCAGGCGTCCCTAAAAAAATTTTTTTAAGAGAGAGCCCACATGCACAAGCCAGGGAGGGGGTGGTAGTGGGCGGGGGTTGTGTGCAGAGGGAGAGAGGGAGAGAGAGAATCCCAAGCAGGCTCTATCCCCAATGAGGAGCCCAATGTGGGGCTTGATTCACAACCCTGAGATCATGACCTGAGCCCAAATCGAGCAGGATGCTTAACCAACTGAGCCACCCTGGTGCCCCTACCATCTCCTATCTTATTCATATGGATAGGAGGCAATTTGTGCCAACTTTGAATTTTGTCCAACTGAAGACTAAAGTTATCACCAACCACTTGATACAAAAATAGACCACATTAAACTTGAATGTAGTACTTTGGGCCAATAATAAAACAATTCCTTGGAAAAGAGATCCATTCTTATAGGCCAAATGGATAAGAGTAGAGTGTTTTAAAACGTTAGTGCACAAAAATAGGTTGGTTTGTTAGCATTACTACTTGACGTTGTTATCTCAGTGGTTTCTGATTTTTTAAAAAGATTTTATTTATTTATTTGACAGAAAGAGAGATCACAAGTAGGCAGAGAGGGAGGAGGAAGCAGGCTCCCTGCTGAGCAGAGAGCCTGATGCAGGGTTCAATCCCAGGACCCTGAGATCATGCCCTGAGCCGAAGGCAGAGGCTTTAACCCACTGAGCCACCCACGCGCCCCTCAGTTGTTTCTGATTTTAAACACTGTTATCCCACTTATCTTTTTTTCCCCTGTTTTGGAAGTTACCTATTTTTAACCTCAGATATTTCCAAAATAGATGAGTTTCACGATAATTTTTAAAATTATCATATAGTTGGGGCACCTGGGTGGCTCAGGTCATGATCTCAGGGTCCTGGGATCGAGCCCCGCATCGGGCTCTCTGCTCAGCAGGGAGCCTGCTTCCTCCTCTCTCTGCCTGCCTCTCTGCCTACTTGTGATCTCTGTCAAATAAAAAAAAATAAAATCTTTTAAAAAAAAGTTGTCTTATAGTTGCAAGACTACAGACTGTTAAGTGATTACTTGGTGCATGAGAATTCTCAAAGAACTGAAGCAACTTATAAATGCTTGAAATCTGCATAGTAGTAGATTTTGAAAAAACAGCCACAGTATTTTGCAGCTCAAGTCCTCAAGAGATGGGATCTGAGCTGGTCTTGCCAACTTGTGATTGAATGTGGTGGGAGTGACACTGTGTGGATTTCACAGTCTAGGCCTTTAGAGGCCTGCGGTGTCTGTTTTTGCCCTCCTGAAATGCTTTTGCTACTTGTAACTAAGCTCAGTCTAGACTACTGAATGATGTAAGACCATGTGGAGAGAGGGGCCCAGTTGACAACTAGTACCAAGGCCCCGGCCATGGGAAGTATCATGGCCCCTGTCCCCAGTCGAGCTGCCGAGTGAATGTAGCCTCGTGCATGAATCTGAGCAGGGTGAGCAGAACACCCTGAACTACAGAATCATGAGAAATAATAAATTATTGATGTTACAAGACACTAAGTTTTGGGATCATCTGTCACACATTGAATGATAAATTCCACAGATACAACCTTGAATATATTCAAGCATTAAGGAAGGGGGGCCTGGCTGGCTCAGTCAGGGGAGGATGTGACTCTTGAGCTTGAGGTCATGAGTTTGAGCCCCACTCTGGGTTGTAGAGATTATTTAAAAATGAAATCTTGGGGCTCCTGGGTGGCTCAGATGGTTAGGCATCTGCCTCTGGCTTGGGTCATGATCCCGGGGTCCTGGGATCGAGCCCTGTGCTGGGCTCTCTGCTCTGTGGGGCATCTGCTTCTCCCTGTTCCTCTGCTGCTCCCCCTGCTTATGCTCTCTTTCTCTCTCTCTGTCAAATAAATAAAATCTTAAAAAAAAAGTATGCCCAGAAAGCAGAATTTGAGGTAAAAACAAAGCTAAATAAGCAACTAAATTAGATAATGAGTATGTAGAAATTTAGAAATAAATTTACTAGCAGCCCTTTGCATGTACTTATGATTACTTTATACTAGGAATGGAACATATCCTTGCCTTTAGGATTAATAATAACTCAGAGTAATGAAAGGATGAAAAAGTTATTTAAAAAATTGTTCAAGGATGTAAGTTCTTAGATAATTGGATTACTACCCACAAACGCATTAATCTTCCTTATACTTTAAAAATCAGTGCAACAGGGGCATCTGTTTGGCTCAGTTGAAGGAGCAGACAACTCTTGATCTTGGGGTGGTGAGTTCAAGGCCAGCTTTGGGTTGCGGAGATTATTTAAATAAATAAACTTAAAAAAAAGTCAGTACAACAAAAAACCATACCCCAATATCTTTGTGACTATAGATGTAAAATCTTTCACAAAATACTAGCAAACTGAATCTAGCAATATAGAAAAAGGATTATACCTTATGGTCTAATGGTACCTATTCCAAGAATGCAAAGTTGGTTTAAGTGAAAATCAATTAATGGAATACATTGTATCAATTAATGGAATACATTGTATCAAGAGAATAAAGGACAAAAACTACTGATAGTCTCAATACAATAGAGGTATTTGACAAAATTCAGTACTACTTCACAGCTAGGAAATCAACACAACCCATTTCCATCATAACTGATAAATATTCAGGAGCTCACTTCTGTTTTGTGTCTGCAGTTAAGTATTCCTTTGTAATATACACTTGGTTACATCGCTTTTTTGAGAGAGAGAGAACTTTTTTTTAAGAGAGAGAGAACTTGCGTGTGTGCGCGTGCGCGTGCACACACACATTGGGGTGGGGGGCAGAGAGAGAGGAAGAATCTCAAGCAGGCTCCATGCTCAGTGCAGAGCTTGATCTCACCACCCTGAGATCATGACCTGAGCTGAAATCAAGAGTTGGCCATTTAACCAGGAGCCCCACACCTTCTTAAGAGTGCAACGAGGCTTATGTCTGCCTGTGCACTATATAAATATACCCAGGAGTGAATCGGTCACACAAAGCATATTAAATATGATGGTAATTTTGCTCTGAAGATCAAATAAAGAATGGGATCAGGAAACCATTTTGGTTTGCCAAAAATGAAACGCAGTTCATGGTGACAGATGCTTAAGTGAGGATGACACACAGAAACCCCTGAGTTGGCAGGGACTAAGGTCAAGAATTCAGACTTGTACCTGCTCATGAGTCTACTTCCCTACCAGGGTGTTAGCCAGTCCCTAGTGCCATAAATAGGATGTTTCAACTTCCAAATCGAGTCAATCAACAAAAGTTGGGGGCGCCTGGGTGGTGCAGTTGGTTAAAGTGTGAGACTCTTGGTTTTGGCTCAGGTCACAATTTCAGGATCGTGGGATCAAGCCCCGTGTGGGCCTCTGTGCTCAGAGCAGAGTCTGCTTGTCCCTCTCCCTCTGCTCTCCCCCACCCCAATACATAAATAAATTAAATCTTTAAAAAAAAAATCACAAAAATTTCTGAGCATTTACTAATGTGCCAGGCACTGTTTTAAGAGTCTGGGACATATCCGTGGACTGAGAGATCCTTGCCTGGCTGAACTGAAGAGTCTGGTTGGGGAAGGCAGATGATTAAACCATAAGTTATTATATAATATGTTAGAGAATGAAAAATGCTACAGGAAAGAGAGAGTTGATTAAGGGACGTCAGGATCGATTTGGTGGCGTGTATGTGTGTGTGGAGTTTTCAACCAGGTGGTTAGGGCAGTCTCACTGAGAACGTGGGACATTAGCGCACACTTCAAGCCAGAGAGGGGCTCAGCCAGTTGGATTTCGGGAGAAACACAGCCAGCCAGAGCAAACACCAGAGCAAAAACCCTGCAAGGGCCTGAGAAACACGTCTTTGGGTCTCTAATGCCAGATTCTTAACGGTGAGTCATAAACTTTTTGGAGAGAATTCGGGAGAACTTCACCTTTCTTTCAGTTATGAACGTAGGCAACACATTCTGGTCCTCTCACATGCCTGTGACCCGTCCCCATCCTTGATTCTTTAAGTCATGAAACTGTATTAGGTTCCAACCACCCTCCTACAGTCGGGTCTCAGCAGTCCCCCGTGTATTCAAATACGAAGACTTTAAACCAGACCAGTGCAACACCCAGAACTGTAACTGGTTTAGGGAACCACAGATCGGGACAGGCATGGAAGCCACGTGGTAGGAACAGAAAGAAACTTGTTAGGAGCCCGTGAGAAATCGGCCCTGGGTCTAATCCCACAACCTGTCCTAATCCGGTTTCATGTGTCATTCTCACTTATGACTAATGAACTCGCCTCTGCCACTGGAAACACTAAGAACTCGCTCTGGTATGATGTCACCCCTACAGAGAAGCAATGTCAGCTGTCTAAAACGACAGAAAGCTGAGTCAGGCTTAAATCTCTTGCATTTTCTGTAATTCCTTGTGTTATAAAAATTCCCAATGTAGCCAGGTCATTGATACTTGTTTAAAAAATGCATTTCTTTTTTTTTTTTTTTGAAGATTTTATTTATTTATTTTAGAGAGAGAGACACAGTGAGAGAGGGAGCGCAAGCAGGGGGAGTGGGAGAGGGAGAAGCAGACTCCCTGCCGAGCAGGGAGCCCGATGCAGGACTCGATCCCAGGACCCTGGGATCATGACCTGAGCTGAAAGCAGCCACCCAACGGGCTGAGCCACCCAGGCGCCCAAAAAATAAATTTCTGATATCTAGAATTTGTGATATACAGAACTTCCCATTACCATATAAATTTTATTAAAAATAAAATATAATAAAAGGATTAGAATCCTAACTTTCTTGTGTGTGTGCGTGCTCTGTTCTTTTGGTTAGATTATAAAATTATTTTTCACATTTTGCTACAGTCATTCTTTCTAGTTTTTTTTTTATTTAATCCATATGTGAAAAAATAATCCAATAAAAGGGAAGACAATAACATTGACTTTCCAGTTCATTCAGAAAGAAAACCCCCAATATAGTGACATATTAGGGCATAATCTGAACCAAATGTGGACAGTAATTAATAAACTCATCCACATGAAAATAAACTTGAGAGAGTTACAAGGAGAGATAGTCTTACTAATCACACAACTTAAATACGGGAGAAGAAATAATTTTCCAATATCAGTTTCAATCAATAACCCCATAATTGGATATCAGATGGTGAGTTTGCAAAATAAAGAGTCTTTTGGAAAATAGAACATCATAACAAAATTGTTAACTCATAAAGGAAAAGATTCAAAGATTTGATTGGTAACAATCTGAAAACTTCCATACTACAAAAGGTATCATGAACAAGTTAAAATATACATAACAGATTAAAAACATAATTGTGCAGTGTTACCTAACAAAAGATACACATTTTAACAAAGTTACCATGTATCATTAAACAAATAGAATGAACAAGGGATATGAAGACAATTTACAGAAGAAATAAAAATTGCCAAAATACCCATAAAATATCTAATCTGATAATCTAGGAATACATCCTATGAACATATTACCATAAATATTTAAGGATTTACCTTTAGGGGTGTCTGGGTGGCTCAGTCTGTTAAGCATCTGCCTTTGGCTCAGGTCATGATCCCAGGGTCCTGGGGTTAAGTCCCGTATCTGGCTCCTTGCTCAGTGGGGAGCCTGCTTCTCCCTCTGTGCGCGCTCGCTCAAATTAAAAAAAAAAATCTTAAACAAAAAAACTTCACTGCAGGGGCACCTGGATGGCTCAGTTTGTTAAGCTTCTGACTCTATTTCCACTCCATCTCAGGGTTGTGGGATTGAGGCCTAAATCAAGCTCCATGCTTAGCATAGAATCTGCTGGAGAGGACACCTGGGTGGCTCAGTGGGTTAAGCCTCTGCCTTCGGCTCAGGTCATGATCCCAGGGTCCTGGGATCGAGCCCCGCATCGCGCTCTCTGCTTAGCAGGGAGCTTGCTTCCCTTCCTCTCTCCCTGCCTCTCTGCCTACTTGTGATCTCTGTCTGTCATATAAATAAATAAAATCTTAAAAAAAAAAAAGTTCATCGCAGCATTTGTAGGGAAAAATATAAACAATATTGAATAAACATGGTATGCTAACATATAGCCATTAACAGTAATAACCGGAGTGGGCGCCTGGCTGGCCAGTCCATGGAGCATTGGACTCTTGATCTTGGGGTTTCAAGTTCAAGCCCCACACTGGGTATAAAGATTACTTAAAACAAAAATAAAACCATAACCATCTGAGCCACCCAGATACCCCAAAACAAAATCTTAAAAAAAAAACAACTAAATTTCAAATACTTACGAGTATAGTATAATCTCATTTTTATTGAAACACTTATACATATAAAACATTTTTAAAAATTCTTAGTTACAGGTATTTGCTTGGGAAAAAGGTATACCAAACCACAAACAATTATTTTTCTCTGAAAGTTGTGATTATAAAGGACTTTATACTATTGTTTTGTTTGACTTTATAAAACAAATATGTACAACATTTATAATCAACAAAAAAATCAAGACTTTCCATTTGGGGAAAGGAAAAAAACTTTGAGGTTTAGAAAACTGGTAAAAAAATAAATTTCTATACTGTATGAAGAAAAATTGTGTGAGTTTCCTTTACAGGAGACTTCCCTTTAAGCTGATGGCTTTGTTACTCCTTCTGCTTACAATTCAAAAAGTAAAGGTTTTAAAGAAAAATCAAGTCTCTCACTTTATTCTTTAAATAGTTACAAAGGGGTATACTTGCAAATGGAAATTCACTAGAAATTAAATCTAATGCATAGACGGTTAACATCAGTGGGAAGGGTATGAGATGTGAATTTTACAGAGGGCTGGTTTTCTAAAATTATAGAATCTACAAATTCGAAATCCAAGTATAAATGACAAACACATGCTCTGCAAGTAATAAATAGGGAGGGAGGTCCTTCTGCTTAATTTAATTTTACAGTCTCCCTCCATTTCCCCCACCGCCCTGCAAATGCAGTTATTTCTTTAGGAGCCTATATATATATATATATATATATATATATATATATATATAAAATATAAAATTCCCTTTTAGACACCTGTCACATTTTCCCTCCACTCCAATATTCCATAAACATTCTACCTAGGTTGCTGGTAATTTACAAAACATGCCTGTTCAGAAACTCACAATTTATTAATAGAGACATGGCTCTGTAGTTAAGAACAAATTTATAAACACTTCAACAAAAGAATATCACCCTGAACATTCTAAAATAAATTCAGACCATTAAATTAATGAATACATTAGGTTGAAGGAAAAAGGACTTTACTATGCTGAAGAAAAACACAGGTTGTGTGGACACACCGGCTTCTCAGGAAACAAGTCATGCCTTACAAACCACTTGGGTATTCAAAATTGTTACAACACCCTTGTTGACTTTGCGTGCTAATGACAGTCTACAAAGTATGACACAGAAGGGCAAAACGGTCCCAGCAGAGAACTTGAAGAAGAGAACCAACTAGAAGAAAGTCTGTTGTCAGCAGAAAGCAAGCTATTTTTGACCACTTAAGGAAATGCAAGCTTTTGAAAGAAGAAATTGCTATTTGGTTTTAGTAAGGGCAGTGCCTTTTTTCCACTTACCTGCCCAAGGAGATGACAGCTGGTCTTGTTTTAGCAACCCCTATTACAATCCACATTCTTTCTCACCCAAGGCGAAGATTAGAAACCTGTCCCCAGCCTGGCTCCAAGTCCGTCCAGAAGAACAAGTGTTTGCTTATGACCTCACCTACCCACACCCTGCGATCTGTTCCTGAGCAGACAAGCCCAAACAACGACCTGTTGTTCCGCCCATCCCTCTCCATCATGCTCGAATACGGCAGGCAGAACAGATTTTAAAAATGGGGCACCTTCCTAAGGCAACTCCTTTTCATTTGGGGGAGGCTTCCTTCTGACACGTCTCTTCCGATTCTCAGTTCTGCTTTAGGATTCATCTTCCTAAAATACCACTTGGATGAGGTCACTCGTCACTGAAAGATCTTTAAAGCAGATCCTATTCCCTCATAAAATTCAAACCCCATAGTAAAGCAATCAAGAGTTCTCAGCGTTGATGAATCAACGGCCCTTTTTAAAGTCTTTTTTTTTCCCACCGCCCTACAAATGTTCCTGTTTGTTATTTACAGCATTTCCTGTACATTCAACGCTCGCTTCGCCTATGGAAATCCTTCTACCTCCCCTCTAAGGCTTCGCTCAAGGTTCGTCTCTTTTCAGGAGTCTTTAAGTACCTTTCAAATACACACTTGAACCCAGAGCCCCGTGAATTTGAAGCCAATCCTGCCTCGGTGCTTCTCCCATTACCCCAGATGGTCTAAGCACCTTGTCCTTTCCATCTGGTGACTCCTTGGATCCCGTGACTAAGAGGGAGCCATCATCTTCTGCTAGCGTGTAAGCTCCCAGAGGCAGATGCTGTAATTTTCTTCTTCTAAAGCCCCAAAGTACGCGGAACCACCTAAGGGTGTCCTCAATAAGTAACTGAAGTAGAAAATGGAAGCGAATTTTGGAGAAGCCAGAGCTTTTAAAAAGCTTTTGACAAGGAGGCAACACAGTGACTAAAAGCGTGGATGGGGGGGGTCAGTCACTCTCGAGTTAGGGTCCCAAGGTGACCTAGCAGCAGCGGGTCTTAGGCACTTCCTCTACAACATGCCATTAACCAAACCTGCCTGATAGGGGGACTGTGAACACGGGGGGGAGTGCCACGAACACACCTTAACACGAGGCCTGGGGCTCGTGCCAACGAAGGAAGTGCTAGGTGTCTCTCCCCGGAGCTCCAAGGCAGTCCTCATAAGGGCCCTTAACTACCTATTATGACTTAGGGAGCAGACAAGTCCTCAGTGGAAGACTGGCCTGTTCACAACCACCTCCCGCATGCTGGCAAGTCCCTGGAACCCCAGCGCCTCAGGTTTCCTCACGTTATAGACGTCATGTGGTGCTATTATATGCACTGACAAAAATATTAAGACAGTGTATATAAAAACACTATGTAAACTTGGATTGTTTTTATTATATACTTCCACTCAGAGGAAAACCAGTATCTAACCTTTAATTCAATCTCTAGCAGGTTCTGTGAGGGCCTTGAGAATAAGCTGCCCCCTTTCCTAGGATTTTCTTCCCTTTCCTGTTTATAGAAGAGTAGATGTGGTTATTCGAGTCCTCAAAATGAAAACGAAATCTGGAATGGTCTGGTCTGGAACGGTTACAGTTTGCTCCCTCTGCTGGCCTGAGAGCAGGATCACACTACCTGAGACTAAGTTCAAGTTGTTTATTTTCAGGGAGGCGAACTTTTAACAATGTAATAGCATTCCACTTAAAGACAAAAAACAGAGTCCAGCACTATCTTATATATCTGACAATTAAAAGCAATTTACGTCTACCTTTTATTTCTAAGTACTAATTATCTCAGGGCTCAAATCTAGAAAGTTATTTTTGTACAAAGGCTAGCTGCCCTCCATTTTTTTTTCAAAAATTACTTTAAAAGATTCTGCTGTCTCTATAATTAAGGCTGAGAGAACACTAAAAATACTCAAACTTGCATTTTCCTAGATTTTCTTTGCTACCACTAATTTTTGCAATCACATAATTTATGTCCAAACTTACAAGGTTGTATACACTAATTTAGCTGTGAATCACTTTTTTGTATTCAAAGTCTTAGATTATGTATATGAAAGCTAATTTATTAAACCTTTGTACACAAAGATGAACATACCTGTATAGCAAACTTATATGAGGAATGAAGTTACAAAAAAGTAAAAGTGTTATTAAAATTGATGCGTGTAAATCACTTACAAAAATACCCCAAATGGGGTAAAGCTGCTCATCCCTGATTTTTCTCATTTGGTTGTCAGAGTTGCAACATGAATTTAAAATGGTTAGAATTTCTTTCTCTTAAAAAATGATATATTAAACTTATATACAGGATAATTAGCAAAATGTAGAAAGGGAAAACAATGTACAAAAGACGGATAAAAACCATCACTCTTGACAGACACAATCCAAAAGTAGTAGAAACCTTAGCAAACTATCTCTAAACCAGCTCATACTTTTATCCCCCAACCCAAGTTCTTATCAGTAAGAATAAAACATAGTAAACCAGCAAGCCCAGCCTTTCTGTTCTTTCAAACAGGCCTGACTTCAGGCCACAATTAAGCTTTGGACAGACTTTTAAACATGGGAGGGACAAATCAGAAGACAACTTTATCTCCACTCGGTACTAATTAACAGAACACAAAGTTATAGATAATTAAATAGCTCTTCGTGCTAAGTCAGGCAGTTAGTCAGAGGCCTTTTTGTTTTTCTGCTGGTTTCGGGGCGAGTTCTTTAGCAAGTTTCTTATCCTGAGGTACATTCCAGTAGATTCTGCCATGTTCTCAAATTCAAACGGCGTTATTCCGGTTGCAAACTTGCTCATGTCGGGTACAGGGCTGTGAGTCTTGGTGGCCGAAGGGCTGGTGTCCCCGTGAAGGGGCTTCTGGCCGCCCCCGTTACTAAGGTCGCAGTTCGACACGACCCCGCCGTTGCCCAGACGAGCATCCTTACAGTCCGTCGGAGCAGACGCCTCCTCCTCCTTCTGGCAAAGCAACGGAGGCTCAGAATCTGGGCTCGGAGCATGTTCGGCTTTGGGCTTCTCTGCACAAGTGTCTGGTACTTCGGGCTCATCAGGCACCGGCTTTTCGGAGGTTCTCCCCTCTGGAGCAGGGACGTCCAGCTCGTTGGGACAAGGCGACGAGGCGACCGAGTTCCCGGTTAGAGGTGTGTCCACGGGAATATCGGAATCGCTGTTCACGCTCTCGGCCTGCTCGAGGGCCGCCCATATCCGCCTCTGCTGTTCCTCCAGTTCCTCCAGAGTCAGCGAGTCCTCGTCCATGGCCGCGGACGCCGTTCTGGTCTGGGGGGAGTCGCCGGGAGTGAGCGGCGGGGTGCCCTTGGGGAGCGGAGGGGTGAAGACGGGCGGAGGGGTGCCCCGCGGCAGCGGCGGAGGGGTGCCGGGGGGCAGCGGGGGCTGAAACTGAAAGGCTTCGCTGCTTGGAGAGCCGTGCGGGACCTCCGCGTCTGAAAGAGAACAGCGAGGACACCTGAAGGAAACCCCCGGAAAACCCATCTCCGTGCTGCGCGCACCGCTGCAGAGGGAGCAGCGACGGCTCGGAGGCAGAGTCCTTTCCAGGTAGTCCGCGGGCACAGCACACTGGGGTCCCTGGAAAAGCGGAGGGGACAATGGCGGGACACGCAAGCTGGGCAGGCTGCTGAGGGAGGGGACCAAGCCAAGGAGACAGTGCGATACGCCCTGGCCTATTTCCCAGTTCTGCACTTCTGGTCTAGACTGTCCGCCTGACAGTGGGTGCGTGTGACTCACCGGTCACTGCTCCTCGCCACCTGTATGTCCCAGACACAACAGATCTGGCCTGTCCCACACAAAGGATCGTTTCCTCAAACCTGAACTCCCCTCCAGCAAGCTGTTCCCACTAACAGTCCCACCTGTGGGGTCTGGCTGAAGTCTCCCAAACCGAACCTGTTCATCACGAGTCCTTCCTCTCCCTCTGTCCCCCTAGCCCTGGTCCGTGGCTCTCCCGGGCCCTCTCTCCCCTGCAGACTGGCCCAGCCATGGCATCGTATCAGGAATACTGGAATCATCTGTGCCTTTGGCCTCAGTTTCCTTATATCCATTCTCCGAACTATTTACCTTTGTAAACCACAAATCTGGTCCCATTAACCTTCCCACCTCATCAGAAACCCTTCAGGGCTCCCATCGCTTACAGGACAAAGGCTGATGATCTCTGCGCCTTGCAAGGCCCTCTAGGACCAAGAATCTGGCTACTTCCACCAAGTCATTTCTCACTGGCGGGTTTAAGCCCCAGGTGTCACTCTTCCGTCGGACCACTGTGCCAGGACGTCTCATGCTTCCGCACTGGCATTTCCCATGGACTCAAACGCCCTAACCCTATTCGTCTCCATGGTAACTTATCCCTCAAGATGCAGTTCAAAGTCGGTCTTGATCGTGGTCTGTGACCTCATGCAGCACAACGGTGCAGCTTCTCCTGACATGGGTACAGCCTGTAACCAGCTCTGTGGCTCTGGTCCTCTCACCACTGGCCACCACCATTTGTATTAAAATGACTTTGCTACCTCTGCACTCCCTAGGCGACACAGACTGGAAACTAAGGACAGCAGCTGGGTCGCATGAATCCACCTATCCTCGGGGTCTAACAGAGGATCCCAACCAGCACAGGTTTTAAAAATTTGGGAAATCCAACCAAGTAACACAATCTTGACAGCGACACAAAACCAGTCAACTTTCTCATAGGGGCAGGGTCCTGGGATCAAGCCCCGCATCGGGCTCTCTGCTCAGCGGGGAGCCTGCTTCCCCCTCTCTCTGCCTGCCTCTCTGTGGGCTTGTGATCTCTGTCGAGTAAGTAAATAAAAAAAAATTAAAAAAAGAAAGAAAGAAAGAAAGATATCAACTCAGAAGAGTAAAGAAAGGCTAAGAGCTGAAAGGAAGGATGCACCACCGGTGAGAGGGGCAGGGAGAGCCGTCAGGAGACAGAAGCCTGAACGAAGACGCCATTACTGAGGTGTTGCTGGGATCCAGGCACCTGGCTAGAAACGGCGCCAAGATGAAGGGCGGACCCAAGTGCAGACGAACGGCATCGCTCAGTCTGGGAACCCCAAGGATGCCATGGGTGCTTTTCACTACAATGAATTCCACGGAGGAGGAGGGGAGGAGCAGGGGGCAGGGAGGACAGAACGCCCGTCAGTGAGTTAAGAACCCCTGGCTGTTAGGCCTCTAAGAACAAACCATTCTGAAGTATAACCCAAGCTTCATTTGAGGTTCATCTGCACAGAATATGGTGCTATGTATTCTTAAATTTTGTATTCTTAAAAATTCTTTAATTTCCTTAAATATTTTATTTATTTATTTGACAGAGAGAGAGATCACAGGTAGGCAGAGAGGCAGGCAGAGAGAGGAGGAAGCAGGCTCCCTGCTGAGCAGAGAGCCCGATGCGGGGCTCGATCCCAGGAGGTGCCATGTATTCTTGACGGGAGAACGTCCACACACACCGGGAAAAGACCCGAAAGCGGCTCTAGTTCAGAACCCACGGGTTTGTGAGATGGGATCCACTTCACTGACCACATTTGCTAATGAAAGTTTTCCACAGGAAAATAATCACACCAATTCAAAGTTTCTTCTTGGGAGTGAGCTGAGCCCAGAGTTCTACCCCCGCGGGGCAGGAAGCCAGGCTGGGGCTGCACGGGTCCTGGGGGTGGGAAGGCCCACCGTGCTTTAGGACCACGTTCCTGGGTGTCACTAAGCCAGTCTAAGCGAGCAAGCCGTCGCGGCTCTTGTGTAAGCAGCTCCAAAATCTGGCCCTGATAATCTGATATATTACTACTGGTTGACTAAGTTGTTCAGAACCTAGGTGGGAAAGCAGGTTGCTATCAGCAACTCTCAAAGCCCCTGACATCTGGTGGGTTGAGAGGAAACACGAGGAAACACGACAATTATTCACAGAAGGACGGACTGACTGGGGATGGACACATGCCTGGAGACACATGGCGGTCAGGACATGTGGCTTTAGGCCTTGAGTTTTAGCGTGTGGTCAGCGATCCTGGTATTTTGTAGACGTTCATACTGGCTCATCTTGGAAGCCTGTGGTTTGGGCAAGGAAGCTCTTGCCATGCGGTCCTTTGTCCTCAGGAGGTAAGTGCATCTTACAGCGGCTTCATTTACAAGTGTGGTTCCTCTAAAGAGGCAGAGGCTTATAAACAAAACCAGCTGCCACTGCCCATGGTTGGGACCAGTGGGCCTTCAACAAGTAGCCTGAGACCTTGAACTACCCCTAGCAAATGTGTGCAAGCAGGCAGAAGCGTCAGCAGACGTCAGCAGAGGCCCTACACTAGGCACCACTGATGAAAGGACTCAGTTCAAGGTCACGGGGCGAGCTAAGGCCTGGCTGGCGAAGGTAAGGGTGGCAGGGCAGCATGCAGCTCACCGCGGGGCACAGCCACTCCTCGGGAAATGTGCCCGCGCCAGACCTGATAGCACAGTGTGGCAACGCCCATTTCAGGCCTTTCAGGCCCCAGGGGTTTTGTTCTGAACGGTCCTACTTGCCTTGCAGACACCCAGTGAGGTTCTAACCAAACTCTTCATCCCAGGGTTATTACGCAAGTACGTGGTCTTCTGCTCCCAATTCCACTCCGGACTGAAAGCCACGGAGGGAAGGTGCAGGCACTGAACTTGGACTCTCAAGACTCAGGGACCTGAGATGAAGCATTTTACCTCATCACAGGGGCTCAGGCTGGCTCTGGACTGGTTAATGATACATAAGAGAGAGGGAGGGAGGGGAAAGGAAAGAAAGTGGGGGAATGAAGGAGGGAGAAACTTCCCCTAGGAGGCAGGTTTCTCAGGCCTCAGCAACTCCCTAATAGGAAATAAACTAGGCTCCCGGGACTGGACTGAAAGTACCTGCACGATGAGTGCGGCCCTGGTGACAGGGTGCTCCACTGCCTCTCAAACCCTGAGATACAGAAACTATGTCTCAAAAGGTTCAAAACGGAGGCACCAGGGTGACTCAGTTCAGCCTGTGACTCTTGATTTCAACTCAGGTCATGATCTCAGGGTCCTGGGATCCAGCCCTGCACTGGGATTCTCTCTCCTCCCTCTCTGCCCCTCCCCCTCTTAAAAAAAAAAAAGGTTCAAAAGATATTCACAGATATTCAAAATGCTTAAGACCAAAATTCACCTCCTACGGGAGATTCCTTCCAACGTAATTTGGAATTTAAGTGCACGGTCAGTGGAGTCAGACAACTGGCACCGGCACCGACAGAAGTCCTTAAGAGACAGAAACCACAAATTGCCCTCGCCCTCGCTCAGAAATCCTGGCCATGGCCTCTGATAACACTGAGAACTGTTGGCCTCCAGGAACCTAATCTGGTCTGGGACAACTGCTTTCGAGTTACGGAGAATTGCTTGTTTTCATAAAAGTTCATAAATGTGGCAAAGGCTGTCATGATTCTGTTGTGAACTCGCTGACCTGGTGAGAAGTGACACTGGGTACTGAAATCAGGTGGCAGTTACTAAAACCCGGGGCTGTGACTGCTGTTCTGGTATTGAGAACTCTGGAGGCTGAGACTAAGTAGAGCAAAAATTTGGGGAAAGGGGGGTGGGGACTTTGAGTTGAGACTTTAATTACCTTGGACTTTAAGGGGATTTAATCTGCGACCTTTAAATTCTCCCTGGGAATTTACAGTTAAGAAGGGGATCCACGATCTCACTGGGGCCATCTGTACTGCCCGCATTTTCTCACCACGGTATCCAAATGCACTTCATCTTCACGTTGCCATTTAATCTCACTTTAGAACGTCTGATGTGCAAAAAGGACCAAAACAGCTGGACGTAATTTGGGATGGGAGGTAGCGCAAGGAGAGTTTTCAGTCTTGCATTCAGAGTAGCTCTGCGATTTATCAAATTAACATAAAGTTCTGATTCATTCCAGAGCTTTCTGGGGGCAAAACCTAGGCTACACAGCAGCAGCCCCAAGGGGAAGCCCAAAGGACCTGTGGCCGGTATCGGGGGGTGAGGGACTCAGCAAGGTGGGTGCGCGCCTGCCCTGATCCACTACTGGCCTGCTGAGGCCCGTCACGGTGCTGGTTGGCCACTGCTTCTCTGGTTAACCCCACAGGATTAAGAGAATAAAAAGCCAGAGAACTAGCAGAGGGCAAGACCTCTGTTCCCCTGTGGCTTTCCAGAAGGACAGATTTCCTATGGCCTCTCTTCACTGAAGGGAAGGGTGAATTACCGAGTTGGGGTATTATGGGAAGAATAACGGGCGAAGTTTGGCTCTGTCCTTCTTGCTCTTGGCATGGAGCTGCTAAAGCAGACCACTTTCCACCGCCTGTCCCAGAGCACTGTGCCTATTCGAGGGGCAGTCCAGATCCAGGACCACCAGGACTGGCTGGGCCGGACTCCCTGAGTCAGGAACTCCGCAAGCTGGCCCCCTTGGCCCTCACACCAAGACCTCGTATCAGCACTAGAGGTGCTGCTCTCATCTACAAGGAAAAAAATCAAAGCATTCTTTTTGGTGCTCCTAAGGCCCCTGCCCTCCTTCCTAATGGAACTCAGGAGCACGCACACTGGCCCTACCTTCTCAGTGAAACCAAGACCAGGGGACAACACCTACCTGAGTCGAGCTCCATGTCCGCAGGCGAGGCCGCTGAGCCGCCTTCCTTCTTCTGCTTCTTCGGGCTGCTAGGGCTGGACTGGGAGGAGGACCTCTTGCTGCCAGACCTCACACCTGGCTGAGAGAGGATTCACGCCAAGCACCAGTTAATGGAGTAGACGAAGAACTAGATTCCATGCCCTCCCTCCAATACCCTGCAGACACCCAATCTGCAGCCGAGTGCGGGTACAGGGTCAGTGCAGCGACCCTTTTCTTTGTGACTCAAGCAGAAAAGCCCGGGCTTTATACCCAAAACAAAAGAGCACTGAGATGCTACTGAGTTACAAAATCCTACAAATACAGGCAATACATTCTTATCAACCACACCCTAAAAAGCTATTTACCGCTTGGAAGTTAGAAGTCAGGTAATTGGCAAACACGTCCTTCTGCTGGCATGCCTGCATCGGTATGGACCCAAACATTCTCCATTCCTAATGAAGACAGAAGGAAAAAGGAAGCCTGGATTTGGAAAACATCATACTTTTGAGATTTTATAAAGTGGAGGTCTCAAATTACATGTCTGTTTCACACATGACTTTTGCTTTTGGGGGGAATTAATGAAAGTGATGGTGCATTTAAGGGGAAAAAAAAAGCCAACCAACTCCACCTGCAAAATGATCAACTGAATACTAAAAGCTACTTGACAAAATCACTTGGCCCAAAAAGGCTCCACCTACTGCAAGCAGAAGTTCTAAGCAGTGGTGGCGTGGAGGCGTGGCCTCCTCAGGCCTCCCTCCCCCTAGGCCCCCGGCACTGACCACAGCGCCTTTGCTCCTACACCCAGCTACACGCTCGCTCACGCTGAGCTTCCCTCTTCTGTTCTTTGGCTTTCCAAACCCGGCCCTCATCTTTATGGTTCAACAATCACCTCTCTCTCATCTCAAGAGCACATGCTACAGTGGTTCTCAAGGAAAATCACTTGAGGCTCCTGTCAAACCTACAGATTCCAGGTCAAGTCTGTTAAATCTAAGGGTGGGACTCATCAACGTGCCCGTCTGCCGGGCGTCCCCAGCGGGCTCTGATGTAGGCTGGTCCTGGGACCGTTTTCAGAGGTTCGGATGGCTCGAGCCACGCAGTTTAGCCCCGAATTAATTACACACTTGTCTTCCCATCTATTCGCTAGACTCTAAGTGCAGACCTTTGGCTTCGGCTCTGCTGCCCAGTTTCTAAGAACACCTAAGAAGGTATTTTTTACTGAAATGTCACCACCACCACCACTACCACAACAGGCCACTGTCGAGTCTTGAAACATAAATGAAAGTTGGAAGAGATTCAGTGTAGAAAACCATTCTCTAAGGAGTGAGAAATTTTACTTTGAAGAGAAGAAACAGGGGGAAAGGAATTATAGCATAGAAAAAAGGCTTTACTTTCCAAGTAATTGCACAGAACTTACAATACTGCCTCAGAACCATCCCATGTTTTAAAAACATAATCTTTTAATTTTAGACTTACAGAATCTAACCATTCTTTTAAGCTCTTTTTCATAAGGCATAAAATCAGAAAAAAATGTTTTTTTGGTTTTTGGTTTTTAAATGAACACAAGATTTCACTTAAGCGTCTCATCAACATGGGGGCCTGGGTGGCTCAGTCAGTTACATGTCTGCCTGTGGCTCAGGATTGCAGGGAGCCTGCTTCTCCCTCTCACTTTGCCCTCCCCACCCCTCATGCCCGCGCTCTGTCTCTCTCTCAAATGAATAAATCAAATCTAAAAAAAAAAAAAAAGGTTCTAGTCAACATAAGGGAAGTTTCAAAATTAAACACACTAGTAACATATTTACTTCTTTACATAACAGTAACTGCTACTTAAACTAATGTTTTGAACTGTTACAATAACGTCCCACCCCAGAAGAATAAAAAAAAAATATATATATATATATATATATACTTACATCTGGAATTCCTCTGGGAGTAGATATATTAAAACCTGGGTAGTTTACCAGTTTCGAGAGATCATAGGTGACGCTTTTATTCTGTTGGGCTTCCCCAGCTTCCGCTTCCCCATCAGCACCATCTGCGGTAGGACAGGCAGAGCGTTCACACTGCTGGATGCCAACACCAGTCCCTTTCCAAGCCACAAGTGGGCTGGGCAAAGGCTTACATTCACGGCAACAGAATCATTCTGAGAACAGCTTTGATTACAGTTTTTCTGAAACATCAGATTAGGACTTTTAAACAATGCAAACAATGCAGACAGGATAGTTTAATAAAAATGATGTTTAAAATCTTGGAAACTGGGATGCCTGGGTGGCTCAGAAGGTTAAGCCTCTGCCTTGGGCTCAGGTCATGATCTCAGGGTCCTAGGATCGAGCCCCGCATCGGGCACTCTGCTCAGCAGGGAGCCTGCTTCCCCCTCTCTCTCTGCCTCTCTCCTACTTGTGATCTCTCTGTCAAATAAATTAAAAAAAAACTCTAAAAAAAAAAAATCTTGGAAACCTGGGTTTATCTGTGGGTTGCTTAAAAGCCTAGTCTGCACTGATCTGATGACTTGCCTGATCCTCTATTTCAATGCCTTTATTTTGTTTAGTAAACAAGTATTTCTTATGTACCAGACAGTTTTTTTTTTTTAAGATTTTTATTTATTTATTTATTTGACAGAGATCACAAGTAGGCAGAGAGGCAGGCAGAGAGAGGGGGAAGCAGGCTCCCCACGGAGCAGAGATCCCGATGTGGGGCTCGATCCCAGGACCCCGAGATCATGACCTGAGCCGAAGGCAGAGACTTAACCCACTGAGCCACCCAGGTGTCCCACCAGACACTGTTTTAAATGGTTTACAAGTATTAGCTCCGCTCACCTTCATAACAACCTTAAGAGGTACATACTATTAAAACCACTTTACAAAAAAAATAAAAATAAAAAATAAAAAAATAAAACCACTTTACAGATGACAGAAGGTATTTGGGAACCACTTTATTATTCTGAAAACTACTGAATAAATCATGCATTTATTTTGCCAGTCCGAAGATGTCTACATATATAAGGTAATCAGTTTGCGAGAAGTTTCTCTTTAGTCAAGTATTCCAGCTTATTTAATAAGCTAAGAAGTAACAAAGAATGAGACTATAACCATTTTGCAGCCTATCATTAACAGGTGTAGACAGGCAAAAGTCATCAGTGACTGGTTCCACCACAACAAACGTGCTAAAGCAACACGCCGTGGGGATGCAGCAGCAAACTCTTGAAAACTCAAAAGGACAAAACACAGTTTTGTTAAAAACAAGGAAGGCAATCTACAGACTAAGAGATTCAATCATCCATAACCTTTTGTCCAAAGACTCTCTAATCAAACAAACTAAAAAAAAAAAAAAAAAAAAAAATGAGGAAAAGGAAAGACAACAGAAATGAGAACACCTACAGAAAAGTGGCACGAGGTACACCTGAACGCCAAAATGACTTGGGAACTGTCCTAAATAGTTCTTCAGCAACTAATTGAGAAGGGATGGCTTGGTGAATTTTTAAAAATATTTTTAATTACTGGAAGCCTGGGTGGCTGGGTCAGTGAAGCATCTACCTTTGGCTCGGGTCATGATCCCAAAGTCCCAGGATCGAGTCCCACAGCTGGGCTCTCTGCTCAGAGGGGAGTCTGCTTCTCCCTCTGCCCCCCAACCCCCGCTCGTGTTTTCTCTCGCAAAAATAAATTAAAAATCTTTAAAAAAATATTTTTTAATTACCTAAGTAATACAAAGAAACATTTCATTTCTAAAAGATTTAGAGCATCAGAGAGAACCGAGTCTCTAGTCTAATCCTCTTTCCTTCTCAGGGGGAACCACTGTTGAGCTTCCCACATCGGTTAAGACGTTTTAAGTTTTTTTTTTAAGCCAAAGAGGGAGAGATGTACTTAAATAAGGTGGTCAGGAGCGCCTGGGTGGCTCAGTTGGTTAAGCATCTGACTCCTGGATTTGGCTCAGGTCCTAATCTCATGGCTCCTGAGATCGAGCCCTGCCTGATCAGTGGGAGTTTGCTTGGATCATCTCTCCTTCTGCCTGTTCCCAGCTCATGTGCACCTCTCTCTCTCTCTCTCTCTCAAATAAAAACATAAATCTTAGATAGACAAATAGATAAAGATGGTCAGGAAAGGCATCTCTTGAGTCTGAATCCCAAAATCTAAATGGTTCTCAGTTAACATCTTTTAAAAATATTTTACATAAATGTCCTCAGAAAATCAATGAGCATGGTTTCATCCATGTGGAATTCTTTTTTCTTCCTTTCTTTCCTTCCTTCCTTCCCTACCTTTCACGTAAGACGAATGGCATCATTGGTAAACTAGGCAGAAACGGAGTACTGCAGAGAGATTTTGCCACATCAGCTCACACAGATTCATTCTACTCCTTAAAGACGGCAGCAGGGATTCCACAGCCCAGATCCACCATTGTGATTTAGCCATTCTTCTTTAGGGCCTTAATGTTGTTTTTAATTTTTTACAGTCACAGTCAATGCTACAAAAATATACATACTTTCCTTGTGCAAGTGTGAATTATTTTTCTAGAGTAGATACCTAAGAGAGGGGTTCTAGATCACAGGAGGGTTTATAGAATCTGTATGTCTAGGTCTACTGGCACTGATGAATAGATTTGTTAACATTTCTCTCTCCTTTTTTGAAGATTTTATTCATTTGAGAGATCGAGCAGAGAGGGAGAGTGAGAGGGAGGAGCAGACTCCCCAGTGAGGGGCTCGATCCCAGGACCCCGAGATCACAACCTGAGCCTAAGACAGACGCTTAACCCATGAGCCACCCAGGCGCCCTTCTGTTACCATTTCTAAGGCAGGCAAGAGTTTATGAGGATTAGCTGGAGAGCTGATGCTCTCGCCTCGGTAGTCACTGAGCAGGTCCAGATAAACCATCTGATAATTCTCAATGAAGTTTTAGTTCCTTGTTTGTAAAACAAAGGAAAGACCATCATGATAGTTTTTAGTTAGCTCCACACACACTGAATAAGCCAGCCATTCCTATTAGGTATTACTGTAATTCTCGGGGGGGCGGGGCGTGGAGGGGGAGTAACCTTTAAGCTGACGTAGCTAACTTAACATACTATACCTTTTCCATCATAGAGTGCAAGCCCTGAGTTCTCCAGCTCGGCCTCTTTGAGCCACCCGGGGGGGTAACCGAGCTGGCGCATCCGATATATAAAAGGCGGAAGGCTCTTGTCCGTCACCCCGAGCGCATCCTGAAGTTCCTCACTAAGGAGAAACAAAAGAGGAGAAAGAAAGACAGTATTCATGTCTGGATGAAAACACAAACTGTCCCCAATATTTTAAAACCACTGTGTGTCTTAATGTTACACATGGTGACACGGTGCTTAACAAACACACAGGGGGGATGCCAACGAATGTTCCTGAAGGAACGGATGCGTATTCTCTCAAACGGTGCTGGGGCGCGCCTCTATACCTGCGATTACCCTCCAGACACAGAAAACGCTCCAAACACGGGTGACACAGAAACGACACTCTATGGGAAAAAAAATCACAGAGGTACCTAATGACTCCCGGCTTGAATCTTCCAAATCTTTCTTCTACCTCTTCTGCATGGTATCGCTGCTGGAAACTCTGGCTGTTTGCCTCACCACAGGCATCCATATACTCTTTTCTCTTTTCACTTATTCGAGCAGCGTTCCGCGGCTAGATCACAATGCATTTGAAAAAAATGTTAAGAAGCCGTTTAGAAATTACTTCAGGAATTAAATAAACACAAGCATTCTGTTTTAGGTCAAGCAAACAGATTATCCCAGTTTTAATATATAACGAACGACAAAAGAGAGTAGATATTCTAGAAAAACAGGCAAAGAGAAGAAGCAGTCATTTTAATTTCTGATTACCTCCATATTATCTTAACATAAAATCAAGTTTCTAGAATTAACTCTAAAAAGTAACTCTCCTGTTTCATTCATCTCAGACACACAGCACTGTAATCATTCTTTTTAAAATCTAAGGTCTTAACGTTTAAGTACAAATCTGAAAAGGTTTCAAATTCAAGGACCAAAAGAAAGTGAACACAGCAAGTTTCTTTATCTCACACAATGGCATAAATGTGTGGAAAACATTAGAAAATTCTAGGTCAAAGATTTTTTTTTTATATGAGAAAAATTTACCATTGGGCAATCTTTCATTTGATGTTCTTCAGAACCACAATTGAAACAGTGAGGCTTTGGCCTATTTGGTCAAAAAACAAAGACGTGCATAATGTAAATGAGGATATAAAAGCAGATCAATACAATTCTTTAATGACAGCAAAGTGTATCAGAGAGACAAGGCACGCAGATCACAGATTACTAATATCTGCACTCATGAGTACACTTTCACCTTCTGTACTCAGCGACTTAAATAGTACTTTTAACCAACTCTTTTAACCAATGTTAAAACCAATGTTCCCGACTGATCTGTCACCTCTGGGTTTTGTGAGTGGTTAATAAGAGAAGAACCGAGGCAAACAGATTATTATTTCCTTTAGGTTAACTTGGGAAGGGGCAGGTCATACTAAGACAGCAATCAAACTGACAGCAACAATGACACCTTTCCACCCACCCAAGCATATTAGGCGTGAACCAATGAATTCCAATAAACAGATGACGGATTTAAACATATTAAATGTCTATATATGAAAATTCTAGCTTAATCTGTAATTTACTTACAGTAAGCCAGCAATGAAGAATATTAATTTTTCAAGCTAAAAGAGTTTATGGTTTTGGTTAAAAAAAGTCTTAAAAAGAAGAAGAAAACAAAACAACTCCCCACACAAACCTTTTTGCCTTTACTTGTATTTCTTGCCCTTCTAGAGAAACAATGTGGCTGAAGACTTGCTGGTACCTTTAGTGAATTTTATTAAGGAATAGTTATCATAGTCTGCAAAATTTGGTAAATTTTTTTAAAGGTGAACTTAATGGCAAGATGCATAAAAGATCTTCATTCACTATGTAGGATACTTGGGTATTTCCCATCCTTCGGTAAGCTGAGGGTTTTCATTTAGTAGCGGTTGCCCCAATTTATCAAGGCAAAAATTAGTAAAATACAGGACACTTCCTACAACCTGCAGAAAACAAGTCAAAAAATATTGCTATTTAAGCAGAAAAAAAAAAGACATTAAATTATGTAAGACTATGATTAATTGTTTTAACCATTTAATTTTGGAGGAAATTCTTAGAAGTCATAATCAACTCCCTAGTTAGAAAGGAGCCAGATTTTGAGGTGTAAGCAAGAGCTGCTTCTTTCAACGCCCCTGTGTCTCCCAGATCGGAGCGCCCCTCTCAGGAGATCATTACTATTAGCTGCATTCTGCTCAGACATTAAAAATGAAAACTTTGACTCTCACGTTTCCCTCCAATTCCCCATCTCTTTGCTTCCCTTGGTGGCAAGACAATTCAGAAAAGTCGGTTGTGTTTACTATTTTCATCCTCCCTCCCATTCCCCCTTTTCTTTTTCCCTCTGATTCTGGGGGAAATTTTCATAGACAGAAATTGAAAAAATGGTACAGTGAACACCCAGCTACATCCTCTCTACCCAGATCCAACTGCTGGTATCGTCCACGCACGTGCGCATGCGCACACACGTACTTCTCACTGAGCGGTGGGGAGAAAGTGCTGCCGCCATCAACTTAGTCTAAGCCATTATTTTCCCCCACCGGACATTAACACAGTAACTCCTAACTGGTTTCCAGCTTCCACACATAACCAGCTACACACTATTTTCATGACCCGTCACCCGTGAACACTTTAGGATGGGTCTTCTGAGGATAAGCGCGTTCCCCTACACGCCACAATACCACTGTCACACCCAAGAAAATTAATAAATCCTTAATATCATCTATATCCAATTTCTACTGTTTTCCCAACTGTCCCCCAAATGCCTTTTTTCCCCCTAAGCCAGGATTTAAGGTTCGTGTGTTGTATTTAGGTGTTAAATCATTTTAGTCCCCCACTTTTTTTTTTCCCCCTTAGGTGGCCCTGCCATTCTCTCTTGAACGTCTCTGGGAAGACTTCGGTTCCCTTCATGGCACTCCGCGCCCCGATGACCCGCACACGGCCAAACTCACTGGACGCGCTCCGTCTTCATCTCAGTCTCTGAGCAACAACTGACAGGTGATTTCTCCTTCCTCAGAGACACACTTCTTTTGGCTTCTAGGACACCGTGCTTTACCCTGCTGACCAGTCCTTCTCATCTCTCCATCTTCTGTGAGTCTTGGTCCCAGTCCTCTCTACCTGCGCTCTCGAGGTGACTTATCCAGACCCATGGTATGAAGGACGAGTAAATGCTGACAACACCCAAATACCCAGTGCTGCCTAAATTCCAATCTTGCATATTCAAGTGCCAAAGGACGGCTCTCCCGGACACGAAAGAGGCATCTCAAACTCACCTACTTAAAACTGAACTGGATTCCCATTCCCCGGCCAAACCCTCTCCTCCCACCAGTTTCTCCCATCACAGTAAAGGCGAGGACACTCTTCCAGCTGCTAAGGCCAAAAACCTGAGTGATTTGGACTGCTCTCCCACTTCCGTGTTCTACACACCCAATTCATCAGCACATCTGATCAGTTCTATTTCCAAGGTATGTCCACGGTTGAACCACTTCTCACCTCCACCACCAGCTCTCCAGACTAACCTGCCATCTTCCCTTACCTGAGATCAATACAGTAACTTTCTCGCTGGCTTCCAGCTTCTACATGTAAACCAACTAAAGATTATCTTCCACAGGGAATCCAGTTCTTTTAAAAATTCAAGTCCTATCATGTCACATTTCTACTGAAAAGCCTCAAGTGGCATAGCCCATACCCCTATGGCTTATAAGGCAATATAAAGATCTAGATCTTATGTTCTAGGGTCAGAAGGACTAGATTCAAACCCTGGCTTATGCTGACTTATTTTCTTCACAGCTCTGCTTTCCCCCACCAGAATGTAATTCACGAGAGCAGAGACTCTGCCCGTCTTTTTCATTGCTGTGTCCCTGAATTCAAAGGGGTCCCTGGCAATAAGGGAGCATTCGGTAAATATTTATTACTCTTTATTAAAGGACTAAGTGAATAATACATAAAATTCCCACTTTCCAGGTAGGTGCCACTCTAAATCCCAGAACCCTAGAGTCAGATGGGACACGAAAAGTCATGTAGTTCAAATTCTTTGTTTAAAGCACCCACAGGATCTCAGATTTTGACTTTTTACAGTGACATGGAATTTGCTTTCTTCTTTTTTTTTGAATGAGACCTACCACTTCATTTTCACATCTCTGATAGAAATGTGCACTAAAAGTTGACTTGCAATGCGCCTGTCTGTAGTCTATCCAGTCACTGGTCCTGGTTCTGCCACTTGGCACTACAGAGTGATTGAAAATGACACCTTTTGGAAATAACAGCCTTTATGACATTTGCAGAGATGTGATACCCCGTCGATCTCTTCAGCAATGCTGGGGACTCATCACCCCAGCAGCCCCACATCTTCAAGACTGTGGTCTGTCAATGGGGCACGATACTCCCTCAACATGAAAACTAGTCTGCCTTCAACAGAATCCAAGATTACATCATCTTCTTAAAAAAATTCTAAGTTGAAAAATCACACCACTCCACTGTACTGACACAGTGAGATTCCTCGTAGGTACGGAAAGGCCTAAATGTAGGCTCATCCCTGTTATGCTTCTATTTTTCACCCACCATCTGAGCTTGTCAACATTTTTAATCTCCTATCTGCCATCTGTTATGTTAGTTACTTATCCGTCCCCTCTCAGCCTCAGCCATCTGTAAGTGCAACATGCACGCGTTCTAGATCGTCATCCACGCGTTCTAGATCATTATCCACGTTCATGAACATCAATAAAAAGAGGGTTGTCAGGACAAAAATAAAGTCCTCCGAAGTATGTCTACGGTGTATGCGACAGTTATTAAAAAGCAAACTATACTATTTAGAGGCTGAAGTCTACACTCTTGTTTATAACAAATTTCATGAAAAGATGGGGATCATTTGAGGCCACATGGCTATACCACCTTAATGATACCCAAATGACACAGGATAGGAAACATGTTATCTACAGAATTCAAACTAAAATGCCCATACTTACACTAAACGCTTCCTTGTTGTTTTTAATGGCACAGGATTCTTCTACTTTATGGTCCTCTTCTAGCATAACACTAGATGGCTAAGGCAAAGAAAAACACACGTTACCAAAATAACGAATTTTTAACACTTCAAATTTTTAATATTAGAAATTTAAATACACCCCTTTATTTTCTAATACGTATCACTAAGGTACACACAGTTCTTAATTCATTACTGTCATAATCAGTAAATTTGGAAGCTAGAAATGCTTATGAAATAAATTTCACAAGTCGGAAAATTTAAAAATTTTATAAAAGATACGAAAGACAGCACCTTCTGAAGCACTAGTTCATGCTATGCTTTCACTATGCTTTTCACTAATTCATGCATTAAACTGAATGAATAAATATTTAAATTCTCAATACTTAAACTGACAAAGCAGACTTTATCTTGAAGTCAGGTAACCAGAAAACTTTAAAAATATGTGATTCTACACTACTGGTTAATATGGATAATATAACTCTCATAGACCTCAGGCTGCTATAAAATTCTGAAGTGTTCCCGGAATCAAAAATTAGGTAATATTCAGTATAGTTTTTATTGTTAAATGTATTTTGTTTCTTGAATCTTTAAAAATTATATATAACACATGAAAATTAAAGATGATGAAAATTTAACTAATCAGAACACCATTCTACAACCTGAGGATAAACAGCTAACAACCTTTATTTGAAGAACTCTACTTACCTTAATTGGGAATTAAAAAAGAAAAAGCCCTGAAATCATAATTCTGATTTTTTAAAATACAAATTCACACTCTAATAGGCACACAGCAAAATTTCTCAGATTTCTTTGGGCATGCTATTGATTTTTCTCCCAACAAGCAGAAGGGGAAAAAAAGGATGGCATGTGAACCTGTTGGTTTTAGAGAAAAATAATTCACCTTTTATAAACTCCAGAAATACAGATTTTTTTTTTCTGGCTTAAAATTGATTTTCTGCCCCAAACCACATGTCCAAGTGAGGAAATGGGGGAAAAAAGACTAATTTTAAGTGAAGCAAGGTCTGAATAAAACTCCCCTGAGAGGAGTCACAATGCAGAAGAATGCCCTGAGGCTGGTCAGATCAGTGAAGGATGCCCAAGTGAGGGATGAGAGGGGAACATATTATCTTAACAATCTTGTTGTTTTAAGTTGTAGTCAACATAGAAAAGTTGTATTAGTTTCAGGTGTAGGACACAGTGGTTTCATTCTGATACAAAAGTCTCCCTGTGGCCTAAAAACTGGCGGTGAAAAACATAATCTATTAATCTTAAAGTCTCTTAAGTTTTAAATACCTGGGGCAAAAGATTAAAGGAAGTCTTTTCCACATCATTTTTCTGCTGTTCCTCAAATCTTTTTACTAAATTTGATACAAATTCCTCTATTTCTTGATGATATTGCCTGCATGAGAGGACACAACAGTCAGAACCCAGAGTAAACACTGAACAGACTGAAATCTTACACGTTATTAGAAGGTGTCAGGAGGTAATTCTGTTATCTTGCTTTTCAGAGGTTTATCAAAGCACTAAGTAACTAGAATACTGAGGAAGCTATTTCTTAGGAAAAAATATACACTGTTGCCGAGTTAACGGAATGATTATGAAAATCTACATGTTAGGCATGTAGCAGGGGCAAACATTTGTGCTGTGAATAGACGATTTTATTTATAAATTTTACATTTTTAAATTCTGAATACATAAGCCACGTAAGACATGGTTCAAAATCCAAAAGAAGGAAAAGGGTTACGTAACGAAAAGCCTTCTTCCTGGTTGTGTCCCAGCCACCTACCTCGGCCTCGAAGAGACAACCAAAGCATCCTTCCCTACCTTCCTCCCAGAGACTCCCTATGCACGTATAAGGACACACCTATACGAATGTTAAACTGGAACAAAATTACACCAAAATGCAACAGAAACACAAAATAAACGGGACAACTACAGAGGTCTACTTTCCCCAGTTTTCTAGCTGGCAAGAGCCACGCTCATTGCTTATTCCTAACACTCGGCTCAGGAGGTGCCGACGGAGACCAAGAGAGGCTGAGTGGGGCAGCCAACTTGATCTTCACCAGACTTGATCTTTCAGGTCTGTTTAGCGCTGACATTCTAAGATTGCTGCAGGCAAAACTGCAGATAAACGGTGCAGACATTAGCTTGCCATGAGCAGACGCTGATTCAAATCCGATGATGACAACAGTGCTAGTGCCCAGCACCCTGCTAGTGCCACATTCACCATCTGGCGTCCCCACCGCTCTGAGCCTCGGGTTCCACCTGGGCCCAGACAGAGAATGTAGGTAATGGGCCCGCCACACAGCTAACACTCTCTACATGGTCCCCATTACCTTCTTTACCTTGCCTAGAACCTATGAGATAATAACAGATTCAGCCAGCCAGAGACGGAAGCCAGCTGTCTGAAACGTCTCCGACCATGCTCCGAGGAAGGACAGGGCAAAGCCTCAAGCCATTTCAGGACAACACTGCAGGAATGCACTGAGTCACCCTAGACCCAAGCACGCAGGAAGGCCTGCAAAGGTCTAACTGTCACACTCATACACACAAAGTCATGTGGGTAAGCCGTGAAGACAGCCAACAGGGTAAACTCAGTTACCTGATTCTGGGGTAGAACAGACTAACATTTCTTACTGCTGTGGGGGGCAGCTGTTGTGCTAATTAGAGGCTATCACAAGTGCTCATTTAGCTACCCAAGAAGTAGTTATTATTAGTATCCTGTTTTCCAGTGAGGAAACTGATTGTAGACAGGACTGTGACCTGCCCAGGTTCACATATAGAGACAGTAGGGGCCCAAATTCACATATAGAGAAAGTAGGGCCCAGATTCAAATTCCTATTTATAGATGTTAATATCCTTGCTCTTAATCATGATTCCCTAAGTTTTAAGTAAAATGAAGATGGAATAAGTACATATGAAAACAGCATATAGAAGACATTGTCTCATAAACATATTAATTCATTTTACATAGAAAACGGAAAGTTACTTACTTTGAAATAACATTGTTCATAAATAGAATCTGTAATAAAGGTCCATCTAACTTAGTATTGTTCACCAATATTCCACTAAAACAGAAGTTAAAACATATTCTTAGAAGATTTTAAAGTAAAACCCATAAATGTATATATAAACACAACTTTTATAATTATTAAGTACCAAAGATCACAGAATACTTTACAAATAAGATTAAGAACAACCAAGAACTCATCTATTTGCAAAAAAAAAAAAAAAAAAAATTTTTTTTTCATAGAATTTTACCTACTTTAATGATTTTACATAAAGGTATCCCTTACATATTTTTAAAAATATTTCACAAAAAATTTAAAACTGTAGTTAAAGTTTCCAACCAAAAAAATTCCTTATCTAATGACTCTTTTTTTTTTAAGATTTTATTTATTTATTTGACAGAGAGAGAAAAATCACAAGTAGGCAGAGAGGCAGGCGAGGTGGGAGGGAGCAGGCCCCCTGCTGAGCAGAGAGCCTGATGTGGGGCTCAATCCCAGGACCCTGAGATCATGACCTGAGCGAAGGCAGAGGCTTAACCCACTGAGCCACCAAGGTGCCCCTAATGGCCCGTCTCTTTACAGACTGGGGGAAGGGAGGGTTTAGATAAACCAGCAGGTTACAAGAATGAATATATACAGATATATACATATATCTATATATATTTTTTAAAGATTTTATTTTTATTTATTTGCACAGAGAGAGAGAGAACACAAGTAGGCAGAGCAGCAGGCAGAGAGAGGAAGAAGCAGGCTCTCCATCGCGCAGGGAGCCCAATGCGGGGCTTAATCCCAGAACCCTGGGATCATGACCTGAGCCAAAGGCAGCTGCTTAACCGACTGAGCCACCCAGGCGCCCCAAGAATATATTTCTAAAAGAATCAGAGTAAATTTAGCTTTGAAATATATAGGAAAATGAAACACTTTAAATGGATAGCCTCTTAGAAGGCAGAGTACATCAGTATTTCAAATCCTGGATACTAAAGCAGAGATACAAAAAGTATACTGCTGGGGCGCCTGAGTGGCTCAGTTGGTTAGGTGTCTGCCTTCAGCTCCGATCATGATCCCTGGGACTGAGCTGCACACTGGGCTCCCTGCTCAGCGGGGGAGCCCTGCTTCGCCCTCTGCCTGCTGCTCCCATTGCTTGTGCACTTTCCCCGTCAAATGAATAAATAAAATCTTTAAAAAAAAAAAAAAAAGTATATTGTTCCTGGATTTGATTTTCAAACACTGGCCAAAAAGGAAACGAACAAACAAAAGTAGAATGCGGCCTCCAAACTGGAACAAGATCCCGGTGGTAACCTGGACCAGCTGAGTCTTAAAGATTCCTCTCTCCCCACCTGCCTCCTATTCCTTTACCTTCGCAGCGAGTGAAATAAGTCAGTCTGTATTTGGGATTGCTCGAATCAAGAAACAAAAGTAAAACATGGAGAGGTTCAGAAGTTTGCTTGAATTTGCACAAACTTCTCTTCTTAAAAATACACGATATTTTGGGGCGCCCGGGTGGCTCAGTCGGTTAAACAGCTGAGGCTTGATATGGGCTCAGGTCATTACTTGGGAGTCACGGGATCGGCCCCCACCACTCTCCAGGCGGAGTACAGAGTCCCCCTGAGATTCCCTCCCTCCCTCTCCCTGAGCCCCTCCCACTGCTCGCTCACTCACAGGCATGCATTCTCTCTCTCAAATAAATAAATGAAATCTTAAAAAAAAAACAACCATGATATTTTGGAGGGCGCCTGGGTAGCACAGCTGGTTAAGCGACCAACTCTTGGTTTTGGCTCAGGTCATGATCTCAGGGTTCTGGGATCGAGCCCAATGAAGGGCTGGAAAGGCTCGGCGCAGAGATACTCAGGGTGGAATTTGGTGAGGACTTTCTTTGCCTCTCCCAGCTGCCCGGGTGCACTCCTGGGCACACAGGCTCTCTCACAAACTCTCTAAAATAAATAAATAAACCTTAAAAAAAAAAAATACATGTTTCTAAAAACCACATACAATTGTATGGTCCTTAACTAGAGACCAATCTGAGCAACAGCAAGAAAGACATTCAGTTGGAGAAATCTGAATACGGGCTGAGCTGGGAGTGTTATTAAGAAAAATCATGCCAGGGGCGCCTGGGTGGCTCAGTGGGTTAAGCCTCTGCCTTCGGCTCAGGTCAGGATCCCAGGGTCCTGGGATCGAGCCCCGCATCGGGCTCTCTGTTCAGCAGGGAGTCCGCTTCCCCCTCTCTCTCTGCCTGCCTCTCTGCCTACTTATGATCTGTCAAATAAATTTTTAAAATCTTAAAAAAAAAAAAAAAGAAAAATCGTGCCATTTATTGGGATAGTGGTGTTGTGATTATGCATGACTAAGTCTTGCTTTTAAAGATTTTATTTGTCAGAGAGAGAGAGAGTGCACAAGCAGGCAGAGTGTCAGGCAGAGGCAAAGAGAGAAGCAGGCTCTCTGCCAAGCAAGGAGCCCGAATTGGAACTTGATCCCAGGACCCTGGCATCACGACCTGAGCTGAAGGCAGCGGCTTAACTGAGTCACCCAGGCATCCCAAAGTCGTGCTTTTAAAAAGTTACATGCTGAAATATTTAGGGTAAGATGTGCATATAAGATGAAAACGTGTATTATATTATTCTTTTCTTTTTCCATAGATTTGAAAATTTCCATAATATAAAGTTAAAAATGTTTATTGGACAAAAAAGGAAAGAAACTTCTGATCACGACAGTTCCAAAAATAAGGATTAAACCAAGAAGCTGGGGGTACAGATTTTATCTATATAATTTTATTTCGTTTTGTTTCTAAATTTTCTGTAGAGTGCTTTATCAGTGTCTGACAACATGAAGAGGACTAATTCTAAAAAGAAATTTTTACTTTATTCCTTTTTCAGGATATTAATTCCTGTCTCATGTACTGGTAAAACCCATGATACCTATCATTTAAACTCGAGTGATTATAACCCCTTCGTAATTGAGTGTTTAAATTATCAACTCTATTAAAAAGTGTGCTTATCTAAGTTATCTTTAAATACCCAAAAAATTGTGATTTTTTTCAGGAATCCCAGTTATATTCAATACATTTAATATCTAACCAGAAATAAACTTAGATCCACAAAGTGCGCTCACATGGAGGAAGAAGGAAGGTAGGGCATGGGGAGATTTCCAAAATACATCTAAATTCTGAAATTTTAAACCTTTAGTCACCAATGTAGCTAGTTATTTCAGCTGGTACCAGAGACAAAAAAAGGGGATGTAACACTGGCTCACAGCCCTCCAAATTCCAAAAGCTTGGTAATACCATTCCACACAGTAAGATCGTACTTCGATAAATATTTAAGATTTAGTAACCTGTTAAGTAAATTTGTATTAAGAAACCAGCATTTGCTCTTCTATCTCTTAAAATCGTATGTCTGAATGCAAATCTACTCACTGTACTTTCTTTAAAAGCACACTAATTTCTCTTTTTCTAAAATGAAATTTTGCATCATTTCTATTTAGGAACAGTTTTGTTTGTTTTTTTAAAAAGATTTTATTTATTTATTTATTTGCGTGAGAGAGGGAGAGTGCACAAGCAGGCAGAGTGGCAGGCAGAGGCGGAGAGAGAAGCAGGCTCCCTGCCGAGCAAGAAGCCCGATGCGGAACTCGATCCCAGGACCCTGGGGTCATGACCTGAGCCAAAGGCAGCGGATTAACTGACTGAGCCACCCAGGCGTCCCTAGGAACACATTTTAACTCTGTAAGTAAACCTTCACCAAGAGTAATACTGTAATCCTAACTTCCCAGAAATGTTTGTGGAATAAGAACAGCTAGGCTGGCAACTTGTCTGTTCTGAACATTAAGAAAAAATTTCCTGGATAGGGGTGCCTGGGTGGCTCAGTTGGTTAAGCCACTGCCTTCGGCTCAGGTCATGATCCTAGAGTCCTGGGATCGAGTCCCACATCGGGCTCCCTGCTCTGGAGGGAGCCTGCTTCTCCCTCCCGCTGCCTCTCCCCAGCTTGTGCTCGCTCTCTTTCTGTCAAATAAATAAAATCTTTTAAAAAAACAAACAAACAGGGGCGCCTGGGTGGCTCAGTGGGTTAAGCCTCTGCCTTCTGCTCAGGTGATGATCCCAGGGTCCTGGGATCAAGCCCCGCATCGGGCCCTCTGCTTGGCGGGGAGCCTGTTTCCTCCTCTCTCTCTGCCTGCCTCTTTGCCTGCTTGTGATCTCTGTCTATCAAATAAATTAAATTAAAAGAAAAAAAAACTGTTAAAAAAAACAAACAAAAAATTTTTCTGGATATGTTTCACAAATGTTTTTATCCAGTTTAGTCAGTTTAAAAGTTATCCAGGTATACAACATAATGATTCAATATTTGTATATGTTGGGGCACCTGGGTGGCTCAGTGGGTTAAAGCCTCTGCCTTCGGCTCAGGTCATGATCCCAGGACCGTGGGATCGAGCCCCACATCAGGCTCTCTGCTCAGCAGGGAGCCTGCTTCCCTTCCTCTCTCTCTGGCTGCCTCTCTGCCTACCTGTGATCTCTGTCTGTCAAATAAATAAATAAAATCTTAAAAAAAAAAAATCTGTATATGTTGTGGGCGCCTGGGTGGCTCAGTTGGTTGAGCGACAACTGCCTTCAGCTCAGGTCATGATCCTGGAGTTCCTGATCGAGTCCCACATCAGGTTCTCTGCTTGCCAGGGAGTCTGCTTCTCCCCCTGACCTCTCTCCTCTCATGTTCTCTCTCTCTCTCATTCTCTCTCTCTCAAATAAATGAATAAAATCGTAAAAAAAAATTTGTATATGTTGTTTAATGATCACCACAATAAATCTAGTTAACATCCCCCCAAAATAATTAAAAATTTAATGTACTTATGAGAATTCAAATTTTACCGCCTGAAATTAAAAATAAAGGATCATTACTGATTTCTTCAGAGAATGCTAAATAAAAACGATACAGAAGTCCTACTTTTTTTAATAAAGAAATTATAGCTAAATATTAAATATAAATAAAGAACAACAACGGTGTAATATCTCATACCTTGGTCGAGTCAGAATGTTCAATTTTCTTTTAAGTTCTTGATGTTATTACTTGTTAAGGAATATAAGCCTTCATTAAACAGAATCATAACTATCATAAAATTTAACTACTCACTCTTACTTTCGGTGTCAGAATGTTACAAACGTTAGAAGACCCACAAGTATTTTGAGGATGACACACTTAACTGAGTTCCTGTTTTGTTGCATGGCTAGACATTTAAACCTAAACATTAAAACAGTTTTCTCATCTCTTCCAACATAGATACTCTAAGACAGGGTCATATAGTTCAAAAGAGTAACAGGGCCACCTGGGTGGCTCAGTGGGTTAAAGCCTCTGCCTTCGGCTCAGGTCATGATCCCAGAGTCCTGGGATCGAGCACCCCATCGGGCTCTCTGCTCAGTGGGGAGCCTGCTTCCCTTCCTCTCTCTGCCTGCCTCTCTGCCTACTTGTGATCTCTGTCAAATAAATAAATAAAATCTTAAAAAAAAAAAAAAAGAGAGTAACAGACTGAACCCAAAGAGTTATTCAACATACCCCATCAAAACCTAAACAGCAATTCATTTGAGGGTGAGCGGCATGGGGGCGCCTGGGTGGCTCGGCAGGTTAAGCATCTGACTCTTGATTTCGGCTCAGGTCATGATCTCAGGGTCCTTAGATCGAGCCCCAAAGGACTCCCCGATGATGATGGTGGAGCCTGCTTGAGGTTCTCTCCCCCTCCCTTGCCCTGCCTCCGCTCATTCATGCTCTCTCTCTTTCTCTCAAAAAAAAAAATAAATAATAATAATACAAAAAGAAAAATAAAGAGCAGCATAAGTGATAAATACAGTGAAACAAACTGTTAAAGATGGAGAAACTAGGATAGAACTATGGATGTTCACTGTACAATCCTTTCAACTTTCCTGCAGTTTGAAATTTTACATATTAAAGTATAAAGGAAAACATCATGAAAAATAAAATCAGACTTCAAAAACCTTTAAAGATGATTTACCAACTGCTTTCAGTGTTTCACTTTAAACGGGAAACTATCTGAACCGAAATCATCTGCCCAAACACCTCTAAGAATGTAAACATCCATACTAACAACCCTTCCTAGAAAGGCTGTAATCACGTAACTAAGCCAAACGGAAACTCACTTGGCGCGTTTTTTTCCCAAGGCTTTGCAACGCACCTTCACCACGGAAGGTATTTCAAAGTCGAAGAACTTTAAAATGAATCCCCAACCTCAGTCAGGCAATTAACCATTTCTCTCCGCCTGCTTCACATCCTTCAACTCCCAACTTCCGCATCCTAAGACTATTAGCTTCTACCCCCCTATAAAACACAGATCTACCCTAAGGTCTGAGGATCCGGCTATCTGCCTATAGACAACGACAACAAGACGGCATCAACTTAAGCCTGGCTACAAAAAAAAATGAAACTGGATAAGGACTTCAGAGAGGAGGCGAGGAAGCGGTGACCAGCCTACGATCTAGCCGTCTTAAAAAATCCTAAAAACCAGTCCCAGCTTGGGGGGCGCGGGGAGCGCGTCTAGTCCGGGGCACGGATCCCGACCGGGCACGGATCCCCAGAGGGGAGAGGATCGCGCCGGGGCCCCGGAGCAGCTTACGCAAGCCGAACCCTCGATTCTCCTCCGCCCGCCTGTGGGGCGAGAGAGGGGTTATTCGGAATTCTGGCCCTCCTGGAATTTCCGCCCGCGCCCTCCCAGACACGCCGCCTGCCGCACGCCGGTGACCGGGCCCAGGCAAACGGGAAGGATATTCTCGGCGCGGAGCTGCTCGATGGTTTCCTCGCACTGCCGAAGCCGCTCCCGCAGCTCCGCGTCGCCGACCCCATTCTCGTCCTCCTCGTCGCCGTCGTCGTCCTTGAAGCGGGTGTGAACGGGCTTCGGAATCGACTCCTCCGGGTGGTCAAACGCCTCGAACAGCTCTAGGTCGCCAAAATCCACCTCCGCCGCCATCTTGGGCTGTGGGTGAGATTCGAGAAGGGGCGGAGCTGGCCGCCCGGCCGGGGGCGAAGGTTGTAGGGCGGCACCGCTCGCTCGGGCTTGGGCCGCGCTAAGCCACCCGGTACGGTTTTCTCCAGACCTACGCCGCCGAAGCTGCACAAGGGGCGGGCTACTCCCGAGAGACTACAACTCCCAGAATGTAGTGGCGTCTCTCAGCACTACTTCCGAGATTGCTCCGGAGCATGGCATGCTGGGACATGTGGTTTCTAAGCGACGGTTAACTCATTGTTTGCATTGCATACTGGGATTGGTCCTTTTTAAACGTGCAGAAAGCCTGCATAGAACAGAACGTGTTAAAACAATATATATTGTCCCTGAGATGCGTCTAAGGCTGAAAAATCAGAACAAGATGTATATCTTATAGCAGATTCTAGTGTGCGGGCTAAATTGCAACAGGAGAATAAGAAACACTAGTTCTATCACAGATTACCTTTGTGATCAGTTTATTGAGCTTGTTGCACTTTTTCATGAAAAACTAGCTACATCAGACCATTTTCGATTCGCCTGTGGCGGGTTTCGGTGGTTTCTCTCATTCAATCACTTATTCGTTCAGTAACATTTATTTACCACGTTCAACGTACCAGAGCTCGAGGATGCAAGGGAGAGCAAAATAGGTAAGTTACTGCTGTGGTGGAACCTACAGGCTCGCAAAAGAAACAGACAAGAAAGTCACCGTAACTGCTCCTGCTCTTGGGTCCAGGTGGATGCTGATAGGTGTCCATCATATTTTAAAAATATGTGAAGGGACGCCTGTGTAGCTCAGTTGGTTAAGCGTCTGGCTTCAGCTCAGGCCATGATCCCAAGGTCCTGGAATCCAGTACCGCACCTGGCAGGCGGCCCTCCACCTGCCGCTCCCTAGCTTGTGCTCTTTCACTCTCATTCTCTGACAAATAAATAAATAAAATATTTTAAATTTTAAAAAATGTGAAATAAAAACATAGCAAGTTCCGGTACGTAATGATTTACTTTGACAGAATCTGTGGGAATCCGTGAACCAGGACCTGAGGTTTGAACTGAAACATTAAGTGTTAGAAGGGCAAGTTGGTGGTGAGAGCACCGATGATGGACTGAAGAGCATCCTCCTTGGAAAAAATCTGGATGTGAAATGAAGAGAGAGTGGAGCACAATGAGGCTGGTACATTAGGCCAGTGCACACACCAAATTTAGGGATCCTCTCTCTATCCCCCAAATTGGGAAATCATTTCAACATTTTAAAGAGGTTCGTGACCCACACATTTTCATTTTAGTAAGATAGTCTTGATTGCATGATAGAAACACGATTACAAATCCTGCAAAAGTAAAATTCCAAATCTAGAAGACTGATAAGTTTTTGCAGTCAAACTAATAAATATTGGGATTAGTGCAGTGGAAATAGTTGTGGACAGTTGTTTAGAAGTAGTAAATATTTAGAAGATAAAATTTACGCAACAGCTAATTGGAGGGTTGGATATAGGAAATGAGAGAAAACGGGTAATGAATATTTCTCAAGATTCTGACTTAAGAACCTGAATAGGGGCACCTGGGTGACTCAGTCAGTTGGGCCTTTGGCTCAGGTCATGATCCCGGGGTCCTGGGATCAAGCCCCACATCAGGCTCCCTGCTCAGTGGGGAGACTGCTTCTCCCTCTCCTTGTGCTGTCAAATATTTATATACATATATATGTGTATATATACATATATGAAAAACTGGTTGAATGACCAATAATAAATCATTTATCAATAATAAATGATCAATGGATGCGGACCAGGTTTGGTAGCAATGAGGGAAGTTATGTGGTACCCTGAGGCAATTTTATCCTCAGAGGCAAGAGAGAAGCAACTGGACTGGGGAAAGATTTTTTTTGAAACATTTTTGTTATTCACTGATTTTTTTTTTTTTTAAGATTTTATTTGACAGAGAGCATGAGAGACCACAATTAGGCAGAGAGGCAGGCAGAAAGGGGGAAGCAGGCTCCCTGCTCGGCGAGCAGGGAGCCTGATGCGGGGCTCAATCCCAGGACCCTGAGATCATGACCTGAGCCGAAGGCAGAGGGTTAACTCACTTAGCCATCCAGGTGACCTTTTTTTTTCTTTCTTTTTTTTTTTTGGAAAGATTTTGTTTAGAGAGAGCACAGGAGCCAGGGTAGGGGATGGGGGCGAGGGAGGCAGAGGGAGAGAATCTCAAGCAGACTCAACACTGTGTGTGGAGACTGATGTGGGGCTTGATCTTATGACCCTGAGATCATGACTGGAGACGAAACCAAGAGTAGGACACTCACCTGACTGAGCTACGCAGGCGCCCCTACATATTGATAAATTGAAAGTAAAATCTGAGCCCCAGCTGAGATGTTTACTAGGCAGCTGAATCTTTGGGTAAAGCTCTGAGAAGTCTGAACTAAAGGTTAACATTTGGCTGGCCCATGTGTTTTTTTTTAAGATTTTATTTATTTGACAGACAAAGATCACAAGTAGTCAGAGAGGCAGGCAAAGAGAGAGAGGGGGAAGCAGGCTCCCTGCTGAGCAGAGAGCCCAATGCAGGGCTCGATCCCAGGACTCTGGGACCATGACCCGAGCTGAAGGCAGAGGCTTAACCCACTGAGCCACCCAGTTGTCCCCGGCCCACATTTTTAAGGGCATTAAATACAACTATAGTAAAGGGTAACGGCACAATGAAGAATACAGAGTGAGAGGAGTCTGTGGTTGAGTCTTGAGGTACTCAAAGGGCTGGGACTGAGGATGAGACAATTACAGAAATTGGTGAATCACCAGAGTGAAAGAACTAGGAGTGGGTCCAATAGAAATGGTGTGTGCATATGTGTGTGCATATATGCATATATATGCATATACACATATGTATATATACATACTGGGGCACCTGGGTGGCTTAGTGGTTAAGCGTCTGCCTTCGGCTCAGGTCATGATCCCGGGGTCCTGGGGTCGATCCCCACATCGGGCTCCCTGCTCGGCAGGAAGCCTGGTTCCCCGCCTCCTGCACCTCCCCCCCCCCCCCCCCCCCCGCCTGCTTGTGTTCCCTTTCGCTGTCTTTCTCTGTCAAATAAATACAGTCGTGGGTGGCTCAGTTGGTTGAGCAGCTGCCTTCAGCTCAGGTCATGATACCAGGGTTCTGGGGTCAACCCCCACCCCTGGGTCCCTGCTTGGTGGGGATCCTGCTTCTCCCCTGCCTGCCACTCCCCCTGCTTGTGCTCCTGCTCTCCCTGTGTCAAATAAATAAAATCTTTAATTTTTTTTTTTTAATTTCTAAGTAATCTTACCTAACCTAGGGGTCAAACTTACAACCCTGAGATCAAAAAGTCTCATGCTTTACAAACTGAGCCAGCCAGGTGCCCCTCAAAATTATATTTAAGTATACACTTTAATCACCTTTTGACCTATGAAACTCTAGCTTGGAATAATATGTAAAACTCGTTTCCATCTCCTTGCACCAATTTACATCTTCAACGATACTTAAGTTTTTCTAAACTTATGGAATAAAAAATCCCTCCAAGTTGGAAACCTCATCTTGAATCTGCTTTTTCAGCACCCATGTACAACTACCAAGTCCTATTCTACCTTCCAAGTTACCTACCCTGAAGGCCAATTGCTCTCACACTGGTCATCATATCCTGACTGAGCTATGTGTTCTCCTTTTACCACCCTGCCTAGCTACCATGTCTTTAAGATACCTCTTGGGGGATGCTTGGGTGGCTCAGTCCATTAAACATCTGCCTTCAGCTCAGGTCTTGATACCAGTGTCCTGGGACAGAGCCCTGCCTTGGGATCCTTGCTTGGCGGGGAGACTGCTTTGTCCCTCTCCCACTGCTCTTTCTCATGGGCTTTCTCAAATAAAATCTTTAAAAAAATTTATGTATCTCCTGGGCACATCTGTGTGGCTCAGTCAGTTGTGTCCAACTTTAAAAATTAAAATTCAATGAACATTTATTGTATTATTAGTTTCAGAGGTAGACTTCAGTGATTCTTTTTTTTTTTAATATTTGAACAGACGGCGAGAGAGGGAATAGGAGCAGGGGGAGTGAGTGAGTAACAGTCTTCCCACCAAGTAGGTAGCCCGATGTGGGGCTCGATCTCAGGACCCTGGGATCATGAACTGAGCCCAATGACTGAGCCACCCAGACACCCCTCATTCTTATATAATACCCAGTGCTCATTACATCATGTGCCTGCTCATGGTGTCCATCTCTTGATCACAGCTCAGGTCTTTTTAAAAAAATATTTGAGAGAGGGGCGCCTGGGTGGCTCAGTGTGTTAAAGACTCTGCCTTTGGCTCAGGTCATGATCTCAGGGTCCTGGGATTGAGCCCCGCATCGGGCTCTCTGCTCAGCAGGGAGCCTGCTTCCTCCTCTCTGCCTGCCTCTCTGCCTACCTGTGATCTCTGTCTGTCAAACAAATAAGTAAAATACAAAAAAATGTTTAAAAAAAATATTTGAGAGCGAGAGAAGCACAAGTAGGGGAAGTGGCAGAGGGAGAAGCAGGCTCTTGGCTGAGCAAGAGCTCAGTTGGGCTCAATCCCAACATCCTGAAATCATTATCTGAGCCAAAGGCAGTCGCTTAACCAACTGAGCAACCCAGGTGCCCCATCAGCTCAGGTCTTGATCTCAGGGTTGTGAGTAGAGCTTATTTAAAAATAAAATAAGGGTGCCTGGGTGGCTCAGAGGGTTCAGCCTCTGACTTCAGCTCAGGTCATGATGAAGCTTGGCGGGAGCCTGCTTCCTCCTCTCTCTCTCTCTCTGCCTACTTGTAATCTCTGTCAAAAATAAATAAATAAATAAAAATAAATAAAAATAAAATAAATCCTGGACAGCAACTACGTTGCTTACAAGGATTAACCCCAACATATCCATCACGGAGTACAAGGCTTTGAAACTGAAAGCACAGTTAACAGCCAGGAAAATGGGGAACCAAAAACAATTGAGTATGACTTCCCTATAAACTAATTACCAACTGAGCCAAGCAGTTAAATGGCTCCCACCACACACCCACTTAACCGAGTCCCCCAGGTACCCCAGCCCATGAAAATCTCTAATGAAATTGATTTGAGAAGGTACAGCTAACCTGAAAAATTTGAATTATGGGGACTCCAAGATGAAAAAAACCATGGTGACATTCCCCCAGAAACAGTCACTGAAATGTGATGAAGAGCCATTTCTTCATGAAATTACTGTGCTCTAGGAAAGTGAAATTCAAACACTTACCGAAATACATTAAAAAATCTTATTTAATACAACCACACTTCTCATTTATCACAAAAACATGCCCAACAAACACATTGGCCAGACTTATGAACTCATTTTAAAAATAAAGGTATAATGGGTTAGGGCATCTGGGTGGCTCAGTTGTTAATCATCTGCCTTCAGATCAGGTCAGGATCCCAGGGTCCTGGGATTGAGCCCTACATCAGGCTCCCTGCTTGGCAGGAAGCCTGCTTTTCCCTCTCCCATTCACCGTTATTGTTGCCTCTCTCTCTCAAATAAAATCTTCTAAAAAATTAAAAAACAAAGGTATAATGGGCACCTGGGTGGTTCAGCTGGTTGTCTCTTGGTTTTGGCTAAGGTCATGATCTCATGGGTCATGGTATCCAGTCCCATGTCAGGTTCTGCACTCAGTGAGGAGTCTGCTTGAAGGATTCTCTTCCTCTGCCCCTCCCCCAAAATAAATTAAGAAAAAAAATAAAGGTATAAGTTTTACCATTAAGTACAGTTCCCCAATTTCTCTAGGAAAAGGTGAATCATGATCTTGTAGTAATAAAAACAAGTGATTTTTAAGTTCTATAGTCCCCTTCCTTCACCAGATTTATGCCCTATTTAACAAAGTAGTTTTCTAGTATTTTGGTACTTTGTGCTACTGAAGACTTCAAAGGGATAATGAGCAAAGGGCATACCAAGAACTTGTAATAAGGCACTTTATTAAAATAAAAGTGCTTACATCCCTTTAATGTATTAATCTATTTCCTGAATAACATGGAATATTGAACAAATACTGTACACCATTCTGTTCCTTACAGTAGTAGGAAAACAGTATTATTGTAGTAAGTTTGTCTACTTCTCCCAACTTCCTTTTACATTTCTGCTTACCACAGTATTGCCTAGAGCAGTTAGCTATTCTTTAAAAAAAAAAATTAAAAAAAAAATTCTACCTAGTGTTCTCTAATAGCAATTGCAAAATGCTACAAAAAATTATGAAACAAATTCAAATAAGAATTCCAGGTAACTTAAATTAACACCAGTGTTGAGAAAACCATTTTTATTGTCATCACCACCCAGCGTATTTGTGCTGGATTATGTACCAAATGGCCAGATCTTCTAAAGAACATCTACATAACATTTCTTTCATGTTTCAAGAGATGAAAATAACTGTACAAGGTTAAGTACAAAAGTACACAAGACAGCGGACACGAAATATCCATGTATGAGATTTTATCCCACCTGCAGCTTTTATGTATTTGAAAAGTAGAATTCATGAACTAAAAAATATTGTCCTTCTATAGTCCTGTCAAGTTTAATGGAAGTGTGTTTAACCTGATTACAACACTAACACCAGTATCACTGATCTGATATTTACAAAAAATCGTATTTTTCAATAAATTAAAGTCAATGCAACACCCATGCAAGCTAGAATGCTAGCTGTTTGGTGAACCAGGACCTGACATCAGAACCAGAAGTCCATAAAGTCCCAAACATTAAGTCTGATCTTTTTCAAACTGCATCCATTCCTCGCATTGATGATGTGAAACCCAATCCCATTCCTCTTTGTGTGTGGGTTTGTGATCTCGCCATTTCATACTGAGCATCTAGATTTCTAAATACTTCTTCCTGTTGCTTCAAAGTCTTGTAACTTTCTTCATCAACTGAGCTACATCCAGCTTCATCTTCACTCTAAATATCAGATAAAAGATATATTATTATTAAAATAAACAGAAATGAGAATAAGGTCTTCTTCTCAATTGACCGTACCAATAAATCACATTTTTAGAACAGGTATTTACCTTCCACCTACTCATTTAGTACCTACGGAATGCAAGGCACTGTTCTTTCTAGGTATCAACTTCATTTTAGTGGGCATGAGAAAGAAAATGTAGAACATACCAATTAATATCTAAGTAAAGTCTAGGAGAAAAGTAGAAAATGGGAATGGTATGCTTGCTATTTTTAAAAAGGCAAGTGAGAAAGGACTAAAAAGTTGACATCTGAGCAGGGACCAAAGGAAGGAATGATGCGGGAAGCTAAGAAAGAATTAGAACAGGGAAAGCTAGCAGTAAATGCAAAGATTGTCTGGTATCATCCCCAAAAAGCCAATCAGTGAAGCTTAGTTGTTTTTTGTTTTTGTTTTTTTTTAAGATTTTATTTATTTATTTGACAGAAAGAGATCACAAGTAGGCAGAGAGGCAGGCAGAGAGAGAGGGGGAAGCAGGCTCCCTGCTGGGCAGAGAGCCCGATGTGGGGCTTGATCCCAGAACCCCGGGATCATGACCTGAGCTGAAGGCAGAGGCTTAACCCACTGAGCCACCCAGGCGCCCCAGTGAAGCTTAGTTTAAGCCAAATATCCCTTCAATGAAAAACCAATTCCCTTAAAGTAATAATAACCAATACCTGAGCATTTGTGAACTTTTTTCCAGGTTGTTACATGAAATCTAATATGAGATCTGTATATTTGCACTTTATTCAAACAAAACAGAAAACACAAAGAAAAGAAAAAAACCCCAACAATGCTACCAGAAAACAAAACCAAAGAAAAAACACACCCTCTACATATTTAAAAAAGCTTTCTGGGGTGCCTGGGTGGCTCAGTGGGTTAAAGCCTCTGCCTTTGGCTCAGATCATGATCTCAGGGTCCTGGGATCGAGCCCTGCATCGGGTTCTCTGCTCAGCGGGGAGCCTGCTTCCCCCCACTGTCTGCCTGCTGCCCTGCTTACTTGTGATCTTCTCTGTCAAATAAATAAGTAAAATCTTAAAAATAAAATAGCTTTCTGGAAACTTTCAATATTAAGGTCTGATTCCAAGTACAGTCAGTTTTTAAAAAAGATTTTATCTGCCAGAGAAAGAGCACAGGTGCACAAGCACAGGGAGTGGAAGGCAGAGGGAGAAGCAGGTTCCTTGCTGAGCAAGGAGCCTGATGTGGGACTCCAGCCCAGGACCCTGAGATCATGACCTGAGGGGAGGGCAGACGCTTAACCAACTGAGCGACCCAGGTGTCCCTACAGTTCGCTTCAAATGAACATTTTCTAAAGGCAAATTCATTAATTCCCATTTACAATTTCATTTTTATTTACTAGAAAAAGGTTCATTTAAGGTATGAATAGGTTATAATCAACAACCATGTTAATTTAAAAAGTCTGTATTGTCAACTAACGATGACAACGTAATTCTGTGAAATGAATCTGAAGCACGAAACATAAAAACACTAGAAAGTACCCAGAGTTCACACATTACTGAAATTAACTTTTAGGGTAAGGACCAATGTTAATCTGAAAATGTTAATACGAATTTTAATTCAAAGTGTGTAACTCACCTTAATACCCATTAATTTCCTGAATTTGACATTTTGGTCCTTGTTTCCAAAATTCAATTTTTCCCATATTTCAGCAGACTGGGATTTGTCCTGTAAAGAAAACAATGAACTTTTACAATTCATAAAATTTAGCTTTCTAAGTAATCAGGTTTAAAAGAAATGACAACATTTATAGTATTGTAACAGTGCAGTTATAATTATTTTCAGTTTGATTATTTTAAAATTTCTATCACAAAGTAATGAAGTAAAGAAATAGTACTTCATAATACACCCTTTATGAAAAAGCCTAAGCCAAGGAGCATCTTCCTCCATTATAAATGTATGGGAATACTGTTTTTCTTTGAATCACTACTGGTTTTCTTAGATCAATCTTTTTCTAACATTAAACTGTGGTAAATTAAACTATTACAATCCAGTTTGGAGAAGAAAAATAAACACAAACCAATCTTTTCCAATTCAAATTTGTTTATCTAAGCAACCGCTAATTAGGAATAAATGACAAAAGAGAAGAATTAAAGAACTTACCCCTTCTTTCTTGCCTTGCCAAAGCATTTTCCTTTTTTTCTCTTGTTCAGCAAATTTCATTGGATTCACAGCTGCTGGGTTGTAATAGCTAGGTACAGCTATTCCGGTCTCTGCCAAAGCCTTCGCCTGCAGGGCAGCCATTTGAGCTGCCATAGCTATCTGAGGAGTTACTTGCGTTCCTGATGCCAACAAGGCAGCAACATTGAGAACAGAACCTCCGGTAGCTGCAGCTGCTAAAGACATGAGCACAGATTTTAAGACTAAACAAAACCAACCTCCTGATTTACAACAGTGCATTTATAGATAAGAACTAATCTAACAAAAAGGCAGAATACGTTTACCAAAATAAGGAAATGCAGGTAAGTTTACTAAGCAATTAACATTTCAGCAAAATTTACTGAATTTATTTCTAATAGACATTTCTGGATATGATCCCTCCTATATACTAACTACATGTATCTTAAAATAGTAAGAATTCTACAAATAAAAAAATTTATGATTTCAATGAAAATGAACTATGGTTCTTGTAGCTAAACTTGTAACAATGAACACTATTTGTATGGCTCTTTAAGCTTACAAAATGGTTCTTTAGACATTCATCTGAAACTTGTAACAAACGTTTAAGATATTAAACAAGTATTATACACATTTAGCAAACAGTAAGCCCAATTCCTATAGAAGTTAAATGCCACACCTGGTATTCCCACTATTTTAAGTGATTCAGTCAGGAACTAAGTCAATTTTTTGTGAACACACAGACTATTCTGATTATATGTTTTTCTGTCAGCCCAGAATATAAGCTTATAAAGTTCTTTAATTATTAATACTATGGGAATCCAGTTATGGAAGTTTTTGTTCTGTCCAAGTATTAAAAGCAAAATGGCAGGGGTGCCTGGGTGGCTGACTCAGTTGAGCTTCCAACTCTTAATTTTGGCTGACGTCATGATCTCAAAGTTGTGAGATTGAGCCCTGCACTGGGCTCCAAGGTGGGTGTGAACGTGTCTCTTCCTCTCCCTCCGCCTCACCCTCCACCCCCTCCATCTAAAATAAATAAATAAAATGCATGAATACTTATTAAAGGCAATTTGTACAATTTCCTTTTTTTTTTTTAAGATTTTATTTATTTATTTGACAGAGATCGCAAGTAGGCAGAGAGAAAGGCAGAGAGGGTGGGGGGAAGCAGGCTCCCTGCTGAGCAGAGAGCCCAACTCGGGGCTAGATCTCAGGACCCTGGGATCATGACCTGAGCTGAAGGCAGAGGCTTAAACCCACTGAGCCATCCAGGCGCCCCAATTTGTACAATTTCTTAAAAAAATTTTTAAATTTTATTTTTAAGTAATCTACACCCAACACTGGGCTCCAACCCACAACAATGATATTCAGAGTCACATGCTCTACCAACTGAGCCAGCCAGGTACCCCAATTTGTACAATTGTAGATTATTTCTAGCATCACCAATTTACTAGGAATGTGAACAAACAAAAAACACCTTCCAGATTACATTCCATGTAATTCAGTAAGTCTCTCTGGTCACCTTCAACCATTCACAGGCAATGTTTGTGTTATGTCTAATAACCTGATTTCTTACCCAAGATCAGTTGTCATCTTCAATAAACTGCATTCTTCCAAAAACCATTGAGTAAAAAAATATGCCGTGATGCCTACGGTGTTATATGAACGAGAACAGTGACTGTTCACTTGTCAAAATCAGGTGCATCAACCAAGTAAGAAATACGTATGCATGAAGAATTTATGAGGAATGAAAGTAACATTAAAAATGTTCACATTTCAGTAATAGTACTAACAGTTTTACAGGACACTGATGGGTAGCAAGGATCATAGGTGATTTTCTTCCTATTATTTTTCTGAACTTTCCAGATTTTCTACAAAAAAATGCCACACTTCTATAGTAAAGAAAATGAATTACCTGCAGCTATTTCTTGTTGTTTTTGTTTTTCAACCATTTCCTTTTCTCTCTGTTCTTGTAATTTCTTTGCTCTTTCCAACCTGTCAAAGATAATTTCAGTAAGTTTATAATAACGCTCAATATAAAACCAGTATTTATCTTTGTATTTCTCCACATGTATAGAAACGAAACACTTAACAGAATTTTAAATTAAGTTTAACACAAATTGGTATCTGTATGTGGGGGAAAAAAAGCATTCATTCTTAAGATAGTCACAGTTAAAGAATATTTCAATACTGGTTTTAAACATTTTTTGAATTCATGAATTGCCAAAAAACTGGAATAGCTTTTACACACACTTCCCACAGAGACTAGTTTTAAAAAATAAAAATTATTCAACCTTTATCATTGCTGGTTTTAACAGTATGGATAAAATTACATCTTGCAAATGACATACTGAGAACTGAGTAAATCTTAGGGTATGTTAAAAGTAGTAAACAACGTTTATAGAACTACCTACATGCTTCTTGGTAGGGAGGCTGATACAGGATAAGGCCAATTAAAACATGCCAATTATGACTTTTCTACTTAAACACATTTTATCATATGACCTTAAATTAGTAAAAATTAAAAATAGCCAAAAATAAAAAAGGGGCCAATAAATCCTATTTGGGAACTAACTTTAAGCAGCTTAAGAAATGTATTATTAGCAATGGAACTAGAAACCTGAAACACAAATTCATCCTCAGACAAAACAAAAAAGAGACTGTAGTTCACTCACACTAAATTTACTAATACATATAGTAAATGTGTTGTCAAGTCAGTATCTACTTCTTATACAACAAATCTTAAGTAATAGCATCTCCATGAGTTCCTGAAAGAGAAACCTTTTTCAAGACTCCTTGATTTCCCAATCATTAGGTCAAAAGTCACCCTTTCTCCTTTAATGTGGTATAAAGGGGCAAAGATTAAGGAAAAGGTTTTTTGTTTTGGTGTACTATGGGTAGGAAAATTGCACTGGCTTTAATAACTGCTGTATTTACATAAAATGAACATAACAACATAATTTTATTCCCTCTTACTGAGCACACATTCAAGACAGACACAGTACAGACTTGATTTTGTCCTTGGGAATAAAAGGCCCTGATTAGGGGTAACATTAAAATGTTGGTACATAGATACTAAAATTGTTTTCAAAGTAGTTTAAAAATAGTCCATATTTAAAAACAAAAAAGGAACAAAAGGCCTATATACTGTAGTATCTTATTAATAACAAAAGATCTCCCTTTGAATTTCAAAGTAGCCAAGGACCAATCTGATATTTAAAAGAGTTATTTCAGGGGCGCCTGGGTGGCTCAGTGGGTTAAAGCCTCTGCCTTCGGCTCAGGTCATGATCCCAGGGTCCTGGGATCGAGCCCCACATCGGGCTCTCTGCTCCGCGGGGAGCCTGCTTCCCCTTCTCTCTGCCTAGTTGTGATCTCTATCAAATAAATAAATAAAATCTTAAAAAAAAAAAGGTTTAGAAAGAGTTATTTCACATAAACTTGTCATCTGAAAATCACTAAGTAAGATTATTTTTTAAAGCTGAAATTTTAGATACTACTAACAGCTTCAACTTTAATAAAAGCCAAAAATTAAAGCACAACCAACTTATAGTAAGAATAAACTTTAGGGCTTAAAAAAATACTGGTCAGACTTAACAGATCATTCTTTATAAGTTACTTCAGATATTATAATAAATTACTCCTTCTTAATTCTGTGGATTTTAGTTTCAGAAAGAAAGTATGAGTCACTACTATTGATGCATATTTAAAATGGCCATTGCAGGTTGGAATTAACACCATTCACTACAGTGAATGGAATGAAGAAGGGGCGAGCTCACACCTTTGCTGCTGCTGCTGTTCAGCTGGAGTTTCTGCCAGGCTGGGTTCACAGGGCAGCAGCCCATCAGGTTACATTGTGATAACTGTATTTTTGTAATGAAAAAAAAATACAAACTCAATTTCATAAGGAAAAAAACCCCAAAATCAAGAGTATAGTTTTCAGAATATGGGAAAACCTGCAAACAAGCACTTGGATTCTACTTTACTTCTTGCCTCTCTATATGAGGCAGTTCTTTCAACGGTTTTGCACATTTCGCTGTGTGTAGTCCCACAATTACCAGAACATCTTTGGAATGCTTACAGAATTAAAACATGAAACGGTTTCCCTATGCTATCAGCAGTAAGATTTTCAAGATCAAACAAATCACCTTGTAATGTTTATTATTTGCCACCTTTAAAATAAGAAACCCATTGACAGAATTGTTTCAGACTGTTTTCTTGAGGAAGAAAAACAAAAGGACAATGCAGTTTCAGAGAGAAAATTTAAGAGTTCTTGAATCAGATTTAGATTTCTAAAAAAGTTTTTATTGCAAACCAAAAATATTTAGGAGCCTAATGAGAAAAATGAATCAGTTAATCATGAAGGAAAACAGAGAAACTGTTGCAGACACTGTAATCTTTCCGTTGCAGACATTGTAATCTTTCCAGTTGCACAAATAGGTAAATGTTTAAAATGAGAATTAACTAACTACTTAGTTCTAGATCAAAACTGGCACAGTATGTATCATAGCTATATTTAATTATTTAACTTAAACTCTGAAAGCATTCACTTTGTCCACACAATTGAGTATCAACTTCAAGTTGAAAAGGAAAAATGCATCAAAGAGAAAATATGCCCACCTCCTAGCTAAAGCTTCTTGTGCATCCATTGCTGTATTTCTGCCTCTGAAGGGAGGTGGACTAGGAGTTCGGCTTAAACTTCTGCTAAATCTTCTAGGTTTTTCAATTCTCTTCTTCCTATCTCTGTAATAAATCGTATTTCACATGTTGCAATATGGCAAAGCAGTGATAATTAGTTCATTTTATCAAAATCCGTTACATTTGCAGAGGTTCAACAAAAATGCAAACAGTAGACAAACTATTTAGAACCCTTTTTTCTCCATCTCTGTCCTACAGCTTCCACAGGGTATGAAGTTCCCTGAACATGCTGCTAGTCTGCTGTAAGTTCATTTAACGTTCCCTGCTACAGACAGACAATTGAGGATGTTTTCCAATCCTTTGCTATTACACCCAACACTGCAAAGACTAGACTTGCACATCAGTCATTTTATATTCACATAGGTGAGTATGCAGGATAAATCCCTAGCAATGAGATCCATAGTTTAAATGTTCCTAGTTTTTTAATCTACAATGAATTTGTAAATGTTAAGAAAAAAAAAATTCCAAGCACAAAAGTCAGTAAAACAAAATAATCAGGAATGGAAGATAAAAAAATAGGCAATGAGCAAAATAAAATAAGAGTAGCAGTGGTCAAAACTAGAAATGCCATAATACAAAAAACTAGAAATACCACAAATAACGGCTTGTATGCCCACATGGAGAATAAAATATTAATGATAATGATGAAATTATTTACCTAAACTCACTAAAACTCGTAACTGGTAAAGCTTAAATTAGTAAACTACTAAAAACTGAACTATTAATTAAAAACTGATCATCAGCAACCCACAGGTCCTGTGTGCTTTAATAAAACAACCACTGGGTGCCTGGGTGGCTCAGTGGGTTAAACCTCTGCCTTCGGCTCAGGTCATGATCCCAGAGTCCTGGGATAGAGTTCCACATTGGGCTCTCTGCTCAGCAGGGAGCCTGCTTACTCCTCTCTCTCTCTGCCTACTTGTGATCTCTGTCAAATAAATAAATAAAATCTTTAAAAATAAATAAATAAAATTTTTTTAAAAATTGAAAAAATTGGGACACCAGCGAGCAAGCGGCTCAGCAATGAGTCTGCTTCTCCCTCTGCTGCTGTCCCACTCTTATCTCCTGCGCACTCACTGCTCACGCTCATATAATGAAAATCGAGGGCGCCTGGGTGGCTCAGTGGGTTGGCCCTCTGCCTTCGGCTCGGGTCATGATCTCAGGGTCTCAGGATCGAGTCCCACATCGGGCTCTCTGCTTGGCGGGGAGCCTGCTTCCTCCTCTCTCTCTGCCTGCCTCTCTGCCTACTTGTGATTTCTCTCTCTGTGTGTCGAATAAATAAAAATCTTAAAAATAAAATAAAATAGTAAAAATCTAAAACACTCACCATTTGCATCCCAACTCCCCCCAAAACCCTTGATAAACAAGAGAAAGCCAAGTAATTTCAGTCTTTATAGACTAACTTGAACAATGAACAAAAAACCTTTCCCCTTATTTAACAACAGTTATCTGTACATATGTATTATTAATAATTGTCTGATGTAAACAAGTACAGACTAAATATATTCCCTGATTATTTAAAAATTTTCTCTTGTGCTCTTCATTGTACTTTCTGTCTCAACAAATTAAGGCCTCCTCTCAATCAAGATAGTTTTGAATTAAGCTCATCTTTTTGAATACCTGAGATAGCATATACAGTATGGTGGGTCAAACACATATACTGACTTTGCATTCACACATACTTGGGACTTGGTCCTGACAGTACCATTTAACAACTATGATTTGGGGCTTTCTAGGCAAGTTACTCAAGCTCTCTAAGCCCGATGGTTTTAACTCACAAAACAGTTGTTTTGAGAATTAGATGAGGTAGTACATGAAAGAGCTGACAATACACAGCACATAGCAGGCATGCAATAAATGTAAGCTACTCTGATTATACAATTAACACAATTCAACATCCAAAACAACTGAAGTAATTTTAATAGGACTATTTCTACCTGCACTTCACAGAAGATCTGACTAAATGAGTATCTGTAAGAATGCTATGGCAAGTGTTTAAATTGTTCTTTATTAGTCAGAAGGTTGTTAAAATATTTTGTAACTCAAATAAAATTCTGACCCACAACTTTGATATTCTCAGATTGAGGGAAGATAAATAGGCCCCGTGAAGGAGCTATCTGATTTTATTCAAGATGATAACTACTTACCGACTTCTACTCCTTGTTCTACTTCTGCTTCTACTCCTATGCCTGTGTCTTGATCTTGAGCGGGAACGAGATCGAATCCGGCGTTTTCTTTCCCTGCTTCTGGATCGTGACTTCTTCCTCTCCCTGCTTCTGGATCTTGACTTCTTCCGCTCCCTACTCCTTGATCGAGACTTCTTCCGCTCTCTGCTTCTACTACGATGACGCCTCAAATTAAAACACATAAATGTTTAGTTATTTAGAGCTGCGTCTTCTCAAATTACAGATATTATGAATTAATTATCTGCAGTGTGTGCTATCAAGCCAGGCAATAAACTACTCTCTATTGTGTAGAGAAAGGCTAACTGAGGCATCTACTGGAAGAAACTGTAATAACAAATAAGCCTTTATTCTTGTTTGATGATGTCTCAGAGGGCACACAATAAAGCTACATGTTAAAAATGCAATGCATCCCAACCCAACTTAAGATCCTGTTTAATAGTTTAAAGTCAATTATTGCCTTAGTGAAGGACTTATGCAATTTAAAGATGACAAGTTAATCTACTACCAAAAAATTCAGACCTAATCTGATATACCACATATATATATTCCCACAGAAAACTCCAAACATACATTGAACACTGGCTTCTTTTAACAAAAGTCCCACAATTTTTCTGCCATGATCCAGTTTTCAATACAAAAGAAAATCTAAATTAGTTTAGCAGCAAATAAATCCTACATTGACAATGTAAAAGTACTGCTTTGTTGGCTTAAACATAGGTCAGCTATGTAAATTTTTTCACTGCAAGTAACAGATAAATCACAAAATTAAAAAATACTGGCTAGCTGAATGTGAATCATACACAATCATCTTTTAATCCCAAGTCTTTTAACACTTTTCTTTACCTTTACCAGAAAACAATGCCCCAAAGACTTCAGCTACTAGCAGACATTGGATAGCAAAGGAATAGATCCTAGCAAAAAACATCTATTTTCTAATTAAGATTATTTGGATATTGCTGGGTTCATGAGAAGCTTTACGTAATATAGCTCTTTACATGGCACTAACTTATAAATACCGAAACGACTTACCTTTCACGAGACCTAGATCTTGAGTGACTTCTGCCTCTTGACGACTTTCTTTCTTTGCGTTTATGTCTGTCCTCACCGTTTTCAGATGAATTTAGTCGCTCTCTTCCTTTATCAGAAGAATGTTCTTTGTCATTATGTTCCTCAGACTTGTGTTTCTTAGATGATTTATCTTTGGATTCATGTCTTCTTGCCTGTTTTAAGAAGAAGTTGGTTCTTTCAGGAAAATAGTGCAACAAAGAGAGTTAGTATGGGTATCAGTAGACAAAAATGTTGTGATGCAACATTAGTAACCTTAGGAGTGTGTGGCAAATAAAAAAAATGATCTAGTTTCACATCACCCAAATGTTGCAGATGAATATTACTAATCTTATTGTCTTTATATATCCCCCAAATTGCAGTTTCCTCCCCAAAATAACATTATTAAAACAATGATTTTCAATGTTGAAATAATACTGAAAAACCATTATTATCAGAAAAAAGAGGAATCCCTGGTGTTTCTTTTATCTAAAGGAATAAGGGAAGTACACATGTATCAAGACTTTCAAAATTTTCCAACAAACCTTTTAGAGAAACAGATCATGTATACACGTATACATCAACTTCTATAACCAGAATACGTATTATTTTAGGTTTAAAAACTTAACAATAGTGAAGATCAGGACACAAAGAAATGCAGAGACAACGCATTTCAGTTAGGTACCTAAATAAGATTAATCTTACTAATTATTAGTATTTTCTGCAATTTTAAGTTACTTTACGCAGAGTTGAAGTGTCCTTTTTATAGCTATACTGCCACATTCTCTCTAAAAGACGGCTCTTGATTTTTCTCCCAATGTCTAAACTGTGAAGAAATCACTTTTCATCTTGCAATATCCCAACGGGCTTGAAGTTCTATTACATTTCATGTACCTAGGGTAGAAAATGGCAACCGTATCTGTTTTAATTTTTATGAAATCAAACTAGGCATAACATAATTAATCCCTACACCATTATACAATACATACTTCCCCATACTCTGAGAGATAAAAACCAAGACTTTTGCTTTTACAACATATGCATTCAGAGACCGGGCTAAAATTAATTGCATGATCAAGTCTCCATCCTACTCTCACATGCCAAATTAGGAAGCGATAAACATTATCTCCTCACATTAAGTTGTCAAATCCATCTTTCAGCTAAAGCTTAAAAACCTGGACATCTCAGAAACACAATTTTAAAGCTGGAAGGAAACTCAGATCCTCTAAACTTCCCTTACTTTAAATATGACTAAATGAAGATCTAAAGTCACAAAACTACATGGTAGCAGCTGAATCCAGACCCCATGTTGTTCTTATGCCCAGGCCACCGCTTTTCTACAACAGGACACTTAACTCAGGTTTCTCAAAACATAGCATTTTTTCTTTACACTCAAGATTAACTTTGCTTAAAACCAAAAACCTGGCCAAACATTTTGGAACATGCATGATATATCTGAAAAGAATCACAGTATGTTATTTAATATTTTGCAGAAAAATAGAGAGACCTGGAGACACAGCTAAATTTTAATTTCATTGCCAGTTCTCTGTATGATGAGCTTATAAAAGTATTTCCTTGATTTTGCCATATAATGGCAAACTGGAAAAGCTTTAAGTGGTTCAACTTCCAAAGGTTTTAGAGTTTATTTCAAACCAGTTTTCCAAACATAACATTACTATTATTTAAAAAAAAGACATTAAAACCCTTAACTGATTTAAGATATACTTAAGGGAAATAGGAGTTTGAATGACTAATAGTTACCTTATCATGAAGTAGGCTTATTATTTTGCTATCTGAGTCTGCAGCGTCTTCAGTTCAGTCTCTTCGCGCATTAGCACGCTGAGTATGATTTATTATAGAAATGTTATCATGTGAGCTAAACAAAATAGTCATTTTCACAAAAACTCTCCTAAATTAAAAATTTAACAGAGCTTCCATTAGGGGAAGAGGTGAAGTCCCTGCCCACATTTTTTTCCGGAGTCCCTTGCCCAGCCCCCACAAGACTCTTCTCCTCCCTTTTTGGCTCCTACTTCTGTTCTTCCTTGTTGGCTCATTCCTTGTCTTCTCAGGTGGGTGAGCAAGTTAACTCCTGCTTCTCTTTCATACAGCTTCTGTCTTTCTTTTTCCTCAAGTTTTGCTGTCACTGCCACCTTTCCAGCTGTCCCTCACAGACACTTTATTTCAAAATTCGATACTATTCTCAGGGAAACTGAGCTGGTTTGCTAATGCAAAGAGGACTCGTTATCTTCCATAAAGAAAAAGCCCACAGTTATCTAGGATATTGGTACTTAAAGATGACTGCTATATGAAAATCCTGAGCAGCTGTCAGGTATAAGGAGACTCGGGACCTCAGATTAATGGAAGCTCTGTGTGACAGGCCTAAAAAAACCAATTATAATCTTCATATGAAATTTTTATTGTGAATATTTTCACAACATAATAAAATTAATAGTTTTTGAATGAACTTTTCATATAAACAACTATCTTCTTGAAAAATGATGATCCATATCATGCTTATTTTATACCCAATTAACCTTTTAAATTTCAAGTTTTGGTACTTACCTTGATAGTATCATATATTCACACAAACATTTCTACCAGATACTTTACAAGAATTTTAAAGTGCCTATTCACTACAAAGTGTTAATTACCTCTTTGCTTCTGCTCCGGCTCCTGTGTTTTCTTCCTTCATTATCTGTAAATACATACAAAAATTCACCATAAACAAGACACAGAAACACCTCAAACACAAACTCCAATACTCAAAAGGACGATTTCCAATCCAGTTTCCTAAATTAAAATTCTACTTACTATCTTCTAAAGACTATTTTTTATGGAAGGGTGAGATTGTTCTACTTAACACCAATATATACTTGAAACGAATCAAGCAATCTGAATAAACAAAAATATAACTGAGAGCAAGCAAAACAAACAAAAACCCCCCAAAATCCTTCATGACAAATCAAAAACATATATACTGTCTTTCAGTCTGTCACAGATTCTTAATTCACAAACCACTGTGACTAGCCCATTTTGCTTTACAGCGCACAGAAAATTTATAAACGGCTTAGTAGAAACAAACAAGAACAAAACAAGAATGCAAGAGAATACAGTCTGAACTGTATCTGGCTTAAGTAGTCAAAAGGATGCTACAGTTTTGAAATTTCTACTCAAAAGTCATTTTATATGGTACAGTTACAAATATACACATAAAATTACATTTTAACTACTTACAGATGATTATGTGTGGGCATAAAGTATAAATAAATGGAGCCCAGGTCTTAAAAACTATTAACTCTTTAGTATTCTACTTCTCACTTAACCTCTTCATTAAGTAGCAATACTAATTTAAAAAACACACAGCAAAACATCATACTTTTTGTATCACATCAGTCTAATTCTTTTTCAATTAAATGAGTAAGAAACACCTCAGAATGCCAAAACCTCTCACTTCAGAAATATTCTAACATTAAATTAAATGAAAAACAAGGTTAAAAATTTTCCGTAACTTACATCAAAAAGCACGTTAAATAAGCTCAGAAAAATATACCACCGCCCAAACACATCTTTCAAAATATTTTACCGATGTTGAAAGACTGAAATTTAAACATCTCAGGGTTAAAAAATAATTACTGTGACAAAAATTTAAACATATATATATATTTTTGCCTTTGGACAAGTCATGAAATTTCTGCCTGAGGACATTTAGGTTTCTCGTAACTGAAAAATTGTCCAGAAAATTACCACTGTACTTTCCTTATTGATTTCTCAACCGAAAAGAACACCTACTAATTATATAAAAAACTAAACCTATGGCTTATATACACACATTTACATGGATAGAGGTGATTACAGTTTCCAACAATTCATACCTGACTTTCGTTTTCTTTCTCTTGACCTTGATCGTGATCTTGAATAATGATGTTTCGAGGCTCTAGGAGAAATAGATACATCTGACTGCTCTTTTTTCTTATCTCTATCTGGGGATGTCTTTTCTGGGGCTAGTCCATCTCGTTCTGTATCACTAGCCTAAAAAGTTTAAAGAGAAATGATTATTAAGTTCTTAATTACATTTAAAACGTTTCTAACTTCTTAAAAGGAGGGAGGGGAATCATCCTTGAGTTTTACAAAATTAAAAAAAAAAGAATCAATAAACCAGAATGGCCAATTTCTAAGTAGCTAAGTATTATTTGTGCCTGATAAACAAGCCTGAATAAACTGAAATGACTAACTCAATAACAGACATATGTAATTAGGCTGATGTCTTTAACTTTTAAAAATTAAAAAAAAAATCATTTTCATAACTTTCAAAGCAACGGGGAAACGAGAATAAGGGCTCCAAGTATTTCCAATAAAACAAGCAGAGAAAACACAGTCCATTTTAGATTTGCGAAGTCATTTGCCTGACTTTACCAATACTTCTATCTTATATTAGCATACATTAAAAAGGTATTTAAAATGAAATAGTAAAATTTAAACAGACTTAAGTCTGTAAAATCTAAGAACAGCAGAGAATGCTTCTAGATTATAAAAGAATAAACAAAATTAACTTACCTATCTGAGAACCCACTCTTAATTTCATTAACCCTCTTTAATGAAAAGAGCCCCTTGGCACAGTGCTGCTGCAAAATATGGTCTGCCTCTCCTCACATATGCTCTGCGCTATGGAAACATTAAGTCGTTTCTGCTTCAAAGCATTTTATAAATTTTCACAATGCAAATTTTGTACAAGTTAAAAAAATAATCAAGTATTACACTTTCCCAAGAGTCCTGATTTACTCAAAAGGACATTCCTTCATCTAAATATCAGTTCCCTGTTTTCCAACTTACTTGCTCATAACTGAGTACTGAGCAAAGCAATCCATCAACAAATGAGGAAATGAAATGAATACTAGTTTTCAATTAAAAAAGAGAAGTATTTCTGTGGCTCTGTGGAACGGTGTGGTCCAAATTACATATGACAAGAGTATCACACAAAGACAATGATTTAAATGAGTCATAGAAAAAAGCGTTGCGAAGTTAAACCTGAATGTTCCCAAGTCAGATTTTGATTAAAAGGTAGAGGGAACAGTTTCAGCAGTATGTAGAAGGTGGACTACTTGACCTTTGACCTAAGAAAGGTTTTCACATTTTGGAAGGATTATTAAGCAAGGAATGGGACAGAGTCTATATGGGATCCACAATGCCTAAAATATTTATTACCATGCTGTTTACAAAAGAAACTGGACTGGATAAATACGGATTTTCAGCAGGAGGAATAATCACATGACAACGAACTCCTTCCCTTAAGAAAATCAATCCAGAAAACAAATGCCAAGGAAACTAAATGGGGAGTAATTTAACAAATGAAGTGTGAGAGATTGCACTATTTCAACAACTATTTACTGAGAGTCACAAATGTGCCAAACTCAATGCTAGACTCAAAGAATAAAATGATAAACGCTTAGCTAGGATGAAAGACATAAATGTGTTAAACCTCTAACAATGGTAAAAAACAAAACAAAATAAAACAAAAAAAACCACTACCAAACCAAACCAAACCAAGCACACAGGAAGCAACTAATTGCTGGAGAGACTCTCATGTGACCACACATGCTTTCTCCAGTTTTCTATGTATGGGTGATTTCTGGAATCATAAAACTTTTGTATGGAAAACTTTCATCACAGAATGGAGTTCAACTTTCTGATCTTACAAAGGAGATCCAGCAACATTACCTGCCTCTCCTAGGATGGTACTCTAGCTCTTTGCTGTCTTACTATTAAATAACTGATGCTGTATCCACAGGTAAGGATACTTAAGATTTTCACAATACTGGTCATTTTCTTTTAATTCTCGTTCTCATCATTATCATTACAAACTATTTCATGTCTCTGATGCTGTGAAGTGCTGGTAGGGCTTACATTTGGAAAAATAAAATTGCAAAAAGTTAAGCACTGCTCACTTCTCTTAAGGCATGCGACTTCTCTACTAAAACCAGCATTCCTGAACCACTGGCACGTCTCATTCACTTTTACAGAGATCATGACGAGAACTGAAAACAACCTTCTGATAAAGGCAGCATCTAGACCAGGCAGTACAAGTTTTCAGTCAATGGTTTATTTACATGCTTAACATGGGAGAAGCCTAGCATCAGGGAAGTCAAATGCCCTTTGCTTAGAAAGGTACCCTGTCATACAAGATAACGACTTACACCAAAGAGCCATTTTCACCTGTAAAATACACTACAGAAACAAACAAAAACAACCATTCTATTACTAAACAGACTACAAATGATAGGTGGCCACTTCTCCCACACAAAACTTTTATTTCCATGAGGTTATAGTGGCCTAATGAAAAGTATCCAAAAAATCAGCTGAATAAAATTTCTCTGAAAATTTCTAAGCTTCATTTCAATTTATCAGGGTGTACATACTAAATCTTAAATGCTAACTGCAAAACTGTCCTCCAGCACCTGCTTTTTTAGAAGGCTACCACTGTTATTTTAACATTTACATCTCATTTAAAACCCTAATAACGCTCAAGACAGTACACAAATCTTTCTCCAGTGCGAAGAAGGTACACTGGATTTAATACTAGGTCACTTCTCCAGGGAACTGTGTCTCTTTATTGAAGGAGACACTGCAGCACCAAATGTTTTGAACGGACTTCATTTTTTTAATATATTTGAGCCCAAATAAAACACCACTATTCTTTAAAGTACCTTAAAAGGCCCAAAACACTATTTAAACAAAGGAAAACATTACATCAATTAATTGCACAAACACCAAACAGCCTTCCAACTGTTTGAAACCTTATAAAAAATAGGTTCTTAATTCAATTAGGTATTGGGGGAGGGGAGTGCAGAATCCATCCTAATTTCAGATACCCCAATTTTTAGCAAGGGCAAACTACGAATGTTCCGGTATGTTTATAGTCCTACTTATTTTTGAAGATGAGTACATAGAACTTTCTAGTTAGTCGAAAAGAAACACAAGATGCTTGCATTTTTCTTTTAACAGGGTTAAGAAATACGAAGTAGTCACAATAATGTGATCCACCAGAGTTGAGCATCCTATACCCGAAGCAGGCTTTTTAAAAGAACTAGTGTTCTTATTTAAAATTAAAAGGGTCAATGAAGGGTTCTTAATTTTAAGAAACAACGCCAATGATAAAGCTTTATTATAATCCTTCTCAAAGACTTCAAAATGATTACATCACGAGCCGCTTCGGAAACGAACGACAATCGGAATTCGTAGTTCAAAGCCTTCTCGGAATTAAGTCGATTTTTTTTACTCCCTTTGAGCAACAGCTTCCTCAGCTCCGTACTAAGGAATAAACTAAGGTTTTCACAGACAAAACACTAATTAAAATTATGCAACTAGAATTTTACTGAGCGTAAGCAAAAAATCACCCCCAAAAACATTACAAGACAATTCTCTTCTTCCATTCTACTCCTTACAGACAACGCCTTTCTGACCCCATACTTTCCAAAGACCCCCCCCAATCCCTTTTCTCTCTTCCCCAGCCCTTCCCCAACGCGAACAGAAATTCCCAAACCCTAATGAAACTCAATAAAAACGACTAACAAGAATGAGTTAGCTAAACTGGAGGCCGGCCTACGAGTGGAACGGAATACAGGGCTAGGAAAAGGATGAGGAAAGTTCTGGAAAAAAAAAAAAAGACACTCCCTGCGGCTCCCCACCCCCACCGACACCGCCTCATTTCCCCCTCCCTACAGCAGGCAGCCATGATGGCGGGCGCAGAAGAAGGCCGCGGCGCCATTTTGTCCACACACGCGCGGACAACAGCTCTGGGAGCCGTTCACCCGTTCTTTGGAGAGTAGCAGAAAAATATCCCGGGTTTTATACTCAGCGTCGGCACCTACCGCCATAGTCCAGAGTCCTGGCCGCTAAGGCGGCGCCTCCACTTTCCGCTCTCAACTGTACCCGCCGCCCTGACGCTTCGCCACAGACTAAATCACTCGCGCGAGAGACCCGGATGGCACAAAAGGGATGAGGCCCGGCGCGTCGCACAGCTTGCTGGGAAAAAAAAAAAAAGGGTGGTGATAAGAGTCTCTATAGCAACGCGATTCGAGGAAGTGATTGGTTGTTCTTCTGAAGGGGGCGTGTAAGGCCAGGGAGTGGGGCGGAGCCAAGAATATACCCTAGAATGCGCAGCCGGGAAATCGGAATGGGTGGAATTTAAGGTGGGGCGACTTCCTAGTTCGATTTTAAAGTAATTTTGGCCTCCTCCGGCTGCCGTAAAAGGGGTTGGGCTTGGTGTTCTCCCGCCAATTTAAACCCGTGGGCTGGAACCTGAAGCGATTAGGGACAGTTGTGGGTGGCAGGAAGAGGGGCGATAAGTTTGAGTGTTCTTCTTTAGTTTCTTCAGTTGCAGGTGAGGAGGGGGAAATGCGCTCCTGTAGAGACCTGGGGGTGGGTTCAGGTCGTAGTAACAGCGGCCTCAGCTCAGTTCGGGTGTTTTCCCATCAAGAAGCTGGCGGGAGAGAATTTGAAGTCGGTTCTTGCTGGTCCGTTGTCCGGCTGGGAGCGTTAGTGCATGGGGGCCTAACTGACACTTTCATTTCACCTAATTCGCTGATCGGTTCTGCACCCAGCCTCTCGACTGATCAAAAATCGTTTATCAAATCAGGTCACTCGTCTCCTTAGTGTCTTTTCCCTGTAGTACCGAGCATAAAAACCCAATCTTGAAGTTGAGGATTCGTTTAGCTTTTGAACTGTTCCATTTTTGCTGTGGCCCGGCAGCCGCCCCAAACTCCTTCCAGCCTCCGAGGCTTTGCACTGGCCTGCAATCTCTTTTCTCTCCGAGCTTTGCAGAGTTGGCTTCTTGCCCTTGGGATCTCAGCTCCCATGTCCTCTCTTTCCTTTACCCAACCGGTTCTTCTCATGTGACCCCCTTGCCCCCCACCTGAGCATCGTTTAGTTCAAAACTTTAGCACTGTTTGTAATTGTGCACTTACTTATTTTTGTAGGGAGGTAGCATAACAGTTAATAGGTGTGAATTTGAATCTTGTCTAACTATATCTTGGCCATTTATTTAATCTCTGGCTCTTGTCTCTGCTGTAAAATGGGTTGTTGTGCAGATTAAATGAGTAAAGCATTCAAAACTACTGTGCATACTCAGTACATGTTAACTGTTTTGTTTGTCCTTCTTAGATGAATATAAACTTCATAATGGTGACAGGGCTTTTCTGCCTTCTGGGCTGTATTCCTGCTCTAGACCACTCCCTGATACAAAGTAGGCATCAATAAACACTTGTTGAATGAGTGACTTGACAGCTCTGGAAGGTTGATAGTATTTCTCTATTTTTTTCATATATGGGGCACAGAGACCCATCAAAGTATTCACCCCAGCCTGTCCCTCCTTTCTTAATCTCCTTCCAACTCCCACCCAAAAACACGAGCCACTAGAACTATTGTTTGTTCTAACAAGCTTTGTTTTGTACCTTTGCTCACACTCTTGGTAACAGCTCCTTTCCTATATTTAAAAACCTCCTATGACCATAGCCTAAATGTTACCTGTTTTCACCAATGAAAATGATAAATTACCTAACACTTAATATTGAGTGCTTGCCACGAACCAAGCACTGTTGTATGAGTATTTAAAACTCATTACCTTTGCAGGTACAACTATTCCTATCTCAAGTAACTGAGGAACAGAAGAACGATTACGTTGCTTTCTCGAAGACAACTGGTTATAAGTGAAAAAGCACCTTCGCTGTGCTGTATCTTCCATAAAATTTAAAACCTACTTTTGCTAGCACTTACCAAAACAGTTGTAATTATTTGGTTGCTATTCGCCACCAGTGACTGATGAGGGATTATTTTTCATCTTAGTATTCTATTCCAACTCACAGCACACAAAATGAGTTAAATAAGTCTTGGCTGATGAGATGTTCAAGTGACTCTCCTAGGGTTACAGATATAATCTTTGATTCAGTCAGAAACCTAATCCAATTTTTCCCCCTTTCCCTTACCATTTTCATTTACTGTTATAATACTGGAAACATTAATGGACTTTTTAAAAAGTTCATTTGGAACCTTAACCATCCTCAGATATCTTCTCAGTCTGACTTTAGAGCTTCCGCTATTTATTGCTATACTGCTAAAATGTTTATTTCAAATGAAAACTTGTTATAAGTTTAAGTTATAAGTTTAAGCTAGGCACACAAAAATACTAGAAGCTCTAGGATACATTGGTGAGATCAGATTTGTCTGTTCTTAGATGAATATATATATATATTTTTTAAGGTTTTATTTATTTATTTGACAGAGATCACAAGTAGTCAGAGAGGCAGGCAGAGAGAGAGAGGGGGAAGCAGGCTCCCCGCTGAGCAGAGCCCAATGCGGGGCTCAATCCCAGGACCCTGAGATCATGACCTGAGCCAAAGGCAGAGGCTTTAACCCACTGAGCCACCCAGGCACCCCTAGATGGTTATATTGTTCTCTGACGATAATCATATCTCTAGTTCCATCTATCTTACTGATCTGAATTATCTAGTGACTACAGAAATAACACAGAAAAATCTTCGTTGATTGGTGTGTGTGTGTGTGTGTGTGTGTGTGTATTTACTTATTTGTTCTCTAATTTTACAAGTTGTCACAGGGAAAGCAGTGGTTCCTGACTCAGGAAGATAATCTCAGAAACATGTGGAATGATATTGAACTGTTAACAAGTGATGATACTGGAAGCGGGTACCTAAGTGTTGGTTCAAGAAAAGAACACGGAACTGCTTTATATCAAGTTGATTTGCTAGCAAAGATCTCCTCTGAAAAGGTACTGATTATGATGCTGACTGTTTTCATTTATAACACTTTTGCTGAGTGCTTAGTAAGCCCAGTAGTCACACGGTAAATGTTCTATAAATGGATATAGCATTTCTCAGGGAATCAAGGTTCAGTCTCAGATTACTGGAAATTTCCATCTGAATTCTCCCTTTATTGTCTTAGATCACTATTTCCAAAACTGAACATTTCATAGCTCTTCTTGACATTGGGACAAATAGAATGTAAATAAAGAGAAACAAGAATACCCACCACCAGCTAGGGAAATAAAACATTACCAATAGATTTGAAGCCCCTGGGGTCCCTTCCCAATCCCATGCTCCCCTTATACTCCATCCCTGAGTTAAGCATTCTGCTGAGGTTGACATTTATCCTTTCCATGCATTTCTTTACACATAATAATTTTCTTCTTTTTTTTTTTTTAAAGATTTTATTTATTTATTTGACAGAGATCACAAGTGGGCAGAGAGAGGCAGGCAGAGAAAGAGGAGGAAGCAGGTTCCCTGCTGAGCAGAGACCCTGATGCGGGGCTTGATCCCAGTACCCTGGGATCATGACCTGAGCCAAAGGCAGAGGCTTTAACCCACTGGGCCACCCAGACGCCCCTAATTTTCTTCTTTTAACAATAATTCTACCATTCTTAGTCCAAGCTTGAAACCTTATTTTTGGCATGCTGTAGAAGATATGACAGTTAGTTTTTTATCTTATGTTTTCTTTTTCAGTAATTTGCATCTGATAAAATACTTTTTGTAAACAAAGGGGTTTTTTTGTAAAGAAAGTACATCTGACTTGTATTCACAGTATTATAGCCCACGATCCCTTCACTTCTCTTAGTAAGTCAATATAATATTTAATCCTCTAAGAAAAAAAGATTTAAATGAAAAGAAGAAAAAAAACTATTAAAGACAAGATTATATCTTCTAGGGCTTGAAAGGAAGGGCCTCTTTTGGGGATCTTATTCATAAAGGACCTCAAATGTAGGCTTTTTGGCTTTTTTTTCAAGTGAGGTTCTATATGTATTCAGAGAAACTGGCTGATAGGATTTTAAAAAAATAGACGATGCTTTACACAGCTTGCATACTATTGTTGAACTATACTGCCTTTAGTAGACTGTGAATCACAGAATTTGTAAATGTTCATTATAAGTAAAACAAATACATTATTTTCTTTGGTATTAAATTGTTATTTGTTAAAGCAAAAATTTTAATTTAAAGTATACTAGAAGTTCTGTAATAAGAAAGTGGCTATTTTTAGTGTTATCAGGAGCCTCAAAATATGGAGTAGCCCATGCCTCCCTTGAGCTCTGAGGACTCCTGTTGAAAATTATAATATGTGTGTACTGAGTTTCAAATACAGCTAGGAACTAAAATTGTATCTGTTATTAGCTTGAAGTATCACTCGTCACTCATAGGAAATGCTATGTTCAAAACCATATACTAGGGGTGCCTGGGTGGCTCAGTGGGTTAAAGCCTCTGCCTTCGGCTCAGGTCATGATCCCAGGGTCCTGGGATCGAGCCCCGCATCGGGCTCTCTGCTCATCAGTGAGCCTGCTTCCTCCTCTCTCTCTGCCTGCCTCTCTGCCTACTTGTGATCTCTATCTGTCAAATAAATAAATAAAATCTTAAAAAAAAACACAAAAAACCATATACTAAGCTCTTAGAATATAAGGTAACCTATTATCCCATATTTTTAAGATCTTTCCTTAAAGTAAAGCAGACAGGACACCAGCAATAAAAACTACTTAGTTGTGCAAGCCAGTATATGCTAAATATCAAATGAATGGTACAGACAATAAATGCAGTAGGAATTCAGGAGGAGGAGTACCTGGGTGGCTCAGTGGGTTAAACCTCTGCCTTCAGCATGGATCATGATCTCGGGGTCCTGGGATCGAGCCCCGCATCGGGCTCTCTGCTCAGCGGGAAGTCTGCTTCCCCCTCTCTATCTATGCCTGCCTCTCTGCCTACTTGTGATCTCTGTCTGTCAAATAAATAAATAAAATCTTAAAAAAAAAAAAAGGAATTCAGGAGGAGAGTTCGTTGTGGGTGCAGACAGTTTAAGGAGCATTTCATAAAAAAATTAGCACCTAATTTGGTCCTTAAGAAAAAGGGAAAATGGAAACATAAGTTATCAAAATTTGTGAAGTGCAGCAAAAGCAGTGCTTCCTGGAAAATTTATAACATTGAATGTATAAGTTAGAAAAGAAGAAAGATCTAAGATCAATAATGTAAGTTTTTTGCTTAGGAAACCAGAAAAGTAAGGGCAAATGAAATCCACAGTGAATAGAAAAAAGAGGAAGAGAACAGAAAGCAATGAAATTGAAAACAGGAAATTAGTAGAGAAAATCAATGAAAGCAAGAGTTTCTTTGAAAAGATCAATAACATCTGTAAATCTCAAGCAAGGCTAAGTAAGAAAAAAAGAGAAGACAAATTACTAATATCAGAAATGAAAGAGGGGACATCACTACAGACCCTATGGACATTAAAAGGATGGATAATCAAGAAATACTAAGAGCAGCTCTATGCCCACAAATTTGGTAACCTAATGAAATGGACCACGTCCTTGAAAGACATAATCTTCCAAAGCTCACACAAGAAGAAATAGGCAATCTGAATAGGCCTCTATCTATCAAAGAAATTGATTGTATCAGTAATCAATAACCTTCCAAAACAGAAAGAACCAGTCTCAGATGGATTCACTGGTGAATTCTACCAAACATTTAGGGAAGAAATTATACCAATTTTCTACAATCTCTTTCAGAAGATAGAAGCAGAGGGAATACTTCCTAATTCATTCTATAAGCCCAGCATTACCATCATACCCAAACCAGGCGAAGGCATTATAAGAAAACTACAGGCCAAGATTTTTATGAACAGAAATACAAAAGTCCTCAACAAAATATTATTAAATTGAATCCAATATATAAAAAGAGTTATATGCTACAACCAAGTAGGATTTATCCCAGGTATGCAAGATTGCTTAAACATTTGAAAATCAGTTAATGTTTAGGTGAGGAATGTATTAACTAACCTTATTGTGGTAATAATTTCAAAATATATATGTATATTAAATTACCACATTTTACACCTTAAACTTACACAATGTTATTTGCAAATTGTATCTCAATAAAGCTGGAAAAAAAATCAATGTATTCCTTTATATCAAGAGATTAAAGAAAATCACATAATACTATTAATAGATGCAAAAAAAAGCATTTGAAAAAAATCTAACAATCATGTTAAAAACTCTCAGTAAACTAGGAATAGAAGGAAGCTTACTCCGTTTGATAAGAAAAACCTATAGCTAACATTATACTTACTGGTAAGAAACTAGAAACTTTCCCAATAAAATCAGAACAAGGCAAAGATATTCCTCTCACTACTTCTTTTCAACATCATACTGGAAGTCCCAACTAATTCAATAAGACAAGAAAAGGAGGGGCGCCTGGGTGGCTCAGTTGGTTAAGCAACTGCCTTCGGCTCAGGTCATGATCCCAGAGTCCTGGGATCGAGTCCCACATAGGGCTCCCAGCTCCAAGGGGAGTCTGCTTCGCTCTCTGACCTTCTCCCCTCTCATGCTTTCTCTCACTGTCTCTCTAAAATAAATAAATAAAATCTTTAAAAAAAAAAAAAAAGACAAGAAAAGGAAATAAGATGCATACAGACTGAGAAGAAAGAAATAAAACTTTGTTTGCACATGACTTGATTGTCTCTGCAGTAAATCTGAAATAGTTGACAAAAAACACCTGAAACTGAAATACTTAGAGCAGTGTTGCAGGATATAAGGTTAATATGCAAAAGCCAGCTGCTTTCCTGTATGCCAGCAACGAACAAACGGAATTTGAAATTAAAAACATAATCCAAACTAATCTTTGTGACCTTGGATCAGGCAAAGCCTTTTTTTTTTTGTTTAAGATTTTATTTATTTGACAGACAAATAGGCAGAGAGGCAGGCAGAGAGAGAGGGGGAAGCAGTCTCCCCACTAAGCAGAGAGCCCGATGCGGGACTCAATGCCAGGACCGTGGGATCATGACCTGAGCCAAAGGCAGAGGCTTAACCCACTGAGCCACCTAGTCGCCCCCAGGCAAAGCCTTCTTACATGTGATGCCAAAAGCACAAGTGACAAGAGGAAAAAAAATAGATAAATTGGACTTCATCAGAATTAAAAGCTGTGTTTCCAAGGGCACAGTCCAAAAAGTAAAAAGACAACTCACAGGATGGGAGGACATATTTGTAGTTATCTGACAAGGAACATGTATCCAAACACTACAAAGAACTTCCAACTTAATTATAAAAAGACAAATAACTTGGTTAAAAAGGGCCAAAGACCCTAACACACACCTCCCCAAAGAAGGTACACAGATGACAAAGAAGCATAGGAAAAGATGCTTTGCATCTTTTTTTTTTTTTTAAGATTTTATTTATTTATTTGACAGAGAGAAAGAGAGATCACAAGTAGGCAGAGAGGCAGGCAGGGAGAAAAGGGGAAGCAGGCTCCCCGCTGAGCAGAGAGCCCGATGTGGGGCTCAATCCCAGGACCCTGAGATCACGACCTGAGCTGAAGGCAGAGGCTTTAACCCACTGAGTCACCCAGATGCTTCACATTTTTTTTTTTTAAGATTTTTATTTATTTATTTGACAGAGAGAGAGACCACAAGTAGGCAGAGAGGCAGGCAGAGAGAGAGAAGGGAAGATGCAGGCTCCCTGCTGAGCAGAGTGCCCGATGCAGGGCTCGATCCCAGGACCCTGAGATCACGACCTGAGCTGAAGGCAGAGGCTTAACCCACTGAGCCACCCAGGTGCCCCTCACATTTTGTCATCAAGGAAGTTTGATTTAAAACATCAGACTGTGGTGGCATTTTCAAGAATTTCCCCTGGAGAAGGTGACTATTGAAACAAGCACAAAATGAAGTGATTGGATTAAAACTTAATCCAATGGGGGAAACTTAATCCAGTGGGGGAAGAATAAGAATAGTTAACATTTATTGAGCATATATTATATGCAGGGCTATCTTCTAAGCCTTCACATGAATTCATAATTATTATGCCTTGTTTTCAGGAGAGTCTGTTGAGGCACTTGCCCAGCATTACTCAGCTAGTAACTGGCTGAGCATTGTCAACCACTAAAGTGTCCAGCTGCTTCAGAATACATTTCTGGGGCTCCTGCGTGGCTCAATCAGTTAAGTGGCTGCCTTTAGCTCAGGTCATGATCCCAGGGTCCTGGGATTGAGCCCCTTGTCAGGCTCCTTGCTCAGCGGGAGACTGCTTCTCCCTCTCCTTCTGCCTGCTGCTCCCCCTGCTTGTCCTCTCTCTCGCTGTCAAATGAATAAATAAAATTTAAAAAAAAAAGGACACATTTGCGTGCAAAGCTGTAATTACTGGAAGCTGAAAATTAGAGACTCATGATTGGCTTGCATAATATTTTTTAAAAATGTTGACTCAGCTGCCATTATTTAAAACTCAGAACATTATTTCACATAAAGATCCAGTTTTCTAGGTAAATTGGTTGTGGCCATGCTGGGGTTACATTTCCACCCGCCTTTAATCTGTTTCTGTTCTCTTTACTGTAGAGGGGGTGTGAGCCCTCCAGTTCACAGCACACCCTCCCCCCCCCCCCACCCCGGGCCCCCGTCATATCTCAGACACTGAGACTTTGTGCCAGTCTTGGCTCATTCATTCAGTTTGATGCCTGCCTGCTCCTACAGGCGTAAGATCCACCCCCCAGGAAACAAAGACTTGCCCATGAGAATTGCTTGCCCTTTCCTAGCAATCTTGGAATGTTTCCCCGTTTTGGACTCTGAATGGATTCACGATATACCATAGAAAGAAAAACTTGTCTAATCAGAGATACAGACTGAAGAAAAGAGTTAACTTTTAATGCGGGTCCTTGGGACTATGATGATAGTCTTTGGTAAGTATTGTTAAACGTGCATAAGAACGTTTTATTTTAGTCCTGCTTTTCCCTCCCACAGGCCTCGTTAAATCCAAAGATACAAGCGTACAGCTTAAGTAGCGGGTTTATTATTGTGGTGGACCAGTCGGTATTCCTGCTTGACCATGTTTGCAGACTGCTTCAGCTGCATCTGGAATTTGGTAAGTCTAATACAATAAAGCAAATAAATTGGAAACCAGGTATACCTTGCTACCGATTTATACCGCATTGCCTTTTCTTTACTCTGTTATTTCTAAGACTTGAACTAATTTCAAAAAATTAATCTAAAGTGCCTTTAAAAAAATTTTTTTTTAAAGATTTTATTTATTTATTTGACAGAGAGAGAGTACAAGCAGGCAGAGCAGCAGGCATAGGGAGAGGGAGAAGCAGACTCCCCAGCGAGCAGGGAGCCTGACGTGGGGCTTGATCCCAGGACCCTGGGATCACAACCTGAGCCGAATGCAGCTGCCCAACAGACTGAGCCACCCAGGCGCCCCTAAAGTGCCTTTTTTGTGCTGAGTACTAGACATAAGGGATCCTGAGATGATCCCTTCTCTCAATAAATCTAAGGAGTACATGTATATGTAAATACATGTAAAGCAACAATGAAGTTTATTTATTTATTTGACAGAGATCACAAATAGGCAGAGAAGCAGGCAGAGGGAGAGGAAGGGAAGCAGGCTCCCTGCTGAGCAGAGAGCCCGATGTGGGGCTCGATCCCAAGACCCCGGGATCACGACCCGAGTCGAAGGCAGAGGCTTTAATCCACTGAGCCACCCAGGCACCCCTTGCATGATTTTTCAAATTAGAATACCATGGAAACCGGGGTGCCTGGGTGGCTCAGTCGGTTAAGCCCCTGCCTTCGGCTCGGATCATGATCTCAGGGTTCTGGGATCGAGGCTGGGATTGGGCTCTCTGCTCAGCGGGGAGCCTGCTTCCTCCTCTCTCTCTGCCTGCCTCTCTGCCTCCTTGTGATCTCTCTGTCAAATAAATAAATAATATCTTTAAAAAAAAAAAGAATACTGTGGAAACCAGTTAAGCCCAGTTTTGTTAAAGTTCCTGAATCTTGTACATAATTTTAATATTGAACAGATATTTGAATACTTTTAGAATATATATATAGCCCTGTAAGGGCGCCTGGCTGGCTAAGTCAGTTAACCATCTGACTTCAACTGAGGTCATGATCCCAGGGTTCTGGGATCAAGCCGAGCATTGGCCTCCCTGCTTGGGGGTGGGGGTGGGGGTGCTGCTTCTTCCTCTGCCCTTCTCCCACTGCCTGTGCTCTCCCTCTTTCTTTCTCAAAAATAATAAAATCTTTAGAATATATATTACTCTAGGGGCGCCTGGGTGGCTCAGTGGGTTAAAGCCTCTGCCTTCGGCTCAGGTCATGATCTCAGGGTCCTGGGATCGAGTCCCACATCGGGCTCTCTGCTCAGCAGGGGGCCCGCTTCCCCCTCTCTCTCTCTGCCTCTCTGCCTACTTGTGATCTCTGTCTGTCAAATAAATAAATAAAATCTTTTTAGAATATATATTACTCTACAAAAAGCTTTTTATTTTTTATTTTATTTTTTTTAAGACTTTATTTATTTATTTGACAGACAGAGACCACAAGTAGGCAGAGAGGCAGGCAGAGGGAGAGGAGGAAGCAGGCTCCCTGCTGAGCAGAGAGCCTGATGCGGGGCTCGATCCCAGGACCCTGAGATCATGACCTGAGCCGAAGGCAGAGGCTTAACCCACTGAGCCACCCAGGCGCCCCAAAAAGCTTTTTATTTTTATTTATGAGAAAGGGAGAAAACGTGAGTGGGTGGAGAGACAAAGGGAGAGAGAGAATCTTAAGCAGACTCCCTGCTCAGCACGGAGTTCCACACAGGGCTCAATCCCAGGACCCTGAGATCACCACCTGAGGCAAAATCAAAGTCTGATGCTTACCCAACTAAGCCACTCAGGTGCCCCTATAAAAAGCTTTTTAAATGCTAATGAATTAAGTCAACTGAGTTAAAAGGCTTTAATTATACAAATATGGATGTAAGACTAAATTAAAGGACAAGTCAGTGATTGGGCTGGAAAATAGGTGAAAACATTGTGAGTGGTTTTTCTGAAATTTTGAAAGAGATTGGTTTTTGAAGTGCTTAAGAACTTAGCAGAAGGGGTGCCTGGGTGGCTCAGTGGGTTAAAGCCTCTGCCTTCAGCTCAGGTCATGATCCCAGGGTCCTGGGATCAAGCCTGGCACTGGACTCTCTGCCCTCCTCTCTCTCTGCCTGCCTCTCCGCCCGCTTGTGATCTCTGTCAAATAAATAAATAAAATCTTAAAAAAAAAAAAAAACTTAGCAGAAAAAGGGTCAGGAGGTATGCGTGGGAAAAGGCAATCTTGATTTCAGTATGGAGGCAAGGAACTCCTATTTTGTAGAATCTCGTATCTACCCTGGGTGGTCTATAAGAGTCACAATTTCACCATGAAATAGTGGGCTAATAGTGGGTTAATTTGTAATGCGTTTGTGCAAAGTCTTTGTTTATATCTTACGCAAGAGGGCTATCCTGAGCGCTCCAGCGAGCCCTGTACCATGTGTGGTTCTTCCACGCTATCTTCCCCTGCTCTATGTTTTCTTTTTTCCAGAGAATTTACCACCTTCTTACATGAAATATAATTTATTATGCCCTAATTGTTTATCATCTATTTCTGCCTTGGAATTTGAGCTCCATGAAGGTGGGACTCTTTTGTTACCCTTCTCAGATATGTGCAAAAGGCCTGGAACATGTCTTAGCTTGTAGTAAGTGCTCAGTAAATATTTGTTGACTAAATAAAAGTATCATTCTTTTTAATTTTAATCACCACTTTTTGGACATACTTAAGAGAAGCTTGGATAGTTGACTTTTTTTTTTTAAGATTTTATTTTATTTATTTAACAGAGGGAGAGAGATAGAAGCAGGCAGAGAGAGAGGGAAAACGGTCTCCCTGCTGAGCAGAGAGCCTTATGCGGGGCTCGATCCTAGGACCCTGAGATCATGACCTGAGCCAAAGGACGAGGCTTAACCCACTGAGCCACCCAAGAGCCCTGAATAGTTGACTTTTAATGATAAAACTTGCACTTTTTTATATTGAAAATAAGTATTTTTGATGGAAGCTAGTAACTTTGATTTGAAATTTTCAGATACTGAAGTGGATGTAGTTGGCCTCTGTCAAGAAGGAAAGTTTCTTTTGGTTGGGGAGAGAAGTGGCAACTTACATCTTATTCATGTAACGTCAAAGCAAACATTACTCACTAATGTAAGACCCTGTTATGTTTTTCATTTTTGTCACTTAAATTTAAAATTACCTCTTAGACAACTAAAATTGTTACAAACCATTACTTAATATGTTTTTAATTAAAAGAATAATATCCTTACATTAAATTTAAGAATCATACCTTAGAAATATATGAAGTAAATGCAATATTGAAAAATTAAGCTTTGAATATATTCCTAGTATGCTTGTCCAAAATTGTTTACTATTTTAAAACTAAATTGTTTGGATTATAGGCAGGATTATTGATAATACTGGGCTTTAAAGAATATAATTCTTGATTGGATTTTTCTGGGTTTAATCTTACCATTTGAAATGAATTTGCAATTAGGCTTTTGTTCGGAAAGCTAACGATGAAAATCAGTGTACTTACCGGAATCTTGTTATTGAGAAAGATGGTTCAAGTGAAGGTAAGTTTCTAAAATTTTTTTCAATATCCTCTGACTAATACCCAATAAAAAAATCAGATTAACTACAAATCTAATAATTTATTAACTTCAGTTCATTTTTATACATCCTATTCAATGTTAATTTTTTAGGGGTTCGAATAACATTATGATAAGAAATAAGTTTTTATACTTTAGCTCTTTTCAGGGGTTTAGATGTACTTTCCCTGAATATAATATTCTAAATTCAATTTTATAGTTTGGAGAGTTCTATAGATTACCAAGGAGACATTATATTCTTTTAAAATGTTTTTGTAGGTTTCAGCATATTTATCATATCTTTATTTCAACAAATGTTAACTGGACCTTAACTTATTTCATTATATCTGTGATTTTTTTTTCCTGGCAAGTGAAGTTTGATTTATAAAAGTTTCAAAGAAGTTAGCATGATTTTTGTAAAAAACTTACCAGTTCTTTCTAAATAAGCTTTATCTGTGTCATTCCCATATTATTTGATGATTAGAATTTAATAATGAGTAAATTGACACATGTTTAAGATAGGTCCAAATACTTAAATTTTATTTATTTATTTATTTATTTGAGAGAGGGTACTCACAGGAGCAGGGGCTGGTGGAGGCAGAGAGGGAGAGAGAGTCTCAAGCCGACTCCACACTGAGCAGGGAGCCCAACGCAGGGCTCGATCTCATGACCCTGGGATCATGACCTGAACCGAAACCAAAAGTCGGGTACTTAACTGGTCGCTTAACTGACTGCACCACCTAGGTGCCCCCAAACACTTCAATTTTATATTCATGCACCTGTTAAAGAAACTGGCTTGATTTTATTTCAATAGGTACTTATTATATGCTACTGCTTACAGACAGTGGATTTTTTTGTATCACAAACCTTCAACTTGCAAAAATTCAGCAAGGTAAGTAATGGATTTTTTTTATTATTATTACTGATTTGTCACAATATTTCTTACTAGTTTTTTGGGTAAAATTTTAAATATTCTCTGTTAGAATATTATTTTAGTTTAATTAGATTCTATAAAACCAGATATACTTTTAAGTATTCATATATTACTTATTCTTCACTATTAGGGCTTCAACAGATCTGAAGAAATATACATTGTTTACAACCTTCAAGGAGTTTATGCTTAGTCGGGGAGACAAGACACACACTAGCATAGTGATACATGCTTTTTGACGGAATGAACGAACCTGGAAGCTGAAATGACTGTATAAACATGTTAACAGTACAGGCAGTAATCCATAGTATGTGCTAAGTGGGATGGACCATACATGCCTCTGAGCTGGGAAAGTTTGGGGACTCGGTCCGGGCATGTGTTCAACAAATATTTTTTCGTAGTGTTTGTGCCAGGATTGTACAAAGTCCTGGGGATGCCACAAGACCTAGTTCTTCATAGTTTAATGAAGGAAACAGACAAATAAAAGCGCTCTTCCAAAATGGGGTGCAAAGTGATGAAGACTTTAGAGGTAGGACTTCCGAGCTTAGATAGGAGAGCCGGAGCAGAGAGAAGACCCCTCCTAGGAGGGAGAAACATGGTAAGGGAAAGTGTGCAGAGGCACGCCAGGGACTAAGAGGCAGCCTGGTGGGTACCCTGACTATGACATCTTGTCACAGTTGATATCTGTGGTCAAGGGCAAAACTGAAAAGTCATCACTGCTTCTCACTAGAAGAATAGTGTATTTAATCTCACCTTGACACACAAGGGTGACTTGCATATGTTTTATAGGTTAATACTATAACGTTAGTCTGTTCTCTCCTTTCATGCAGCGATTGAGAATGTAGACTTCAATATGGCAAAAAAGGTAAGAAAAGAAAACCACATTGTTCTCTTGAAACTTACGTTTAATGGTAGTTTAGGAGAGTGTTTCTGGATATTAAGGTTGTTATTTTGGGTATTAGGGTGAAATAACATTGCCATTTAAAAAAAAATTGCCATTTAAAACTGCATTTATAAACCTGATGATTCACAGACCTGTGCCCCTGGAGCCAATAATACATTATATGCTAATAAAAAATAAAAAATAAATAAATAAAAATGCATTTATAAGGGCTGACTCCCTCATTGGAACGTGTGACTCAATCTCAGGGTTGTGAGTTTGAGACCCATGTTGGGTGTAGAGATTATTTAAAAATAAAATCATTAAAAGAAAAAAAAGATGTATTTAAAAATAAATAAAAATAAAAATACATTTATAACAGATTGATTTAAACTCATTTTTGTCAATCTTTCTAAAGAACTTGGACTGTGGAACATATAACATTCTTATTTTTTTTAATTTTGCAGTTACAAGGACAAATCAAGTCTGGTTTTATTTCTACGGAAAATTATCATACTCTTGGTTGTCTCAACCTTGTGGCTGGAGATTTAGCAAGTGAAATTACCGTGATAATTGGGGTAATTCTTTTTATAAAATTTAATTTTTTTGCTTTAGAAGTGTTTCTTCATCAGCATATAGTTGGGTTCAATTGCAAGTTAATTTGTAATGCGTAACAGAAACAGAGAAATTGTAAAATTAAGGTTGTAAAATTAACTCAATAAGAACACCTAAGTTTCTATATTTGAAAACAGTGCATCTTTATTCTCACTAATTTCTATCTGAAATTTAGCATTTCTTTCTTTCTTTTTTTTTTTTTAAGATTTTATTTATTTATTTGACAGACAGAGATCACAAGTAGGCAGGGAAGCGGGCAGAGAGAGGAGGAAGCAGGCTCCCCGCCGAGCAGAGAGCCCAACACAGGACTCTATCCCAGGACCCCGAGATCATGACCCGAGCCGAAGGCAGAGGCTTAACCCACTGAGCCACCCAGGCGCCCCTAGCATTTCTTTCAATTGTGAATCTAGGCCAAAACAAAAAAGTCTAATTATATTCAAGGAGTATATTCTAATTATATTCAAGGAATAAGTAACAATTCAATACAATTATGGCATTTGTAACACTTTTACCTGCCAGGTTTATATTTTAAGAAGCAGTCGCATTGGGGAGCCTGGGTGGCTCAGTAGGTTAAGCCTCTGCCTTCAGCTCAGGTCATGATCTCAGGGTCCTGGGATTGAGTCCCGCATTGGGCTCTCTGCTCAGCGGGGAGCCTGCTTCCCCCTCTTTGCCTACTTGTGATCTCTTTCTGTCAAATAAATAAATAAAATCTTAAAAAAAAAAAAAAAAAAGAAGCAGTCACATTTCTCTATCCAGTTCAGTATTTCATTAGGGTTTCAAATGATTTAAAATTAATATTTTTGAATTTTTTATCAAAAGTCTGTGGTTACTTTAATGAAAATACTTAACCAAAAACTATATCTCATCCAGCTGGAGAAGGTCTTAGAGTTTACCTTATGTCTTTGGAGTGATTTGCGTGAATGTGCCTGCTCCTTATTAAAAATTGTGATAACAAAGAGCCAAGTTGGCTGTTCTTTCTATTCTGTTCTGTTGAAAGCAGACTAAGAGAGGAACTGGAAAATAAAAGCTAGTTGGGCTTGAATACACAAGTATATTTTGAAATTAGTAACGTGTACAACTTGGGTGTTTCTATTTCGAGGAGACTTCAGATCTAAGAACCAAATTTGCAGTTGATGTGGTGTTTCATCTCTGTAGGGAACCGGTAATTGTGCATTCTCAAGATGGGAACCAGACTCTTCAAAAGAAGGAATGACAGTTAAGAATGTTATTGATTCAGAGATTATCAAAGGTAAAATAAGTTAATGAATCTAGTTGGGATCATTCTGAGTGAGTTTTAATTTTCATGTCAGTATGCTAAGTCTGGCGAATGGGCCATTTTACCTTATTGCTCTGAAACAAGCCAGATTAGTGTGATAATTGTCCACACACATGATTGTTGCACTGGTTACTCTTCATTTTGGGAGGTTTTCCCTTTAGTGGTCATCTAAAAATATACAGAGGCAGGAATATGAGAATGGGAGCTTCTCGTTTAAGGGTAGTAGTTCTGCCTTTCCGTAAATAATGGTAGTTTATTATTTAAGCGTGGCTATCTATAACACAAAAATGTAATCTTTACACACCTTGCTTTCTCTTTTGTAGGTGCAAAGAAGTTCCAGTTGATAGACAATCTACTTTTTGTTCTTGATACTGATGTATGTTTCTGATATTTCTCCTTCAATGTTTTCATTTGGTATTATGTTGAGTAACACAAATTTGTCAAACTTAACAAAGACAAGGACTTGAGCTTGGGTGGATTACTATCTGGTGTGCTGTGCTTTATTTCAGTACACGTATCAAAAGAGAGATCCTGCAATGTAAGACCTTGAAATGTCATTAAGACAATATGTCCTTGAAATGTCTCTTTGCAGAATGTGCTGAGTGTCTGGGACATTTACACGCTGACTCCCGTATGGAACTGGCCCTCTCTTCACATCGAAGACTTTCTTCTTACCACCGAAGCAGATTCTCCCTCATCAGTCACGTGGTACATTATGACACTAGTAGTGATTTCCCTTCTGTTATAACCAGGTTTCTTAATCATTCATTGTGTATTACATTCTACCTAAAACTCTGGACAGACTGACAGGGTAAGGACCATTCCATTGTTAGCCCAATGCATTGAGAACATACGGGCATTACAAACCTGCAAGTGGTTGTGTTAGAAAGGGTGTCAGTCTGGACCATAAGCATGAAGAAACCAGGTTCACTGTCCTCTTAGGAATCAGTTTTAACCTTTTCGAATATTCCTTTGACTTAGCCTATATGTAGCAATTGGCAGAGCTTATTTGGTTCACTTAAACCTTCTTTTCTCTTTCAGGCAAGGGATTACAAATCTCAAATTAGTAGCTCTGACAACTACTACTGATAAGAAGGTATTAGAAAATTCTATTTCACATTTGTCCACATTATGTGTTAGAAATAGCATTAACTAATATGGAAGTGGTTAAGTAAGGCCCATAGCATTTTAACTCTTTGTTGACACACACTTGACAAATCAGAAATAATCCTGCAGAGTTCTTTTTTTTTTTTTTTTAAGATTTTATTTATTTGACAAAGAGAGAGAGAACACAAGTAGGCAGAGAGGCAGGCAGAGAGGGAGGGAGAGGCAGGTTCCCTGCTGAGCAGGGAGCCCAATGAGGGGCTCGATCCCAGGACCCTGAGATCATGACATGAGCTGAAGGGAGAGGCTTAACTCACTGAGCCACCCAGGTGCCCAAGAGTTCTTTTTTTCTTATTTAAAAAAAAAAAAAAGTGGGGGAGGGTTACCTGGGTGGCTCATTCAGTTAAGCATCCAACTCTTGATTTCAGCTCTGGTCATGATCTCAGGGTTGTGAGATTGAGCCCTGCACTCAGCGCAGAATCTGCTTGTCCCTGTCCCTCTGCTTCTCCCCCACTCACGTGCACGCGCTCGCTCTCCCCCACCTCCAAATAATTAAATAAATAAATATTTTTTTAAAAAATGGCTCTAAGTCTCCACTTCCCATTTAATGGAGCATTGCAGAATTAAAAATATCCACAAGAAAATGTTCATTAGAGTGACTCATAGTTAGGAATTAACATTCACCTTAAATAAAATTATAGAATGAACTTCAGGCGTATTGTTTTTCATCCGGCAGACTTGGAAGTTGGAATAGAGCATAATTTTATATGTAACATTTTAATAATTCACTAATGGACTTAGTTATAAAATTGTTTTTTGCATTTAGCCTTGTACCAAATATTTTAATCTAGGCTCATGATTATGAAGTACTGTCTTGTTCTTATGAATTTATATGACCTACTAAACTAATTGCTCCTCTGTTTTTCCTAGATGAAAAATCTCATGGTTTATTCATTACCTACGATGGAAATACTGTATTCTTTGGAAGTATCTAGCGTTTCCTCTCTGGTCCAATCCGGAATTAGCACAGTATGTTGATGTGTATTTTGTACTTTATAATAAAAACCATTAAGTAAGCTAGGGGGCGCCTGGCTGACTCGGAAGAACATGGGATTCTTGATCTCAGGGTCCTAAGTTTGAGCCCCATGCTGGGTGTAAAGATTACTTAAATGATTTTTTTTTTCTTTAAAGTTAAGTAAACTAAGCATGAGTGTAATACCTGGATAGATCTCAGGTTTACAAGTGTATTTCATGTTACCAGATGTTTTCAAATACATTTGCCAAATACTAGTCTTCATATAAGGAAAAGAAAGGCATATTATTTAAATAAAACCTGAATCATCTACTTACTCAGTTTTCTTGTGTTTCTGCAGGAAATATGATAAGTAATTTGGGGGGAGGGTCATTGCTTTTATGTACTTACCTTTTAATTATGACTTTGTTAAAAAACGTATTACGTTTGTTTCGTATATTCACACACACACACACACACACACACACACACACACACACAGTGTTTTTCCAAACCATTTGTATTTACTTGCAGACATCATGGCCTGTTGCCCCTAAAGGCTTCAGCAGGTCTCTCCTAAGAATAAGTGCATTCATCTATAGCACCATTATCACTCAGAAAATTTAACATTAATACAATGCTATTATGAAACATACCATCCAGATCCAGATTTTACCAATGGTGCCAATTACTTTAAAACTCTTTTTTTTCCCTTGATCCACCATCCAATCAAGCATGATGCATGGAATTTTGTTGTCACAGTCACAGGGTAGTTTGCTTTAATAGTTCCCTAGTCTTTTTGTTTTGGTAAGACCTTGACATTTTCTGAATCCTATCCTGTTGTGTTATAGAACGTCCTTCTGTTTGGATTTGTCATAATTAGATGCATGCTGAGCTTTATTGGCAAGGATACCATATAGGTAATACTGTATTGAACTGTGTCACATTAAGGGGCTCATGTCCATTTGTCCTTTTGCTAGTGATGACAAGTATGATCACTTGGTTAGGGCAGTTCTGCCAGATTTCTCCACTGTAAGATACTTTTTCCCGTTTGTAATTGCTGAGTAAATTCTGTGGTATTATCCTGAGACTCCAGGAATATCCTTTTTCCCAGTGGTTTTTGGACAGTGAATTTAGAATCTGTTGATGGATAATTCTCACCCAAACCAGTTGTTACTTTAGTAACTAGAAAATGAATTATTTCTGTATTTCAATTTTAAGCATTTTTTTTTAATTGTTGTAGGATACCATATACCTTCTGGAAGGAATTTGCAAAAACGATTCAACGTAGGTCATGTTTTGTTTTATCTAATAAGTTGTTAAATAGCAGCTAACTTACAGTTTGCTTATTAATATTAATGACAAATACACTTACAGTGAACACTTTTTTCAGCTTTTCTAAAGATTCAGTCTCTGTTGTGGTACTCAGATGTCTTACAGAAGCTTTACCAGAAAACAGGTAACTTCTCATTTTCTTTTAAGCTTTACCACTTAATGATAAATTTCCTGATTAATAAAAACTTTACTAAAATTTCTTTTTCAACTTGTCAGATTGAGTCGGTTACTTCACAAACACAGATTTGCTGAAGCCGAGAGCTTTGCAATTCAGTTTGGACTAGATGTTGAGGTAAATCATTCGTGAATTCATTTGTTCATCAAACAAGCTTTTTTTCATGCAACGGGGACTAGGGGAGACGGACATGTAAAGCGTAATTGAAATTTAATGATCAAGCCTATAATTAAGATATGACCAAAGTACACTAGGGATTCAAAGGAGAGATTGACGCTTACTGGGGCGGAAAGCCTTCACGGAGGCAGTAATTTTTATGTCAGATCTTGAAGATATTCCAGATGGTCCGGGAAGAGGAAGGGAATTCTAAGTGCAAGGACAGTGTGAGTAAAGTAAGGGAGGCTTTTAAAAAAATATCTATTTATTCATTTGACAGAAAGAGAGAGAGACCGTGAGAGAGGGAATACAAGCAGGGGGAGTGGGAGAGGGAGAAGCAGGCTTCCTGCGGAGTAGGGAGCTCGATGCGGGGCTCGATCCCAGGACCCCGGGATCATGACCTGAGCTGAAGGCAGAGGCTTAACCCACTGAGCCACCCAGGCGCCCCCCAAATTTTTTTTAATTTTTATTTATTTATTTTTTTTAAGATTTTATTTGTTTATTTGACAGATCACAGGCAGAGAGAGAGGAGGAAACAGGCTCCCTGCCGAGCAGAGAGCCCGATGTGGGGCTCGATCCCAGGATCCTGGGATCATGACCTGAGCTGAAGGCAGAGGCTTTAACCCACTGAGCCACCCAGGCGCCCCCCCCCAATTTTTTTTTAATTAAAAATGACAATAGTGGGTGCCTGGGTGGCTCAGTGGGTTAAGCCTCTGCTTTCGGCTCAGGTCACGATCCCTGGGTCCTGGGATCAAGCCCCACATCGGGCTCTCTGCTCAGCAGAGAGCCTGTTTCCCCCTCTCTCTCTGCCCGCCTCTCTGCCTGCTTGTGATCTCTGTCTGTCAGGTAAATAAAGAAATAAAAATCTTAAAAAAAAAAAAAAAAGTCCTGGAGAGTAAGGAAGGAAAAAGCCGATTGTAGTAAAGAGTTAATACTTCTTTAAGTGGGTGGTAGGCACTCCTGTGTTTTTTGTTTTTAAAGTGTAACATTTTAGGGCACCTGGGTGGCCCAGTCGGTTAAGCATCTGCCTTCAGTTCACGTCATGATCCCAGGGTCCTGGGATCGAGTTCTGGATTGGGCGGCCTGCTCAGTAGGGAGTCTGTTTTTCCCTTTGCTCCCCTTGCCACCACTTGCACTCACTTTCCATCTCTGTCTCTCTCAAAAATAAATAAACAAAATCTTTAAAAATAAATAAAAGTGTAACATTTTAAAACATACAAAGCAATTTTGTCTGTTGTTTAGAAAGGTATACGAGTAAAGGGATAGAGATTAATGGGATATTAAGCACCAAAATCAGAGTAATGGATAATTCTGGTTGGGACAAGGAGAATGATGTATTTGGAAAGAAGAGGAGGGGGTTCTTAAGCTATATTGGTAATATCTATTTTTAAGTAGGGTGTTGAGTACATGAGTGTTATATTATCTTTTTGAACATCTGAAAGTTTTATAATTTATTTTTTTTAAGATTTTATTTATTTATTTAACAGAGAGAGATCACAAGTAGGCAGAGCAGCAGGCAGAGAGAGAGGGGGAAGCAGGCTCTCTGCTCTCTGCTCAGCAGAGAGCCCGATGTGGGGCTTGATCCCAGGACCCAGGGATCATGACCTGAGCCAAAAGCAGAGGCTTAACCCACTGAGCCACCCAGGCACACCTGTAATAACTAATTTTTTTAAAAACTGAATGGGGGCTCCTGGCTGGCTCGGTCAGTAGAGCCTGTGACTCTTGGTCATGAGTTTGAGCCCCACATTGAACATACAGATTACTTTAAAAATATAAATAAAGTTAAAATTAGAAAGTGAATGGAGTGAAAAATCAGAATCCGTGAAAGCAGTTTTCAGGGAGTGGAGAAATATGAGAAGAGAAACTACGCTTTCTTATAATTTTTAGCTTTCAGAATTAGAGAGTCCTTGTTGAAGTTGGCATTTTAGTTATAAGAAAGGAACCTAAACTTTTGGGTATTTCTTTTTTTTTTTTTTTTTTTGTTAAAGATTTTATTTATTTATTTGACAGACAGAGATCACAAGTAGACAGAGAGGCAGGCAGAGAGAGAAGGGGAAGCAGGTTCCCTGCTGAGCAGAGAGCCCAATGTGGGGCTTGATCCCAGGACCCTGGGATCATGACCTGAGCCAAAGGCAGAGGCTTAACCCACTGAGCCACCCAGGCGCCCCAGTTTTGGGTATTTCTTTTTCCTTCTTTCTCTTTCTTCCTTTCTTTCTTAGTGTGTGCGAGCTGGGAGAAGGGCATGGGGAGAGGGAGAGAGAATCTTAAGCAGGCTCCATGGAGCCTGACAAGGGGCTTAATCTGAGCCCAAACCAAGAGTTGGATGCTTAACTGACTGAGCCACTCAGGCGCCCGGTGCGGTCATATTTTAAAAAGCAGCTCCATTGCTTTGGAACTGCATAGTTTCAAGTACATTACTTACTTTCCTGGAGTCTTGGTTTTCTTGATGGTATAACGGGAATGTTAGTATTCATCCCGTTATATGATGAGGCGTAAATGCGTGCTCAGGTTTTTATGAGAATTAAATGAGATAATTCACGTAAGGCTCTTAGTACCCTGCTTGACATGTGTAGTTCAGGACTCAAATGGTCTCCGTAACTCTTGGCAATCTAGATTACCTTTGGGTTATCTGAGTGTTACCTGCTTTACTGTTTATTCTTGGACCACATGAGGCTTCCCCTTTTTTTCATAACAGTCTGTTGCCTGCAGCCTAAGAAGTCATGCACAGGCAGTATTTTGCTTCAAGTTGCTTAATGAAGCATGTTTGTATTACAGCTTGTTTACAAGGTGAAATCCAATGATATGTTAGAGAGATTAGCCTTGAGTTCTGCAGACACCAGCGAGCAGACCGAATGGCAAAAACTCATAGATGAAGCTAAGAACAATCTACATAAAATCCAGGTGTGTTTCCCCCGTCGTGTATGACAACTTTCAGATGGACGGACTGATCGATATTAGGTCACCTGACTGTGTCTGGCATTTCTGAAACAGGACGATGAATTTGTGGTGAATTACTGCTTGGAGGCTCAGTGGCTAACCTATGAAACAACCCAGGAAATGCTAAATTATGCCAAAACCCGGGTAGGTTTTTATGATGTTTGTACCTGTTAGTTTGTCTCATGCAAAAGAAACCATCTCAGAAAAAATGAATCTTGTCTCCATCGCACACATGTCCTAAAGTGCATTTTTTGCCATAGGTTCCTGTCAGTGAGCTCTGAATACTGTTGCTAGTTATATTCCTTAAAATCAAGGTGTAACAGACGGGCAAAATATTGTGAGCTGTTTTCATAAGATGCATTATTTTTTTAAGATGTGTCATTTTTTACTCATTCACTGTTCATCTCAGAGTTCAATGTGACCTGATAATTTGTGTCCTTTCACAGAAAATCCATCTTCCTTCATGAAAAAAAACTAATATAGCAGATATATTAACTTTGTTTCTCATTGTTCATCTTAGCTTTTGAAAAAAGAAAATAAAACCGTTCCTGTCTATTCTGAGGGTTTAAAAGAGGTAATTACACTGTACTTAATTTGAGGGTAAATGTACCTTTACAGTATGTCTTTCAATTCAAGATAGACCTGTATTTTTTCAAGAGCAACTTATTTTAATTCTTGTTTCCTTACTGAAAAGTAGGAATAATAATAGTACTTATAGGGTTATTTTGAAGTCAGATGAAATAATTTATATAAACCATTTTGCCTTGTGTCTGGCATTGGTTAACCACACAAATAAATATTAACCATGATGGTAACTATCATGGTTTAAACTCTTATTAAAGCAAAGTAAATTTTCAGTATAATCCAACTGCATTTTAACATAAGGGCATTTATATAAATCACTGGGAAAACTAGTTAATTTTGAAGGGACCTACAATTATTGTGTAAATGCCTTCTCTTTTGCGGTTTTATTGCACTGAATGTGATTGGAAATGTTTCCATTATTCCAAGGTTTTTTGGGTTATATTTATGAGAATTGATCTCTAATATGAGGTAAAATGTGCAAGACTTCCAAAATAGAAGGCCTAATTTCTAGGGGTTTTTTAACTTAATTTTCTTGCATAAGACATTCAAATTATCACTTTTTTTTTTTTTTTTTTTTTTTAGGTACTAAGGGCTCATGCAAAATTGACTACTTTTTATGGAGCATTTGGACCAGAAAAATTCAGGTGTGTACATTCTTCATTTTTTATTTTTAGATTATAAATTAGACTAAATGTGTTTCTGGGAATCGGGTGATAGAAAATATTCTTTTTCTGCTAGATTGTAGATACTCTTCTCCACCATCTATGGAACTAATAAATTTGAAAGGCAAATTTAAATGCACGTATCTTTGCCTTAGCAATTTTACTTCTGGCAGTTGATTCTATTAGATATACTAACATGTGCACCAAGAATATCACTATTTACACATATGAGAGATAGTTATCTTAAAGATAATAGAAATTATTTGCCAAATTAACAACGAAGGGGGAAGCTTTATATTTTCCCTTGTGGCTAGTCAATCCCCCGTTCCCTGTTGTATTTGTCTATCTCTGGACTTTATATTCAGTGGATTTTATATTTTTCATTCACCAGTATCATATAGTTTTTTGGTTTTTTTTTAAGATTTTATTTATTTATTTGAGAGATAGAAAGAGAGAGCCTGAGTCGGGGGAAGGGGCAGAGGGAGAGGGAGAAGCAGACTCCCCACTGAGCAAGGAGGCTGATGTGGGGCTTGTTCCCAGGACTCTGAGATCATGACCTGAGCCAACGGCAGAGGCTTTAACCCACGGAGCCACCCAGGCACCCCAATTAATGTGATTTTAGAATGTCCTATTATCTGATTAAACTAGCCCTGATATATTTTCCATACTTTTCTGAATCCGGGGGGCAATTTTCTCATGTTTGTTTTTCTGTATGACATTTAGAATGAGAATCACCTTACCCAGTTTATTTATTTATTATTTTTTAAAATTTAAATTCAATTAATTAACATATAATATATTAGTTTCAGAGGTAGAGGTCAGTAATTAATCAGTCTTATAAGACTCGTTACATCGCGTGCCCTCCTTAACGTCCATCCCCCTTCCCCCATCCCCCTCCCCTCCAGCAACCCTCACTTTGTTTCCTATGATTAAGAGTCTCTTATAGTTCGTTCCTCTCTCTGATTTTGTCTTGTTTTTCCCTCCCTTCCCCTATAATCCTGTTTTGTTTCTTAAATTCCACATATGAGTGAGATCATATGATGATTGTCTTTCTCTGATTGCGTAATGCCCTCTAGTTCCATCCATGTCATTGCAAATTGCCAACATTTCATTTCTTTTGATGGCTGTGTAGTATTCCATTGTATAGATATACCACATCATCTTTTTTTTTTTAATCTGACAAAGGATTTGTTTTTAGAACATAGAAAAACCATTTATAACCTAATAATAAAAAGGCAAGTAGCCTAGTAAAAACAAAACATGGGCAAAACACTTGAACACATACTTGACAAAAGAAGATGTACGAATGGCTGATAAACGTGAAAAGTCAAACATGGGATTACCCTGCAGTCTAGCAGTTCTCCTACATCTTTATCCAAGAGAAATAAAAAATAATCTAAAAATGCATTTTTTAAAAGATCTTATTTATTTATCTGAAAGAGAGAGAGAATGAGCAAGGGGCAGAGGCAGAGGCAGAGGGAAGGGGAAAAGCAGACTCCCTGCTGAGCAGGGAGCCCAACGTGGGACTCGATCCCAGGACCCTGAGATCACGACCTGAGCCAAAAGCAGATGCTTAACTGATTGAATCACTCAGGTGCGCCTAAAAATGCATTTTTGTTCATAGTAGCCAAACACTGATAATAACCCAAACATCCATCAACAGAAGAATAGATGTATAACTGTAGTGTGTTCATACAACAGAATACTGCTTAGCAATAGAAAGAACAAACTGCTGGCGCGCACACAGCCCCGTGAACAAACCTTAGAAACATTATGCTTGTAAGGGTTCTGCAGTTGGCAGAATAACAACCCCTCAAAGATGTCCAGGTCCAAATCCCCATTAACCACATGGCAAAATGTGATGAAGGTTGAGGACCTAGAGATGGGGAGATAACTTCGGATCACCGGAGTCCTTAAGAGCAGAGGAGCCTTCCTGGCTGTGGTCAGAGGAGATGTGACAAAGGATGAGTGGTCTGAGATACAACGTCGCTGACTTTGAAGATGGAAGAAGGGACAACAAGCCAGGGAATGTGGGTGGTCTCTAGAGGCTGAAAAAGGCAAGGAAAGAGACTCTTCTCTAGAGATTCCACAAAGGAACAGCTCTGCCAACACCTTGACTTTGACCCACTGAGAACACTTATTGGGCTTCTAACACACAAACCTATAAGATAATAAATTTCTGTGGTCTTAAGCAGTTAAGTTTGTGGTAGTCTGTTACAGCAGCAACTAGAAACCATCTTCACTGGTTTTCTTTTTTGAGATTTGATTCAAGCCTACGTTTTAATTCCTTCAAACCAATATTATCCAAGTTTTTTTGTTTGTTCCTATGTTTGTGTTTTTACTCCTAATTTTTCTTTTTTTAAATTTAAATTCTATTACGGGACGCCTGGGTGGCTCAGTTGGTTAAGCAGCTGCCTTCGGCTCAGGTCATGATCCCAGCGTACTGGGATCGAGTCCCGCATCGGGCTCCTTGCTTGGCGGGGAGCCTGCTTCTCCCTCTGCCTCTGCCTACCACTCTGTCTGCCTGTGCTTGCTTGCTCTCTCTCTCTAACAAATAAATAAATTAAAAAAAAATTTAAATTTAAATTCTATTACTTAACATATAATGTATTGTGTTTTAAGGGTACAAGTCTGTGATTCATCAGTCTTACCTAACACCCAGCACTCGTCACAACACATACGCTCCCCAGTTATCCATCACCTAGCCACCCTGTCCCCTGACGCCTCTCCCCTCCAGCAACACTCAGTTCGTTTCCTAAGATTAAGAGTCTCTTATGGTTTGTCTCCCTTTCTCGTTTCATCTTGTTTCATTTTTTCCTCTCTTCCCCTATGATCCTCTATCTTGTTTCTTAAATTCCACGTATCAGTGAGATCACATAATTGTTTTTCTCTGATTGACTTACTTTGCTTAACATAATACCCTCTAGTTCCATCCATGTTGCAAATGGCAAGATTTCATTTCTTTTTGGCTAATTAATATTCCGTTGTAAACATACCACGTCACCTTTATCCATTCATCTGTTGATGGACATCTGGGCTCTTTCCATAGTTTGGCTATTGTGGACACTGCTGCTATAAACAGTGGGTGCAGTTCCCTCTTTGGATCACTGTATTTGTATCTTTGGGGCAGTACCTTACCCACTTTAAAGAAATCTTATTTGGGGGGCACCTGAGTGGCTCAGTCATTTAAGCGTATGACTTGATCTCAGCTTGGGTTGTGATCTCAGGGTCGTGAGATTGGGCCCTGTGTCACATGTCTCACTCAGTGCCCAGTCTGCTTGAGATTCTCTTTGTCCCTCTCCCTCTGCCCCTACCCCTGCTCATATGCATACATACTCTCTCTAATGAATAAATAAAATCTTTTTTAAAAATCCTATTTTGGAAAAAAAAAAAAATCCTATTTTGGGGCGCCTGGGTGGCTCAGTCATTAAACGTCTGCCTTTGGCTCAGGTCATGATCCCAGGGTTCTGGGATTGAGCCCCACATCGGGTTCCCTGCTTGGCAGGAAGCTGCTTCTTCCTCTCCCGATTCCCCTGCTTGTGTTCCCTCTCTTACTGTCTCTCTCTCTCTCTCCATCAAGTAAATAAAATCTTTTTTTAAAAATCCTCTTTTATTAGGATTTTAAATTTTTACTTATTTTTATTTTCTTATCGGGAGTATGCTGAATGGAAGATCAATCTGGGGAGAACCAGCATCTTTACATTATTGAATCTTCCTTTTTAGGGACATTATGTCCTACTCATTCTGTCCTTTTTTTTAATGTTCCGGAGCAGTATCTACTCAGTTGTCTTTATATAGCTCTTTTTTTTTTTTTTAAGATTTTATTTATTTATTTGACAGAGAGAAAGATCACAAGTAGGCAGGGAGGCAGGCAGAGAGAGAGAGGAGGAAGCAGGCTCCCCGCTGAGCAGAGAGCCCGATGCGGGGCTTGATCCCAGGACTCTGGGATCATGACCTGAGCTGAAGGCAGAGGCTTTAACCCACTGAGCCACCCAGGCGCCCCAATAGCTCTTAAATATTTTTCCTACTGCTATAAATGGGACGTGTCTCCATCATATTTTTGAAAGGCTATGAAAAACTATTGATTTTTTAAAATTACTTTTTAATCAACTACTTTATTGAATTCATTTTTTATAAAAAAAGATTTTATTTATTTATCTTAAACAGAGAGCACTAACAAGTAGAGGGGAGAGGCAGAGGGAAAGGGTGAAGCAGACTTGCCACTGAGCAGGGATCCCAACATGGGATACCAACCCTGGGATCATGACCTGAGCCAAAGGTACTTAACCAACTGAGCCACCCAGGTGCCTTTGCATTCCTTTATTATTCTTAATAGTGTTTCAGTTGCTGGGCGCCTGGGTGGTTCAGTGGGTTAAGCCTCTGCCTTCAGCTCAGGTCATGATTTTAGGGTCCTGGGATCAAGCCCAGGATTGGGCTCCCTGCCGAGCAGGGAACCTGCTTCTTGCTCTGCCTCTGCCTGCCTCTCTGCCTACTTGTGATCTCTCTCTGTCAAATAAATAAATAAAAATCTTTTTTAAAAGTCTCAGCTGATCTTATTTTTTTTTTTTAAAGATTTTATTTATTTGTTTGACAGAGATCACAAGTAGGCAGAGAGGCAGGCAGAGAGGAAGGGAGGAAGCAGGCTCCCTGCTGAGCAGAGAGCCCGATGCGGGGCTCGATCCCAGAACCCTGGGATCATGACCCGAGCCGAGGGCAGAGGTTTTAACCCACTGAGCCACCCAGGTGCCCCTCTTATTTTTTACAAGTATGTGATTATATATTCAAATAATGATAAATAAATAAAATCTTTTTTAAAAAAAGACTCCATAAAATAATTACGTAATACACTTAAGTGTGTGGCACGATTTCCTCTGTTTGTATATTTGTTTTAAAAAATTAATAATGATAATTTTAACTCATTTTTCCCCCTTTCCTCATCTCCTTGACTGGTACTTACAGAACAGTATATATATTTTATTTTTTTTTAAAGATTGTATTTATTTATTTGACAGACAGAGATCACAAGTAGGCAGAGAGATAGGAGGAAGCAGGCTCCCTGCTGAGCAGAGAGCCCGATGTGGGGCTCGATCCCAGGATCCTGAGATCATGACCTGAGCTGAAGGCAGAGGCTTTAACCCACTGAGCCACCCAGGCGCCCCAAACAGTATATATATTTTAAAGATTTTATTTAGTTTAGAGAGAGGGAGGGAGGGAGAGGGACAAGCAGACTCCCCGCTGAATGCAGAGCCTGCCACAGGGCTCAATCCCAGGACCTCGAGATCATGACCTGAGCCAAAATCAATAGTCAGACACTTAACCGACTGGGCCATCCAGGAGCCCCTCATTCATTTTAAAAACTTATTAGGAGCACCTGGGTGGCTCAGTTGGTTAAGTATCTGATTTCAGCTTAGGTCATGATCTCGGGGTCCGGGGATTGAGCCCCACAACTGGCTTCCTGCTCAGTGGGGAGTCTCCTTCTCCTTCCCCCTTTGCCCTTTCCCGGGCTCTTGCTCTTGCTTGCTTGCGCTTTCTCTCTCAAATAAATAAAATTTTTAAAAAACAACTTAAAATAATTGCTTGTATATGTGTGATTATCCCAGGAAGGACCTATAAGAAAAGATGACTTTCAGGGAGGGTAACAGGAGCTCTACAAGTCTGGGATAGGAAGGAAACCACTTTTTACTGCATAATCTTTGGAACTTTTTTTAACTTTGTTGGGGGGGGGCACTAAACCACTAGTTAAAATGTCTAATGGTATCCACTTGTAACATTATGACCTTCGTTTTTTAACTACCAACTTTTCCCTTCTCTTACTTTGCAGCGGTAGTTCTTGGATTGAATTTCTGAATAATGAAGATGACCTTAAGGATATCTTTTTACAGCTACGAGAAGGAAACCTTGTTTGTGCACAGTACCTTTGGCTTCGACATAGGGTAATCTGTTTTGGATTTTGTTGTTAGTGGCTTTATGGCTCCTGGGATAGGTGATTGAATCTGTTGTCTTCACGTGAATAAAGGGTGTCAGGTGTGAATGGGCAATGGAATGTTTGATAAAATTTTCCTGGTGATATTAAATTAGAGGTGAAGTTACTTTAGAAGCATGTTTTATCTCATTCAGAGTCCAGTTAACTCCTAAACTTAGCTCAAAAGGCAACATTTTGGGGCACCTGGCTGGCTCAGTTGGTGGAGCATGTGACTTTTGATCTCGGGGTTGTGGGTTTGAGCCCCACATTGGGCATGGAGATTACTTTAAAATCTTAAAAAAAAGGGGGGGGGCATCTGGGTGGCTCAGTGGGTTAGGCCTCTGCCTTCAGCTCAGGTCATGATATCAGGGTTCTGGGATCAAGCCCCATATCGGGCTCTCTGTGCAGCGGGGAGCCTGCTTCCCCCACCCCCGCCCGCCTCTCTGCCTACTTGTGATCTCTGTCAAATAAATTATAAAATAGAATCTTTAAAATCTTAAAAAAAAAAAAAAGCAAGCAACTTGTTATTGAATGATTTATTGATGGGCTTTCTTAACTACGGCTGGTGAAGTTGTTCCTGTACAGCTCAGACTGTGTAAAGGGTTGTGCGTCAGCAGCTCTACTCCAGTTCTCCCCATGTTGGCTGATATCGTGAGGTCCAAAAAGTGGCATTTTGGTGTGATGTGGCTTGTTTGGATTTGCACTCTCACCTCCTATTAAGTTTTCCTTCCTCCGCCGGTTCCACTGCCCCCTAATTTATTAGTTGGTCCTTGCTGCCGTGAGAGTTCGTGGGATTCGTGGCTGCCAACGACTCATCAGTATAGAGTAAATCACCCTTCGTGCTCGTAATTAAGACAGTAAAATATTTCCAAAAATGACTTCCTAACAAGTCTTTCCATTTTGGGGAGGCTGTCATTTTAAGTCCGTCCGATAGATCCTAATTTCTCACTCTGTATAATTTAGGCAAATTTCGAAAGCAGATTTGATGTGAAAATGCTTGAGAACTTGCTCAATTCAATTTCTACACCAGTGTCTTTGCAAAAGCTTTGCCCGTGGCTTAAAAATGATGTGATCCCATTCGTGAGAAGGGCTGTACCTGAAGGGCAGGTGAGTTGCCTTCAGTGTTTCCACTCTGGGTCATTCAGGTCTAGCCTTTGCCTTATCTCACTGCAGAGTAAAGGGCGGTAACGCCAGGTAGTTCAGTGCCTCTGTTGAAAGGTTATCATGGGGGGTTTAAATTATTTCCTTGATTATCTACTGACTATTTTATTTTCAAATGATATGTCTGTTTCAGAAAATTCTTGCAAAATGGTTGGAACAAGCAGCCAGGAACCTTGAATTAACTGATAAGGTAATACCAGTATAATTAACACTGAAAAGACATTTCAAACACTCCCAGTGGCATACAACGTCACTTTTAATGGTCTGTGTTCCTCTTTAAAGGCAAACTGGCCAGAAAATGGACTTCAACTGGCAGAGGTATTTTTTACAGCGGAAAAACCAGATGAATTGGCATTGGTGTCCTGTTGGCATTGGATTTCCTTGGTATGATATAGAAAATGAATTTTCAGTAATAAAGCATTCAGTTTATGTTTAAGGATTTGTGTACATGTACTAAGAGATACATCTACTTCTTGCATGTTCTGTTTGTGTGTTCTTTTATTATGTACATCTAAAATTCACCAACCAAACAGGAAACCATATATAAACATACTCCTCAGTAGTATAATTGGAATTTTCTGCATTGGCAGCAATTCACAGTCCTTTAAAGGAATGAAACTTAATAATGCTTTAGGATTAGTTTTCTTTTTTTTTTTTTTTTTAAGATTTTATTTATTTGCCAGAGAGAGAGAGAGAGTACACACAAGCAGGCAGAGAGGCAGGCAGAGGCAGCGAGAGAAGCAGGCTCCCTGCTGAGCAAGGAGCCGATTCGGGACTCGATCCCAGGACCCTGGGATCATGACCTGAGCCGAAGGCAGCGGCTTAACCAACTGAGCCACCCAGGCGTCCCAGGATTAGTTTTCAAGATCTTATTTAAGCCAGCAAACCACTCCCAGTTCTGATTGCTGTTCTTAGGCATTCCAATAGCCATTATGGCTTAAGTACTAGTGTATTTTTTAAAAGATCAAATTAAAAAAAAAAAAAAAATGCTGGGACTTTTTTGACTGAAAAAAAAATAGCAGTGCTAGAAAGGTTACTAAGCTCAAGAACACTGCTGTTATTTTGATGTTAATTTGAAGTTCATGAATTGAATTTAGTATTTGACTTCTAAGTTTCTTATATTATTTCTTTTTCCCTTTAAATTTCTAAAAACTAGAAAGCATTCATTATATTGAAAAAAAAAAGGAAAGTACGTTCTTGTATTTTAAAAAAGTCCGTTGGGGTGCCATAAATTAGTTTATAAATTACTATATGAGACATCCCCGTATGATCTCAACTCTGAAGTATTAAAGACTTAAGTACCAGAAGGTAAACCTTATATATGATAATATACATTATAAAATTGCACCTATTTCTTAAATTTCTGGAGCCTAAAAATAAATAATAAATTTCCTTCTGCTTTCTGATGTAGCAGATTCTTTTTTTTTTTTTTAAGATTTTATTTATTCATTTGATACAGACAGCAAGAGAGGGAACAAAAGCAGGGGGAGGGGCAGAGGGAGAAGCAGGCTTCCTGTTGAGCAGGGAGCCCAACTCGGGGCTGGATCCCAGGATCCTGGGATCATGACCTGAGCTGAAGGCAGACAGACGCCTAATGACTGAGCCACCGAGGGGCCCCAGATAGAGCAGATTCTTGCTAATAATTGTACTTACTGGTTATATACTATTAAAAATTAAATAGGAATTTTTTGGTGTATGTTTCAACTAGTATATTGATATATATAATCAGTATATATTGATCATTATAATACATTTTTCATAGAAGAGCTTTTCTTCTTGCTATAAAACACTATGTCCTGGGGTGCCTGGGTCACTCAGTTGGTTAAGCATCTGCCTTCAGCTCAGGTCGTGATCCTAGATTCCTGGGATTGAGCCCCATGTCTGGCTCCTTGCTCGGCAGGAACCCTGCTTCTCCCTCTGCCTGCTGCTCTCCCTGCTTGTGTTCTCTGTCAAATAAATAAATAAAATCTTAAAAAAAAGAAATAAAAAAAAATTACTCTGTCTTTTCTCTGTTAATTGTCTTTATCAATATTGAAAATTCTGTTTCTTGTATATAAGTTTGCAAAATGTTACAGCTTTATATCCGATCTTTATATCTTGATCTATATAGATGGGACATTGAGGGCCATCTAAATGATGTTTTTGTACATAAGCTTAAAATATTACACTAATGTTCAGAGGTACCTGGCTAACTCAGTTGGTGGAGAATGAGACTCTTGATCTCACAGTGTAGATTCAAGTCCCACATTAAGTGTAAAGATTATTTAAAAAATAAAATCTTAGGGCAGCCTGTGTGGCTCAGTCGGTTGGATGTCCAGCTCTTGATTTGGGCTCAGGGTATGATCTCAGGGTCGTGAGATCCTGAGTGTGTTGGGCTCCACACTGGGTGTGTGGAGATTTTATTTATTTTAGAAAGCACAAGTAGCAGGGGAGAGAGAATCCTCAAACAGACTTCCCACTGAATGCTGAGCCCAACTAGGGCTTGATCCCCCCAGGACCCTGAGATCATGACCTGAGCTGAAATCAAGAGTCAGATGCTTAACTGACTAAGCCATCCAGGCACCCCTAATGTTGAAGTTTTTCTGTTTGTTTGTTTGTTTGTTTGTTGAGAAAGAAAATTGCCTTTAGATTTCTGTTGGATTCTAATCTGTAACTTTGCACTAGTTAATGAGTTAAAATTCCACAAAACTTATAGGCATTAGGTACAGATTTCCTCTTATATACATAATCATGGTCATTTTTTATTTTATCTGAAATAATTCTGATTTTTCTGTGTATTTCCCCTCTCACACTTCTGTTTTTAGAAGGATTATCAAAACACGGAGGAAGTATGTCAGCTAAGGACTCTGGTAAATAACTTGCAGGAGTTGATCACATTGCATAGGAAATATAACTGCAAACTGGCCCTCTCTGATTTCGAGAAGGTAAAAACCTAGATTTATCTTAAGTGTTATTTTTTAATCACAGCCACTATGACTAGAACTTGCATCTCTGCTGCCTTTCTCTTGGCACCCAGGAGACTACAACCACCATTGTGTTCCGCATGTTTGATAAAGTGTTAGCCCCAGAGCTGATTCCTTCTGTCTTAGAGAAGTTTATAAGAGTTTACATGCGGGAACATGGCTTACAAGAGGAGGAACTTCTTCTACTCTACATAGAGGTAACTTCTTTACCTCTAGTCTTTTCCCCTTGTGTCTATGTGTGTCACTGTTTAAACAACTAACCCTATAAGCCTCTGCCTTCGGCTCAGGTGGTGATCTCAGGGTCCTGGGATCAAGCCCCGCATCTGGCTCTCTGCTCAGCGGGGAGTCTGCCCCCCCCTCCTGACTCTGCCTCCTTGTGATCTCTGTCAAATAAATAAAATAAAATCTTTAAAAAAAAAATAAAATAAACATCTAACCCTATAGGGAATGTCATGCTTTACCATCAGGATTTATGCAGCGGACTGTATTAGTTAATGTGGTATATTGATTGACTGGTAACCTTGGGCAGAATGGGATAATATTAGGACTTTCTCCAAATACATATTGTGAAATAAAAGGAGCATGAGCTCGATAATGTGAGCAAGTGTTTTCACACATTAGTAAGCTGCAGTCATCTCATTTGTAGATTCTTCAGGAATATTTCCTTCTTAAGTTTCCTTGTCCATATAAAACGAAAGGCCAAGGCCTTAGCAATTTTTTTTTTGAGCATTGTTTCACATTCATGGCTAAGTCGTTTTTGTTTATTTTTTTTTCACATCTATAAAAGATGTTTTTCTATATCTATATGTGTTTTTACTTTTTTTTTTTTAGTGAGAGTTTCAAATTTTAAAAATATGTGTTTATCCCCTTTTAGGATTTATTGAAGAGATGTAGCTCGAAGTCCACATCACTCTTTGAGACCGCATGGGAAGCAAAAGCCATGGCGGTCATAGGATGTTTATCAGACACAGACGTAAGTAGATAGTGACGATGTAGATTTTCCTTTGAGCATCGCGTCTTTTCTGAAAACTTTCTCTCTGATCTCAAAGGCAGTCCATATTTGTTAAGAAGAATTTGTGAAGTTTGGAAAAATAAAAATAAATAAATAAAAACCACCCATAATTCCATTTTCTTTCATTATAGAAAATAAGAAGTAAAAATTTTCTCATTCCCATCCCCAGAAGAACTGCCATGGATGGTTGGGTGCATATATTTCTAGGCTTTTCTATGATTATGCAAACACGGACACATTTTTAAAATCTGTTATAACACACTTTTATTATGACTTCCCACTGTTACCATTATAAACTGTGAATAAAGTCATGAAAAATATTTTTAAACACAGAGACTAGAGGCTGTTGAAAGGAATAGAGCTATATGACTTCACTTTCAGCAGAGAAAATATTTTTCCGAGTTTTTCTAAATAATGAAATTGCTCGTGATGTGTGAGAATCAGAAGGAACATACACGTTTGCAGTCAGAGGAGATACTCTGAGCATCCACACCGTAGATGTAAGACCTCTGCTGCTATAGATGAGGCAGTGTCATTAATTTCCGTGAAACGTGAATCCGAGGGCTCTTCTGCACGGTCAGTGTCTGTGTGTCTTCATAGCTCATATTCGACGCTGTGCTTAAGATAATGTACGCGGCGGTGGTTCCCTGGAGCGCAGCAGTGGAGCAGCTGGTGAGACAGCACCTAGAAATGGACCATCCCAAGTAAGACGGCAGTCTCCCAGATCATGGTGTTGGTGTTGGATAAGCCTCCTGTTTCCCCTTGACATTCATTTATGTTTTATGCCCTTTACTGTGTCCCTTAGTATAAAAAAAAAAAAAAGACAATCCATGTTAATACCAACAAATTTCTTGGGCACGTGGGTGGCTCAGTCAGTTGAACGTCTGACTGTTGATTTCTGCTCAGGTCGTGATCTCAGGGTCTGGGGATCGAGCCCCACGTTGGGTTCTGAGGTCAGCGCATAGTCTGCTTATCCCTCTCCCTCTGCCCTTCCCATCCCCCCCACCCCCTTGTGCTAGCTTGCCTCCCTCTCTCCCTCTCTCCCTCTCTCCAAGAAATGAATAAGTAAAATCTTTTAAAAAATCGTTTAAAAAATATGAGCAAATTTCCTTTCAGAGTCAAGTTATTACAGGAAAGTTACAAACTAATGGAGATGAAAAAACTTCTGCGCGGCTATGGAATAAGAGAGGTGAACCTCTTAAACAAGGAAATCATGGTGAGTACAGTAGTTGAAGGGTCTTGAAGCCCGCTGTTCCATTCTGAGGGCAACTTGGGAAAACTAATGAGGACTTCATATTCTTGAAGGCTAAGAAGAGCTAAGTTCTCCACTACTTTCCTTTTGTAGGAGAGAGTGTGAATAGGACGTTCAGGG